>NC_054477.1:9321322-9993447 GCF_017639515.1 Carcharodon carcharias | reverse complement strand
CTTGTGCCAAAATTGGGAGAGCTGTCTCACAGCCTGACATAGTCATACTCATGGAATCATACCTTACAGATCATGTCCCAGGTACCACCATCACATACAATCAGGAGGGAGTTACCCTGGGAGTCCTCAAGATGGATTATGACCCCCCCGTGAAGTCTCATAGCATCAGGTCAAGAATTGAGGATGGCAAGGGTGCAGAGTGTACTCTGGGTGGTGGCCATTACCATGAGTGGCTCAGTAGCACCACTATTGACCAAGCTGACCAAGTCTTAAATGGACATAGCTGCTAGACTGGGTCTATGGCAGGTGATGAGGGAATCAACAAGAGGGAAAAACTTACTTGACCTTATCCTCACCAACCTGCCTGCCACAGATGCATCTGTACTGGAGGCGGGTGGGTTAAATAAACTCGACATTGATATCTTTTGAATATTAAAAATCTATTGAGGCTTATGGGGAAAGGGGAGGTATGTGGAGTTAGATTGCAGATCAGCCATGATCTCTTGAATGGCAGAACAGGTTCAAAGGACTAAATGGCCTCCCTGTTTTTATATGGAGTGGTCATTTTAATTGTAAAATTTAGTAGTAGTGTATTTATAGAAGCATACACTTTGTCCATAGAAATCTTTGGGATGTTCTCCACCATCTTCTGCAAGGCAGCAGGTGCATGGGAACATCATCTTCAGGGGTAACTAGAGATGGGTCAGTCTTGCCAGCAACGTTCAAATCAAGAGAATTAACTTGGTTTTAAATTTCAGATGCCCTGCCTGCCTTTTTCTTCACCTCATTGAGTCATACCATGTACATCCCAAGCAATTGTATTCACTCAAATTCCCAGTTTCTTCTTCCCAGCGCTATTGAGGTTACCACTTCCTAAGGTGGCGCTGCCACCCAGCCATCCCTTTTTAATACTGAGGAATTCCAGGTTTCCTCCAAAAGCATAAACTAACCACAAGAAACGCAACAAAAAATTCACTCTCCCACCCTCACCATACCTTACAATGAGCTTCCATGAAGTGCCATCTTGATCATCTTGTTCTTCTGTGTACAATCGGACATTGAACTCTTGGTCCAATTGGTACCAGTACATTAGGCCATCCTTGTCACGCCCAATTGGATGGATGCGCATAGCATCTGGCTCCTCTTCATTTAGCACATTCTTGAATTTCAAATTGTCATCAAACTGGCATTCACAGAGATACTGAAAAAGAAAGGACACTGTTAGTACTGTATCTCCATAAAACAGCAAGTTCCAGGTCTGTGAAGCATTCACCAATCTGGACACCAATATTGATGATAAAATTGGACCCAGTAGTTGCACGAGGCAGGAGAGAAGAAGAAAAGTGCATAGCTGGGGTAAAGCCAATTTGTGCACGTGTGCGTAAAGGACAGAATCTGGGCAGGCTATTCTGGAGCTTCCCTCCTTCATTCCTGAGCAGAATTTCACTATTCACTTAAGATGACAAGCAATACGTGTCTTTACATTGAGATGTGGGAGAATTGATTCAATCATCCACTCCTAGCAAAGCACTTTTTTTTAAAGTATCTATTCTTGGGGTGTCACTGATAAGACTGAAATTTATTGCCCATCACTTGTTCCAACAATCAAGTGGTTTGGTAGGCCATTTGAAAGGGCAATAGGCCCGGAATCACATACAGGCCAGAGCCAAAAAGGACAGCAGGTTGCCATCTTAAAAGGATACATGAGTGAACCAGTTGTGTTTTTTCGACAATCCAAAAGCTTCATGTCATTCTTATTGACTCACTTGCGCTCTGAATTTTTGTTAAAATAACAGGGACAAAAGTACAATGTGTAAAAGCTGCTCTACGGAAACCCTCCTCCAATGGCTCAATTTACTACTTCGTGAACTACACAGAACAGAAAAGGTATTTGTCTCAAATACCCCATCTGTGCCAGGATGGCTAATGACAGCCAGTGCAGTGGCTACAGATAGCAATTTCCCCTAGTACCCAAGACAAAGGAAAATCAAATCACACATTGTTTTTGAACTACTGAACCCCAGCTGGCAAGGATAGGTGGTGTCAGAAAAGGACAAACTGGGGTTAAACTGTTAACACACCTCTCCCCAACAGTTGCACAACTTAAGAGGTTATGCATGAAAGTGACCAACTTGCTCAAGGTGCCTGTGCACATAGAATGGTACTGCCACAAATTCAAGGAACGAAGAAGAAAACTAATAAAAAGCAGGAAATAGACAACCTAAATTTACATTTGTGGTTCAGCTGGTAAGACCACTGCCTCACATAGAACTGAGGTGGACAAGGTTCCATCTGCCCGTTATCAGCAGTTGAGACGCCATTAGCTGGTTTTGGCTTCCCTGAATTGGCTGGGACAGGTGATAGGAGATTCAATTTGATTTCCTGTGCACTGAAGTATACATCCATTCATGCTACTTTAAGGTACTAGGGAGTTTTTTCTTATTCCTTCATGGCCAGTATTTGTTGCCCATCCCTAATGGCCTTAGAGGTGATGGAGGTAAGCCATCTCCTTGAATTGCTGCAGTCCATCTGGGTGTAGGCACACCCACAGTGCAGTTCAGTTCCAAGGGTTCCCAGCGACACTGAAGGATTGGCGACATAGTTCCAAGTCAGGATGTTGTGTGGCTTAAAGGGGAACTTGCAGGTGATGCTCCCATACAGCTGCTGTGGTAGATGTCGCGGGTTTAGAAGGTGATGTCGAGGGAAGCTTAGTGAGTTGATGCAGTGCATTTTGTATATGGTACATACAGCTGGCGCTGGTGGAGGGAGTGAATGTTTAAGGTGGTGGCTGGGTCACTAATCACGTCAACTGCTTTGTCCTGGAGCTTCTTGAGTGTTGATGGAGCTGCATTCATCCAGGCAAGTATTCCATCACACTCCTGCTGCCAAGCTGTGGGAAGTGCTCAACGTGTTCCAGAGTCTACCGAGTGTGGATTGATATGCGAGTTCTTTTGGCAACATTCAAGGTCAGGGCAAGTTTCTTGTATGAAGAACTAAAGAGATAGAGAGTGGCTTCTAAATCTGGTGCACGGTGGGCAAAAACATTGCCGTCATCCACAAACTGTAGATCGTATATATTTATGGTGGTCAGTTCTAGCATGGAGGCAACTGAAGTTGAAGTTTTCCATCTAGATGGTATTTATTACTGACACCAGAGGGGGTTTACCTTTGGTGAGGTGAATAATCATCGTCAGGTAGATTGTAAACAGTTCGGGGGCTATCTCAGCCTTGCTTGACCCTAACTCAGCTTTTGAAGACATCTGTTTCAGAACTCCCACTCAAGACAGTTACAGTCATATCATCATGAAGCAACTGCAGATTTGTGAAGAAGTTTCTTGGATGTCCAGATCTTTGGAGCACAATATAAAGAGCCTATTCACTTACTGAGTCAAATGTTTTTTGTCAGATCGATGAATGTGATGAAGATTTCCTGGTATTGGTCTTGAAATTTTTCATGGATTTGTCTGGCAACAAAGACCAATGTTGGATGTTCCGTTGAAGATTTAAAGCCATGATGTCTCTGGGAGGATTTCCTCAGTCAAGGGAAGTAGGCAATTCAGAAGAACGCATGTCAGGAATTTTTCCTGCTATGGACAAGGGAGAAATACCCCAACAGCTTCCACAGCATGTTGAAGATAGTTAAAACTGTCACATTCCTGAGGTTGGGGGTGGAGGGGAGTGCGAGAGTTCTTCTCCCAATCTCCATGACTGCCGATGGAAGAGGATTAAGCGATAGCAAGTGATTAAGTGTTGAAAGTGAAAGAGAAATGGTTAGATTTTCTCCAGTTGGATATGGTCATTTTTTGCTGCGAATGTTACTTGCCATTATCAGCCCAATCTAGAATATTGGCCAGGACTTACTGAAATTGTCTATGTGCACATACAGCATCTGCAGAGTCACGAATGGTGCAGAACACTGCAATAACAAGCAAACATCCCCACTTCTGACCTTTGATGGAGCGAGCATCATTGATGAAACAGCTGAAGATGGTTGGGCTTATGACACTGCCCCAAGGAATTCCTACAGCAGTGTCTGGGATTGAGATGAGATGATTGACCTCCAACAACCACAACCATCTTCTTTTGTGTTAAAGGTATGACTCCAACCAGCGGGGAGCTTTCCCCCCATTCTCATTGAGTTCAATTTCGCGAGAGATCCTTGATGCCACACTTGGTCAAATGTTGCCTTGATGTCAAAGGCAGTCACTCTCATCTCACCTTCAGCTCTTTCGTCCATGTTTGGACCAAGGCTGTAAAGAGGTCAGTAGCCTAGTGGCCCCAGCAGAACCCAAAACGAGCATTAGTGAGGTTATTTCTGAATAAATCCCGCTTGATAGCATTGTTGACAACACCTTCTGTCACTTTGTTGATGATTGACAGTAGACTGATGGGGAGGCAATTGGCTGAATTGGATTCTTCCTGCTTTTTGATGGAAGGACATTTTTGGTCAATTTTTCACATCGTCAGGCAGATACCAGTGTTGCGGTTGTATTGAAACAGCTTGCTGTGGTGCAACTAGTTCTGGAACATATAGCTTCAGCACTACTGTTGGGATGTTGTCAGGGCCCATTGACTTTCTGTATCCTGTGCCTTCACCTGTTTCTTGTTATCACACGGAATGAACAAATTGACTGAAGACTGGCATTTATGATGCTGGGGACCTCAGGAGGAGGATGAGATGGATCATTCACTTGGCACTTCTGGCTGACGATAGTTGCAAATATTTCAGCCTTGGCATCTGCTCTGATGTGCTGGGCTCTGCCATCATTGACAGCAGGGATATTTGTGGAGCTTCCTCTTTGTGTTGTTTAATTGTGCACCACCACTCATGGCTGAATGTGGCCAGACTGCAGAACTTAGATCTGATCTGTTGGCTGTGGGATCACTTAGCTCTATCACATGTTTCTGCTGTTTAGCTTGCACGTAATCCTGTGTGTTGTAGCTTCAACTGGTTCACACCTCACTTTTAGGTGTGTCTGGTGCTGCTCCTGGCATACTCACCTGCATGTTTCATTGAACCAGGGTTGATCTTCCAGCCTGATGGTAATGGTAGAGTGGGGGGATAGGCCGAGCCACAAGGTTACAGATTGTGCTCGAATACGATTCTGCTGCTGCTGACGGCCCACAGCACCTTATGAATGCCCAGAATTACTAGATCTGTTCTGTAGCATGGTGGTAGTGCCACACAATACAATGGAGGGTATCCTCAATGTGAGGATGGGACTTTGTATCTACAAGGACTGTGCAGTGGTCATTCTTGCCAATACTGTCATGGACAAAGGCATTTGCGTCATGTAGACTGGTGAGGGCAAGGTCAAGTAGGTTTTTCCCTCTTGTTGGTTCTCTCATCACATACTGAAGGTACTGTCTGGCAGATATGTTCTTCGGGACTTGACCAGCTCAGTCCATCATGGTGCCATCAGGCAACATTTGGTGATGGGCATTGATGTCCCCCAGTAAGAGTACATCCTTAGCCCTTGCTACTTTCAGGTGCTTCTTCCAAGTGGTGGTGTTCAACATTGAACAGCTCAGGGAGGGCAGGTAATCAGCAGGAGGTTTGCTTGCCCTGATTCTATGAGACTTCATGGAGTCCGGAGTCAATGCTGAGGACTCCAGAGGCAACTCCATTGTCACTGTTTATCACTGTGCTGCCACTTCTGTTGAGGGTGTCCTGCCGGTGCGACAGGACATACCCCGGAGTGGTGATGGAGGAGTCAGGAACATTGGCTGTAAGGCATGATTAAATGAGTGTGACTATGTCAGGCTTTTGCTCGACTAGTCTGTGGGACAGCTTTCCCAAATTTTGACACAAATCTCCAGAAGTTAGTAAGGAGGGCTTTGAAGAGTCAACTGGGCAGCATGTCTTAGAGGTCTACAGCACAGAAAAAAGCTCTTTGGCAAGTGTATTTAGGTCAATGGTAGTGGTCTATCTGGTTTTATTCCTTTTAGACCTTTCAGTAGCAGTTTGGTACAACTGTGTTGCTTGCTAAGCAATCAAGAGTTAACCACGTTGCTGTGGGTTTGGAGTCACCTGTAGGCCAGCCTGGGTAAGGATGGCAGATTTCCTTCGCTAAAGGACATTGTGAGAATGGATGTTTTTAAAAAAATATTTTTGGGGGATATTGTGTTATTTTGTAAAGAAGTCAGAGGTGTGTGCATGCGTGCGAGAGAGAGAGAGATTTAACTAAGCTGCGCAGAACTTGATAGGAGTCAGAACAAAAACAGAAATACCTGGAAAAACTCAGCAGGTCTGGCAGCATCGGCGGAGAAGAACAAAGTTGACGTTTTGAGTCTTCATGACCCTTCAACAGAACTAAGCAGAAATAGGAAAGGGGTGAAATATAAGTTCATAAGTTCAACCTGATGGGAGTCAGGTTGTTTGGGGGGTGCGGGGGGTTTAAACATGAAAGGACAGAGGTGTTAATTTTGAGGTACAAGTAAATAGGTTAGATCTAACATTTGCATTTTTAGGTAAGTGGAGGGTTTGTTTGAATATCAATGGGGAATTAGAGGTAGAGTTACTGCAGATAGCTGGAGTAGCAGTTGAGCTGGAGCTATGGAGATAGCTGGAGCTGTTTAACTATAGCTGGAGCTCTGGGCTGGGGGATGATGCAGTGTGAATAAACCATCCAGTCAAACTAGAAAAGTCTTGGGTTGAAACAGGCACTTTTATTCTGAAGTGGGTTTTTGGGGGAGTGTTTTGTAAGACTAACCTTAATTGTGTAACTGGAATCTTGAGTGCTTAAGTTCTTTTATTTTTGTTAAAACTTATACTTTTTAAAATACCAGAAGTGTTACTGGACTTCTTACTGCTGAGATCAGTACATCATCTCCTTGCTTTCAGAATATAAAAAGAAAGGCTATGACCTGTAAGCCAAGTTTCCCTCTGGGATTTGGTTTGCACAACAATTAACATCGGCTGTGACCTTCACAACTTTAATGAACCAAATGGGTTTTTACAACAATCACTAGTTTCATGGTCATGATTACTGAGACTAGCTTTTAATTCCAGATTTATTAACTGAATTTAAATGCCGCCAGCTGCCACAGTGGGGTTTCAACCCATGTCCCCAAAGTATCGGCCTGGACCTCTGGATTATTAGTTCAGTAACATTTTCTCTACGCATCATCCTCTGTTGGGGTGGCAGTGGAGCGTGGCAGCCAGTTTGGCTCTGAGTTGTCACAGGTACCCTGATTAAGCATGCAAGGGGGTTTATAAATCCAATGCTTCAGATAAGGGGCAGATCATGAGAGGAGAAATAGACATATGTGATAAATCTTTATTTGTCTTTGTGAACGAAACAGAAGTGCACAGAGGAACGCTGAACTGCCTTTTAGCTGACTGGGTTGAATTAATGTCAAGGGGTGCTTGATCACAGCTGCCTCTGATCACCATCAGCTGTGTATAAGACAACAGCAACAGGTTGTGTTGTGATGTCTCCGAGGGGGAAAAAAGAAATAGACAGCACTTCTATTACTGAACAGGAAACCCAAAATTAAAATAGAAGATGCTGGAGAACCTCAGCAGGTCTGACAGCATGTAGATAAGAGAAACAGAGTTAACGTTGTGTCCGTATGACTCTTCTTCAGAGCAGGAAACCTTGCTTGGTGTGATCATTAAAGAAGAAAAGATAAAGCTCCACATCAAAGTCTGCTGGCCTGTGAACAAAGGGCACTCTAGGTAACATAGGAAGTAGGAGGAGTAGGTCATTTGGTCTGACAAGTCTGCTCTACCATTCAAACAGATCATGGTTGATCAGCTACCTCTTATGCTATTTTCCCTCCACTATCCCCATATCCCTTAATGTCATAGTATCAAGAAATCTACCAATTTCTGTCTTGAATATGCTCAATGATTGAGCCTCCACAGCCCACAGGGGTAGAGAATTCCTAAGATTCACCACCCTCAGTGAAGAAATTCCTCCTCATCTCAGTCCTAAATGGCCTGTCTCTTATTCTGAGGCTGTGTCCCCTGGTTCTGGACTCACCAGCCAGGGGAAACATTCTATCCACATCTACCCTGTCACGCTCTGTAAGAATTTTCTAAGTTTCAATGAGGTCACCTCTCATTCTTCGAAACTCTTGAGAATGCAGGCCCAGTTTCCTCAATCTACCCTTATAAAACAATCCCGCTAAGCCAGGGATTAGTCTGGTGAACCTACCTCTATGGCAAGCATGTCCATCTTTAGATGAGGAGATCAAAACTGTACATAATACTCCAGGTGCAGTCTCACCAAGGCTCTATACAATTGCAGCAAGACACCTTTACTCCTACACTCAATTCCCCTTGTAACAAAGGCCAACATACCATTTGCCTTCCTTATTGATTGCTGCACCTGCATACCATCTTTTAGTGCCTCATGAACGACGACACCCAGATCCTTTTGGACATCAACACTTCCAAGCCTCTCATTTAAGAAACATCCTGCCTGTTTTTTTAATCAAAGTGGATAATATCACACTTATTCACATCATATTCCATTTTCCATGCCCTTGCCCATTCACTTAGCCCGTCCAAATTACCTTGAAGCCTCCTTGCATCCTCCTCACCACTCACATTCCTCCCCCCACCCCCCACCTAGTTTTGTGTCATTAGCAAATTTGGAAATGTTACATTTGGTCCCGCATCCAAACCATTTTTATGGGTTGTGACAGTTGTGGTCCCAGCACTGATCCTTGCAGTACCTCACTGCTAACAGCCTGCGATCCGGATAATGACCCATTTACTGCTACTGTCATGAACACTTTAATGACAGAAAATGGTTCATCTGCAAGGATGAAGGGCATTCTGGAAGAATGTGTGTTTTAAAAGATACTGTCCCGGAAAGGGTTAACGCAGGACTGATTGCTATTCCTGGAAAAATCATCCCTTTACAAGGGAGCATAATTAAGCAGTTGTGAAAAACGTAAACCTCTTGACGCTGGCAACTGTGTACACGGGGCTCACATGGGTTTATGGCTCTGAAAAAAAAACATGCTTGGAACTGCGTTTCAAAATAAAAAAAAGGGAGGGGTGTTGGTTTTGTTTTTGCTTTGAGAGAAGGACCAACTGCTTGAGAAGGAGGACAGCAGCCTTTTCGTAGTCCAGAGGCAGTGCACAACTGGAAGGGAATATAAGCTGCTCCCGAGATGCTCTACGTGCTGGAAGAGAGTACCCTCGAGTACTTTGAGTCCACCTGGAAAGCACTGCCAGAGTCACTGATTGTTTCGCGGATCGGTGCTGAGACACCAACTACATAACCTGGACACCATTTCAAGAGCTCCACCATCTATCCTTTGCCTTTGAACCACTGACTTTTAACTTTTGGCCAAATTCCTCCATTTCTATTTTTATTTCATTTTTTGAGAGAGAGATGGAGTAGTGGAGTTAGATCAACAGCACACTCCTCTTATCCCGGTTGTAAAACTACTTTCCGTTTGTTAATCAATTCTCAATGTGGAATAATTTTGCTTACTAGTGTCCTGAAAATCCAAATACACATCCACTGGTTCTCCTTTATCTATGCTACAAGTAACATCCTCAAAAAAACTCCAACAGGTTTGTCAAACATGATTTCCCTTTAATAAATCCATGTTGACTCTGCCCAATCATATCATTATTTTCCAGTTATCACATCCTTTATTATAGATTCTAACATTTTCCATATGACTGATATCAAACTAACAGGTCTGTAGTTCTCACCTTTCTCTCTCCCTCCTTTCTTAAATAGTGGGGTTACATTTGCTACTTTCCAGTCTGTAGGAACCTTTCCAGGATCTATAGAATTTATTTTGGACGGTCTCTGGACTGCAAAAAAGCTGCTGTCTTCCTTCTCAAGCAGTTTTTCTTTTTCTTCTCAAAGCAAAAGCAAAACCCCCTTTTGAAAGATAACGACCAATGCATCCACTAGCTTTATAGCCATCTCTTTCAAAACTCTGGGAAATGGCACACCTGGTCCAGGGGATTTATCAAAATTAATTGGATTAAAAGGTTGAGTACTACCTAATACTAATATTTTTCAGTTCCTCATTTTCACTAGACCCTTGGTTCCCTTATATTTCAGGGAGATTTTCTGTATTTTCCTCCATGAAGGCAGGCACACAGTAATTGTTTAGTTTCCCCCTATTCTCCATTATAAATTTTCCTTTCTCCACCTGTAATGGACCCACATTTGCCCTTGGTAATCTTTTCCTTATGACATACCTGAAGAAACTTTTACAATCACTTTTATGTTACTCGTTAGTTTGCATTCATATGAATTCATACTCTTAGCCATTTGGTAGTAGAGAGCTTGAGTACTGCTGAAAAAGGGGACTTTTTTGTCAAAGCTTTTTGTCTTGCACCCATCAGGTCAATTCACAAGAACAGCAAACGTAAATGGAACAAATGAGAAGAGTGTGCTGATTGGTAGAGGCATTGCCATGGAGAATGCACTGCTTGGCAGTCGCTCTCTTCCCCCCCCGGCTCGATAGTCAATCTCTACCCACCCACCCCGCCAACTCAGCTTCGGTAGTCGTTCTCTCTCTCCCTGCTTGGCAGCCGCTCTGATTCTTCCAACCCCCCGAAAACCTCCTACCCTCCCCAACAGACTCACCGTTGCTGTCGTGCCTATCAACAGCAAATGCAGGAGAGAAACGGCCTGTAATTGGAGGAGCAGAAGCTCGCAGAATCTTTTCATTTACTTACCGCATTTTAGACATGGGGGTCCGCAGACTGGAGAGAAAGGCCTGGCAGATCGTATAGCAGCCCGTGGGCCACAGGTTGGACATGCCTTTTATAGGGTAAATAACAGAGGGCCTCCGCAGAATAAGAGGAAAAAGTGATTAAAAAGGAAAGTAGGGTTTAAAACAAAAGGACTCAATTGGTTGTAAAGTGCTCTGGTGTGTCCTATGGTTGTGAAAGGCTCTGCATAAATGCAAGTCTTTCTTTCTTCTCCTGTAGGAGGCTAAAGTGACTTCCACTATCTATAGCAAAATTATAAGTTCATTCTTAAGACAGTTATTTATGACTGCATTATTAATAAACAGAAATTCATCTCAATTTTTATCTTTGCTTGGCAATTAGCAGAAGATATTTTTTTAAAGGCTAAAATTGAAGTAGTAATGCATTGATGCGAACCATTCTAATCCCAAATCTTAACATTTTAGACACTGAGTTACAAAGCAATTTAAACTGAACAAGTAGGCAACTGAGTCAGAAATTATAAAGCAGTGCCTTCCTGCATATATTCAAAAAGTCATGATTATTGCAGGCAACTAATTGGAGAGGTTTTACTTTTGCCTATATTATGCTCATTTATTCCCGCCTTTGCTAAACATTTGAGGATGGCTTCTGGCTTCCTCCATTAGCCAAACGAGGAAGGGCATTTGGTGCAATAATAAACTGGAGGAGGCTAGCAGGCTATACATTTGATTGGCAGTCTGTGCTGAATTAGAAGGATTACAACAGCAATGGATAGGAAGAAAACTCATTCATCCTCAGGTCCAATTCTGATTTCTGTCAGTGATCTTTACTGGCTGTTTTTGAAAAATTTATTCTTTCATGGGATGTGGGCGTTGCTGGCAAGGCCAGCATGTGTTGCCCATCCTTAATTGCCCTTGAACCGAGTGGCTTGCCACAACATTGTAGAAGGCCATTAAGAGTCAAGCACATTGCTCTGGATCTGGAGTCACAGGTAGGCCAGACCAGGTAAAGGCAGTAGATTTCCTTCCCTAAAGGCGTTAATGAACCAGATGCGTTTTTACAACAATCGACAAGAGTTTCATGGCCACCATTACTGAGAATGCTTTTCAATTACAGATTTTATTACTCGAATTTAAATTCCACCAGCTGCTGTGGTGGGATTTGAACACTTATCCCCAGCATGTTAGCCTGGGCCCCTGGATTACAAGTCAAGTGACATTATACACCACCATTTTGCCTGCACACATAAGTGATGCACATACATATGATTGTTAGCGAGAGCAAGATTAGGCTTAGCTACAAAGTTAGCCAATGGGGACTAGCCTAAAGACACTCATGGTTTAGTTCAGATAGGAATGATGATCACGTTGAACTATACCCTAGCAAGAAAGTCTTCAGTAAAGGAAAAGAATGCAGAGAAAGTCTGGGGTCAAAGGCGTGAGTAGAAGAGAGAAGAGGAAAGAATAACTGGTATACAATTCAACAAGCAAGAACTTTGCTTCAAAAAGATGGCAAGTATGAGAAATATGAAGATGTGGCAGTAAAATAGGAGGTTGGGATTAAGGAATTCTGACACTTTACAAGGATATTATTCCAGGCCCAACAGCTCAATACTAACTCCAGATGATAATACATTCACTTTCCCTGCACTGGCATCCCTCACACACTATTGTGTTATTACCAGAATGCGTATGCTCACAATGTCTCTAGAATAATTGCTTGGTGTTCAGAAATTACCTTTAAGAGGCCAAGTTTGCATTCAGCATCCATCTCAGTGTAGCCAATTTTTTCCATCTCCCAGGCCCAAGTATTGTTGTACTCCAAACAAATCTGTTTCAAATAAAAAAAATAATTTTACAATCTGTTTACATTTAAGTCAAACTTAAAAACTTTTTAAAGCAAAACAGGGAAAAACCATCAACACAGAAATTAAAAGTTTGACCTTAAAAGCTTCCCTATGATGACTTTGTTGTAAAGGCAAAGTACTACTAAGATATATGACCCAGGTAATGGGATCAATTTCCAACCTGTGCAGTCATGTGGGAAGGCAGGAGGAGGCATACAAGTGTCCCCTGCCAAACAGGTCACATCTGAGATTATCAGGCTGGATTAGGTCCCAATTGCGATCCAGAGGCCTAATGCTGAGATACGCATTTTTGGCAAGACTGAGCATGAGTGTGATGCACACCTTAACTGCGCAGTTACAACACAAAAAATAGGAGTAGGAGCCCATCAGGCCTCTTGAGCCTGCTCTCCATTCAATAACATGATGGCTAAACTTTGACATTAACTACACTTCCCCTCTCTATTCCCATATGTCTCAATTCCCTCAGTGCCCCAAAAAATTCCATCAATGTCTGTCTTGAAATTACTCAATGACTAAACATCCACATCTCACCAGGGTAGAGGATTCTAAAGATTCACAAGTGATGAATGAAGTAATTTCTCCTCATCTCAATCCTACGTGGCCAAACCTTTATTTTGAGACTATGACCCCAGTCTAGACAAACCAATCTCACTCTCTTATCTGGCTTGTGCATGAATGATTGTCCATTCACTGAGTTACTGGGAAGCACCTAGAGTCCATGGATCAGGAGGACAGCTGAGGCAATTCCTCTGGCAGAGCAGTTGATAAACCTAAAGTTTGGCAGGGATGGGGGCTGCAATTTATTTTAATATAGCGATGTCAAGTACCAATTTAACCAGTGTAGTGGCACTACAAACAGAGCACATGCATTATGAGCTGACCATTCGTTCCCATCCCCCCACAAGTGAAGGGGCATTTGCCTCCTAATGATATGGAAGTTGGGAGTGGCCTCACAGCAGGCAGAGTTTGGATGATCCATAATAAGACCACCACTAATTACTAAACATATATACACTGAATACATTGGGACTGCTCAGCATATGATCACTAATTATCTTTATTTCATGTTTGCATGTGTACTTTTTTCTTTATTCTTTCATGAGATGTGGGCATCATTGGCAATGTGGGCATTGTTGCCCATCTCTAACTGCATTTGAATTAAGTGGCTTGCTAGGCCATTTAAGAGGACAGTTAAGAGTCAAAGACATTGTGGGTTTGAAGTCACATGTAGGCCAGACCAGCAGATTTCCTTCCCAGATGGGAACCATTAGTGAACCAGATGGGTTTTTACAATCGACTATAGTTGTACTGAGACTAGCTTTATATTCCAGATTCCACCAGCTGCCATGGTGGGATTTGAACCCATGTCCCTAGAGCATTAGCCTGGGCCTCTGGATTGCTAGCACAGTGATATTACTACTGCATCACAACCCCCCTACTTATTCCTTAACCGGAAACATAACTAGACCAGCAAATAATGCTGTGGCTACAAGTGAAGGTCAGAGGCTGGCAATTCCGCAGTGAGTGACTCAATTTTTGACTCTCCACTATCCAAGGCATCAGGAGTTTGATGGAATAATCTCCACTTACCTGGATGAGTGCAGCTCTAACAACACTCAAGAAGCTCAACACCATCCAGAACAAAGTATCCGGCTAAATCAGCACCCTACCTTAAACCTTCATTTCCTCCACCACCAACACACTGTGGCTGCAGTGTGCGCCATCTACAACAGGGGTGGGGAACCTTTTTCTCATCAAGGGCCACTCACACATGGACAAAATCAGTCGCGGGTCACACACACAAAACCAACGTAATTAATTTTTTAAAGAGAGAATACAGAAACATTCAACTCACCCATTGCTTTAATGCGATGGCTGAGTTTGCTTTTCCTTAATGAGTAGCACAGCTTCTGTGTCTCAATCACAGCACTCCGGAAATTCCGCTTAACTTTTTGCTTGCTTTTCTTTCGCATTCTCCCTCTCTCTCTCTCTCCTTTCCCAGTTTGTCTGTCTGTCTCTCTTTTTCTCTCTCTCTCTATCCCTCTCCTTTTCCACTCTTGTCCCATTCCCAAAGTAGCCCAGGCCAATGATTCAACAATCCAAGGCTCTGGTCAACTCCCAGAGGGGCTGAGTCCATCCTGGGCCACCGATGGAGCCCGGTGTCCTGCTCCCTTCCTTCTCCACCCCTGCTTATTCACACTTCACCATCCAATCAGCAGCTGGCGGCTTCCTGTGGCCACCCTGCGCTCCTACCCCTGGATCTCGGGCCTCACTCTCCCCCCACAGCCTGGGCCTCTGGTGACTGGGGCTGAGGCTCAGGCATCAGAGCATGGCAGCGGTGGGGCGCGGGGCCGGATTTTGAAATCTCCCTGCGGGCTGGACGAAAAAGTGCAACGGGCAGGATCTGGCCCCCAGGCTAGGGGCTCCCCAACCTTGATCTACAAGGTACAGTGCAGCAACTCAACAAGGCTTCCACAGCAACATCTTCTAAACCTGCAACCTCTACCATCCTAGAAGGATAAGAACAATAGATGCAGCTCACCTGCAAATTCCCTAGTTACAATACATACCACCATTCCTGCATCACTACTGGATCAAAATTTAGGAAATCTCTCCCTAAGGGCATTATAGGAGCACCTTCATCATAGAGACTCCAGCAGTTCAACAAGGTGGCACACCACCACCTTCTCAGGAGTAATTTGGAATGGACAACAAATGTTGACCTTTCTAGTTGCACCCATATCCCATGAACTAAAAACATCTCCCCAGACAGTGTCAATCCCTCACTGGTGTCAAGTTCTAAGCCAGGGTCACAGCAGGGCATTAAATGGGATTAGGGAGTAGAGGAGGGAAAAAAATTGCTGGAGTTTTTAATTCCCCAATTACAATCCAGTAAATTCCACTGGAAAATACATGTGGATTGATCAAAGACGTAATTGGAACAGGAGGCAGCTATTCAGCCCCTTTCACCCTCTCCAGCATTAAATTAACCATGATTGACCATCAGGATTGACTGTCAAGTACACTGTAGTCTGCAGACAGTCACCATATAGGCTCAGACAAGTAGAATGGCCATTTGGAAGAGCTACCAGGACTGCTATACCTCTGCACTGGTGAAGCGAGGACTGGAAACTTTAAAAAAAAAACACGTCACTTAAACAGCACCCTGCCCACCAGATACTCACAGCCCACATTTGTCAATTCATCTCTCTGACCAAGACAGTCTATTGTTGAATAAGCAATGATGTTCCTCCCTGCCACCCTGAGTTACTACAAGCAACAAATAACCAGACCCGGATCAACACAAGAAACATTCCATGCATGCAATGAAATGGAAATGAAAAGGGGAAGGATGCCCACCAAAAACTACTTTTTCTCTTGTCAGAGGCAGACATATCGAATATGTACCCCCAGGATTGCGTGCATTTTAGAATAAGTTTCAAGTTGATTATTTTTAATTTTGACTTGTATCAGGTTTGAACTATTAAGACGACTTGTATTTGTGCAGCAGCTTATTGCATCTCAGGGACATCCAAAATACTTCACATACATTGCATTAGCTTTCTGAAAGTCAGTGACTGTTGTTATGTAAGCAAATTTTGCTGTCCAGTTTTGAGCTATTCAAGCTTACAAATTCACCATAGTCATACTAAACCATTTTGACAGGTACAGTGGATGGACGTGGTTCAAAGGGTTCAAACTCATGAGGCAACAGAAACCCTAGGCACTCATCTTTGTGTATCTGTGATGCAAAAGACCAATTTCATCATTGGAATGATGTAAAATGCCTCTCATTTGTCCTTCACAGGAAAAGCAGGTCCTTTATTTTGCCTTTTCCACCTTCTGCTACTGAAGATGCCAACTCTTGCTAAGACAAGGTTCCCCATGTGTTGACTGGTGTTCTACACTGTGATCTATCATACCTTGTTCAAACGTCTATTTTTACAGCCAAGCCTAAACATAAAGCATCAGCCAGCTGCTTGAACATAAGGAGTGGGACACAGTCGTTAGGCCAGTGAAGCTACAACCCAGTATGAGGCAAATGCAAGAGAGAAGGAAGGAGAAAAGTGGAAACTTATGCACCCTGAAAGCAGGTAACCATGGAACACTTAAAATATCAGGGGGCAAGTCAAGGACAGTATAAGAAAGTTACAAAGGCAGGTCAATATTACTTTGGGCTAGCTTGCTTCATTATAAATCAACCTTACCAATGAGTGATGTCAAGTACACTTAGACAAATAACTCTCCAATATCCCCCCTTAAAAAAAAGCACCTCTGTAACAGGTATTGTGGGAAGCTGTAGGCTACAGTTCTGGGCACCCCCTTAAAAGGAAACTGAAGTCAACACAGAAAGGTACAGCAAGATTCACCAGAATTATACCAGGAATGAGAAGTGAGAGTAATAAAGGAAGGCACAAAGAAATTGGGGATTATTTTCCACTGGAAGAGGTGGGGGGAAGGGGGAAATCTGCAAAATTATGAAGTATTTTGGTAAGATAAATACAAAACAAAAGATTGTTACTGATTCATCACCAGTAGAAATAAGGAGTCAGAGTCATAACAGTACAGATGGAGACCATTCGGCCCCTGGTATAGAAGGAAGGAAGAACAGTCTGAGCAATATCACCAGAAAAATGAAGAGGAAAGTTGAATTTTTTTTGAATAGAAGGAAGAATGTTTTACCTCAAATGGCTATTTGCACACAGATTACAGCATCATATAAACAGGAATCGTTGTTTGGCAGAAGGAATTTGAATATCGCTGAAGGAGAGAGACAGACATTTTTTTGTCGAAGCTTCTCATGCATTCATCAGGACAGTTCACAAGAAAATGCCAGTCGGGGAAACAACAAATTCATACTATATGAGAAGAGAGTGCTGTTGGTTGGCAAATGGGCTCTGACTGATAGAGGCATTGCCATGGAGAATGCACCAGTTGATGGTAACTGACAGTTAATTGCCAAGCACTGTTTGAAATCAGCACTGTTCTCATACAGTCTAAATTTGTTCTAGCCCCTGACATTGGCATTTTCTTGCGAATTGCCCTGAGTGCAAGATGAAAAGCTTTGACAAAAAATGTCTCCCCTTCTTTTTTAGCAATACTCCAAAAGGAATTGGAGAAGTACCCGAAATGGTGAATTTAAGAGGATATGGGGAAAGTGATTTCATTAAACAGGTCTAGTTAAATTATTAGCACCAATACAGGCATTTTGCCCCCATTCTGCACATTAATTCCTCTGATGCTATGGTTATATATTTTGAATTTTTTGAATTTTTATTTTCCATTCTAGTTAACACAGGAACTTAAAGCAGCCAATCTTGAAGCGAGCAAGCTGAACTACAGAAGTAGTGGAATGTGGATTTATGCCAGTGACTGTCTAAGTAGCAGGTCTTGGAACTTGGAACATTCACTATACCACAAGGAAAGCCACTCCATCTTGACTTCCAAAAGTCGTCGTTTTGGATTCAGAACTTTATAACTCTCTTTCTCTCCCCACTGATGCTGTCAGACCAGAGGTCTTCCAGCACTTTGTTTTTATTTCAGATCTTCAGCATCCACAGTATTTTGCTTTTATTATCTTAACATCCATGCTGGACCCAGTGCTGAATTTTATCAAAGGTATGATACTGACTTAATAATAAGCCACCAGAACCTAGAAGTGTTTTCTTTAAAATTAATGCTTGGACTATTTATTGCCCATCCCTATTTGGCTGAGAAAATGGTACTGAATGGCCTTCTTGACCTGCTGCAATTGGGGTGATGCAGCTGCTGTTACAAAGGGAACTCCGGAATTTTGATCCACTCGGATGCAATTTTAACTCAAACCAAAAGGTAGCTTTCAAGAAATGCAGCACGATTGTGGTATGTAGGATGGCCTCGCCCCTGTTGTGAAGTGATCGCCCACTAAATGTAGAGATTATAACGGCTCAGAAAAAGACTGGTTTTCCACAGCTGCATTATGAAACAGCAATGTTGCATGCACAGGAGAGAGCAGGGTCATTCCATACCTACATAGACAAACTTTTAAAAATCTGCTCTCATCTAAGATATGATTTCAAATGAACTGGCCAAAACTAGCTGTACTAATTAAGAATGCTCTCGTATGACCAACTCTGAATGACACGGCAGTGCTTCAATACTATAGCGGGGACAATATAAAGTTGTTTACCCTGAGAAGGTACTTTTCCCATCGATCAAAGCTCACAGACTTCCCAATCTTCCTCATCAGCTTCAGGTGAAGGTCCACCAATGGCTGGGGAACTGTAGGAAATAAGGAGGTGTTGGGTTAAGAATTTACTTTGCATGAAAGAAACGGAATTACAATTGTGCCCTGCAGAAATCAAGCCTATTAATTTACTACCAGTCTCCTGCAGTGTTGTACAGGAAGAGTCCAAGACAAGTCCAAGCTTCATGTGAAGGGTTAGATGACTTGGGGTTCAATTGAACTAGTGTGTGCAGATGGAGCACAGTCCCATTGCAAAGTCATACCTTCATATTTCCACTATAAATTCCCATAAGCGTGTTTATAAGGAAATTTGCTAGAATGCTTGTCATGTTGTTAATTATGCCCTCCTGGTATTGGCAGCACTGTAGCTTCTCCACTGGCAGGATTGTGTAATTGCAGTTCGATGTAATATAAACTACCCATGTATTCATAGAAGCATGGAAAATTTATAATGAAAAAAAGACAGCAAATGAGGGCAGACTCAAGTTTTTTTTTAATAGATCACAAATGAATCTCTCACGCTGTTGCATTCCTAAATATAAGGACTGTAGTCTGGAAAAGTTTGAATACAATGTGATGACAACAGACCCTTAAACAGATAACTGAAGCTAGCACTATAAGAAGAGAAAAATAAATATAAGCTAGAGCAATATCAAGGAGCATAATAGGTTTTGTTTGACACTATATAATCACAGTAGGAAAAGTCAACTTATACAAACCAGTACAAACTGAATAACATGAGTAGCTTGCTACAGTGAAGACTTACCAGTGACCATTGGTGCTTTGTTAACTGTGCAGTCAATTAATACTTTGAGAGGAACAATCAGCACTCAATGAATAAATTCAAAAGAGCAGCAAGCAGAAGAAGTGGATACCACAGAGTTAATTTGATAACAGTAGCAGCAAGCAACATAAAGCTAGCAGCAGGGAGCAGAAAATTCATAAATCACCAATGGCCCCGTGCTTGGCCAATGAATAAATGACTTCAGGAGCAGGATCATATCTTTGTTAAATTCATGTGTGGCACTGTTAATCTGTCGGTTGGTCCAGGAAGCTGCAAATGGTGCCAGAAGGATTTGAGAATGGGTTGTGATGGGAGTTTTTTTTGGGAGAGGTGTGTGTGTGTGTGTGTGTGTGTGTGTGTGTGTGTGTGTGTGTGTGTGTGTGAGCAAGGGTTGGAGGGGACCTCAGACCATGATAAGTTCCCACAATCTCTCTCCTCCCCTCCAAATGTGTACCCTCCCCCTCCCATACTCCTCTCTCTCTAGCACAGAGGCCTTTTGTAACCTGCTTGACTTCCACCTGACAAAAATGTCATTGTTTCCTAGGGGCAGGAGCAGGAATCGGATCCCAGAGTCAAGCGATGGCTGGATCCCATCAGAAACAGAGTGCCGAGAAATACAATCATCTTCAAATAAAACATTTTAAACTGGAAAACTGAAGAAGAGCCTAGGGAATGAAGGAGGGCAGCCCGCCAGCTGAAAAATTACACACCCAGCAATGAAAGATAAAACAAAACCTTGAAATCAAGGTCTTGGGAAAAGAGAGCAAAGTAGCTTGACGCTAACAGAAGAGAGAAATTCAAGATGAAGACGATTTTTTAATTTGAATTGAATGTTTTGAAACAAACATAGACACAAAAAAAAATTGAAAGCCTGAACAAACTTTTTAAAAAGTGAGCTGCCCAGATAGCTACTTTGCTGCAGGCTGGAAAATAAGATGGTGGATGGAGATTTTTAACATCAGTTTCTGTGAAGGTTCAAAGACTATGTACTTCATCTGGTGCCCAAATTGCACAATTATGCTACAAGCTTACAAAAGCAAAAGCCATAATAAAAGCAGACCATAGGGACTTGTAATGGATAAAAATTGACATGGAATCAAATAGTACAGACAGAAAACGCACAGACACACAATTTTAAATATATTATGGACATAGATAGCCTCATAGAATGGCCAAACACATGCAGATGAAATTCAACACAGAAACTGTCAGGTGATATATTTTGGTAGGAGACAATACAAGCTAAACAGGTAAAATTTTAAAGCAGGTGATATGTGAAGGGGAAACAATAAAGAGAGAGGAGCTTGAGGTCAGCAATCAAAGGATCCCTTGTCAGACATTTTCTTACACTCATCCGGTGGTAAATGTCAAGATTAAGCTTGACCAGACTATGGGGATGCTAGCATAGTGGTTATGTCACTGGACTTGTAATCCAAACCCTGCTGGACTAATAATCCAAAGACATGACTTCAAATCCCACTATAGCACCTGGGGGAGTTCAAATTCAAATTGATTAATAAACCTGGAATAAAATGCTTGTCTCATTAACAATGATCATGAGACTAACAGATAACATCCATATGATTTACTAATATCTGTCAGAGGGGGAAATCTGCTGTCCTTACTTAAGTCTGACCTACATGTGATTCCAGACCCGCATCAATGTGGTTGACTCTTAACTGCCCTCTGAAATTGCTTAGCAATTAGCAGTCGTAGGCAGCTCCACACCACTTGCTCAAGGGCAATTAAAGATGTGCAATAAATGCTGGCCTAGCCGGTGATGCCCGCATCCCAAGAATGAATCAGAAAAACATTGCCATCATACTTGTCAGAATTGGAACACAATTATCTTGGGGCTGTGTGTTCATCCTTGCTCACCTGAGATACAAGACAAAAAAGGTGCATTAAGCCCTCATCAGAGGGTTGCAGATGATACTGCACTAAGCATTCCACACCGAGAAACACCTTCAGTAGCAGACAGCCAGGCTCACGCGTGTGAAGTGTTTGGTTTGACCATCAGCATCAGGAAGACAAACGTCATGGTCCAGGACGTTGCCTTTCCATCATCTATCAGCATTGACAATGTGACCCTGAAGATTGTTGACAGCTTCACATATCTGGAGTTCACAATAAGGGTCAGCAATCTGGCATTTGATGCTGAAATTAACACAAACACCACAAAAGCTGCAGTCTGTAATGTCCAAGCTGAGTGAGAGAATGTGAAACAGCAACCTGACTGAGAACACCAAACTCCGAGTCTACCAAGCCTGTGTCCTCAGCGCACTCCTCAACAGTGATGAAACCTGGACAACATGTGCTGGGCGGGAGAAAAGGCTGAACAGTTTCCACCTTCGCTGCATCAGACATATCCATGGCATCTCTTCGCAGGACAAGGTCACCAATTCAAAGCCTTGGCATGAGCTCATTCCATCAGTATACACTCATTGCTAAACCAATAGCGTCTGCACTGGCATGGCCACATTCATCGAATGGATTATGGCCTTCTGATAGGTGAACTGGCCACTGGGTCACTACCTTCTAGATGTACATATCTCTGCCACAAGGATACCTGCAAGTGAAATGGCGGGCACTGACAATGGCAAACAGGAGACAGTCGCTGATAGCCAAGACATCTGGAGGCTGACAGTTTGGAAGGAATTTGGGAGAGACAAGCAGAAACAAAAATACTAGCTGGCCGAAAAGAGGGCCCAGAGAAAACAGAGGCCAGTGAATTGTGCACCTTCTAGCCCACTCTCTTTCTCTGCAGCAAACATGGCAGAGGCTGCCATGACAGAGTGGAGTTCCTGAGCAACACCAAGCGATACTTAACAGAGTTCACTGCCAGGGCACAAACCATCATCTTACACCACGACGGCTGCTTTTAATAATTACGTGGGGGTGCAGGAGAAGACAGAGAGATAGGAGGGGTCAAGTCCATAAAAGGATCTGAAACCATAGAGTCATAAAGGTCTACAGCACAGAAAAAAGGCCCTTCGGCCCATCAAGTCTGTGTCGGTTGAACAAGTACCTATCTATTCTAATCCCATTTTCCAGCACTAGGCCCATAGCCTTGTATGCCATGGCATCGCAAGCGCACATCCAAATATATCTTAAATGTTATGAGGGGTTCTGCTTCTACCACCCTTTCAGGCAGTGAGTTCCAGATCCCCAACACCGTCTGGGTGAAAAAATTCTTCCTCATGCCCCCTTCAAACCTCTTGCCCCTTACCTTAAACCTATGCCCTCTGGTTATTGATCCCTCCACCAAGGGGAAAAGTTCCTTCCTGTCTACTCTATCTATGCCCCTCATAATTTTATATACCTCAATCATGTCCCCCCCCCCTCAATCTCCTCTGCTCCAGGGAAAATAACCTCAGCATGTCCAATCTCTCCTCATAACTAAAACTCTCCAGTCCAGGCAACATTCTGGTAAATCCCCTCTGCACTCTCTCTAGTGCAATCACATCCTTCCTATAATGTGAATTCCAGAACTGCATGCAATTATTCTAGCTGTGGCCTAACCAACATTTTATACAGTTCCAGCATAGCCTCCTTGTTCTTATATTCTATGCCTCGGCTAATAAAGGCAAGTATCCCATATGCTTTCTCAACCACCTTATCTACCTGTCCTGCTACCTTAAGGGGCCGGTGGATGTGCATACCAAGGTCCCTTTGAGCCTTGGTACTTCCCAGGGCCCTACCATTCATCGTATATTCCCGTGCCCAAGTGCATCACCTCACCCTTATCCAGATTAAATTCCATTTGCCACTGATCAGCCCATCTGGCCAGCCTGTCTATATCCTCCTGTAACCTAAAGCTATCCTCAAGGAAAATATTACAAATCAAGGCATTGCTTAACTGGGAGCCAATGAAAATCAGCAAGCACAGGGGTGATGGGTGAATGGCACCTGGTGTGAATAAGGACAAGTGCAGATTTTTGGATGACCTCAAGTTTACAAAGGGTTGAATGTGGAAGACTGGCCAGGAGTGTGTTAGATGACAACTTACAAGAACCCATTTCAAAAATGCATGATATGAGGTCAAGTACTTTCTTGTATTAGGAGTTCAATTTTGATATGCCTCATCACTTTTGGTGTACGTAGTTCTCCTGTGCTGCATTTACACAATATCTTAATACAGGTAAGGTTAGAAATGCTGAGAGTCCCAGATGCTACATGATACAATCACAATATTACCGCAGTTACAAAAGCATATCATCACTGCATCTCAGACCAAGGCAATCAACAACTTTGCTCAATCTTCTCATCAGTCAATAAAAATATAAAAAGCCACTTTCCAGTTGATCAGTCACAACATCTACAGCACCATGGCCCAGGGGCCACTTGCTCTTTCAAAGTGCCAGCTTGTGCACAGAGAGTCGAATGACCTCCTCCTGTGCTAATCAATTCTATGCAATTTTATTTGCCAGTCATCAGCCCGCGCCTGGATATTATCCAGGTCTCACTGCAAGCAAGCATAGGCTGCTTTGTTATCTGAGGAATTGTAAATGGAGCAGAACATGGCAAACATCAGTGAACAGCCACACATATGACCTTAATCACAGGATCGCTACAGCACAGAAGACGGTATTCTGCCTGTTGTGGCTGTGCCGGCTCTCCATTGGAGCAATTTACCTGGTGCCACACCCCTGCCTTCTCCTCGTTACCCTGCACATTGAATGAAAGAACAAAGAACAAAGAAAAGTACAGCACAGGAACAGGCCCTTCGGCCCTCCAAGCCTACGCCGATCATATTGCCCATCAACAAAAAACATGTTACACTTCCGGGGTCCGTATCCCTCTATTCCCATCCTATTCATGTACTTGTCAAGCTGCCTCTTAAACACCACTATCGTACCTGCTTCCACCACCTCCTCTGGCAGCGAATTCCAGACACTCATTACCCTCTGCGTAAAAAACTTGCCCCGCACATCTCCTCTATAGTTTTCTCCTCTCACCTTAAATCTATGCCCCCTAGTAATTGACTCTTCCACCCTGGGAAAAAGCTTCTGACTATCTACTCTGTCCATGCCACTCAATTTTGTAAACTTCTATCAAGTCGCCCCTCAATCTCCGTCGCTCTAGTGAGAACAATCGAGTTTCTCCAACCTCTCCTCATAAATAATAACCTTCAGACCAGGCAGCATCCTGGTAAACCTCCTCTGCACCCTCTCCAACGCCTCCATATCCTTCTGGTAATGTGGCGACCAGAATTGCATGCAATATTCCAAGTGTGGCCTAACCAAGGTTCTATACATTCTTTCTTTTCAGATAATAATCCAGTTCCCTCGAGTGCCTTAAATGAACCTGCCTGCACCACACTCCCAGACAGTGCATTGATGATCTAACCAATGATGAAGTTTTTCCTCACATTGCCTCTTTTGGTAATTACCTTAAATCATGCCCTCTCATTCTCGATCTTGCCACAAAAAGGGACAGTTTCTCCCTGTCTACTCTGTCCAGGCCCCTCATGATTTATGAAATTCCCTCTCAACCTTCTCTTCAAGGAAACCAGTCCCACTTCTCCAATCTACCTTCGTAATTGAAGTTCCTCATCCCTGGGATCATTCTGGTGAGCCTTCTGCTCACGATCTGTAATGCCTTCATATCTTTCCTGAAGTGTGGTGCCCAGAACTGGACACAACACTCCATTTGCGACTGAACGTGTGTTCTATACAGTTTGACATAAATTCCTTGCCTTTATACTCTTATGTGCCAATTATAAAATCTAGGATGCTGTATGTTTTATGAACCACTCTCTCAACCTGTCCTGCCACCTTCAATGATTTATGCACATAAACACCTCTGCTCCTGCACCCTCTTTGGGATTGTACTCTGTTTTATATTGTCTCTGTGCTCTTCCTACCAAAATGAATCACTTCACGTTTCGCTGCATTAAATTTCATCTGCCATTTGTCTGCCCATTCCACCAACTCGTCTGTGTCCTTTTGAAATTCTACACTAGCCCCCCAAACCCTCACAATTCACAATCCTTCAGAGTTTCCTATTGTCTACAAACTTTAAAATTGTGCCCTGCACACGGTCTAGGTCATTAATATACAATCAGGAACAGCAAGGGTTACAACACCAACCCCTGGGGAACTACAAACCTTCCTCCAGCCCGAAAAACCATTCATTAACCGCTACACTCTGTTTCCTGTTACCTGGCCAATTTTGTATCCATGTTGTTACTGTCCCTTTTATTCCAAGTCCTATAACTTTGTCTACAAGTCTGTTGTGTGGCACTTTATCAAATGCCTTCTAAAAGTCCGTGGACACCACATCAACAGCATTACCCTCAACAATCTTCTGTTACCTCATCAAACAACTCCAGCAATTTAGTTAAACAAGATTTGCCCTTAAAAAAACCACGCTGACTTTCCTTAATTGTTTGTGACAATTAATTTTGTCTCAAATTATCGTTTCTATATGAACAAAGAGATTTCTACATGAATGAGGACTTATAAGTGAACAGAATCTCATTTGATAAAAACAAAAAAACTGCGGATGCTGGAAATCCAAAACAAAAACAGAATTACCTGGAAAAACTCAGCAGGTCTGGCAGCATCGGCGGAGAAGAAAAGAGTTGACGTTTCGAGTCCTCATGACCCTTCGACAGAACTTGCGTTCAAGTCCAAGAAAGAGTTGAAATATAAGCTGGTTTAAGGTGTGTGTGTGGGGGGCGGAGAGATAGAGAGACAAAGAGGTGGGGGGGGTGGTGTGGTTGTAGGGACAAACAAGCAGTGATAGAAGCAGATCATCAAAAGATGTCAACGACAATAGTACAATAGAACACATAGGTGTTAAAATTAAAGTTGGTGATATTATCTAAACGAATGTGCTAATTAAGAATGGATGGTAGGGCACTCAAGGTATAGCTCTAGTGGGTTTTTTTTTTATATAATGGAAATAGGTGGGAAAAGGAAAATCTTTATAACTTATTGGAAAAAAAGGGAAGGGGGAAACAGAAAGGGGGTGGGGATGGGGGAGGGAGCTTACGACCTAAAGTTGTTGAATTCAATATTCAGTCCGGAAGGCTGTAAAGTCCCTAGTCGGAAGATGAGGTGTTGTTCCTCCAGTTTGCGTTGGGCTTCACTGGAACAATGCAGCAAGCCAGGACAGACATGTGGGCAAGAGAGCAGGGTGGAGTGTTGAAATGGCAAGCGACAGGGAGGTTTGGGTCATTCTTGCGGACAGACCGCAGGTGTTCAGCAAAGCGGTCGCCCAGTTTACGTTTGGTCTCTCCAATGTAGAGGAGACCACATTGGGAGCAACGAATGCAGTAGACTAAGTTGGGGGAAATGCAAGTGAAATGCTGCTTCACTTGAAAGGAGTGTTTGGGTCCTTGGACGGTGAGGAGAGAGGAAGTGAAGGGGCAGGTGTTGCATCTTTTGCGTGGGCATGGGGTGGTGCCATAGGAGGGGGTTGAGGAGTAGGGGGTGATGGAGGAGTGGACCAGGGTGTCCCGGAGGGAGCGATCCCTACGGAATGCCGATAAGGGGGGTGAAGGGAAGATGTGTTTGGTGGTGGCATCATGCTGGAGTTGGCGGAAATGGCGGAGGATGATCCTTTGAATGCGGAGGCTGGTGGGGTGATAAGTGAGGACAAGGGGGACCCTATCATGTTTCTGGGAGGGAGGAGAAGGCGTGAGGGCGGATGCGCGGGAGATGGGCCGGACACGGTTGAGGGCCCTGTCAACGACCGTGGGTGGAAAACCTCGGTTAAGGAAGAAGGAGGACATGTCAGAGGAACTGTTTTTGAATGTAGCATCATCGGAACAGATGCGACGGAGGCGAAGGAACTGAGAAAATGGGATGGAGTCCTTACAGGAAGCGGGGTGTGAGGAGCTGTAGTCGAGATAGCTGTGGGAGTCGGTGGGTTTGTAATGGATATTGGTGGACAGTCTATCACCAGAGATTGAGACAGAGAGGTCAAGGAAGGGAAGGGAAGTGTCAGAGATGGACCACGTGAAAATGATGGAGGGGTGGAGATTGGAAGCAAAATTAATAAATTTTTCCAAGTCCTGACGAGAGCATGAAGCGGCACCGAAGTAATCATCGATGTACCGGAGAAAGAGTTGTGGAAGGGGGCCGGAGTAGGACTGCAACAAGGAATGTTCCACATACCCCATAAAGAGACAGGCATAGCTGGGGCCCATGCGGGTACCCATAGCCACACCTTTTATTTGGAGGTGGGGGGGGGGGGGGGGTGTGGTTGTAGGGACAAACAAGCAGTGATAGAAGCAGATCATCAAGTCATTGTTTTCAGGACTGTCACTGACCTCATCTCCTCTGGGGATCTCCCTCCCACAGCTTCCAATCTGATAGTCTCCCAACCTCGGACGGCCCGCTTCTATCTCCTACCCAAAATCCACAAACAGAACTGCCCCGGTAGACCGATCGTCTCAGCTTGTTCCTGCCCCACAGAACTCATTTCTCGTTATCTTGACTCCCTTCTCTCTCCCCTTGTCCAGTCCCTTCCCACCTACATCCGTGATTCCTCTGACACCTTACGTCACATCAACAATTTCCAGTTCCCTGGCCCCAACCGCTTCCTCTTCACCATGGACGTCCAATCCCTCTACACCTCCATCCCCCACCAGGATGGTCTGAGGGCCCTTAGCTTCTTCCTCGAACAGAGGCCCGAACAATCCCCATCCACCACTACTCTCCTCCGTCTGGCTGAACTTGTTCTCACACTGAACAATTTCTCCTTCAACTCCTCTCACTTCCTCCAAATAAAAGGTGTGGCTATGGGTACCCGCATGGGCCCCAGCTATGCCTGTCTCTTTATGGGGTATGTGGAACATTCCTTGTTGCAGTCCTACTCCGGCCCCCTTCCACAACTCTTTCTCCGGTACATCGATGATTACTTCGGTGCCGCTTCATGCTCTCGTCAGGACTTGGAAAAATTTATTAATTTTGCTTCCAATCTCCACCCCTCCATCATTTTCACGTGGTCCATCTCTGACACTTCCCTTCCCTTCCTTGACCTCTCTGTCTCAATCTCTGGTGATAGACTGTCCACCAATATCCATTACAAACCCACCGACTCCCACAGCTATCTCGACTACAGCTCCTCACACCCCGCTTCCTGTAAGGACTCCATCCCATTTTCTCAGTTCCTTCGCCTCCGTCGCATCTGTTCCGATGATGCTACATTCAAAAACAGTTCCTCTGACATGTCCTCCTTCTTCCTTAACCGAGGTTTTCCACCCACGGTCGTTGACAGGGCCCTCAACCGTGTCCGGCCCATCTCCCGCGCATCCGCCCTCACGCCTTCTCCTCCCTCCCAGAAACATGATAGGGTCCCCCTTGTCCTCACTTATCACCCCACCAGCCTCCGCATTCAAAGGATCATCCTCCGCCATTTCCGCCAACTCCAGCATGATGCCACCACCAAACACATCTTCCCTTCACCCCCCTTATCGGCATTCCGTAGGGATCGCTCCCTCCGGGACACCCTGGTCCACTCCTCCATCACCCCCTACTCCTCAACCCCCTCCTATGGCACCACCCCATGCCCACGCAAAAGATGCAACACCTGCCCCTTCACTTCCTCTCTCCTCACCGTCCAAGGACCCAAACACTCCTTTCAAGTGAAGCAGCATTTCACTTGCATTTCCCCCAACTTAGTCTACTGCATTCGTTGCTCCCAATGTGGTCTCCTCTACATTGGAGAGACCAAACGTAAACTGGGCGACCGCTTTGCAGAACACCTGCGGTCTGTCCGCAAGAATGACCCAAACCTCCCTGTCGCTTGCCATTTCAACACTCCACCCTGCTCTCTTGCCCACATGTCTGTCCTTGGCTTGCTGCATTGTTCCAGTGAAGCCCAACGCAAACTGGAGGAACAACACCTCATCTTCCGACTAGGGACTTTACAGCCTTCCGGACTGAATATTGAATTCAACAACTTTAGGTCGTAAGCTCCCTCCCCCATCCCCACCCCCTTTCTGTTTCCCCCTTCCCTTTTTTTTCCAATAAGTTATAAAGATTTTCCTTTTCCCACCTATTTCCATTATATAAAAAAAAACCCACTAGAGCTATACCTTGAGTGCCCTACCATCCATTCTTAATTAGCACATTCGTTTAGATAATATCACCAACTTTAATTTTAACACCTATGTGTTCTATTGTACTATTGTCGTTGACATCTTTTGATGATCTGCTTCTATCACTGCTTGTTTGTCCCTACAACCACACCCCCCCCCCCACCTCTTTGTCTCTCTATCTCTCCGCCCCCCACACACACACCTTAAACCAGCTTATATTTCAACTCTTTCTTGGACTTGAACGCAAGTTCTGTCGAAGGGTCATGAGGACTCGAAACGTCAACTCTTTTCTTCTCCGCCAATGCTGCCAGACCTGCTGAGTTTTTCCAGGTAATTCTGTTTTTGTTTTAGAATCTCATTTGAAGCAGCTGAAAATATTTAGACTGATGACACTGCCCCAAGGAACCCCAGCAGCAATCTTCTCAGGCTATGCTTGACACCCAGTAATCATTTTCCATTGTGCCAGGTAAAAGTTAAGCCCCTAGAGAGATTTCCCTCCAATCCCCATTGACTTCCAACTTTTTATTCAAGGCTGTTTATTGCCCCACTTGGTCAAATGACACCCAGATGAAGGACAGTCACTCCTACCTCACCTCAAGAATTCAACTCATGTCCATGTTGGGGCAAAGGCTAGAGGTCAAGATGTAAGTGGTTATGGTGGAACGAATCTGAGCATCGGCAGACAGGTTACTGATTAGCAAGTTCCACTTGACAGCACTGGTTGATGTCACGTTCCATCACTGTGCTGATGATTGAGAGTTGTCAGATAATGCAATCAGCTGATTTGGATGTCCTTTTTGGACAGAGAAAATTGGGATTTAAAAAAATATATATTTTATGGGATGGGGTGTCGCTGGCTAGACCAGCATTAGTAGCCCAGCCCTAATTGCCCTCAAGGTAGTGGTGGTGAGCTGCCTTCTTGAAGCAATGCAGTCCATGTGGTGTAGGTACACCCACAGTGCTGTTAGGGAGTTCCAGGATTTTGACTCAGCAACAGTGAAGGAATAGCGATATAGTTCCAAGTCAGGATGGTGTGTGGGTTGGAGGGGAACTTGTAGGTGGTGGTGTTCCCATACATCTGCTGCCCTTGTCCTTCTACGTGGCAGAGGTCACACGTTTGGCAGGCACTGTCAAAGGAGCTTTGGCGAGTGGCTGCAATCCATCTTGTAAACGGTACACACTGCCGCACTGTGCTCAGTGGTCAAGGGAGTGAATGTTCAAGTTGGTGAATGGGATGCCAAGCAGCGGGCTGCTTTGTTCTGCATGGTGTTGAGCATCGAGTGTTGTTGAAGTTGCACTCATCCAGGCAATTGGAGAGTATTCCATCACACTCCTGATTGTGGCTTGGAAATGGTGGACAGGCTTTGGGGAGTCAGGAACTAGGGTTACTCATCACAGAATTTGCAGCCTCTGACTTCTCTTGTAGCCACAGTATTTATAAAGGCTAGTCCAGTTCAGTTTCTGGTCACTTGCAACCCCAGACTGCTGATGGTGTGGAAGCCAGTGCTGGTAATACCATTGAATGTCATGAGGAGATGGTTAGATTCTCTCTTGGAGGAGATGGTCATTGCCTGGCACTTGTGTGGTACAAATGTTACTTGCCACTTGTCAGTACAAGCCTGAATGTTGCCCAGGCCTTGCTGCATATGGACATGCATTGCTTTAGTATCTGAGGAGTTACAAATGTGTGAACATTGTGCATTCACAGCAAACATCCCCACTTCTGACCTTCTGATGGAAGGAAGGTCATTGATGAAGCAGGTGAAGATGGTTGGGCCGAGGACACTACCCTGAGGAACCCCTGCAGTGATGTCCTGGAACTGAGATGATTGACCTCCAACAACCACAACCATCTTCCATTGAGCTAAGTGTGACTACAATCAATAGAAAGATTATCCCCTTATTCCAATTGGCTTCAGTTTACAAGGGCTCCTTGATGCCATACTTGGTCAGATACTGCCCTGATGTCAAGTGCAGTCACGCTCACCTCATCCCATGTTCAGCTCTTTTGTCCATGTTTGGGCCAAGGCTGTAATGAAGTCAGGAGCTAAGAGGCCTTGCTGGAACGCCAGTGAGAGGGTTATTGCTGAATAAGTGCTGCTTGATAGCACGATTGATGACCACTTCCATTAGTTTGCTGATGGAGAGTAGACTGATGGGGCAGTAATTAGCCAGGTTACAATTATCCTTTTAGTGGACAAGACATAGCTGGGCAACTTTCCACATTGCTGGATTGTTGCCAGTGTTGCAGTTACAATGGAACAGTTTGCCTAGAGGCACGGCTAGTTCTGGAGCACAAGTCTTCAGTACTATTGCCGGAAAGTGACAGGGCTCATAGCCTTTGCAGTATCCAGTGCCTCAGCCATTTCTTGATATGAAGTGGAGTGAATCAAATTGGCTGAAGGCTGGCATCTGTGATGTTGGGTACCACAGGAGGAGGCCATGATGGATCATTCACTTGGCACTTCTGGCTGAAGATGATTGCAAATGCTTTAGCCTCGCCTTTTGCACTGATGTGCTGAGCAACCCCATCATTGAGATGAGGATATCTGTGGAGCCTCCTCCGTCAGTCAGTTGTTTCCCCTTTCAAGACTGGAGTGGCAGGAATTTTTTCACAATGTCTGATGGATGCCAATGTAATAGATGCCATTCTGGAGCAGCTTGGCTAAAGATGCAGCTAGTTCTGGTATTTAGCATTATAGCCGGAATGTTATCAGAGCTCGTAGCCTTTGCAGTGCCCAATGCACTCTGCCTTTTTTTATATCACGTTAGGTGAATCAAATCGGCTGAAGACAGACATTTGAATTGGTGGTGGCCTCAGGAAAGGGCAGAGAAAAACCACTTATTCAGCACTTTTGGCCAAATATAGCTGCAAATGCTTCAAGCTATGTCCTTTGCACTCGTGTGTTGGGCTCTGTCATCATTGTGGATGAGGCTGTTAATGGAGCCACTGCTTGCTTCCTCTCATTAACTGCTCAATTATCCAGCACTGGATGCGGGCAAGTTGCAGGACTTTGACCTGATCCATAAATTGCGGGATTGATTCACTGTCTATCAGGAATTTAAAGGAGAAACCTCTTTAGAGAGAGAACAGTGAGAATGTGGAACCTGCTGATACCTGGGACTGAAGCAAACAGCACAAATGCATTGAAAGCAAAGCTAGATAACCTCATGAGCAAAAAAAGAATTGAAATTATGCTGATGGATTTAAATAAAGAGGGGGAGGAAGACTTGTGTGGAAAATAAACACTGGCATAGATCTGCTGGGAGAAATGACCTGTTTCTGTAAATGCAATATAGCACATTGCTTTCACTGTTCAACATGCCCTGTATTGTAGCTTCATCTTAACAAAGTGACACTTGTTTTGAAATGCTTACATAGGATATATGCTCTATTAAAGCTTGCAAAGGTTTTATTAAGATATTTGTAAATTGTTTATGGCCTTTCCCAATTCCAGTTGAATTTATACAAGTCATGGCAATATGGAGGAATTTAAAAAAAACAAAATTACTCCACACAGCCACTTTATGGCCAGACCCTGCAACTTCTTATATTCATTCATGGGGTGTGGATGTCACTGGCTAGGCCAGCAATTATTGCCCATCCCGAATTGAGAAGGTGCTGGGGAGTTGCCTTCTTGAACAGCTGCAGTCCATGTGGTGTAGGTACACCCACAGTGCTGTTAGGGAGGGAGTTCCAGGATTTTGACCCGGTGACACGGTGAAGGAACAGCGATATATTTCCAAGTCAGGATGCCGTTTGGCTTGGGGGGGAGCTTGCAGGCAGTGGTGTTCCCATGTGTCTGCTGCCCTTGTCCTTCTAGGTGGTAGAGGTTGTGAGTTTGGAAGGTGCTGTTTAGGGAGTCTTAGCAAGTTCTTGCAAAGCATCTCATAGATGGTGCACACTGCCGTCACTGCATCAGGGAGAGAATGTTCGTGGATGGGGTGCCAATGAAGTGAGCTGCTTTGGCCTGGATGGTGCCAAGCTTCTGGAGTGTTGTTGGAGCTGCACTCATCCAGGCAAGTAGGGAGTGTTCCATCACACTCCTGACCTGGTCCTTGTAGATGCTGGAAAGACTTTGGGTAGTCAGGAAGTGAGTTACCTGCTGCAGGATTCCTAGCCTCTGACCTGCTCTTGTAATCACAGTATTTATGTGGTTAGTCCAGTTCAGTTTCTGGTCAATGGTAACCCCCCAGGATGTTGATATTCGGGGATTCAATGATGGTAATGAGATTGAATGTCAAGAGGTGATGGTTAGATTCTCTCTTGTTGGATAGTCATTGCCTGGCACTTGTGTGGCACGAACATTATTTGCCACCTGTCAGCCCAAACCTGGATATTGTCTAGGTCTTGTTGCATTTGGACATGGTCTGCTTCAGTATGAGGAGTTGCAAATGGTGAACACTGTACAATCATCAGTGAACATCCCCACTTTTGACCTTATGAAGGAAGGAAGGATCATTGATGAAGCAGCTGAAAGATGGTTGGGCCTAGGACAACACCCTGAGGAACTTCTGCAGTGATGTCCCAGGACTGAGATGACTGACCTCCATCAATCACCACCATCTTCCTTTGTGCTAGGTTTGACTCCAACCAGCTGAGAGTTTTCCCCGATTCCCTTGACATCAGTTTTGCTAAGGCTCCTTGATGCCACACTAAGTCAAATGCTGCCTTGATGTCAAGAGCAGTCACTCTCACCTCACCTCCAGGGTTCAGCTCTTCTGTCCATGTTTGAACCAAGGCTATAATGAGATCAGGGGCTGAGTGACACTGGAGGAACCCAAACTGGGAGTCAGTGAGCAGACTATTACTAAGCAAGTGCCATTTGATAGCACTGATGATGACCCTATCCATCAGTTTATTGAGGATAGAGAGTTGACTGATGGGGCAGTAATTGCCTGGGTTGTATTTGTCCTGCTTTTATGTACAGACATATCTTTCCACATTCTGGGTAGATGCCAGTGCTGTAGCTATACTGGAACAGCTTGGCTAGGGTGCAGTAAGTTCGGGAGCACTAGTCCTCAGTACTATTGCCGGAATATTGTCAGGGCCCAGAGCCTTTGCAGTATCCAATGCCTTCAGCTGCTTCTTGATGTCACTTGGAATGAATAGAATTGGCTGAAGACTAGCACCTGTGATGCTGGGGAGCTCCAGATGAGGCCAAGATGTATCATCCGCTTGGCATTTCAAGCTAAAGATTGTTGCAAATGCTTCAGCCTTATCTTTTGTACTAATGAGCTGGGCTCCCCATCACTGGCAATGAGGATATCTGTGCAGCCTCCTCCTCCAGTGTGTTGTTTAATTGTCCACCACCATTCAAGACTGGATGTGGCAGGACTGCAGAGCTTAGATCTAATTCGTTGGTTTGGGAATTGTTTAGCTGTGTCTGATTGCTTGCTGCTTATATTGTTTGGTGCACAAGTAGTCCTTTCTTGTACCTTCATCAGGTTGACACCTTATTTTTAGGTATGCCTGGTGCTGCTCCTGGCATGGCCTCCTGCTCTCTTCATTAAACCAGGATTGATCCCCTGGCTTGATGGTAATGGTAGAAACCATGAGGTTACATATTGTGGCTGAGTACAATTCTGCTGCTGCTGCTGATGGTCCACAGTGCCGCATGGTTGCCCAGTCTTGAGTTGTTAGACCTGTTTGAAACCTATCCGATTTAGCAGGTTGGTAGTGCCACACAACACGATGGAGGGCGTCCTCAATGTGAAGATGGGGCATCATCTCCACAAGGGCTGCGCAGTGGAGGATGGTTAGTGAGGATGAGGTCAAGTATTTTTTCTCTTGTTGTTCCCTCACCACCTGCCGCAGACCCAGTCCAGCAGCTATGTCCTTTAGGGCTCAGGCAATTTGGTCTGTAGTGGTATTACCAAGCCACTCTTGGTGATGGACATTGAAGTTCCCCACCCAGAGTACATTCTGTGCCCTTGCCACCCTCAGTGCTTCCCCCAAGTGGTGTTCAACCTGGAAGAGCACTGATTCATCAGCTGAGGGAGGTTGTGTTGTGGCAATCAGGTTTCCTTGCCCATGGGTGCCCTAATGCCATGTGACTTCTTGGGGTTTGTAGTCAATGTTGAGGACTCCCAGGGCAACTCCCTCAAATGTGCTACCACCTCTGCTGCAACTGTCCTTCCAGTGGGACAGGACATACCCAGGGATGGTGGTGGTGGTGTCTGGGGCATTGTCTGTAAGAAAGATGAATGGGAAATGTTGACATAGTAATCTGCAATGGTAACAGCGAACAGAAAAGGTTAAGCAATGGGAAGTAGGACTTGAGCAGGATTTATAGATGCATAAATAATGTTCTCTATACCCCAACTCTTGCAATTTTCCTGTTTATTTTAAACATATGACCAAAGAGCAGGGGTAGGCCATTCAGCCCGAGTCTGCTCCGCCATTCAGTAAGATCATGGCTGAGCTGATTGTAAACTCAAATCTGCATTCCACCTGCCTCTGATAAACCATCAGCCCCTTGTTTACCAAGAATCTATCTATCGATCTCTGCCTTAAAAATATTCAAAGACTCTGCTTCCACCACCTTTTCATGAACAGAGTTCCAAAGACTCACGACCCTTAGAAAAAAATTCTCCTCATGCGTCTTAAATGGGTGGACCCTTATTTTTAAAGAGGGGCCCCTAGTTCTAAATTCTTCTGCAAGAGGAAACATCCTCTCCACATCTACCTTGTCAAGACCCCTCAGGATCTTATGTTTCAATCAAGTTGCCTCTTACTCTTCTAAACGCCAGTGGATACAAGCCTAGTTAGTCTGGTAAACCTTCTCTGAACTGCTTCCAATGCATTTACATCCTTCCTTAAATAAGGTGACCAATACTGTACACAGTACTTCAAATGTGGTCTCAGTCATGCCCTGTACAACTGAATCATAACCTCTCTACTTTTGTATTCAATTCCCCTTGCAATAAATGGTAACATTCTATTAGCTTTCCTAATTAATAGCTGCATTCTATTAGCTTTCCTAATTACTAGCTGTACTTGCATAATAGACTTTTGTGAATCATACACTAGGACAACAGATCCCTCTGCACCTGAGCTCTGCAATCTCTTAACCTTGAGATAATATGCTTCGCTTTTATTCTTCCCGCCAAAATGGGCAATTTCACATTTTCCCACATTATTCTCCATTTGCCAGATCTTTGCCCATTCACTTAACCTATCTATATCTTTTTGTAGCCTCTTTGTGGTTATCAGCAAATTTGGCAACCATCCCTTCATCCAAATCATTTATATAAATTGTAAACAATTGAGGGCCCAACATTGATCCCTGTGGCACACCATTCCTTACAGTCTGCCAACCTGAAAGAGACCCATTTATGCCTACTCGGCTTCCTGTTAGCCAGCCAACCTTCTATCCGTGCCAATATATTACCCCATTTACCATAAGTTTTTATTTTCTGCAATAACCTTTGATGTGGCACATTATCACATGCCTTCTGGAAATCCACAGCACATGTTACTTCCTCAAAGGACTCCAATAAATTGGTTAAACATGATTTCCCTTTTACAAAACCGTGTTAACTCTGCTTGATAACCTTGAGCTTATCCAAGTGGCCTGCTATAACTTCTTTAATAATCGCTTCTAACATTTTCCCTAATGACAGGTGTTAAGCTAACTGGCCTGTAGTTTCTTGCTTTCTGCCTCCCTCCCTTTCTGAATAATGGAGTTACATTTGCTATCTTCCAGTTTAATGGGACCTTCTCCAAATCTAGGGATTTTTGGAAAATTAAAACCATCAACTGTCTCACTAGCCATTTCTTTTAAGGCTGTTCGAAGAAACTATCCCAAAAACATTCAATGTACCCCTCATCTAGGCTATCTTTGCCCATCTGACTTTTCCAATCTATACGTAAACCAAAATCTCCCATGATTATCACCATGCCTCTCTGACAAGCTCCAATTATTTCTTCCTTTATGCTCAACCCTACCATGCGGTTACTGTTAGGGGGCCTGTACAGAACTCCCAGAATGGCTTCTTGCCTTTATAATTTCTCATTTCTACCCAAAATGCTTCTATAGCCTGGTTTCCTGAACTTAGTTCACCCCTCTCTATTGTGCTAATACCATCATTAACTAACAGAGCCGCCCCTCCACCTTTTCCTCTTTTCCTGTCCTTCTTAAATATCCTGTACCCTTCAATACTCAGGTCCCAATCTATGTACTCCTGCAGCCATGTGTCTCTGTAATGGCTATCAAATCATAATTATTGGTGGTATTGTCATTGGACTAGCATTCCAGAGACCCAGGCTCTAGGGAGACTGGGGTTTGAATCCGGCCACAGCAAATGGTGAAACTTGAATTCAATAAAAAATCTGGAATTAAAAAGGTCTTGCGATGACCATGAAACCATTGCCGATTGTTGTAAAAACCCATCCAGTTCACTAATGTCCTTTAGGGAAGGAACTCTGCCGTCCTTACCCGTTCTAGCCTACATGTGACTCCAGACCCAGCAATGTGGTTGACTCTTAACTGCCCACTGAACCAGGGCAATAAATGCTGGGCTAGCTAGCGACACCCACATCCCATAAAACAATTTTTTAAAAATGTGCTCTCAGTTTGATGGGAAATTGCAGCGAAAAAATTCAATTGCAGGTTGGCAAAAATACCCCAAATTAAACTGGGTTTCTATGTTGTATGTTCTCAATTTCCCACCGACAGCAGCAGTCCTGTCTCAAAAGATTTTTGTATTGCAACGTATAACTTGGTAATTTTCACCGGCAATTTTCGTGTTATTAAATTTGTCCACTTCACAGTGTAGCCACAATCCCAACATCCATTCTTAAACTACGATAACAGCTTCATCAACATCCGCTTTCTAAATCACTTGCCTAAATATCCTCGAAAGCACCCTTTGATTACTTGTCCCTGAAATCCCTCGGCGGGTTGTTAAATCACGTCGTCCACGTGGCTTCAATTGTAAACACTGTAGTAACAATATGCTTCGCGCATAATATCATTAAAATAGTGAATGAAGCCTCTTCTTGGCACCCGTGCAAACTGACGCCTTAAATGGAGCAAAAGAAACACTGCCATCTGCATTATAGCTGGGATTAGGAAAAAAAAAGCAAAACAGACTGGATCCTTCTGCGCCAGGTTTAAAACTGATACTCAGGCGAACAGGATGTGAGTCTTTGTCACAACCCATCCATTTAAAAAGATAAAGGGAATATCAAGTTATTTAGCCCAAATCGGCGTTTAACTGCTGTTAGCAAAATAATTTCGGCGTAGCCCGATTGGATTCGATTAATTGAAACATATAAAAGCTAAGTCGATTATTTTGACCATTTTGAGTGGGCTTGGTGTGTGTGTGTGTGTGCGCGCGCGCACACACAGAGTACAATTGCCAACATGCAGAACGAAAGGAGATTTAAAAAACGCCAACCCAAAATGGACAGGGCAGAAACAGAAATACCTGGAAAAACTCACAGCAGGTCTGGCAGCATCGGCGGGGAAGAGCACAGCTGACGTCTCTTCTCCGCCGATGCTGCCAGACCTGCTGAGTTTTTCCAGGTATTTCTGTTTCTGTTTTTGTTTTAAGATTTGAAGCATCCGCAGTTTATTTGTTTTTTTATGGGCAGGGCAGGTTGTTTGAAAAGGCTGGGATGTCTACAATTATATATATATATTTTTTTTAAAAAAGGAGTTTGTGATATAGTTTTTAAAAATGGGAGTAAAACAGAATTTTGAAATCTGCACTACAGTTCGAAAGAGAGAGCCGCAGTCCGTTCAGTTTGTTGTAAAATATAAACAGCGCCAAGAATGGAATCTGTGCCAAAACACATCTCCCCCTTCTCCAAATGGAAAAAAAAAACAGCCTGAGAAAGAAACTACGTCCACAATTAAAAACACGAATCAGACCATCAGGGTCCCTACATCGAACAGAAATGCGTGCAACACATGGGTGGGAAGAGAAAAAAATATCAGACCGCTGATCCCAAGTCCCAAAACAATGCCCAATCCAATCTTGAATCGACAGGTGCCAGTAACAACAAAAAAAGTCAGCAGTTTGTTTCTTCGAACGCCTGCGAGTTGCTCATGTTTTAATGAGTTATGAAAGAAACATCCAGAGGAAACTCGGAAAAGCCATAAACCAAGACCAAGTTAACCAACTGTTTCTCAAAGAAAGCACACCAGGACGCACCTGCGACCTGCTAACTGAAAAAAAATACCTCATCAGGAAAACATGCGACTTTGCAACAGAAATAAACGTTTTACTGTTTTGTTTAAAAGCCAAATTGGAGGAAAACGTCTCCATAGCAGACAGTCAAAAACTCCAAGCTAAGAGACCGCAGAGCAGAACTCAACACACCTCAGGCACAACCACGAGATTTGAAGAGTGTGTCCCTTCGACAGGATAATAACGGCCCCAGTATCCTAAGCAGTGCCATATGGGGTGCATTGAAAGGAGATCTGGAAATATATTCGAAAGGGGGAAAAAAAATGTAAGACTGCGGGGAGCCAGGCTAGTTGGACAGCTGGTCATCTTGTGTTCTTATTGATAAATGTTTCCTTTTTTTAAAAAAAAACTTAAGGTTGACTCCAGCAAGGTGCAAACGCCTTCAAGCAAGGAGATGATGGGAATGATACGGAGGAAGATATTTTTAAATAAAATGTTTGAAGTTAGTGGAATTCCTTGAGTTTCTACTTTACATTCTTCTAAATTTCAATTTTAGAATCTTGATCAGAGCCAACTTTTCATATAATGCTTTATGACCTCAGGGTGTCCCTAAAATTTATAAGCAATAGATTTAAGTTTCTCTTGGTATTTAACAGAAAGAGAAACGTTGGTCAAGACAGCAGGAAAACTCGCCACTCCTCTTTCAATAATGTCATGGGGTCTTTTAAACCAAGTAGATGAAACCTCAGTTCATAATGCAGTCCCACTGAATGCAACCCTGCCTCAGTACTGCAATCAGTTGTCAGCCTAGACTCCATGCTCATGTCTGTAAGTGGTAATTCAACCCACAACCTACTAAGATAGAAGGGAGTGAGATATATAGGTCTCCTTTACAAGTGATGGCAGTGGGGCGAAGAGTGGGTTGCCTCACATGCACACACTTATCAATGATCAACATTTAAACTTAATTTCCTCCTTTCCTGTAAGGGCTGATCCTTGCTGGATACAGATAGATTGGCATCTCTGATACCTTTTCCCACAAAGTATTGACAGTTTATTTGATTGTGGAAGGAATTATAGTCGGGCCTGATCCAGTTCTCACATCATTCCACTGGATATTAAGCCACTGAATATTAATCAAAATATTAAGCAATCCTGGCTAATTTCTTCACTCCCTGACTCAAGGCACTGAGGCCAAACAGAGTGATAATACCATTGTCCTCGCTGAGATGACAATCTCTTAACTTCTATTTGGTACTATTTCCACCTCATTTGCCCACCCCCCCCTCCCTCCCCAACTCCACTTCCTAAACAGTCTAAGTCTACCAATCTCACCTACTTTACAGTATGGTAGCAATATATATCTTGTGGTACAAAGTTCAACTGTAGAATTAAGCTTTCCTGTCTGAAACCCAATAATAAATTTGCAACTACAACATGCTTTAATCTGTCTTTTTATAAAGAGAGATAAATGTTCTTTGTTCACTGGTAGCCTGCAAGGAATCACACCCCCCCCCCACCACCACACCAACATAGCCCCCTCCCAATAAGGAACCACAGTCAACCCCCCCCCCAAACAACACAGCCCCCTTCCTGCAAGGAACCACACTGACTCCACCTCCTCCTCCCCCCCACCCCACAGCCAACAACACCACAGCCCCCTTTCTGCAAGCAACACTGACCACCACCCCCACCTGAAACAACACAGCCCCTTGTCAGTGGATGCTCTTCCAGGGTATGCACACTGAATATTGTGCCCTGAGATTTGAGATGTCATCAGCAAGATTGCTGGTGGTGTGTACTCACTCTTACTAGTGATGGTTTCACTGGGGGAATAGATAGACTTTCAAAGAGTCTATTGTTTTGCTTATCAGATATCTGAACATGGCCACTTTCTAACAAAGACATTGAACTGTAGTAAAGGAAATAGTACCACTTGATTTTCCTGTTCTCTAACCCATCCAGAGTTTGAGGTAAATTGTTGCAATCTTGCTGCTGCCCAGCTTTAGCCAGACAAGAAATGAAGCCGAGACCTTCCTAGCCTACGTTCTACATCATATCAACAATTTCCAGTGCCCCGACCCCAACCGCTTCCTCTTCCACATGGACGTCCAATCCCTCTACACCTCCATCCCCCACCAGGATGGTCTGAGGGCTCTCCACTTCTTCCTCGAACAGAGACCCGAACAATACCCATCCACCACTACTCTCCTCTGTCTGGCTGAACTTGTTCTCTCACTGAACAATTTCGCCTTAAACTCTTTCACTTCCTCCAAATAAAAGGTGTGGCTATGGGTACCCGCATGGGCCCCAGTTATGCCTGTCTCTTTATGGGGTATGTGGAACCTTCCTTGTTCCAGTCCTACTCCGGCCCCCTCCCACAACTCTTTCTCCGGTATATCGATGATTACTTCGGTGCTGCTTCATGCTCTTGTCTGGACCTGGAAAAATGTATTAATTTTGCTTCCAATTTCCAACCCTCCATCATTTTCACATCTCTGACACTTCCCTTCCCTTCCTTGGCCTCTCTGTCTCAATTTCTGGTGATAGATTGTCCACCAATATTTATTACAAGCCTACCGACTCCCACAGCAACCTTGACTACAGCTCCTCACACCCCGCTTCCTGTAAGGACTCCATCCCATTCTCTCAGTTCCTTCACCTCCGTCGCATCTGTTCTGATGATGCCATTTTCAAAAACAGTTCCTCTGACATGTCTTCCTTCTTCCTTAACCAAGGTTTTCCACCCACGTTGGTTGACAGGGCCCTCAACCGTGTCTGGCCCATCTCCCGCACATACGCCCTCACACCTTCCTCTCCCACCCTCTCCCAGAACCATGATAGGGTCCCCCTTGTCCTCACTTATCACCCCACAAGCCTCCGCGTTCAAAGGATCATCCTCCGCCATTTCCGCCAATTCCAGCATGATGCCACCACCAAACACATCTTCCCTTCACCCCCCCCCCACCGGCGGCATTCAGCAAGGATCGTTCCCTCTGGGATACCCTAGTCCACTCCTCCATCACCCCCTACACCTCAACCCTCTCCCACGGCACCTTCCCATGCAACCACAGAAGGTGCAACACCTGCCCCTTTACTTCCTCCCTCCTCACCGTCCAAGGGCCTAAACACTCCTTTCAAGTGCAGCAGCATTTCATTTGCACTTCCCTCAATTCAGTCTACTGCATTCGCTGCTCCCAATGCGGTTTTCCTCTACATTGGAGAGACTAAATGTAGACTGGGTGACCGCTTTGCAGAACACCTTCGGTCTGTCCACAAGCATGACCCAGACCTCCCTGTCGCTTGCCATTTCAACACACCACCCTGCTCTCATGCCCACATGTCTGTCCTTGGCCTGCTACAATGTTCCAGTGAAGCTCAACTGGAGGAACAGTACCTCATCTTCCGACTTGGCACTTTACAGCCTTCTGTACTGAATATTGAGTTCAACAACTTTAGATCATGAACTCTCTCCTCCATCCCCACCCCCTTTTCGATCCCCCCTTTTCCAATAATTTATATATATTTTTTTTTTCCCACCTATTTCCATTATTTTTAAATGTATTTCCATCTATTGCTTTATCTCTACCTTATAGCCTATTTCAATCCCTTCCCCCCACCCCACCCCCACTAGGGCTATCTGTACCTTGCTCGTCCTGCTTTCTACCCTTAATGTCACCGTTAGCACATTTCTTAGCTAATGTCACCACCGTCAACATCTCTTTGTCCATTTGTCTATGACATCTTTTGGCAATCTCCGCCTATCACTGGCCCTCTATCAGCTCTACCTGTCCCACTCCCCCTTAAACCAGCTTATATTTCATCTCTTTTCTATTTTTCCTTGGTTCTGATGAAGAGTCATTCGGACTTGAAATGTTAACTGTATTCCTCTCCACAGATGCTGTCAGACCTGCTGAGTTTTTCCAGGTATTTCTGTGTTGTTTTGGATTTCCAGCATCTGCAGTTTTTTGCTTTTACCTTCCTAGCCTCTACAACTTAATATATTGATGGGCCGAAATCAGGCTTCACAATTTTAGGTTCTCACAATGGCTTACTTGGTAGAGGTAGGGTATTACAGAGCCCACACAAATCAAGTCAGACATAGCTTTGTTCCTAGTTGGTACTAAGCTCATTGATCTTAGCCAGGTTGGGAGAGGTCACACAACTGGGAAAAGTGTACTGGAATTGGAGAGGTACATCAACTAAGATACCCACAGTCGATTGCTTTCCAGCACTCCCTACTACAACAAACTTTACAGCACTGAAACAGGCCAAACAAATCTATGCCAACATTTAAACTTCAAATAGTCTTCCTTCCACTCTATCAACATATCCTTTTATTCTTTCCCCATAAATGCATCAATGCTATTCACTTCAACCACAAAGCTGTCCAGAAACCAGCCAGAAGGAAGATCCCCCAAGGTTGTAGAGCACACTACATCTCTGGTCTCACCAAGGAGAATGCTGAACTCTACTGGGAGTATGTCTCAATGTTTGAATCTGACCCCTTCTCAGAGGAAATAACATCTACCGGTGAGAGGGTGATGTCAAGTATCTTTCAAGAGCGTCAAAACACCTTGAAAGAGACAACAGATCTTACAAAAAACAGCAAGAAGGCACGGTCTCTCATTCGCAAACTTGGAGGCGATCTCAAGAAAGCTGCTAAACATCCAAATGTGTCTGCAAACCAAGTTGCACATCAGTTGCTCCTAAATGGAAAAATCAACAAGAAACAACCAAGAGCACAACTAGATAGGAAGAAGTACAGTGATGACCCTGGCTTCACTGGACCATGCACCATGGAAGATCTGGAAATTGGTATATCTAGTCTAAAACACGGGAAAGCAATTGGTCTTGACAACATAGCAACGGAGCAGATAAAAGCATTTTGGACAGCAAGCAAAGAAATGGCTCCCACAATTGTTCAACCACTGTCTGGCAACACACAAGCTACCTAATATTTGGCAGAAGGCACATGTAATAGCACTATTAAAGCCCGGAAAAGATCCCTCAGATCCTAAGAGTTTTCGGCCAATTTCACTGCTTTGCCACACCAATAAGCTGTTTGAACGCCTGATACTCAATCGGATAGCACCAACTGTAGATGAGAAGATCATTCCAGAGCAAGCAGGTTTCCGCCCCGGCAAATCAACAAGCCAACTGCTCAACCTCACACAACATATCATCCCATGCTCAAAACCATCTTCGATAACAGGTTTTTGTAGACCTGTCAGCAGCATATGATACAGTGAACCATAGATGTCTCCTCTGCAAGATCCTAGAGATAACAAAAGATATTCACTTAACAGAGCTGTTAGAAAGCATGCTTCAGAATCGCCGGTTCTATGTTGAACTAGGTTGGAAGCGCAGCAGGTGGCGTATTCAGAAGAATGGTCTTCCTCAGGGAAGCGTGCTTGCACCGCTGCTGTACATCTACACGAATGACCAACCTATAGACGGGGTCACACGCTGTCTTATATGTGATGACTTTGTGTCACTGCCCAAAGCACTGATTTTAACACCATGGAGAAAATGCTTTCTGAAGCCTTGGAGGGACTAACATCCTTCTATGAAGAAAACTACCTTCGCGCAAACCAATCAAAGACATAAGTTTGTGCATTCCACCTTAGAAACCGTGAAGCCAAACACCAGCTAGAAGTAACCTGGTGTGGAGCAGCACTGACGCATTGCGAGCACCCTATCTGCTTAGGAGTCACCCTTGACAGATGCCTCACCTTCAAGAACCACATCGAAAAGACAAAGGCAAAAGTGAGCGCACGAAACATCATCCTGAATAAACTCACTGACACAAAATGGGGAGCAAGCTCAAAAACATTGCGAACCAGTGCACTTTGCTATTCCACTGCCAAATACGCCTGCCCTGCATGGGAAAGATCTACTCATGTTAAGAAGATGGATGCCATTTTGCATGCAAGCTGCCAACTTATCACAGGTTGTTTAAAACCAACAAACACCAACAGCCTATATATCCTGGCGGGCAGCGCTCCCCCGATATAAGAAGAACGGTAGCCAGCAAGAAAGAGCGACTCCATCAAACATCAGATGAGAGGCACCCTCTACGTGGGCATACACCTACACCCAGCTGCCTAAAGTCAAGCAAGAGCTTCATGAACAGTGTTGTTCCATTACAATCAATCCCATCTGAAGCCCGCATCGCCTTGTGGAAAGACCAGCTCGCCAGTCTCAAACAACCCCCAGCGATGGAAATTCTACCAGTTGAAAGCCTTCCCCCAGGAGTCAACTGCAACTGGGCAACCTGGAAGTGCCTTAACAAACTTAGGACTGGTGTAGGTCGTTCAAAGGTGTCACTAAGCAGATGGGGATACACAACCTGCCTGACAACTTGTGAATGTGAAGCTGAGCCACAGACCATGCAACATCTCCTGCAATGTCTATCGCTAGAGGAACCCTGCACTGTTGCAGATCTTGCCGAATTAAACAACAAGTTGCAAAAATGTGTCCAGTTCTGGCTGGGCCATGTATAGACTGTCCGTGGACACGATAAGAAGACTTCAACCACTCCATGTGGTAGCAAATTCTACATTTGCACCACTTGAGTACTAAAAAAATACTACTGAAGTCAGTGAAGGACTGGATCAGATTTGGCAGTGATACTAACCACTTTGGAATAGCTCTGTATTCATGCTCAAGTGAAGAGATATAAAATGTAGAAAATTTATGGCGCAGGAGGAGGCCATTCATTCCACTGTGTCAATCCCAGATGATTGGGCGATGTACTGGAAGGCAACTGGAATCAGCATCAGTTAATGCCTTTTGGATGGGTGGGTGGGGGGGGATGTGAAATAGCTTATCCCTCTGGCATCTTGATAGCAAAAAAAAATAGTATTTTCTTTAAAAATAAATAAAATTAGGCTGCATATATTGCCACCACTATTCCCAACCAGAATGGAGGTGATTAGTTAATGTCACCCTCAATCACACTGAGAAGTTTCTGCTAATAAATTAATATTTTTATGCACATCATCTGTATTATTAACTATAATCCACTCTGCATTTTGGAAAAACTGCTATGCTTCTAACAGGAGACAATGACTTCCGTTGGCTGTATTTTGTGTAAGACTTTTCAAAAACAGATTCTGTAGACTATTTGCTGTTATACGCTGTTTAAGTAGACTTTGTTTGCTGCAAGTCCTGCCATGCCTCCAACTCATTATCAACACCACTGTGTCAGCCAGACACTGGTAAAATCAGCATGAGCAAACGTAACAAACCATGTACAGAAGGTGATTGTTTGCAAGAACTCCAAACACCTTTTAAAATTACACATACTACTGCAGATGGTGGGGGTGGTGATGAGGGGGTAGGAATGAGGGAGAGAAAGAAAAACGCAAAGCAAAATATCACAGATTCTGGAAATCTGAAATAAGCTGCTTCAAACTGTACAACTTTCTATATGTTATACAGCACCAATGTTAAATGCACAGAATGTTTTCAATACCTCTAAATGATCCTAAATGGGGTTTATAAAAACTAGTTCAGAAAGTTACCAAAAATAAACCTTAAACTTCTTTCCTATGGTTACAACAGTGACTAGAGTTTGGAATCATTTGGATGTAACGCACTTTGGGACATTGAGTTGTCTCTCGACATTCCCTATGCAAATAATTGCTGTAAATTCCGAGCAATCTTTTTATGCCCAGATCACAGCTTCATTTGATATACAGTATGAGGTCTACTGTTTCTACAAATCAACCACAAAGTACAATCTAAAATCCACACAGCTAAGTGTGCAAAATATTGTCTAATAAAGAATTCCCCACACAACTAAATCTTGGATCAGTAAATATGGCAAAACAAAACAGGTTATTCTCTTAATTACATTTTTTGTTGCGTATTCCCATTTTGAAAAGCTCCAATCACTGGTTTGGAACATGGTTTCCAGCTAATCATACTGATTCAGGATTATCATCAATTGTTGCAAAACTGAAAATTGTATTGCTCCAATTATCTTCAAGGTTTTGTTAGATTTTTCTTATACACTAAACTGGTCTTTCTCAGGGTCTCAACCGTGGAACCCCTTATCTCTCTCCAACAATCATCAGGCCTTTAAAACCCAATTACCAAACTCATCCAGTGATCAACTCCTGATTTATAATGGTGCGGATTGTGTGGTCAGCAGCGAAGCAATGGTACTCATCGTTAACCTTTAAGAAAGCTGCCCACAAAGGTGCAGCATTCTTGGTAGCATGGATTTCACCTTCCCCGACGTTAATTTGAAACGTGGCTCCAAGTCAAGGAGATCTCGAGGTGTCCAGCACCATTGACGTCCATCATAATGGGTAAGCAGCCAATCATAGGTTCTCTCAGATAGCAAACCAGAATATTTAAAGCACTGGTTATTCTTCATTTTATAACATTTTACAAGGGGGAATACAAAAGATTGGGACATACACAATGGACTTAGGTAGGCGCTGAAATATAAAACAAATTTTAAAACTTAAAATATGTGGACTATACCATAAATGGAGAAATCTGACATTCCACAAATATAAAATTACTCTTTCAGGACCATAGAGGCTGGGCATAAATATGAACTTAGAACTGACGTTTCCTTTAACCTTTAATTGTTGTACACAGCTATTTTTTTCAACGTAGGTATTGTCGCTGGACTAGTAATCCAGAGACGAAACGTCTGGGGACCCGGGGTTCAAATCCCACATGGCAGATGGTGGAATTTGAATTCAATAAAAATCTGGAATTAAAAGTTTAATGATGACAATTAAACCAGTCGATTGTTGTAAAAACTCATTTGGTTCACTAATGTCCGTTAGGGAAGGAAATCTGCTGCCCTTACCTGGTCTGGCCTACCTGTGACTCCAGATCCACATCATGTGGTGCACTCTTAAATGCCCTCTGAAATGGCCTAGCAAGCCACTCAGTTGTATCAAACAGCTACACAGACTCAAAAAAGGAATGAAACCAGACGGACCACCCGGCATCGACCTATGCACTGGAAACGACAACAGCAAACTCAGCCATGTCGACCTTGGTAAGTCCTCCTCGCTAACATCTGGAGGCTAGTGCCAAAATTGGGAGAGCTGTCTCACAGACTAGTCAAGCAACAGCCTGACATAGCCATCCTCACTGAATCATACCTTACAGAAATTGTCCCAGACACCACCAACACCATTCCCTGGGTATGTCCTGTCCCACCAACAGGACAGGCCCAGCAGAGGTGGCGGCACAGGGTATACAGTCAAGAGGGAGTTGCCCTGGGAGTCCTAATCATCGACTCCGGAACCCATGAAGTCTCATGGCATCAGGTCGAACATGGGCAAGGAAACCTCCTGCTGATTACCACATACTGTGCTCCCTCGGCTGATGAATCAGTGCTCCTCCACGCTAAGCATCACCTGGAGGAACACTGAGGGTGGCAAGGGCGCAGAATGTACTCCGGGTGGGGGACTTCAATGTCCATCAACAAAAATGGTTTGGTAGCACCACTATTGATCGAGCTGGCCGAGTCCTAAAGGGCAAGGTTATTCAACTGGCTCTGCGGCAGATGGTGAGAGACCCAACAAGAGGGAAAAACATACTTGACCTCGTTCTCACCAGGCCTGCCTGCTGCAGGTGCATCTGTCCATGACAGTATTTGTAGAAGTGACCACCGCACAGTCCTTGTGGAGACGATGCCCCATCTTCACATTGAGGATACCCTCCATCGTGTTGTGTGGCACTGCCACCTTGCTCAGTGGGATGGGTTTCAAACATAAGACAATAAGATGTAGAAGCAGAAGTAGGCCATTCAGCCCATCAAGTCTGCTCTGTCATTCAATGAGATCATGGCTCATTTGATAATCTTCAATTGCACTTTTATAAGCATATCTAGCAACTAAAGACTGGGCAACCATGAGGTGCAGTGGGCCATCAGCTGCAACAGAATTGTGCTCAGCCATAATCTGTAACCTCATGGCCTTGCATATCCCCGCTCTACCATTACCACCAAGCCAGGGGATCAAACCCGGTTCAAAGAAAAGTGCAAGAAAGCATGCCAGGAGCAGCACCAGGCATACCGAAGAAAATAAGGTGTCGAACTGGTGAAGCAATAACACCGGAATACTTGCATGCCAAACTGCTGAAGCAGCATGTAATAGACAGAGTTAAGCGATCCCACAACCAACGGATCAGATCTAAGTTTTGCAGTCCTGCCACATCTAGTCAGGAATAGTGATGGACAATTAAACTGGAGGAGGCGGCTCCACAAACATCCCCATCCTCAATGACCATAAGACCATAAGATATAGGAGCCATTCCGCCTATCGAGTCTGTTCCTCCACTCAATTAGATCATGGCTGATCTGATAATCCTCAACTGCACATTCCTGCCCTTTCCCCATAACCCTCGATTCCCTTACTAATTAAAAATCTGTCTATCTCAGCCTTGAATATACTTAACGACCCAGCCTCTACAGCCCTCTGCAGTAAAGAATTCCAGATTCACAACCCTCTGAGAAAAGAAGTTCTTCCTCATTTCTGTATTAAATGGGTGACCCCTTACTCTGAGATTATGCCCTCTGGCCCTTGGTGAGTTGATGCAGTGCATCTGGTAGATGGCAAGCACTGCTATCACTGTGCATCGGCGGTGGAGGGAGTGGACATTTGGGGATGGGGCGCCAATCAAGCAGCTCTCCCCTGGATGGTGTTGAGCCCCCTGAGTGTTGTTGGAGCTGCACTCATCTAGGACAAGTGGGGAGTATTCCATCACACTCCTGATTTGTGCCTTGTAGATGGTGGACAAGCTTTGGGGAGTCAGGAGGTGGGTTACTCATCTGAGGATTCCGAGCCTCTTACCTGCTCTTGTAGCCACAGTATTTATATGGCTGGTCCAGTTCAGTTATTGGTCAACAATAACCCCAGGATGTTGATATTGGGAGATTCAATGATGGTAATAACATTGAATGTCAAGGAGCAATAGTTAAATTCTCTCTTGTTGGAGATGGTCGTTGCCTGGCACTTGTGTAGCGCACATGTTAGCTGCCAGTTGTCAGCCCAAGACTGGATATTGTCCAGGTCTTGCTGCATTGGAATATGGGCTGCTTCAGCATCTGTGGAGTTGCAAATGGTGCTGAAAAGTGTGCAATCATCAGTGAACTTCTCCACTTCTGACCTTATGATGGAAGGAAGGTCATTGATGAAGCAGCTAAAAATGGTTGGGACGAGGACACTATTCTGAGGAACTCCTGCAGTGATGTCTTAGAACTGAGATGACTGACCTCCAACAACCACAACCATCTTCCTTTGTGCTAGATATGACTCCAACTAGCAGTGAGTTTTCCCGATTCCAATTGACTTCAGTTTTGCTAGTGCTCCTTGATACCACACTCAGTCAAAGGCTGCCTTGATGGCAAGGGTAGTTACTCTCACCACACCTCTGGAGTTCAACTCTTTTGCCCATGTTTGAACCAAGGCTGTAATGAGTTCAGGAGCTCAGTGACCTTAACGAAACCCAAACTGAGTGTCAGTGAGCAGGTTATTGCTAAGCAAGTACTGCTTGATAGCACAGTTGATGACACCTTCCATCACTTTACCGATCAAGAGTCAACTGATGTGGCAGCAACTGGCCGGGTTGGATTTATCCTATTTTTTGCAAACAGGACATACGTGCGATGGGGGAGCCCAGCACATCAATGCAAAACAAAAGGCTGAAGTATTTGCAACAATCTTCAGTCAGAAGGCCCGAGTGGATGATCCATCTTGGCCTCCTCCAGAGGTCCCCAGCATCACAGATGTTAGTCCTCAGCCAATTCTATTCACTCCATGTGACATCAAGAAGCAGCTGAAGGCACTGGATACTACAAAGGCTATGGGCCCTAACAATATTCCAGCAATAGTATTGAAGACTAGTGCTCCCAAACTTACTGCACCCTAGCCAAGCTGTTCCATTACAGCTACAACACTGGCAACTACCCAGCTATGTGGAAAATTGCCCAGGTATGTCCTGTATACAAAAAGTAGGGTAAATCCAACCCAGTCAATGACTGCCCCATCAGTCTACTCTCCATCATCAGTAGAATAATGGAAGGGGGTCATCAACAGTGCTATCAAGCGGCACTTGCTTAGCAATAACTTGCTTTGTGATGCCCGGTTTGGGTTCCTCAGCTCCTGACCTCATTACAGCCTTGGGTGTAATTCACAAATTCACTAAGGCTCCATAGGCAACACCTTCCAAACACAGATAAAAGAGCTGAACTCCCAATGTGAGGCGAGATCGACTGCCCTTGACATCAAGGCTGCATTTTGACCGAATGTTGCATGAAGGAGCCCTAGCAAAACTGGAGTCAATGGGAACCGGGGGGAAAACTCTCCAGTGGTTGGAGTCATACCTAGCACAAAGGAAAATGGTTTTGATTGTTGGAGGTCAGTCATCTCAGCTTCAGGACATCACTGCAGTGGTTCCTCAGGGTAGTGTCCTTGGCCCAACCATATTCAGCTGCTTCATCAATGACCTTCCTTCCATCATAAAGGTCAGAAGTGGGGATGTTCACTGATGATTGTACAATGTTCAGCACCACTTGCGACTCCTCAGATACTGAAGCAGTCCATGTCCAAATGCAATACAAAATCCAGGCTTGGGCTGACAAATGGCAAGTAACATTCGTGTCAGGCAATGAACATCTCCAACAAGACAGAATCTGACCATCGCCCCTTGATGGTCAACGGCATTACCATCACTGAATCCCCCACTATCAACATCCTGGCGGTTACCATTGACCAGAAACTGAACTGGACTAGCCATATAAATACTGTGGCTACAAGGGCAGGTCAGATGAGTGTGATGGAATGCTCCCCACTTGTCTGGACGAGTTACACGCTCAAGAAGCTGGACATGGTCCAGGACAAAGTAGCCTGCTTGATTGGCACCACATCCACAAACAAACATTCACTCCCTCCACCACTGACACACAGTAGCAGCAATGTGGTACCATCTATAAGATGCACTGCACGAATTCACTAAGGCTCCATTGGCAACACCTTCCAAACCCACGACCACTACCATCTAGAAGGACAAAGGCAGCAGACACACAGGAACTCCACCACCAGGAAGTTCCCCTCGAGTCACTCACCATCCTGACTTGGAAATGTATTGCCATTCCTTCACTGTCGCTGGGTCAAAATCCTGTAACTCCCTCCCTAACAGCAGTGTGTGTGTGCACCTACACCACATGGCCTGCAGCGGTTCAAGAAGGCAGCTCACCACCACCTTCTCAAGGGGAACTAGGGACGGGCAATAAATGCTGGCCCAGCCAGTGAAGCCCTGATCCCATGAATGAATAAAAAAAATCTTAGCATGGAACGAGACCTAATAGTGTAAAAATGGAAATAACTGGACTATCCTTCAACAACATACCATAAGGAGAAATGTAGGATCACTGATAGCAATTTCTGGATTTAACTGTGCCCATGTGGACTCCTGAAGTTGCTGTCAGTTTCAGTGCAGCAATGACTGCAAATGCTGATAATTTCACTATTACTACTGCAAAATCCCATGTCAACCATGTTGATATTTCGCAATTCAAGCCTTTCACCTCAATTTGTCGACTTGTCCTTGTGGTGCACTACCCATTCTCAAACTAGTAGGATTCTGGCCTCTTGAGCTGGAGGTTCCTATCCCCAGGTTTGGTCCTCAGGTTCTCCCATCCTTTAGTCAGGTTAATGTACAAATTTAAGTGATTTGTCTTATGTAAGTTGTCTATATTTTTCCCCTCTTTGTAATTTGAAACCTCTCTTGGTGCTTTCCTAAAAAAAAAGTTGCCTCGTTTTTCCATGCCTACCTGACATTTCCTGGTGATAAGTTAATTTTATTCCTTAGGTTACGCTGGTTGAGGGGAGAATGTTAAAGTAGTGACATGGGATCTTTTATAAGTACCTGAACGTGTACCTCATTTTAATGTCTCATCCAAAAAAAGCAATCTCTCCAAACAGTGTAGCAATTCCTGTGCTGAGATGTCAGCCTAGATCACATGCTCAGATGCTGGAGAGGGGTTTGAATTTAATATTCTTCCCATTCAGAACCAAAAGGTCTTCCAAAGCTGGCTTTCTGACCTCATTACCCCCAAAAAAAGTGACTCATATTTAAGTACCGTTCCACCCGTACCAATGGCCATTCATCACACGCAAGGTTAAATGTCCAAATTATTCAACTATGAAAAGCTTCAACAGCATGCCTGAATCGATGCACAATGAAGGAAGTGAATGTGTCACTTAAGTGAGCAAAAAGGGAGAACCTGGTTAGATTCCCATCCCCGCCCCACAAATCTCATCAGTGGATATTGAAGCCAATTGCTCTGGCCAGTTCAAGATCTACCAACTCAACACTGTCAAGAATTAAATGGCAATGTTACTGTATTTGATCTGAAAGCTTCAATGCTACACAATCTAATGGGAAGTACTTAAAATTTTACCCGATAATACAACTGACATTCATGCATGATAAGAAGCTTCACACAGTGCAGCAGCATTAAAATTAGCAATAAACACACATTCTGACAGCACAAGGAGTTTTGAATCATGACGTTTGCACGTACTTTGAAATATGGAATTTATTGGAAATTAACTGATTTTCCTCTATAAACTTGCAGTGACAGTGTTAAAATTATTAATTTTCCTGTATGAGTTATTGCGCAAGATTCTACAGCTTGCAAACAATGAACATCTATATGAACAGACACCACCACTACACACAAAACAATGCTACCGTTAAACTGAAGCAGTACAAATTAGTGATGTAGTATAGCTTATTTCCCTTTCACTTGTGGGTCTCAGTAGATTTCCCACTCCAACTACCTCAGAGCTTTCATACGTGACTTGCCTAGCTGTGGTTCGTTGATTGATGTGTGGTTCAGTAAAGTTCCCACATTTTTTTTTTCATGATATAGTTGCATTTTCTTGCCAAAAAAGAGACACAGGATTTTCCTAACTTCAGTAGAGCAACTGATCGAACACTTAAATCAAACTCCCCCTCCTAAAATTTCACTCCACTCTCTCCCAGCCCAAGTGGAAATAAATCATTTCCAATTGAAAATTACTCACAGTACCGCGATTGAAATCTAGAGCCCATTTCGAGTGAAATTGTAAGATCTCAGCCTTCTGATAAAGTTTCATTACCATACTGTACTAGAATGCCGGCTTAGATTATGCACTCAGTCCTGAAACAGGGATTGGAGCCATGTTTCTTTTTTGACTTGAGGCAAGAGTGCCACCACTGAGCCAAGCTGAGACTTGCAATTTCTGAGACCGTTATTACAACAAGTAACGAGGTCGAGATCATAACTTTGTCACGACTCACTGGGGATAGTGCACTGGAATATCAAGCCCACTGCTCCCCGAGCTGCGACAAATGTAAAAAGGTTTGATTTTTCAACTAATTGTTTAATTTAGGTTAACAGAATACGAGCACCAGGTTTGTAAACTTAATAAGTAAATAACTGTTTATTGAACAAATTGTCTTGAACCAGTGGCAAAAGAAAGAAATATGAACTGCTAACTTCTAGCTCGATAACCTAAACTCTACCCCTTCTTAAATCCTTATACGCATAAAAGACACACAGAAAGATGGATCTTTAGGGTGGGATAAAACAGTTCAATGGCACCAATTCTAGAGTACAGGATTCGATGGGTTGATTTTGATCAAAGTCTTCCAAATTCTTTTCAGTTCTTTGTTGATGACACGAAGTGGTCTTCCAGTATTTTCAGTCTTTAGTTCACTGGTTGAGTATTTGTCTTTCAATGTCTCTCACAGTGATTTTCCCCTTTACCTCTTGACAGGGGTTTTCAGAGAGAGAGAGCAGGTTATAGAGATCTGAAGAGAAAAAGCCAGCTAGCTATTATTGTAGAATTATTGGAATCTTACACACACAGGAGAGGTCTTTTTCCTTTCAGGCTAGGAGCTATTCTGCTGCACTGCTCTCAAACAAACCCTGGTCAGGAGCCAATTAAAATGTTGTTGCCAGGAAATTCCCCCATTAGACCGGACTCTTCCTCAGCACCATCCTGCCTTGCATGGCACGCTCTGTTCCAGGACAGCAACATTGTATATATGCCTCACACTGTTCCAGTAGATAGTCTTTCAAAATGCAGCCATTGTAATTTTAATGCACAGTCCAACACAAATAGAAAGATATCTTTACAACATCAGTTAAAAAGGAAGCAGATAACTATTTGAAAAGGAAACACAAAGATACATAGAAAGAGCAGCAGAAAGGAATTAGAAAGGATAGCTCCAGTTGAAGAGCGAGCACTTAATAGCCCCTTTCTGTGCTGGAATTTCTATGATTCTGGAGCACAGACATTTAGTTCCCAAAGCAATTTTCTGCAGTCATACAGTAGATTACATAAACAAGAAAATTGTGCTAACTAGATTGCAGCCAGGATTTTGCAATGGTAATTAGTAATTACTGTAAAACATAGATACCCCCAGAGATAATTTTCACTAACCCTTCTAGCATAGGGTATGTGGCTCAAAGGCTGGTGTGGGAGAAGTGGGTTCTGGTTCATGGGGGACTGACACCAGCACCGGGGAAAATGGGGGCTGTACTATTGGGATGGTCTACACCTTAGACAGCACCTTCCAAACCCTTGACCACTACCATATAGAAGGACAAGGACAACAGACACATGGGGCACCACCACCTGAAGGTTCCCCTCCAAGCCACTCACCATCCTGACTTGGAAATACATAGTCGTTCTTACACTGCCACTGGGTCAAAATCCTGGAACTCCCTCCCTAACAGTACTGTGGGTGTACCTACACCACAGGGGCTGCAGCAGTTCAAGATGGCAACTCACCACCACCTTCTCAAGGGCACTTAGGGATGGGCAATAAATGCTGGCCAAGCCAGTGACACTCATCCCATGAATGAATAAAACCTGATGCATGCTGGGAAAACTGTTCTAGTAAGTCGCATAACTAGGGAAGTAGAGAGGATTTTAAACTAAACAGTAGGGGCAAGGGATCAAATTTGAGATGTGGTAAATCAGACAATTAAGAAAAGACAAGAGAGAAGGGTATTAACATGGGAAATGATAAGCGGAATGTGACAGAAAGGGACAGAGTACAGGGAGCACAAATCTCAGTAAATCAGCAGATAAGGCTAGAGGTTACAAAAATAGTAAAAGGACAAAATTAAAGGCTCTGTGTCTGAAAACAAGCAGCTTTCAAAACAAAACAGATGAACTGAGTGCGCAAATAGAAATAAATAAGTACAATCTGATAGGCATTACAGAGACACGGCTGCAGGGAGACATAGATTGGGATCTGAATATTGAAGTGACATTTAGGAAAGACAGGAAGATAGGGAAAGGTGAAGGGGTGGCTTTGTTAATTAAAGGTGACATCAGCACAATAGAGGGATTCAGGAAATCAGGATGTAGAAATGGTTTGGGTTGAAATGAGAAATAATAAGGGCAAGAAGTCATTTGTGGAAGTGACGCACATGCCCCTTAACAGTAACCATACGGTAGGACAGGATATAAAAGAAGAAAAAAATGGGAGTTTGTCAGAAAGGTACTGTCATACTATCAGGGATTTTAATCTGCATATAGACTGGGAAAATCAGATCGGCATAGGTAATCTAGATGAGGAATTCATAGAATGTTTTCAGGATAGTTTCTCAGAACAGAACGTTCTGGCACCAGAGAGAATAAGCTATACTAGACCTGGTATTGTGCAACGAGAAAGGATTAATTAATGACCTCATAGTGAAGGTGCCCCTAGATAGCAGCAATCATAACATGATTGAACTTTATATTCAGTTTGAGGGAGAGAAGAGTGGGTCCAAGACTAGTATTTTAAACTTAAATAAGGGCAATTATGAGGGCATGAAAGCACAGCTAGCTAAAGTGACCTGGCAAATTAGGTTAAGAAGTAGGTCAATAAAGATGAAGTGGCAGACATTTAAGGGGATATTTCAGAATAGACAGAATAAATATATTCCAACAAGAAAGAAAAATTCCAAGGGGAGGACCCATCATCCGGGGTTAGCTAAAAAAGTAAAGATAATACCAAACTTAAATAAAAGCTTATAACTGCGCAAAGATGGGTAGCAGGTCAGAAGACTGAACAGTATATTTTAAAAAACAGTAATAAGTGACAAAAAGACTAATAAGGAAGGAAAGCTAACTAGAAATATAAAGACGAATAGTAAGAGTTTCTATAGACACTTAAAAAGAATTAACAAAGTGAGCATCGGCCCTGTAGAAAGTGAGTCTGGGGAATTAATAATGGAAAATAAGGAGATGGTATTTTGCATCATTCTTCACTATAGAGGACACAAGTAACATTCCAGAAATAGCTGTAAATCAGGAAATGGAAGAGAAGAAGGAACTCAGAAAAATTACAATCACCAGAGAAGTGGTACTCAGAAAATTGTTGGAGCTCTAGGTTGACAAGTCCCTGGGTCCTGATGGATTTCATCCAAGGGTTATAAAAGAAGTGGCTTGTGAGATAGTTGACGCATTGGTTTTAATTTTCCAAAATTCCCTAGTTTCCAAGAAGATTCCATTAGATTGGAAAATAGCAAATCTAACTCCTTTATTCGAAAAGGGAGGGAGACAGAAAGCAGGAAACTACAGGTCAATTAGCTTAACATCTGTCATAGGCTATTATTCACGACATTATAACAGGGCACTTGAAAAAATTCAGGGTAATCAGGCAGAGTCAACATGGTTTTGTGAAAAGAAAATCACATTTTGCCAACTGATTGGAGCTCTTTGAAGTAACATATGTTGTGGATAAAGGGGAACCAGTGGATGCACTTTATTTAGATTTCCAGAAGGCATTTGGTCAGGTGCCACATCAAAGATTTTTGCAGAAAATAAAAGCTTATGGTGTAGGGGAATAATATATTGGCATGGACAGAAGATTGGCTAGCTAACAGGAAACAGAGTAGGCATAAATGCATCTTTTTCTGGTTGGCAAGATGTAACAAGTGGTATGCCACAGGAATCACTGTTGGGCCTCAACTTTTTACAATTTATATAAATAACTTGTATGAAGGCAACAAAGGTATGGTTGCTAAATTTGCTGAATGACACAAAGATAGGTAGGATATGCATAGAGAACAAAAGGAGGTTACAAAGAGATATAGATAGGTTAAATGAGTGGGCAAAGACCTGGCAAATGGAGGATAATGTGGGTAAGAGTAAAATTGTCCATTTTGGCAGGGAAAATAAAAAAGAAGCATATTATCTAAATGGTGAGAGATTGCAGAGGGACCTAGGACCCTAGTGCATGAATCGCAAAAGGCTAGTATGCAAATGCGGCAAGTAATTAGGAAAGCAAATAGAATGTTATCTTTTATTGTGAGGGAAGTTGAATACAGAAGTAGGGAGATTATGCTTCAGCTGTACAGGGCATTGGTCAGACCATATCTGGAGTAGGGTGTAAAGTATTGGTCTCCTTATTTAAGGAAGGATGTAAATGCATTGGAAGCAGTTCAAAGACGATTTACTAGACTAATACCTGGATTGGGCAGATCGTCTCATGAGGAAAGGTTAGACAGGCTAGGCTTGTATCTGCTGGAATTTAGAAGAGTAAGAGGCGACTTGATTGAAACAAGATCGATCCTCGGGGGTCTTGACAGGGGCCATGTGGAGAGGATGTTTCCTCTTGTGGGAGTATCTGGTACTAGGGGCCACTATTTAAAAATAAGAGATCATCCATTTAAGACAAAGATGAGGAGAACTTTTTTCTCAGAAGGTGAGTCTTTGGAATTCTCTTCCTCAAAAGACAGTGTAAGAAGTCTTTGAATATTTTTAAGATAGACTCTTGATGAGCAAGGTGGGAGTGAAAGATTATCAGGATAGGCAGGAATGTGGATTTGAGGTTACAATCAAGTCAGCCATGACCTTATTAAATGGTGGAGTTGGCTTGAAGGGCCGAGTGGCCTACTCTTGTTCCTAATGCGTGCGTACATACATATTTTGCTTTTCATGTCTATACTAGGTTTTTACTACAGCAATCCAAAACAGATTTGTCTGACCATTCTCCAAGCCCTGGATCTTACATAGAATGTAAAGCACAGAAACAAGCCACTTGGCCCCAATAAGACCATGCTAGTGTTTATGCTCCACTCAAGCCTCCCCTGAATCCTAAGCGCACTCCTCAACAGTCATGAGATCTGGACAATAAATGCTAGCCTGGAGAATAGGCTGAAAAGTTTCCACCTTCAACCTTTCAAATGTATCCTTGGCATCTCCTGCACTGGCTCAGCCACGTTCATCATATAGATGATGGCCGTATACCCAGTCTTTTCAATGGTGAACTGGCTACTGGGCTACAACCCCGTGTCGTCCATAGCGCCGCTATAAGGACACTTACAAGTAAAATATGAAGATGGTGAACATTGACACGGACAACTGGGAGACCATCACCGATGGCTGTGGCCTTAGAAGGCGGACTGTTTGGAAGGGCATTGGAAGAGGAAAGCAGTAACAAAAAGCTCAGCTGGCCAAGAAGAGGGCCCAGAGAGAACAGAAGCAGTGAATTGTGCACTCTCTCAGCTCACTGTCTTCCTCTGCAACAAGTAGAGCAAACAGCCATGGCAGAGTGGAGCTCTTTAGGCAGATCAGGCAACGTTCACAGGGTTAACCACCATGGCTCAAACCATCATCTTAAGGGACAGATGGCTGCTACATATCAAGCCTCCTCCCATTCCACCTTTTTTCATCATCAGCAGAATACTCAGTTCCCTTCTCCCGCTTATCTAACCTCCCCTTAAATGAATCTATACTATTCACCTCAACCTGTTCTTGGGGTTCTATACTCTCAACACTCTAGGTAAAGACGTTTCTTCTGAATTCCCTTTTCAATTTCTATCTGATATTCACAGCCTTGGGTTCCTCTCTTCCCCACAAGTGCAAAGACACTCCCTGTGGCAGTGCAATCAAATTCTTTCATAATTTTAAAGACTTCATTAGGTCACCTTCAGCCTTCTCTTTTCCAGCCTGTTCATCCTTTCCTGATGGATTCATTCATTCATGTATGCTCTGCCCGAAGGCAGGTTCTTGGCTCATCATCTGCTTGTGCTTCATCTAGAGCTGTTTTTTTTTTGGCAGTTTTCAATCAACAGTGGTCATAACCTCGCAGTTCTGTTATCACCATGTAAATCCTTTTTTTCACCTTCTCCAGTGCCTCTACATCCTTTTCATAAGGTAACCAGAACTATACATAGTATTCCAAATACAATCCATTGCTTTAAACAGTTATCCACTCGTCCCATAGCTTTAACAGCAGCACTTCAACTTCTCCATGTGCCAAAGCATTTGCACACTTTTAACAATTCCTATCTCACAGCCTTCTGTCTCATGAGATGACTATCTGTGTCTCAGTGCTCAACTCAATGTTAAACATTGCCTGGTGTAGCTGCCCCACACTCTGGCATGGCAGTTTCCGCTTCACTTGCTGCAGATGAAAGTGAACTGAAGTGGTGCAGGATTCTGGGCCTTTTCTATGGGCCCTCTTCTCAATCAGCTCAGCTTTCTGCTACTCCTCACCTCTTCCTAACACTCGGCCTCCAGATTGTATTCTATCTATTCTAACCTCTACTCTCACCCTCTGAGATTAAACTTTTTTGCCTAATGCTGGGATTGTTGTGAATCCCTTTTTTGCGACATAATGCATTCTCAAAATGCAGGAATCAATACTGAGAACTGATGTTCAGTGTCTAAGCTTGCATACAAAGAATGAGATATTTAGAAAGCTGATGGCAAATGTAGAGCATAAGCCCAGTACGAGCTCTCTCAATATCTCATTCTCCATACGCAACCCTAGACAGTGAACATCACTTCTCAGCTTTGAACCGTGCACCTTAAGGATCCCAAAGAAAAAGAACTTTCAGAAGGATAGAAGTATAATGCAATTACATGTACACTATAATGTAGACAAAACAATTTATAATTACAATGAAGGCAAGTCTCAAAGTCCTCAGTGCTAGGTTACTGAATTTAGAAATGCACACTGTGGCTGGTTGAAGCATTGTTTGCAATAGATAGCCTTGAAAGACCACAGAACATTCCTCTTTTAGTGAAATTTGACCTGAAGGAATTTCTCACATCTTCAAACAACAGTCTTCATATAAACAAGGACTCCTCAAGAGTGACATAGCTCAAAGTTATGTTCCAACAGAATGACACAACATTAATCACTGCCTCCAGGAGAGAAAAGGGGGAAGAGGATCTATGTTTTTTCTGAAACTTAAAACACTCACTTCAAACTATGGAGCGCTTGCAACTTTTCTTGATTCCCACTCACTTTGTACTGCACACGATCAGGCAATTCATTACATCTATAGTCCAATGTTTGACTTGACTCAAGATAACATGGAATTTTAATGGGCCAATGAAATGGTGACCATTTGTCGTCAAAGAAAAGATTTGTTGGTAAAGAAAAGATAAAGATACCAAACACTGGTGCAATCTTTGAAGATTGAGAATCTGTTATCCCCTTTGTATTTTTTTGAACGTCAAACAGGAAAACATAAAATCAACGTACACCTATATTAAGCTAGTGAGTGAAGAACACCTACAAGATATCTGTAATACTCTATAATCAACACCAGAGTTCCTGCTCACCTGAGCAACAGAAACGTCGGAATTTTTGCAGTAAGTTAAACTTCCAGTATTTAAGTTAGAGCTCAGCCAAAAACTAAATCAGCATATATTGGGAGAGCTTGTACACAATCATCACAGCTTTGTTAAAAAAAAAGCAAAGCATTAGTCTTTTGATCATGCTTCATCATATTGCACTGTATCTCCTGTTGCTCGTATCCACTGCCCTAACACTCAGCAATTGATTATTTAGGATGTTTATTTATAGGGTTACTGTGATAGGATTTTTTACCTGGGATTCACTGGGACATGCTAACTCATTCATTTTTAATAAGAAACAGGTTAGTGAGGGAGCAGTGAAAATTTGTACAAGCTTATGAATCCTCGTTAAAAAATATACATTTTGTAGATATAATACTTGAAAGCCAGTATAATAAGTAATATTTCTTTGGAGGATGATAAATACAAAGACAATTTATTTCTCTATAAAGTATTTGTAGCCTCTCCTTCGACCCCATCACCTCAGCAACTGGCTCCAACATCAATCCAGGGTTGCTGAAAAGGCCCTGAAATATCTCTTTAAAGCAGGTCATTTGATTAAATGGTACATTACCAACTTTTTTAATTCTTCATTGACCATTGTCATCTCCCAGTCTAGCAAAACCTTCATTTTAAAATTCTCATCCTTGTGTTTAAATCTCTCCATGGCCTTGCTCTTCCCTTACTCTAACATTCTCAAGCCTGACTCCTCCTCTGAGAATTCTGCATTCCTCCAATTCTGGCTTTCTGCATCCTTAATTTCCTTCGCATCTCCACTGGGGCAATGCCTTCAGCTGACAATTCCCTTACTAGATTCTCGATGCTCTCTCTCTGTCCTCTGCCAAGATGCTCTTCAAAACTCACCTCTTTAATCAAAGATGTGCTCATCTGTCCCAGTACCAAATTTTGTTTGATAACACATCAATGAAGTGTCTTGGGACATTTTACTCTGTTAAAAAGGTGATATGTAAATGCAAGTTGCTGCTGTTCAAGTATATCGGGCTCACAACGAGCAATAACAAAATTCCAATCAATTGGGTGCGGATATCAAATGAGTTATAGGTTAAGAGTCCCAAATGTTTCAGGCAGTTCACTGGCCACATCTAACTTTAAGTATGTGTTATCACAATGTAAATAAGCAAACTGTTTAATTTCTATGACCAAACAGTTAATTTAAAATATCCAATCCCTAAAGGGTTTCATCATTAACTTTTCGCACACTTGCACTTTTCCTATACAACCAAAAAGCTTCACATGAGTAGGCCAAGAGTGCGCATTCATTCCTACGGACGACTATGACATATGGCAGAACTCATCATCAGAGTTTTCCCTAATGCTCCGTTGATAAAGCTGTGGTGTAACTGAGTGATACAGATCAGAACTGGTTCCGACTCTCTTGGGTAAGTCGATCTCAGTTGAAGCAACATTACAATTAATGGCAGTACCTCCAGGCCAGGATAAATGAAAGTTCCACCTACTGCTTACTATTCAGTGACCACTGCTGATAGGTGCATCTATACTAGCATCACGTGAGCAGAGGACTGAGCTGTGACATCTGCCCTTCTCCATCCCAGAGAATGAATAGTGAATTCGGAGGTTACCCACAAAACCTTGCAGCAACATGGTTCAGTGCAACCAGGAGTGGTGAAAACTACATGGGAGTTGGGGGAGGGGAGGGGAGGGGAGGGGAGGGGGAGGTGCAAGCAAAACTCACCACCCAGTCTGCTGCGCAAACAAACAGGAGTAGCCAATTAAGCCCCTTAAGCCTGTTCTGCCATTGTATTAGATCATGGCTGATCAGTACTTCCATTTATCCAGAGCAAGATGATTAAGAAGTACACAGTAACTAAAAATTATAGGTTTTTAAAAAAAAGTCGTCCACCTCAATAAGCACAGATAACCTTTTATTCTAAAAGGAATGTATTAAGAACATAAATCCCTCCTTTAGACTAGGTTTGAAACCTGCACTCAGACCAGTATGAAGCTAGCAGCAAAGTTCCAGCACTTTCTCATTCACACAAAAGCCTTGCATTACAACATTTGCAAAGTGACTTGATCAAACCTTTCCTGCAAAATTAAATCAGTTTTCAAACAGACTATCTTAGATGCAACTATAGAATTAATGAAATGAACAATCTACAATAAAGTTTTACAGCTGCAGAAACAATGGGGCAAAGATGAAAACTTGCAGATGAAACAGTTCTATCAAAGGTAGAATGCACAAACGGATGACAAAGTGTTGCCATGTGTTGGTTCTTGATATCAAACTTTTCTTCCTCCTGTCTTAACTATGTTTTTGTTTGGGGCAGATTCTTGTTGGGATACATACATCACAGTCACTCTGGCACTTCTGTAAATGATGGAAACCCTTGTTTTTAATTCTTATTTACTGTCCTTTCTCCACATCCCTCATTACCCTTGCTTCCCAACTAAGTGTCTACTCCCCCACCCCCCACACCTTAAACCGATTGATTTTTGGATTTCACTTTATTACAATCCTAGCAGCAAAGAAAATTTTTCTGCAATTGCTTTAAGAAAAAGAAAGACTTGCATTAATGGAAGCGGTTTTTTTTCACAACCACTGAACCTCTCAAAGTGCTTTACAACTGATGAAGGACTTTTGAATCGTACTCACTGTTGTAATGTGGACAACGGATTTAACTTGCATTCAAAAATTGTGTCTCCTTGTTCTGGATTCCCCCTATTGGAGGGAAGTTGTGCCTTTATTTACCCTATCAACTCCTATCATTGTTTTAACACTGTGATCAAACCAACCCTTAACTTCATCTCTAGAGTCATTACAGTGCAGAAAGGCCATTTAACCCATTAAGTCCACGCTAGCTCTCTATAGAGCTATCTAGTCAATCTTATTCTATCCATTAGCCCTGCAAGCCTCAACTGAGGCTTTCAGAAGGGAACTGGATCATTATCTGGAAAATAACATTTGTAGGACATCAGGGAAAACGCAGGGGGTGACACTGGGTGAACAGTGCCTGCAAAGGGCCAGCACAGACATAAAAGGCCGAATGGCCTGCTTGTGCGCTCTAACCATTCTATGATTCTAAGTTTATTGCCCTCAAGTGCCCATCCAATTTCCTTTGAAATCATTAATCATCTCCCTCTCCATCGCCCTCACAGACAGCAAGTTGCAGGTCATTACCACTTGCTGCATCAATAAAGTTTTCCCTCACATTCCTCCTGTAGGGCATGACACCAAAGTTTACCCAGTTTTTTTTATTATTTAGTCCCTTTATGCCTGGGATTATCATAAGAACATAAGAACTAGGAGCAGGAGTAGGCAATTCAGCCCCTCGAGCCTGCCTAGCCATTCAATACGATCATGGCTGATCATTGTGGTGAAATTGTCACTGGGCTTTCTTCAAAGGCAGTATGTATTTCTTGTGGTAGACTGTCAAACTGAACACAATACTCCAATTGAAAAAGATAAACAGATAATCTGAAATAAAAACAGAAAATACTGGAAATGCACATTAAGTCAGTTTGTATCTAGAAAGAGAAAAGGCAGAATATGATGTTTCTGATGAAAAGTATAGCAGAAACATTATAAGTAGAAAAGACAAGCTTTGGATGCTGACCTGTTAAGTATTTCCAGCATTGTGTTTTTAATTAAGTGAGGTTTGATCAGTGCAGCGACAATTGCAGTGGCTTTTCCTGCTTTCATATCCTAAACCTCTTTGCTATGTACCTCTTCATCCCATAGTATTTTTGATGGCTTTTTGGAACTGTAAGATAACTTTTCAAAATGTGTAAGTGGATAACTAAATCTCTCTGTTCAACTGTGACATATCAACATGCTTTCCCACTTTTAATACATTTGCATCTACTGCTCTTATATCGAAGATGTCTCAGACTTTTGAGTTTCATGAAGCAAAATGCTATGCAAGTTTCAGCAGTTTCTGCTACCTTTTCCAAGCTGCTATCTTTCTATGTGATCTGAGCCACTGCCATCAACAAGCTATTCATCTGTGTAGAGCATCAATGTGCAGCCCAATTCTGTCCTCAAGTATGCTCTCCAGCAAACAGTTACAGGACTTCAAACAAGAGCAGGAACACTGGCTACTTTTCTCCCCATTCATAGCCTGTGCAGGAGCCAAGATCAGCTAACTCACGGCAGAACAGGAACCAAACTTTGATCTGCTAACCTGATTTACACAGTGCCACACCATGGAGTTCAATATAAAATATTCACCATGCAATAATCATAATGAGCATAAGTATCTCCCACTCAAAGCACAAATTACTTAACATATTCAGCAAAAGATTCAAGTGAAACTGCTAACATATAAAAGTAGCACAGTCATTATCACCTCAAAAGTAGATGAAACAATATCAACTAGTTGCAATCGCCACAAAAGCTAAACAGTGTAGATGCTGGAAATCCAAAATCAAAACAGAAAATGCTGGAAACACTCAGCAGGTCAGGCAGCATCTGCAGAGAGAGGAACCAAGTTAACATTTCGGGTTGATAACCTTTTGTCAGACTGGCATTTTTAAATTGAATGAAAACCAATTAATTGCTAAATATCAAGCACATTTTAATACAGTGCTTGCCTCACTTGATGCCTGTTTATAGTAACAGAAAATTGTGCAAATATCCAGCAATTCAGTCAACATCTGTAACCAGAAAGCACAAGTTATGTTTCTTGAGTATTGCTGAAAGAGAGATTTTATTTTCTCTAAGCTTTTTGGCTTGCATTCATCAGGACAATTCGTAAGAAAATACCAACGTTAGGGGAAACAGCATTGGTATTTTCTTATGAATTGCTCTGATGAGTGCAAGATGAAAAGCTTCAATAAAAAAGTCTCTTTTTTCAGCAATATTCAAGCTCTGTACTACCAAATGACTAGTTATGTTTCTGGTGTACTTTTTTTTATAAAAATCAGAATCATTATCACCCTTTTCTTTACAGGTACAGACTGACTAGTTCTGACAAAAGGTCATTGACTGGAAATATTAACTCTGTTTCTATCTCCATGGATGTTGCCTGACCTGCTGAGTACTTTTCTGTTTTTTGTTAATTGAGTTATGGATATTTCAGTGATTAAACCAGAGGATCTGGTCTATTATAAATAACACTTCTTTGAACAGCTGGTAGGATTAAGTAGTTTGCCTTCGGCGCAACAGTTACATTTCATATCATCTTTTGCCTATCACCTCAGACTCTCGCTGGATTTAAGTTTCTGATGAGGAGTTTAAAAAAAGAGAAAATGAAAAAGCTAAGAACACACAAAACCATGATCAAATCAAAATGGGATTACTTGTGCGTTTTTTTTTAAAAAAAGTTATGCACACTTGTACAAGAAAAACAAGAACACCAACGTGGATTTTTTAAAAAAAACAGAAAACAAAAGAAGCAAGGAATGAACGATGGAAAAGAAAAATCTAGAAACAGAAAGGGGGGGGGAGGAGGCTGGTGGGGGGATGCGGAAAGAGGAATTAAAAGCAAGAAGGAGACCAAGAAAAAGGCTTCAAAATAGGGATAGGAAAAGTGAAGGTGAGAAATATTTTAATTTTTTTCTCTCTTTACTTTTAACAGGAAGTCTCCAGTGAGCCATGCGCATGCGTGCTATTAAAAGGCGCTTGATATTTGGCAATTGATTGTTGATTTTCCTTTCATTTGAAAAATCTTTAAAAATTAGTTTATGATTGGTTTGCTGGCGATGGGGCAGCCAAAAGAGGTAAGATGAGGCTGGTTTTGATTCCAAATCCGTGCATGGTTACCACACATAATAGACATGGAGAATTCCGTCTGTGCTTTATTAACAACATTTTATCTCAACCGCCAGCAATATACGGTGCTTTACCCCTCCCCGGCAGGATTTTGTTCCTCTTTTTGCCTTACCGGATTTTTTGTTTTCCAGCGCTTCTTCCAGCTCGGGGAAGGTGAATTCGGGCAGTTCCAGCGAGGCGCCATAGCGCTCCAGGAAAGAACAGACAACGGCGAAATTGGGCTGAGAGGCGACCGCCGCCATCTTAATGTCGGAGGACTCGGCCAGCTCCTCCGCTATCCCGACGTGCAGCGCTGCCCGCCCGCCGGCTCCAGGTAAACAAATAGGGAACGGGACCAGGCGAGGCGAGCAGGAAGAGTCCGTCAGTATCCCGTCCTGCAACACGTCAGCCCGAGGCACCAGCAAAGGAATCGATCCCTCGTAAGCCAGAGCGACCGTTGCCTAGGCAACCGTTGGTTAGCAACTGCCCAGGGAGTGAGGTAATGGTTAAAGTTAGCAAAAACAGTTACTTGCGTGTTTATTTTCTTCATTTTTGGATAGGGAAGGACGAAAGTTAAAGAGGAAACGAGCCGTATTATATTTTCTGACAGCTAAAAGGGCGATTCTAACGGGCTAATGGACAGGCCCGGCCTACCTGTTTGAGCTGTCGGTCAAAGGTCAAGGGGAGGGGGGAGGGGGGCGGGGTGGCGTTTGGAGTTTGATTTTTGCTGCTGGGTGACAATTTATTGAAAATACTGAGTTTCATGTCCCCCACGTAGAACCAGAGTAAAGTCACGGTGCAGGGTGAGGCCGTTCAGCCCATCGTGCGCCGGCCAAAAAGAGAGAGGTAAAAAAAAGAAACTAGCCGCTCATTTTAATCCCAAACTTTCCAGCGCCTGGTCTGTAGCCCTGCAGGTTACAGCGCTTCAGGTGCAAATCCAGGTACCTTTTCAAGTGGGCTGAGCCTTTCGGCCTCAACCACCAACTTAAGCCGTGAACTCCAGGATCCCACCACTTTGTGGGTGAAGAAGTTTTTCCTCATGTCCCCTTTAATCCTTCCACCAAGCCCCTTAAAGCCACGTCCCCTGGTAAATGACCCCTCAGCTAGGGAAAACAAGTCTTTCCTGTCTACCCTATCTAGGCCCCTCATAATTTTGTACACACATCACCAGGGGAGTGATTTTAAAAAATTTTTTTTAAAAAAGTGTCTGGGCTACATATATTTGAAAAAGGCTTGCATTAGCTGCTCTCATGACCAGAAGATGTCCCCTAAAGCACTTTTGAGCTGTACTCACGGTTGTAATGGAGGAAACACAGCCGCCAATTTGCGCGCAGCCAACTTCCACAAACGGCAATGACTAGGTCTGTTGTAGTGATGTTGGTTGGGGAATAAATATTGGCCCTAGCACCAGAAATAACTCCCCTGCTCTTTGAAGGAGTGCTGTGGGATCCCTTTAAGGTGCACCTGAGAGGGCAAATGCAGCCTCAACTTTAAGGTCTGATCCAAAACACAGCTCCTCTGACAATTAGCTGTTCCTCTGTGCTACACTGGATTTTCGGCCTTGATTTTTATTTTCACACTCAAGTCCTGAAGTGGGGCTTGAACCTACAATTTTTTGTTTCAGAGGTGAGGGTGCTATCTACTGAGTCACAACTGATTTGGAATGTTACTGGACTGTTTGGTCCAAAACCAGACAGCTGGCTTCACTAGAGGTTGTGTTTTGTGAAAAAGTGAATGTTATTTTTTATTCTTTCACAGGATGTGGGTGTTGCTGGCTAGGCCAGCATTTGTTGCCCGTCCTTAATTGCCCTTGAGAAGTTGGTGGATGAGCCGCCTTCTTGACCTGTGGCAGCCCATGTGCTGTAGGTACACCCACAGTGCTGTAATGGAGGGAGTTCCAGGATTTTGATCCAGCAACAGTGAAGGAATAGTGATATAGTTCTCACCCCAGCTCTGCTTGGGCAACTTTAACTATTATTGTCACAATTGTTAAAAATGTTGGGCTACTTTAGATTGGGTTCCAACTGTCCGTGTAAGCGAATCCCATTTTTCATGCACATTGGAGTTGACTCTTGTTGTCCAATGTTAATTTACACTGTAACTTAATCAAGGGGATCTGTCAGTGCATTTCTCACTTAACCATACAGACTGGATATTGTGCCTTCATGCATGGCCTCACCTACAGTTTCATTATGTTCAAAGGCAGGCGGAGAAAACGTTTACTGAGAGGCGACCAGATATAAATTATTAAGCTGTTTTATTTCATGGACCACAAATAAATGTCCAGAACAACAATTATGCTCACAATTAATTCAAACCATTGCACTCTATCTAATAACATAGAATTTGAAAAGAACTTTCTTTCATTGGACTTGAGTGTTGTTGGCAAGACCAACATATGTTAATAAATTTGCTGGATTTCCCCATGTTAGTAGGTCATCTTGCTAAACTTAAAATAACTTCCAACTACCCTCCTGCACTCTAACCCTCTGAGACTGGCAAAAAAATGCCCATGCAGCTTTCTGTTTAAATCCTGTGTATTTAAAATTGTTTCTAACCTCCCTCCAGGTTCAGTCTCACTAAGGCTTTATACAATTGCAACAAGACTTCTTTACTCAAATCCTCTTGCAATAAAGGCCAACACATCATTTGACTTTTAATTGCTTGCTGCACCTGCATATGGGGGAGGTGGTGACGTAGTAATATTCCAAAAGACCCAGGGTAATTCTCTGGGGACCCGGGTTAGAATCCCACAATGGATAATGAAATTTGAATTCAATAAGAATCTGGAATTAAAAGTCTGATGATGATCACAAAACTATTCTGGTTCACTAATGTCCTATAGGGAAGGATATCTGCCCTTACCTGGTCTGGCCCACATGTGACTCCAGACCCACAGCAATGTGGTTGACTCTGAAATGCCCAGCAATAAATGCTCTGCATTTCTGTGTTTCCTACCAAAGTGGATAACTTCACATTTTTCCATATTATATTCCATATGCCATGTTCTTGTCCACTCACTTAACCTGTTTAAATCCCTTGAAGCTTTTTTGAGTCCTCCTTACAACTCAAGTTCTCATCTAGTTTTTATTGTGGAGGTTCAGTCACTCAAGACAGAGATCACTAGATTTCCAGATATTAAAAATATAAAGGGATTATGGGGATGGTGCAGGAAAATGGGGTTGAGGTAGATGATCAGCCATGATCTAATTGAATGGCAGAACAGGCTCTAGGGTCCAAATGGCCTACTACTACTCCTGTTTCCTACGTTTGATGCTAGACAACTGCTGAGCACCAATGTTTATCAATGCAAAAACGAAATGCTGGAAACCTGAAAAAAAAAACCCAGAAAATTCTGGAAATACTCAGCAAGTCAGACAGCACCGGGTTAATGATTTTTTTTAATATCAGAACTGTAAAAGTTAGCAATGTAACAAATTTTAAGCAAGTACAGGGGGAGGAGGGTAACAAAAAGGGTAGGTCTGTGACAGGGTGGATAAGAACATAAGAAGTAGGAGCAGGAGTAGGCCATTTGGCACTTAAGGTTGCTCTGCTATTCAATACAATCATCAGCTGAGCTGATGGTAGCCTCAACTCCCCTTTCCTGAATGCCCCCATCCCTCCATAAACTTTGACCTCTTTGTGATCAAGAAATAGGTGGTCATCCATTACTGGGACAGACTAATTAATTTGTTATAACGTACAGTCTTTGGGAAAATCATGGTCATTACCAATTTCACCATCTTTCATCACACAGTGTGTTTGTCTTTTATGCTTGCCCAAATATACTTTATTTTCATAAGAGATCCAAAAATGCAATGCTTTTTTACCTCAAATACTTACTGTGGAAAAGTGGTCAAAAAATCCTAAAACATGACAACAACTTGTATTTCTATAGCACCTTTAATGTGGAAACAATTCCCAAGGTGCTTCTTGGAAGCACAATCAGACAAAAACAGATGCTGAGTCAAAGGAAATATTAGATGAGGCAACCAAAAGCTTCATTAAAGTTGGCTGTTGAGAAGGATTTTAAGTGTGGGCATGGAGACAGCAAACTTTGTGGAGGAAATTCAGGGGCCTAGCTTAAGGCCTGGTTGCCAGTGGTGGAGCAATTTAAATTGGGGCCAGGACTGGAGGAGCACAGATATCTTGGAGGGCTATAGGGATGGAGGAGACTACAGAACTAGGGAGGGGGGGTGAGACCATGGAGGGATTCGAAAACAAGGATGAGAATTTTAAAACTGAGGCATTGTCGGACTGGGAAACCAATGTAGATCAGTGAGCAAAGGGGTGATGGATGAATGGGACTTGGCGCGAGTTAGGATATGGGCAGCAATGTTTTGAGTGAAGTGAAGTTTATGGAGGCTGGAGGACGGGATGTTGGTCAGGTGGGCATTGTAATAATCTGGTCTAGAGGTGAAAAAGGCATGAATGAAAGTTCCAGCAACAAATGAACTGAGGCAGGGGTGGAGTAGTTTGGAGGTGGAATTGGCAGGGGTTTTTCTGATGGAATAGATATGGCTTTGGAAGCTTGGTAGAGGTCAAATATTATACCAGGGTTGAAAAACAAGTCTTGATAAACCTGAGACAGAAGTCAGGTAGAAGTTTGGAATTGGGCGAAGGAGCAAGGTTTGTGGTGGGTAAGATCAGTCTTGCCAGTGTTCAAATGGAGGAAAATGTGACCCATTCAAAGACTGGGTGCCATATACAGAGGAAACTTGGGGCTTGAGTGAGGCACTGGAGACGTAAAGCTGTATGACGTTAGTATATTTGTTGAAGCTAACCCTTTGTCTTTGGATGACAATGTGACAATGACCCTGAGGAAGAGGTGGGATCCAAGAACAGGTTGTGGGGGAACTCAGCAGTAATAGCGAGGGGTAGGAAGAGAAGTTTTGGCAGAATTGAAATTGAATAATTAGTCAAATACAAGCACAAGAAATATATTGCATTTCCAGTTAAAGTATTTGATTTGTTTATCATCAAACTATATTTACAACCTTAAGTATTAATACCAGTCCTCCTTAAGCCAAATATAAAACTGGGGTGGAAAAAAGGAGACTTCTATTTATGTCAGATTTTTAGTGTCTGGTTTGCATTTTAAACCAAAAGAATTTCCAGATGGCTCACTTAAAACTGGATGGAAACAACCTTACCTTTAACACAGTTTCTGTTATTTGTAAAAAGAAAAGTTACCCGTTGTTTTGGCCAATTTTCTGCCTTTCTCTCCTGAAGTTGTACCCTAGCAGGGAGTTAACAGTTCCTTGGCTGCTTGTTGCTCTTCAAGGTCTTGTAGAGGCAGCTGACTATTCATAAGCAGAGATGGCAAATGCCATTATCCAGTTTCAGAGTGGGGTCTGTCACATCCTAGCCAGCCCTAACTCTATCCTCTTGTCAGGCGAATTTCCACCATGGCTGCTAAACGGCAAGGCAAAGCAGAAAAGCTTGCATTTATTTAGCAACTTTCACAACATCAGGGCAAACCAAAGTGTTTTACATCCAATGGAGTACTTTTAGAAGTGTAACGCAACAAATGCAGCAGCCAATTTGCACACTGCAAGCTCCCACAAACAGCGATATAATGATGAGCAGTTAATCTGTTTTAGTGATGTTGTTTGAGGGTTAAGTATGACTTGGGTTGCCAGGAAAAACTCCTCTGCTCTTCTTCAAAAATATTCTATCTGAGAGGGCAGATGGGGCCAGTGCAGCACTCCTTCAGACTGCACTGGAGTGTCAATCATTGGCGCCAACTTAGGAACATAGGAACAGGAGGAGGCCATTCAGCCCATCAAGCCTGCTCCGCCAGTCAATACGATAATGGCTGATCGAACACTTCAATGCCTTTTACCCACGCTATCCCCATAATCCTTTACTTTATTGTTAATCAAAAATCTATCAATCTCTATTTTAAACATATTCAATGACTGAGCTTCCACTCACTCTGGGGTAGAGAATTCCAAAGATTCAGAATCCTCTGAGTAAAGAATGTCTCCTCAGCTCAGTCCTAAGTGGCTTCCCCCTTATTTTGCAATTGTGTCAAACATGCTGAAAATGTTGGAAAAACTCAGGTAGCCTGACAGCATCTGTGGAGAGAAAATAAACAGTTAACTTTTCGAGTTTCTGACTTCTTCAGAGCTCTGAAGAAGACTCATACGGTCTCAAAACATTAACTGTTTTTTTTCTTTCCGCAGATGCTGTCAGACCATCTGCGTTTTTCCAGCATTTTGTGTTTTTGTTGCAGATTTCCAGCATCCGCAGTATTTTGCTTTTACCTTTTGAAATTGTGTCCCCTGGTTCTAGACTCCCCAACCAGGGGAAACATCTTACCTGCTTCTACCCTGTCTATTCCTTTATTTATTTTGTAGGTTTCAGTAAGATCACCTCTCATTCTTTGAAACTCTAGAGAATAGAGGCCCAGTATGCCCAATCTCTCTTCATAAGACAGTCCTGCCATCCCCGGAACAAGTCTGGTGAGCCTTTGTTGCACTCCCTCTATGACAATAATTTCCTTTCTGAGGTAAGGGGACCAAAAAATGCACACATGCCTCCAAGTGCGGTCTAACCAAGCTTCTATACAATTGAAGCAAGACTTCACTACTCCTGTACTCAAATCTTCTTGCGATAAAGGCTAACATTCCATTAGCCTTCCTAATTGCCTGCTGCACCTGCATGTTAGCTTTCGGTGACTTATAGAGAAGGACACCCAGGTCCCTTTGTACATCTACGCTTTCTAATCTCTTTCCATTTAGGAAATACTCTGCACATCTGTTCCTTCTACCAAAGTGGATAACCTCCCATTTTTCCACATTTTTCCATCTGCCATGTTCTTGCCCACTCACTAAGTCCTCCTGTAGGCGCTTTACATCTTCCTCACAACATACATTCCCATCTAGCTTTGTATCATCCATTAACTTGGAAATATTACCTTTGGTCCCCACATCCAAATCATTGATATATATATATATTGTGAACAGCTGTGGCCCCAGTACTGATCCTTGTGGTGCCCCACTGGTCACAGCCTGCCAACGCGAGAATGACCCATTTATTCCTATTCTGTTTTCTGCCTGTTAGCCAACCCTTAATCCATGCCAGTAGATTGCCTCCTATCCCATGTACTTTTATTTTTCTAAACAGCGTCCTGTGGGGGACTTTATCAAAAGCATTCTGAAAATCCAAGTGTCCATCGACTCTCCTTTGTCAAAAAACTCCAAAAAGCTCGTCAAACATGATTTCCCATTCGCAAATCCACACTGACTATGCCCAGGCATATATAAAAACAAAAAACTGCGGATGCTGGAAATCCAAAACAAAAACAGAATTACCTGGAAAAACTCAGCAGGTCTGGCAGCATCAGCGGAGAAGAAAAGAGTTGACGTTTCGAGTCCTCATGACCCTTCGACAGAACTAGGTGAATCCCAGGGAGGGTTGAAATATAAGCTGGTTTAAGTTGGTGGTGGTGGGGGGTGCGGTTTGGGTGGGGGGAGAGAAGTGGAGGGGGGTGGTGTGGTTGTAGGCAAAAGCAGTGATAGAAGCAGATCATCAAAAGATGTTACAGACGGCAGAACAAAAGAACACATAGGTGTCGAAGTTGGTGACATTATCTAAACGAATGTGCTAATTAAGAATGGATGGTAGGGCACTCAAGGTATAGCTCTAGTGGGGGTGGGGGGAGCATAAAAGATTTAAAAATATTTAAAAATAATGGAAATAGGAGGGAAAAAGAAAAATCTATATAATTTATTGGAAAAAAAACAAAAGGAAGGGGGAAGAAACAGAAGGGGGGTGGGGATGGAAGAGGGAGGTCAAGACCTAAAGTTGTTGAATTCAATATTCAGTCCGGAAGGCTGTAAAGTGCCTAGTCGGAAGATGAGGTGCTGTTCCTCCAGTTTGCGTTGGGCTTCACTGGAACAATGCAGCAAGCCAAGGACAGACATGTGGGCAAGAGAGCAGGGTGGAGTGTTAAAATGGCAAGCGACAGGGAGGTTTGGGTCATTCTTGCGGACAGACCGCAGGTGTTCTGCAAAGCGGTCGCCCAGTTTACGTTTGGTCTCTCCAATGTAGATGAGACCGCATTGGGAGCAACGAATGCAGTAGACTAAGTTGGGGGAAATGTAAGTGAAATGTTGCTTCACTTGAAAGGAGTGTTTGGGCCCTTGGACGGTGAGGAGAGAGGAAGTGAAGGGGCAGGTGTTGCATCTTTTGCGTGGGCGTGGGGTGGTGCCATAGGTGGGGGTTGAGGAGTAGGGGGTGATGGAGGAGTGGACCAGGGTGTCCTGGAGGGAACGATCCCTACGGAATGCCGACAGTGGGGGTGAAGGGAAGATGTGTTTGGTAGTGGCATCATGCTGGAGTTGGCGGAAATGGCGGAGGATGATCCTTTGAATGCGGAGGCTGGTGGGGTGATAAGTGAGGACAAGGGGGACCCTATCATGTTTCTGGGAGGGAGGAGAAGGCGTGAGGGCGGATGCGCGGGAGATGGGCCGGACACGGTTGAGGGCCCTGTCAACGACCGTGGGTGGAAAACCTCGGTTAAGGAAGAAGGAGGACATGTCAGAGGAACTGTTTTTGAAGGTAGCATCATTGGAACAGATGCAACGGAGGCGAAGGAACTGAGAGAATGGGATGGAGTCCTTACAGGAAGCGGGGTGTGAGGAGCTGTAGTCAAGGTAGCTGTGGGAGTCGGTAGGCTTGTAATGGATATTGGTGGACAGTCTATCGCCAGAGATTTAGACAGCGAGGTCAAGGAAGGGAAGTGTCAGAGATGGACCATGTGGAAATGATGGAGGGGTGGAGATTGGAAGCAAAATTAATAAATTTTTCCATGTTCCGACAAGAGCATGAAGCAGCACCGAAGTAATCATCGATGTACCGGAGAAAGAGTTGTGGAAGGGGGCCGGAGTAGGACTGGAACAAGGAATGTTCCACATACCCCATAAAGAGACAGGCATAGCTGGGGCCCATGCGGGTACCCATAGCCACAACTTTTATTTGGAGGAAGTGAGAGGAGTTGAAGGAGAAATTGTTCTGTGTGAGAACAAGTTCAGCCAGACGGAGGAGAGTAGTGGTGGATGGGGATTGTTTGGGCCTCTGTTCGAGGAAGAAGCTAAGGGCCCTCAGACCATCCTGGTGGGGGTTGGAGGTGTAGAGGGATTGGACGTCCATGGTGAAGAGGAAGCGGTTGGGGCCAGGGAACTGGAAAGTGTTGATGTGACATTATGTGTCAGAGGAATCACGGACGTAGGTCGGAAGGGACCGAACAAGGGGAGAGAGAAGGGAGTCAAGATAACGAGAAATGAGTTCCGTGGGGCAGGAACAGGCTGACACGATTGGTCTACCGGGACAGTCCTGTTTGTGGATTTTGGGTAGGAGGTACCACCCCATTGCACCACCCCATGCCCACGCAAAAGATGTAACACCTGCCCCTTCACTTCCTCTCTCCTCACCGTCCAAGGGCCCAAACACTCCTTTCAAGTGAAGCAACATTTCACTTGCATTTCCCCCAACTTAGTCTACTGCATTCGTTGCTCCCAATGCGGTCTCCTCTACATTGAACAGACCAAACGTAAACTGGGCGACCGCTTTGCAGAACACCTGTGGTCTGTCCGCAAGAATGACCCAAACCTCCCTGTCGCTTGCCATTTCAACACTGCACCCTGCTCTCTTGCCCACATGTCTGTCCTTGGCTTGCTGCATTGTTCCAGTGAAGCCCAACGCAAACTGGAGGAACAGCACCTCATCTTCCGACTAGGCACTTTACAGCCTTCTGGACTGAATATTGAATTCAACAACTTTAGGTCTTGACCTCCCTCTTCCATCCCCACCCCCCTTCTGTTTCTTCCCCCTTCCTTTTATTTTTTTCCAATAAATTATATAGATTTTTCTTTTTCCCTCCTATTTCCATTATTTTTAAATATTTTTAAATCTTTTATGCTCCCCCCACCCCCACTAGAGCTATACCTTGAGTGCCCTACCATCCATTCTTAATTAGCACATTTGTTTAGATAATGTCACCAACTTTGACACCTATGTGTTCTTTTGTTCTGCCGTCTGTAACATCTTTTGATGATCTGCTTCTATCACTGCTTTTGCCTACAACCACACCACCCCCCTCCACTTCTCTACCCCCACCCAAACCGCAACCCCCCCCCCCCCCCCCCCCCCCCCCCCCACCACCACCACCTTAAACCAGCTTATATTTCAACCCTCCCTGGGATTCACCTAGTTCTGTCGAAGGGTCATGAGGACTCGAAACGTCAACTCTTTTCTTCTCCGCCGATGCTGCCAGACCTGCTGAGTTTTTCCAGGTAATTCTGTTTTTGTTTTATGCCCAGGCATATCATGACTATCTAAGTATCCATTTATCACATCCTTTATAATAGATTCTAGCATTTTCCCTACTACTGATGTAAGGCTAACAGGTCTGTAGTTCCCTGTTTTCTCTCTTTCTCCCTTCTTAAATAGTGGGGTGACATGTGCTACCTTCCAATCTTCAGGAACCACTCCAGAATCTATAGAATTTTGGAAAATGATCACCAGTGCATCCACTACCTCTGTAACAAACTCTTTCAACCCTCTGGGATGCAGAATATCAGGGAACCAGGGACTTATCAACTTTCAGTCCCATTAATTTCTCCAATACAACTTTCTTACTTATTCTAATTTCCTTCAACTCCTCATTCTCCCTAGTCTCTTGGCTCTCTAAATCTGGGAGATTTCCTGTATCTTCCCCAGTGAAAACAGACATAAAGTAATCATTTAGCTTCTGTGCCATTTCTCTGTTCCCCATTATGAATTCTCCTGACTCTGCCTGTAATGGACTCACATTTGTCTTAGCGAAACACTTCTTTTTTGTATGCCTATAGAAGCTTTTACAGACAGCTTTTATGTTTTTTGCTCGATTGCATTCATATTCTTTTCCCCCTTTCTGTACCAGTTTTTTTGGTCTTTTGCTGTATTCTAGAAACTTCCCAATCTTCAGGTTTACTACTACTTCTGGCAACTTTATAAGCCTTTTAATTTTATGTAATCCTTAACTTCCTTTGTCAGCTACGGTTGACTGACTATTTTTGGGTTTTTGCACCTTGAAGGAATGTTTGGTGCTGTAAGCTATGTAGACTATCCGTTGCCTATGTCGAGTCCCAATCCACCTCAGCCAGTTTGTCCCTTGTGCCTTCATAATTTCCTTTATTCAACTTTGCTTCAGAGTGAACTACCTCACTTTCAAATATAGTGTAAAATTCTATCATATTGCGGTCACTCATCCCTAAATGTTCTTTTACAACAAGATTATTAATTAGCCCTTTTTCATTACATAATACTAGATCTAAAATAGCCTGTCCTCTAGTCAGCTTCTCAACATACTGCTCTAGAAAACCATCCCTAACACACCCTAGAAACTTGTCTTCCACAGCAGTCGTGCTCAATTGGTTTACCCAGTCTACATGCAGATTGAAGTCACCCGTGATTATTGTATTGCCCATGCTACATGCTTTTCTCATCTCCTGATTAATACCATGCCCCACATTAGCACTACGGTTTGATGGCATATAAACAACTCCAACAAATGTCTGCTGCCCTTTGCTGTTTCTTAGCTCCACTCAAACCGATTCCACACATTGTTCTTCTGATCTGAGACTCTCCCTTACTAATACACTGATCCCATCCTTTAATATCAGCGCAACACCACTTCCTTTCCCTCCTTGTCTGTCTTTCCCAAATGTCGAATATCTTTGAATATTCAGTTCCCAGTCTTTGTCACCATGCAGCCATGTTTCCATAATGGCAATTATATCATACTCATTTACCTCTATTTGTGCCATTTGACATCATTCTGCATTCGAAGAATACTCTGCTTTGTTTCTCCTGCCCTCTAGCCTCACAACTAAGTCCTGTTACCAACTTTACTTCCTTCCAATTTGGGCCACCCCTCAGGTTCCCAACCTGCTGAAAAGCTAGTTTAAACCAACCCCAACAGCATTAGTAAATCTCCCTGAGTATATCAGTCCCAGTCCTGTTAAGATGTAACCTGTCCAGCTGGTACAGGTCCCACCTGTCCCAGAACCGGTCCCAATGCCTCATTGAGCAGGAATACTATTGCTAGTGTTCCTTACTGAATTTGACCTGATTATCACTAGAAGATGTGATCTGCCCTGTGTTCACCGTACCTGCATCTACCACAGTGCAGATTGTGACACTGACCACTCTTTCTCACCAGCAGCAGGATGAAGGTGCCACCCTGAAAGTTTCACAGCTCAAAATAAGATGGCCCACCACAAGAAATAATGCCAAATACCAGCACTTTGCATTGGCCCTCGTGCATTGCTACCCAACAAAGACTTACCAGGAAATGCCAGTGTCAGTATTGAAGCTTGGAAACCGCTGAGTTCAATCATTTATGGAACAGCAGTAGCAACATTTGGTAAAGGTGGAACCTGCAACGTAGACTGGTCTGAGGCCTACTCAGATAAGATGACATGTCACTGAAGCAAAAATCAAAGCCTATCTGATGATGCACAACATAAACCTGCCTGCCAGAACACAGCATGACTTGAAAGTAGCCAAGAAAATTGTGCAAAAGTCAGGGAGATAGTTGTGCAAATAAACATAGGTTGATCCAATGTTAAGAAATCCAAACCCTGTGATGGTGGAAATCTATGTGCTATGTGTAATGGGATCAAGAGGGCACTTGGTTCTACCATCACCAAAGATTCCACCTCCACACCCCCTGAAATCAGCGGATGATGAACTATTTATTGACAGAAGCAAACAGATGCCCCACTGGGTTGAACGCTACTATGAGCTGTATTCCCTTCAAATGGACATTTCCCAGTATGCGACTGACACTCAGCCGCAGCTTCTTGTCATGGCTGAGTTAGACGAAGAACTCATATGAACATATATACGAAATACTAATTAGGAGCAGGAGTAGGCCATTTCGCCCCTTGAGCCTGTTCTGCCATTCAATAAGGGAAGAGAGTTCCCTCATCACTTGAGCTCAAAAAGGCCATTGATTGCTTAGTAAGCAGAAAGGCACCTGGCACGGATGGAATTCCAGCCAAATTGCCCTAGTATGGAAAGTCCCATCTACTGCCACACCTTTATGATCATCTCCTTCTCTGCTGAGAGGTAGGATTGAATTTTTTTTCCCAAAAAATATTCTTTTATTAAGTTTGTAAAAATACATGACAAAACATTTCAAATTGAATATTACAGAGTGCAATAAAAATTCAGCATGTTCCACTCTGACCCTCGATACAATTGCAATACTTTTGATATTAACAATATACATTTCATGTCAGGCATACTGTTCCACAGCAAGTGTATTGCAAAAGCATCACACAATACAAAAAGGCAACAGAGGAGATTGCAACAACTATAGGAGCATCTCACTCCTTAGCGCCACTAGGAAAGCTTTTGCTACGGATATGCTTTAAGGACTCCATCTACTTGCAACCTGAGTACATTCAGAAGCACAAGCACGGTTTCTGTGCTGGCAGATCCTCTTCAAAGATTGGCTACAAGAGAAACATAGGGAACAGGATATACCTCTTTACCTTACTTTTGTAGATGTCACTAAAGCATTCGACACAGTCAGCAGGGCAGGACTTGACAAGATTTTGGGGAAAATTCTGGCATGAAAGCAGAGCTAGCTAAAGAGAATTGGTAAATTAAGTTAAAAGGTAGTTCAATAGAGATGCAGTGGCAGATATTTAAGGGGATATTTCAGAATGTGCAGAATAGATACTTTCCAAAAAGGAAAAATTCCAACAGGAGGACCCACCACTTGTGGTTGACTAAAAATGTTAAAGTTAGTATCAAACTTAAAGGAAAAGCATATAAAAGCACAAAGATGGGTAGAAGATCGGAAGATTGGACAGAATATAAAAAAAACAGCAAAGAATGACTAAAAGATTAATAAGGAGGGAAAAATTAGTGAACGAGAGAAAGCTAGCTAGTAATATAAAAACAGATAGTAAGAGTTTGATTAGACATTTTTAAAAAAAGAAAAGAGTTAACAAAGTGATGTTGGTGCTATAAAAAGTGAGTCTGGGGAATTAGTAATGGAAGGTAAGGAAATGGCAGATGAGTTGAACAGGTATTTTTCTTCGGTCTTCACTATAGAGGGTACAAGCAAGATCCCAGAAATAGCTGTAAATTGGGAAATGGAAGGAAAGGCGGAACTTGAGAAAATTGCAATCACCAGAGAGGCTGTACTAAGTAAATTGTTGGAGCTGTGGGCTGACAACTCCCTAGGTCCTGATGTACTTCATCCTAGAGTCTTGAAAGAAATGGTTAGTGAGATAGTTGATGCGTTGGCTTTAATTTTCCAAAATTCCTTGGATTCAGAAAAGGCTCCTTTAGATTGGAATATAGTGAATCAGACTCCATTATTCAAAAAGGGAGGGAGACAAAAAACAGGAAACTATAGGCCAGTTAGCTCAACATCTGTCATAGAGAAAATGTTAGAAGCTGTTATTAAAACATTATAACACGGCATTTAGATAAATTCAAGGTAATGAGGCAGAGTCAAAATGGTTTTGTAAAAGGGAAATCATGTGTAACCAATTCATTGGAGTGTTTTGAAGAAGTTATATGTGCTGTTGATCAGGGGAAACTGGTGGATGTATTGTACTTAGATTTCCAGAAGGCATTTGATAAGGTGCCACATCAAAAATTATTGTGGAATATAAAAGCTCACAGTATAGGGAGTAACATATTGGCATGGATAGAAGATTGGCTAGCTAACAGGAAACAGGGGATAGACATAAATGGGCCCTTTACTGGTTGGCAAGATGTAATGAGCAGTGCCACAGGACTCAGTGCTGGGGCCTCAACTTTTTACAATTTATATAAATGACTTGGATGAGGAAACTAAATTTGCTGATGACACAATAGGTAGAAAAGTAAGTTGCGAAGAGGTCATAAGGTGGCTACAAAGGGATATAGATAGGTTAGATGAGTGAGGAAAAGATCTGACAAATGGAGTATAATGTGGGAAAATATGAAATTGTCCATTTTAGCAGAAAAAAATAAGCATATTATCTAAATGGTGAGAGATTACAGAGGTCTGAGATACAGAGGGATCTGGGTGTCCTAGTGCATGAATCGCAAAAGGTACAGCAAGTAATTTGGAAAGTTAATAGAATGTTATCATTTATTGTGAGGGGAATTGAATATGAAAGTAGAGAGGTTATGCTTCAGTTATACAGGGCATTGGTGAGACCACATACAGCCTTATTTAAGGAAGGATGTAAATGTGTTAGAAGCAGTTCGGAAAAGGTTTACTAGATTAATACCTGGAATGGGAGGGTTATGTTATGAGGAAAGGTTGGACGGGCTCGGCTTGTACCTGCTGGAGTTTAAAAGGATAAGAGTCAACTTGATTGAAACATATAAGGTCCTGAGGGGTCTTGACAGGGTGGATGTGGAGAAGATGTTTTCTCTTGCGAGAGAACCTAGAACTAGGGCCACTGTTTAAAAGTAAGGTTCACTATTTAAGACAAAGATGAGGAGAGTTTTTTCCCTCAGAGTCGTGAGTCTTTGGAATAGTTTTCCTCAAAAGACAGTGCAAGCAGAGTATTGCTGAAAAAAGAGACATGCTGACTCATTCCTCATGGCAATGCCTTGACCACTCGGGGTCAAGTTGCCTCGTTTAAAATTTCAACAATGCTTGACAGTTAACAAAACAAAAACAGAATTACCTGGAAAAACTCAGCAGGTCTGGCAGCATCGGCGGAGAAGAAAAGAGTTGACGTTTCGAGTCCTCATGACCCTTCGACAGAACTTGAGTTCGAGTCCAAGAAAGAGTTGAAATATAAGCTGGTTTAAGGTGTGTGTGTGGGGGGCGGAGAGATAGAGAGAGAGAGAGGTGGGGGGGGGTTGTGGTTGTAGGGACAAACAAGCAGTGATAGAAGCAGATCATCAAAAGATGTCAACGACAATAGTACAATAGAACACATAGGTGTTAAAGTTAAAGTTGGTGATATTATCTAAACAAATGTGCTAATTAAGAATGGATGGTAGGGCACTCAAGGTATAGCTCTAGTGGGGGTTTTTTAAAAAATTTTTTTTTTATATAATGGAAATAGGTGGGAAAAGGAAAATCTTTATAATTTATTGGAAAAAAAGGAAGGGGGAAACAGAAAGCGGGTGGGGATGGGGGAGGGAGCTCATGACCTAAAGTTGTTGAATTCAATATTCAGTCCGGAAGGCTGTAAAGTGCCTAGTCGGAAGATGAGGTGCTGTTCCTCCAGTTTGCGTTGGGCTTCACTGGAACAATGCAGCAAGCCAAGGACAGACATGTGGGCAAGAGAGCAGGGTGGAGTGTTAAAATGGCAAGCGACAGGGAGGTTTGGGTCATTCTTGCGGACAGACCGCAGGTGTTCTGCAAAGCGGTCGCCCAGATTACATTTGGTCTCTCCAATATGGAGGAGACCACATTGGGAGCAACGAATGCAGTAGACTAAGTTGGGGGAAATGCAAGTGAAATGCTGCTTCACTTGAAAGGAGTGTTTGGGTCCTTGGACGGTGAGGAGAGAGGAAGTGAAGGGGCAGGTGTTGCATCTTTTGCGTGGGCATGGGGTGGTGCCATAGGAGGGGGTTGAGGACTAGGGGGTGATGGAGGAGTGGACCAGGGTGTCCCGGAGGGAGCAATCCCTACGGAATGCCGATAAGGGGGGTGAAGGGAAGATGTGTTTGGTGGTGGCATCATGCTGGAGTTGGCGGAAATGGCGGAGGATGATCCTTTGAATGCGGAGGCTGGTGGGGTGATAAGTGAGGACAAGGGGGACCCTATCATGTTTCTGGGAGGGAGGAGAAGGCGTGAGGGCGGATGCGCGGGAGATGGGCCGGACACGGTTGAGGGCCCTGTCAACGACCGTGGGTGGAAAACCTCGGTTAAGGAAGAAGGAGGACATGTCAGAGGAACTGTTTTTGAAGGTAGCATTATCGGAACAGATGCGACGGAGGCGAAGGAACTGAGAGAATGGGATGGAGTCCTTACAGGAAGCGGGGTGTGAGGAGCTGTAGTCGAGATAGCTGTGGGAGTCGGTGGGTTTGTAATGGATATTGGTGGACAGTCTATCACCAGAGATTGAGACAGAGAGGTCAAGGAAGGAAAGGGAAGTGTCAGAGAAGTGACAGTTAACTGTCAGTCACCATCACTGGTGTATTCTCCATGGCAATGCCATTTGCCAACCAATCAGCACTCTCTTTACATATAGTATAAATTGTTGTTTTCCCATTATATTGATATTCTTGGGAGGTGTCCTGTTGAATGCAAGACGAAAAGCTTGGACATGTCTCCTTTTTTCAGCAATATTCAAGTTCTGTACTACGAGACGACTATTTGGAAGTGGCAGAGCTAGATAGCCTTTCATCCCCTTGCTTATCAAGTATCTATCAGGAGTAAGCGGGAATATGGACTTGAGGTTACAATCAGATCAGCCATGAACTTATTGAATGGTGGAGCAAGTTTGAGGGGCTGAGTGGTCTACTTGTGCTCCTAATTCCTATGTTTGTAAAATTGGCTATCCATCAAAGCTCCTCTGTCTTATCCGCCCCTTCCATGACAACATGCACTGTTCTGTACAGTTTGATGAAATCACTTCTAATAGTTTGAGGGTGAAGAATGGAGGGAAACAAGGCTGTGTCCCAGCCCCACTTTGTTTGGAATCTTCCTCCCCAGACTCCTGACCTTTGCCTTCCCTGCAGATATAGAAGGAGTTAGCTGCATATGAGGTCAGATAGCAAGCTCTACAGTCTGTCCATACTGAAAGCAAAGACAAAAATACAGCACATCTTGATCAAAGAACTCCTCTATGCTGGTGATGCCTCTCTAGTCGCTTCCATTGAAACTCAATTACAAACACTCAAGTTGTCTCTCCTATGCCTGAAACTTGTTACCCTTGACTATAAACATCAAGAAAATTGTAGTTATGGCACAGGGTGTCACATTAATCCCCACCCCGATCACACTAAGTAATACCCCGCCAAAAGTGCTTAGTAAATTCTTCTACCTTGGGTCTAAGGTGACAGGCAAACTGTATTTCACTGCAGGACTTGGTACACACATAGGGAAAGCAACCAACTTTGGCCGACTTATGAAACATGCATGGAATAACATCAAACTGACTCTTAGGGCCAAGATGCTGGTTAATGAGGCCCATGTTCTCAGTACCTTGTATGACTGTGAAAGATGGCTGACTTACAGCTTTCAAGAAAGGAAGCTGAACTTTGATCTTCATTTTGCGGCACATTCTGGGCATCTCATGGAAGGACAAAATCACAAAAGCGGTAGTCTTCTCAAAGGCAAAGCTCCCGAGTATATTGGCACTCATCAAGCAGATGCTGGATCAGGCATCTTCGCCAGTGAACGACGTTGTACACCTGAAGATTTTCTGTTTGGCGAGCTGGAGCCAGCCGACCAGTGGGACGCCCAAAGCTCTGCTTCAAGAGCGCTTGCAATTTTGACATGAAGGCCCAAACCATACCTTGTAGACACTGGCTGATGACAGAGGAAAATGGTGTCATCACTATGACAATCAGTGGCTACAGCGGCTTGTCAACTGAAAACCACAACCCACAATGTCACCTGATAACCACTTCAAATGCAGCACTTGTGGCAGAACCTGCCTCTCATGGATTAGTCTCTTCAGTCATCAGCAAAAGTGCACTTCATGAAGCTACCCCATCCTCAACAGATTTGATGTATTTGACTGTTTAGATTTCATTATCCAATGCACACGACATTAGTTTAATATATTCCTTGCTCCAGGATACAATAATTAAGAAGAATACTTTGAATAGGTTGTACCAGCATAAATCTGGTTCTCTCCGCCCTCCTCCACATTGTTTCAAGGCTAGTTATGTTACCAACTGATACTGAGCTATATGTTTGGCTATTCTATGTGCCCTAAGGGAGACACAGATTAATGCAGACCAAAATATAAAAACAAAAAAACTGCGGATGCTGGAAATCCAAAACAAAAACAGAATTACCTGGAAAACCTTCTGTCCTGCTACTGAGTGTAAAATCTATCAAATGCAATGGGAGAGAGGAAGGAATTTGAGTGAGTTTAGTGGGACTGTCACATTAAGTTAGATAGACCTCACTATGCTTATTGGGTCTTATAACACGTTGCAATACCTACAGACTGCTGTGACCACCTGCCGTTTCAAATAGTGTACAGATTAGTATGTGTCTTTCACAGTGCAGTTCTAAGCTAGGTCAGTCTGTTAGCTGTTTAGGCTGTTACAGTTGGGCTTAGCAGAATTGCATCAAGGAAGATGTAAAAAAAACTCACCCAGTAAAAAAATAAAAAGAAAGAACTTGCATTTCTATAGTGTCTTTCATGTCCTCAAGATCTATCAAAGCACTTAAGGGTCAATAACGTACTTTCAGTCATCATTGTTGTAATGTAGGAAACAAGGCAGTTTGTACACAGTAAGCACCCACAAACAGGAATGAGATAATGACCAAATTATCTGTTTTTAGTGGTGTTGGTTAAGGGATAAATATTCACTGGGTCACAAGGGACAACCCCCTATTCTTGAAATAGCGCCATGCAATCTTTTATGTCCACTTCAAGAGGAAAGTAGGACCTCAGATGTGCCTTTTAAACTGAAAGCTGGCATTTCTGACAATAGCACTCCCTCAGTATGAGTGCTGGGGTGTCAGCCTGGATTTTGTGCTCAGGTCTCTGCAGTTGGATTCAAAGACACAATCTTATGCTCTGAGGCAAGAGTGATACTCTTTGAGCATTATTGTCCACCTTTATTGCATTGACTACAGCTAGAAATTTATGCTGCTGTAAATATTTGAGTGAGTTTGGCATTGGGCTCGACTGATGCCCTCACTGTTACATTAGAAGAGTGCAACTTGGGAGAGGCACTAGAGGGATTTTGGTTGCTGTAGATCTGTACCCCAGCAAACGACCTTCAAAGGAATGGGGAAAAGATGAGAGCTGAATGAAGGGGAGAGAATATCTTCTCCTCTTCCCTTAAGATTTTACGACTCACTTTCTTTAAATTAATTTCCAATGCAATGGGATTATAAAGTTTATAAGTTAAATAAGAGATTTTGAAAACAGGGAGTGAGGTTTTTCTTTAACAGTGGACAGTATTCCAGTTATAGCCATCTGACAGACATAGCTGAAACCTGGCCACAACGGAGTTAGATTTCATGATCTTCAAATAGAAAGACCATTCCAGAGCTGACATTTAGAAATAAGGACTGCTTCTATCGATTTACAAAATACATATAAGTTTATACACCTCATTTTTATTTCTCTGCTGTAGGATTTGAGGAAAGCAGACAACTCGGGTTCTAAACAGGTAAATCATTGTTGAATTTTAGCTAATTTTGTATCTGAGAATACATAAAATCTGTTTCAGATGTTGGCAGGACTTTTGTAGTTTCACACAGGTCCTTTGAAACTGCTGTTACAGTATTCTGGCTTATTTATCTCATTAGACATGATTTCAATGAACTCCAGTGAAAGAAGGAAATAATGTGCATTTATATAGCGCCTTTCATGACCTCAGGATATTCCAAAGAGCCAGTGTAGTCACTGTTCTAACGTAGGAATCATGGCAACGAATTGCAGATAGAAAGATTCCACAATACCAATGTGATATTGGCCTGACGGTCTGTCTTAGTGATATTGGTTGAGCAATAATTATTGGTCAGGATACTGGGGAGACCTCCCTGCTGTTGTCTGTAATAGTGCCATGTGATCTTCCATACCCACTTGGGAGGATGGACAGGCCCTCAGTTTAACATCTCATTAGGGTTGCCAACTATGATTAAATGTATTCCTGGAGATTTCATCACATGACTTGCCCCCCAATTTCCAGCCATTGGTCGGCCAACACTTCCATCCTCGTGACGCACTGTCTTCCTATGCTAATTGGAAAACAAAAAGATTCACCATCCAATTGGCTTATGCTTGACTATCAACCAAACAGCTTTTTTCCAGCTGCACCCCCGTTTTCAATATTTTTATGTCCAGCAAAGAGAAGTGTTCAAAGAAAATTACAAAAAAAAATCTTTTTTAATGTCCCGATGATATTTCTCCAGGGTTGCACACAACAGGGTCCTGGAGATGGATCTTTAATTCCTGGAGACTCCACACCAATCTTGAGGAGTTGTCAACCCTATGTCTCATCCAAAAGACAGAACCTCCAAAAGTGCAGTGCTCCCTTATGCTGTACTGGGAGTGTCAGCCTAGATTTTGTTCTCACGTCTCTGGAGCAGGGCTTGAACCTACAATGCGCTAACTCAGAGATGAGCATGCTACACACTGAGCCACAGTTGACAGCAACTGACTTCATCTATAATTAGCCTTACTCCACGAGGTGTCGTAGGCATCTCTCAGTTAACTGCAATTCTGCGCGCCATTGTCGTTCCTCCCTCCAGTTCCTAATGTTTGTCCAACCATTCAGCCCTTCTCCAATCTGACCTGTTCTTTCCTGATGTTTCATCTTCTGTTGTCGCCAACACTAGGCTCTCATCCCACCTTTATCAGCGGTCGTACTCTCTCAATTTCAGCCTCTTCACTTCAGTTAAAAGTCCATGAGATGCTGGGACTCTAATTTTCTTGCGGACACATTCATTGGTTCTTTGCTCTGTCCAGCTGATTCCAAGGACCCTTCACCATTGTGTGCAAAAGTAAAACAGTTAACATTTTTGGGACTTATTAGCCAGGAAAGCAGTGATATAAAATTTTAGTTGCTTGGGACAAGGATTGCTGTCGAAGTTGTTGTGTTATATAATGGCGATCACCCCTCCTTAGTTTCCCAAGATGATTGTTTTTACAACTTAAGGGCTTGCTAGACCATGTCAGTGAATGCTGAGAGTCAACTTCTGAGTGACTGGGGTATTGGCTAAACCAGTTAGGGCCAGAATGCGTTTTTCCCTGAAGGACATTTGTGAACCAGTTGATTCTTTTACAACTATCTCACAATCTTTGTTCTGCTGCACAGCCACAAATTACTGGATTTATTGAATTTAATTTCACAACATAATGGCTCAAAACTTGTGTTCCCTAGGAGGGGGGGTCATACCCCGGAGGTAGCCCAGAAGACGCACTGGGGGCCCCCCAGAAGATGAAAGTTTAAATTTCTGTTGGGCAATTACATTGCACCTGGAATTATTCGATTCTCCTTTTAAATCTCAGATTTTGCATGGTTCTGACTCTCTTAGCTGAATGGTTACCCAGGAAAAGTTAGAAGGATCGAAACCACTTCTAACTCCCCAACCACCACCCCTGCAATCCGCCCCCCCGCCACTGGACCCCTCGACTAAACCCCCACCAACTACCCGACCTCCTCCCACCCCTGACTACCCTCTCACCCCACCCCTTGACCACCTGATCCCACCTGGCTACTTCACAGAAGCTCTGGGTCAATGTTAAGTGTTTTGATCTGGATGCTAGTCCAGTACCATAACCACCAAATGACTGTGCTCAAATTCATCTCATTGTGCAGGCTGCAAGGTGTCAAAAACAATGAGCATTGAGTTCACCAATTTAACAATTAGCTCATGAGTAGTTCATTGAAATTGAAGCGCTTTAAAATGTTCTGCATGAAGTGTTTCTAGATAAATCTTCTTTCTATCTTTCTGACAAAGCCATTGAAGGGAACTCAACATTGGGATTGATTTAATTAAGTAATGCTGAATGCTGGTCATGCGCTAATTCATTGGAGCAAAATAATGCAGAGGCTGGGAGTGATCACAAGACAATGTATGAAAGTATTTGAATGGCATTGTAGAGCTGGTAAGAAAACTGGAAGAGCTGGTAAGTAAGAAACGGCCTCCAGTTTCATCCAACATCTGCAAAACCCTGCTCAGCTGGCTTGGCCAGGTCACCCGACTTCCGTCATCAGAGCCTGCCGATCAGGTCATGTAGTGGGCTCTTGTTGGATGTAGAAGAGGGCAACCCAAGATGAGCTGGTGCCAGACGGTCAGCAGAGATCTCCAGCTGGTCAACAGACGCTGGAGCAAAGCAGGAAATTTGGCTGTGCACAGGAGAGTATGGAGACCTTTATCTGTCTCGTGGCTCTAGACATGGGAGCTACTGAGTTTACGTTGGTAAGTCTACATAGAGCTGCAGGCTAAGCAGTGCTCATTTGCTGAATGAGATTAGATTTTCATTGTGATCACATCCCTCTTGGCATTAACCAATCTAAAAGGGTTTGTTCAGTGGTAGGTGCCAAGACCGTTATCATATCAGGAGAGAAGAGGAGGTAATTCCAAAAGGAGTGGGCAGCTGAAATCTACCTTAGGTCTTGAAATGAAGCATGAAGAGAATCCCAGCGTCCACAGTATTTTGCTTTTGTCCAGATTTCTGGGGTGGGGATGCATGAGAGAAGAGGCATTGTGTATTAAGAGTTCTGCTTTCAACTCGGCCAGTGAGGCTGGGCTGAATTTTCGGGTCCTGCTGAGGTCAGGAACAGAAACAGATGGGTCCCAAAGGTACCATTGCCAACTGGCAGGCCAGATTCACGGTCCCGTTCCCGGAGCTGGCCACTTTTGCCGAGGTGGATTTGAGGCCCAGCAGGGTTTCCCGCCCCCATGAGGGGATTTTCCAGTCAGCCTCCAGTTCCCCGAGGCGACACGGGGTTGTTTAACTGCCTGAAGGCATGCACTTGCTTGGATGAGTACAGCTCCAATAACACTCAAAGAAGCTTGACACCATCCAGGACAAAGCAGCCTGGTTGATTGGCACCCCATCCACCACCTTAAACATGCACTCCCTCCACCACCGACACACAGTAGCAACAGTGTGTACCACCACCGATGCACAGTACCAGCAGTGTGTACCATCTACAAGATGCATTGCAGCAACTCGCCAAGGTTCCTTTGACAGCACTTTCCAAACTCGTGACCTGTACCACCTAGAAGGATAAAGTCAGCAGATACATGGGAACATCACCATCTTCAAGTCTCCCCCCCCCACAAAGCCACATGCCATCCTGGCTTGGCACTATATCATAGTTCTTCACTGTCGCTGGGTCAAAATTCTTGAACTCCCTTCCTATCTGCACAAGGGCCATTTGTTCATGTTGTTCTTTTCAGAGTGCTTACCCTTGTCCTGCTATTATCATATTCTGCTTTCTTACCTTAATGCCACTATCAGCATCTCCTTTAGCCCTTACCAATACCATATACACCCCTTTTGTTCATGACATCTTTGTCAATTTCTCCTATGCCCCCACCTATCGCTGGCGGCCTAATCAGCTTCACCTGCTCTACCCCCTTAAACTGTATAAATTTCATCATATTTGTACTTCTCTTTAGCTCTGAAGAAGAGTCATGCGGACTCGAAACGTTAACTCTGTTTTTTCTCTCCGAAGATGCTGTTAGACCTGCTGAGTTTTTTTCCAGCATTTTCTGTTTTTGTTTCAGATTTTCAGCATCTGCAGTATTTTGCTTTTATCTTAAGGCAGGAAGTCACTTCTGGGATTGGTGTACAGGCCCTTAACAGTAACCACATGGTAGGATGTGGTATAAAGGAAGAAAGGATGGGAGATTGTCAGAAAGGTACTGCAATAATCGCGGGGGTTTTAATATACAAATAGCCTGGAAAAGTCAGATGGTAGCCTAGATGAGGAATTCATAGAATGCTTTTGGGATAGTTTCTTAGAACAGCATGTTCTGGCACCAACCTGAGAAGAGGCTAAACTGCATCTGGTGTTGCACAATGAGAATAGGATTTATTAGTGACCTCAGTAAAGGCGCCCCAAGGTAGCAATGATCATAATATGATTGAATTTTACATTCAGTTTGAGGGAGAGAAGAGTGGACCTAAGACTAGTTTTAAACATGATTAAGGGCAATTATGAGAGAATGAAAGTAGAGCTAGCTAAAGTGAACTGGAAAATCAGGTTAAGGGATAGGTCAATAGTGATGCAGTGGCAGATATTTAAGTGGGTATTTCAGAATACACACAACAGATACATTCCAACAAGAAAGAAAAATTCCAAGGGTTAATCTGTGGTTAACTAAAGAAGTTAAAGTATCAATCTTAAAGGAAATGCACATAATTGCTGAAAGATGGGTGGCAAGTCAGAAGATTAGATAGAATATGAAAAACAGCAAAGAATGTCTAAAGGGTTAATATGGAGGGAAAAATTAGAGTATGAGAGAAAGCTAGCTAGTAACATTAAGACAGATAGTCCTATAGAAAGTGAGCCTGAGAAATTAATAATGGAAAATAGGCAGAGAAATTGAACAATAGAACATTGCATTAGTCTTCACTATAGAGAAGAATAAAAGTAACATCCTAGAAATTGCTGTAAAGAAATGAAAGGGAGGAAGGAACTAGAGATAATTACAATCTCCAGGGAAGTGGTACTGAGCAAATTGTTGGAGTTGTGGGCTGACAAATCCCTGGGTCCCGATGGACTTCATCCTAGGCTCTTAAAAGAACTGACTACTGAGATAGTTGATGCATAGGTATTAATTTTCCAAAATTCCCTATATTCAGGGAAGGTTCCATTAGATTGGAAAATAGCTGATGTAACCCCTTTTATTCAAAAGGGGAGGGAGACAAAAAGCAGGCAAGTACAGGCCAGTTAGCTTAACATCTGTCAGAGGAAAAATGTTAGAAAGTGTTGTTAAAGACATTATAACGGGGCACTTAGATAAATTCAAGGTAATCAGGCAGAGTCAACATGGTTTTGAGAGAGGGAAATCATGCTTAACCAACTTATTGGAGTCCTTTGAAGTAACGTGCTGCAGATGAAGGGGTACTGGTGGATGTACTGTCCTTAGATTTCTAGAAGGCATTTGATAAGGTGCCACATCAAAAGTTATTGTGGAAAATAAAAGCTCATGGTGTGGGGGGGTAACATATTGGCGTGGTTAGAAGATTGGCTAGCTAACAGGGAATAGGCATAAATAGGTCATTTTCTGGTTGGCAAGATGTAACGAGTGGTGTGCCACAGGGACCAGTGCTGGGGCTCAACATTTTACAATTTATATAAAGAAGGGGGAGGTAATGGCGTAGTGGTTTTGTCACTGGACTAGTAATACAGAGACCTAGGGTAATGCTCTGGGGACCCGGGTTCCACGGCAGATGGTGGAATTTGAATTCAATAAAAATCTGGAATTAAAAGTCTAATGATGCCCATGAAACCATTGTTGATTTTTTGAAAAACCCACCTGGTTCACTAATGTCCTTTAGGGAAGGAAATCTGTTGCCGTTACCTGGCCTGCATGTGATTCCAGACCCACAGCAAATACCCTCTGAAATGGCCTAGTAATCCATTCAGTTGTAACAAACTGCTACAAAGCCACAAAAAAGACATGAAACCAAACAGCACCAGAACCAACAACGACAATCACAGCCCTGTCGACCCTACAAAGTCCTCCTTACGAACATCTGGGGGCTTGTGCCAAAATTGGGAGAGCTGTCTCACAGACTAGTGAAGCAACAGCCTGACATAGTCATCCTCATGGAATCATACCTTAGAGATAATGCCCCAGGCTTCACCATCACCATCCCTGGGTAGGTCATGTCCCACCAGTAGGACAGACCCAGCAGAGGTGGCGGCGCAGCAGTATACGGTCAGGAGGGAGTTGCCCTGGAGAGTCCTCAACATCGACTGCAGACCCCATGAAGTCTCATGGCATCAGGTCAAACATGGGCAAGGAAACCTCCTGCTGATAACCATGCACTGCCCTCCCGCAGGAGTTCCTCAGGGTAGTGGCCTCGGCCCAACCATCTTCAGCTGATTCATCAATGACCTTCCTTCCATCAAAAGGCCAGATGTTCGCTGATGATTGGGTTGCCATTGACCAGAAACTGAACTGGACTAGCCATATAAATACAGTGGCTACAAGAGCAGGTCAGAGTCTAGGAATCCTGTGGCAAGTGATTCACCTCCTGACTCCCCAAAGTCTGTCCACAATCTACAAGGCGCAAGTCAGGAGTGTGATGAAATACTCTCCACTTGCCAGGATGAGTGCAGCTCCCACAACACTCAAGAAGCTTGACACCATCCAGGACAAAGCAGCCTGCTTGATTGACACCACATCCACAAACACTCCCTCCACCACTGGCGCACCATAGCAGCAGTGTGTACCATTTACACGATGCACTGCAGAAACTCACCAAGGCTCTATAGGCAACTCCATCCAACCCAGAGCCACTACCATCTAGAAGGACAAGGACAGCAGACATATGGGAAAACCATCACCCAGAAGTTCCCCTCCAAGCCATTCACCATCCTGACTTGGAAATATATTGCCTTTCCTTCACTGTCACTGGGGCAAAATCCTGGAACTCCCTCCTTAACAGCACTGTGGGTGTACCTACACCATAGGGACCGCACTGGTTCAAGAAGGCAGCTCACCACCACCTTCTCAAGGGCAACTAGGGATGGGCAATAAATGCTGGCCTAGCCAATGAAGCCCACATCCCTTGAATAAATAAAATAAAAAGCTAGGCTTTTTGGATACGGCAAGCAGAACACTACTGCTGCAAAAGGTTACCTTCACCCCATTGGCCTGCAGCATGGAGTCACCAACCTTCTGCTGCCTCCTTAGGTCCTTAGGGCTTCTCCTGAGCCCCCATTACTTGGTCTGCCCACTGCAGCCCTTCCTTTGCTTGGAGCCTCTTTCTGTGCTCCTCTCTCTTTCTTCTTAACTGGGACCTCTCCCTGTCCCTTTTTTTCCCGTACCCTGTCTGGGACGCCTCTCTGTGCGCTCTGCTCCTGGGTCACATGATAACCATTTTCACTGGGCCCATCCTCAGCCTGAGGAACAAAACAAAGGCTGCACCTGGTCAGCCCATGTGGGGAAATTCCTGAGGCATGCTGGCGTTGTAGTTCTTGGCCACTCATTCAATGAAAAGGTAAGTCAGATCTCATAACATAGTGACTAAGGTCCATTCAGGAATAGTAGTGAAAAAATAAAATTAAAGGCTCTTTATCTGAATGTGTGAAGCATCCACAATAAGATAGATGAACTAGTGCCACAAATAGAGTTAAATTGTTTAGATCTAATCATTATTACAGAGACATAGTAACAAGATGAGCAAGGTTGGGAAATAAATATTCCACAGTACACAACATTTCAAAAAGAATGGCAAAGGATGAGGCATATCAATGATAATAAAGGATGACATAAGGACATTAGTGAGAAAGGATCTTGGCTCAGAAAATCAGAAAGTAGAACCTGTATTGGAGAAGATTAGGAATAGAAAGAGTCAGAAAATGCTGGTAGAGAGTATAGGCCCCTTAGCAGTGTTATACCATTTACAGAGCATTGAACAAGACATTATTGGAGCTTGCAACAAATGCAATGAAGTAATTTTTGGTGACTTTAATCTTCTTATAGACTGAACCAATCAAATTGGCAAAGACGGTCTGGAAGATGAATTTGTGGAATGTTTTCGTGACAGTTTCCTGGAGCAATATGTTGTAGAACCAACTAGGAATGAATCTATTTTAACTCTACTCTTGTGCAATGAAGCAGGGTTAAGTAATATAATCATAGTAAAAGATCTACTGGGAAATAGTGATCATAACACAGTTGAATTCCATATTAAGTTTGAGAGCAACATATTCCAATCACAAACAAGAATCTTAAAGCCAATTATGTAGGTATGAGGGGAGAACAGGCTAAGGTTGATCAGGTAAATAGACTAATAGATACGGTGGTAAATAAAAAGTTGGAAATATTTAAAAAACCAATTCAAAATTTTCAACAAAAATATATTCCATTGAAAAACAAAAACTCAGCAAGTAAGATCCTTCCGTGGTTTACCAAGGAGCTAAGGATAGTATTAGACTAAAAGAAGAGGCTTATAATGTTGTAAAGAATAGAAGCAAGTCTGAGGATTGGAAGTGTTTTATGCATCAGCAAAGGGCCACCAAAATAATTGATAAAAATGGAAAAAATAGAATACGCGAGGAAGCTAACCAGGAATATAAAAACAGATTGTAAGAATTTTTATAAGTATATAAAAAAGAAGACGGTAGCTAAAGTAAACATTAGTCCCTTAGATGCAGAGACAGGAGAAATTATCATGGGGAATGAGGAAATGGCAGAGACATTGGACAAATATTTAGTGTATTTCTCCACAGTAGAGAAAAAGTATTGGAGAAACTTAAGGGGCTAAATCTGACAAATCCCCAGGACCTGATGGCCTACACCATTGGGTTGTAAAAGAGAGAGCTGCAGAAATAGTAGATGCGCTGGTTATCGTTTTCCAAAATTCCTGAGATTCTGGAATGGTCCCAGCAGGTTCAGTTAGCAAATGTAGCAGTGCAATTCAAGAAAGGAGGGAGAGAGAAAATGGGGAACTATAGGCCTAACATCAGTCATTGAGAAACTGCTGGAATCTTAAGGAAGGCCGAACAATGCACTTAGAAAATAATAATATGATCAGCCAAAGTCAACATGGCTTTAATAAAGAGAAATCATGTTTGACAAATTCATTAACAGTTTTTTTGAGGCTGTAACTAGTATGGTAGATGGGGGGAACCGGTAGATAGATTTTCAAAATGCATTTGATACACAAAAGGTGAAATGAAGCAAAAAATATGGATAAATGGGACAAGTGCCGCAGGGATCAGTGCTAGTAAAGCTCAGCAGGTCTGACAGCATCTGTGGAGAGAGAAACAGTTAATGTTTCGAGTCCATATGACTCTTCTTCGGAGCCGGGGCCTTAGCTATTTACAATCTCTATTAGTAACTTAGATGAAGAGATCAAGAGTAATGTAGTCAAGTTTGCTGATGATAAATGCTAGGTGCGAATGCAAGCTGTGAGGCTGTAAAGAGACATAGACAGGTTAAATGAATGGGCAGCAAGGTGGCAGATATAGTATAATGTGTGAGGCTGTTCACTTTGGTTGTAAGAACAGAAAAGCAGAAATTTTTTTAAAGGGGGTGAAAGTGATGACCATAAAGACTTGGATGTATTTGTACAAGGAACACAAAGATAGCATGCAGGTACAGCAAGCAGTTAGAAAGGTAAATTGTATGGCCTTTATTGCAAGGTGATTGGAGCAGGAGAGTAAGGAAGTCTTGCTACAGTTGTACAGGGCTTTGATGAGACCACATTCAGAATACTGTGTCAGTTTTGGTCTCCATACTTGAGGAACAATATACTTGTGTTGGAGAGATTACAGCAAAGATTCACTAGACTGGTCTCTGGGATGAGAGGATTGTCCTGTGATGAGAGGTGGACTAGATTGAGTCCAAATCCTTAGGAGAGGTGCTGCCACAGAAACATACAAGATTTTAAGGGACTTAACAGGGTAGACACGAGGTTGTTTCCTCAGGCTGGGGAACCTAGAATATGGGGACACAGTCTCAGGATAAGGGGCTGATCATTTAGGACTGGAGATGAGTAGAGATTTATTCACTCAAAGGGTTGTGAATCTTTGGAATTCTCTACCTCAGAGGGTTGTGGATGCTCCATCATTGAATATATTTAATGTTAAGATAGACAGATTTTTGGCTTCTCGGGAAATCGAGGAATATGGGGAGTGTGTGGGAAAGTGAAGTTGAAGCTGAAGATCAGCCACGATCATGTGAAATGGCGAAGCAGGTTCAATGGGCTGTGTGGTCTACTCCTCCTATTTCTTATGTTCTTATGCGACTATACCTTTTAAAATCTGTTGGTTGATCCTTTCTAGGTTTCGAGCTGGTACTGATTGCCCCTTTACCACTATGTCCTCTCCACAAATAGCTTCAATCTCTTGGGGACGGATGAAAGTCCAAGACTGTGCCACTACTTATAAGGACTGCAAGGTGTGGCCAGGAGGAAGTCGTACCTGGGACTGGAGAGAAACGGGGACTGATGTGAGTCAGAGCCAGCGCACACAGAACAAGGATATATGGCAGGGCGGGGTGGGGGTGGGGGGGGGCGGGAGGGGTGGAGGGGGCGGGGGAGGGGGGAGGGGGGGGCACAGTGGGTCAATGCATTTCTATTTTTTAACCTCTTTGTCCATGACATTTAATTTTATTTTTCTGCACTGATTTCAATTACATAGCATGTACAGCACTGAACCAGGCATTTAGTTTTTCAGATCCATGCTCCGCGAAAGGCTCATCCAACCCCTCTTCGTCTAACCCCATTCCCATGTGCTTTGATTCTTTTCTCCCTCGTGTTTATCTCACTTCCCCTAAAATGCATCTGTGCTATTCACCTCAACTACTCCCTGTGATAAAGAGTACCATACTCTCACCAATTTCTGGATAAAGAACTTCCTCCTGAATTCCCTATCGGACTTATTAGTGGCTACCTTGATGAAAGGTTGTTGACTGAAATGTTGATTCTGTTTCTCTCTCCGTTGTTGCTGTCTGACTTGCTGAGCATTTCCAGCTTTTCTGCTTTTACTTATATTTATAGATCTGAGTGTAACAATCCAGTGTTTATCATAATAGTACACTTTTGTACCCAAACCCCAAATAGCAGCCAACAACAACAAGTTGCATTCATGTAGCATCTTTAACATAGGAAAATGCCCCAAGGCACTTCACAGAAGTGACCATCGAACAAAATTTGACACCGAGCCACAAAAGGAGATATTAGGAGTTATTAGATGACTAAAAGCTTGGTCAAAGAGGTAGATTTATAGGAGCTTCTTAAAAGAGGAAAGAAAAACTAAGAGCTCTGGTGAGGGAGATCTTGGGGCCCTGACAGCTAAAGGTACAACTGCCAGTCGTGGAATGATTAAAATCAGGGGTGCACAAGAGGCCAGAATTGGAGGAGTGCAGACGTCTTGGAGGGTTGTAGGACTGAAGGAGTTTACGGAGATTTAGAGGAGGTGAGCACATGGAGGGATTTGAAAACAAGAGTGAGAATTTAAAATTGAGGGTTTGTTGGACCAGGAGCCAGTGTAGGTCAGTGAGCACAAATCCCAGACCCTCTCCCTGTCTCTGTTGGCTACAAGTTTGTGCAGGAGTCCTGAAGTGAAATGAGTTTGGGCAGCATAACTTTATGGATGTAGATCCACAATGGTAATTGATCTACAGCCAGATTGACACAGGGAACAATATGTTGCAATGCCACATTATCAATTGTTAATTCTAGCCTCTTGCGCACTCTAACTTCTTTCACTCCAACATTCAGGTTTGGGCTGATAAGTGGCAAGGACTCTAAAACAACTCTAAAAAGATTCAAGAAGCTTGACATCATCCAGGGTGTAGCAGCCCACATGATTGGCACCCCATCCACCACCTCAAGCATTCATCTGTACATTACAATCAAAATCCCTCAGCTAAGTTATTGATACTGATTGTAAATAACTGAGGCCCAAGCACAGATCTAGTGCCCACTGGCTACAACCTGCCAACCAAAAGTGATCCATTTACTCCTGCTCCCTGTTTTCTGCCTGTTAATCAATCTTCAATCCATGATGAAATATTACCCCAATCCCAAGAGGTCCAATTAGGGAACTGTTCATTACTTGATGTCACTTTTGAGCACAACAATCATGGAATTATAAAATGATTATTACATAATAGGAAGCCCATTCGGCCCATCGTTTCCATGCTGGCTCTCTGCAAGAACAACTCAGCTAGTCCCACTTGGCTGCTGCAGGAAACTATGTGAATGGAGCTCCCCTGACAGCTTTGTGGGTAAATGTGCTACTGAGTCATAGGATTAGATTTAAACCAATAACAATAAAAATGAGGAGAGATGCAAAGTGGGCTGCTGACTCGCCGACACACATTTTACATTATTACACCAAGTCAAGATCTTCAAGATCCTTGGAGGTTCAAGTCCAGGTCTCTGCTGATTCAATGGGGGCAATGGAACTAAATCAATCGCTTTCAGCTGGAAAGGGAATATTTTTTTAAAAGCAGCCAAGAGTTCCTGCTCCTGATGGGAATCCTGCAATATGCAGCACGCTTTTGGACTTCGGTTGAGCATAGGGATGTGGGCTGAGTTGTGATGCTATCAGGGTTGGAATATCATTTGAATGCATGCAGTTGGCACTTGCCTCTCCTCCTCGTGAGCTAGCTGTCTGATTTTTCTCCCCCCACCCCCTCCAGCGCTCACCACCGCCCATCCCCTGCCACCCAGTCTTCTGTTACTGTTTGAACCTGACAGCCACTTCCAGCAGCGTTTTCAAGTCTAACATCATGAGATCATGCATGGATTCCCGTTCTCACCTGCCTCCTTGAGGCCTTGCAACTGCTTCACTGGCTTCCACTGTCCCAAATCTGGACCCTGGCTGTCATCCGCAACTTTCGACTGGCTGATTATCATTGGCTGTAAAGCATTTTGGGACAGCCTCAGATCACGAAAGCCAGTGTAATAGCACAAGTTTTTTTAAGAAAGAAAAATTGGCATTTATTCAATACCTTTCATGACCTCGGGTTGTCCCAAAGCTCTTTACAGCCAATGAAGTACTTTTTGACGCGTAGGCATTGTTGTAATATAGGAAATGGGGCAGCCAGTTTGCACATGGCAAGCTCCCAGAAAGAGCAATGTGATATTGACCAGATAATCTGCTTTTAGTGATGCTTAAGTGGATCAATGCATAAGGAATAAATATTGGTCAAGATATTGGGGACAACTAAGATAAAAGTAAAAAACTGCGGATGCTGGAAATCCAAAACAAAAACAAAATTACCTGGAAAAACTCAGCAGGTCTGGCAGCATCTGCGGAGAAGAACACAGTTAACGTTTCGAGTCCGAATGACCCTTCAACAGAACTAAGTAAAAATAGAAATCGGGGACAACTACTCTGCTGTCCTTCCAAATAGTGCCACAGGGGTTTTTTTTATGCCTACCTGAGGGGGCAGACAGCATCCTGGTTTAATGTCTCATCCGAAAGACAGTGCAACACTCTCTCACAGAGATATAGCCAGTTTGAGGAGCGGGCAACAAAATGCAGAGCATACTATGGGGAAATGTGAAGTTATTCACTTTGGTCATAAGAGTAGAAAAGCAGAATTTTTTTTAAAGGAGTGAAATTTGTAAATTATGATGTGCAACGAAACTTGGATATGCTCGTACAAGAGAAGCAGGAAGTTAGCATGCAGGCACAGCAAGCAATTAAGAAGGCAGATGGCACATTGACCTTTATTGCAAGGGAATTGGAGTACAAGGATAAGGAAATCCTATTACAATTCTTTGACACTGCATTTTGAATACTGCGTGCAGTTTTTGTCTCTATATTTAAGGAAGAATTGTAGGCTGTACAGCGAAGGTTCATTAGGTTGGTTCCTGGGATGAGGGGTTTGTCCAATGATGAAAGGCTGAGTAAATTGGGCTTGTGTTCTGTGGAGTTTAGAAGATTTTATTGAAACGTGCAATATTCTGTATGACAGGGTAGATGAAAATGAGAGATTGTTTTAGAAGGAGCACAGGCTCAGGATAAGGGGCCGATCATTCAGGACTGAGATGAAGAGAAATTTCTTCACTCAAAGGGTTGTGAATCTTTGGAATTCTATTACCTAGAAGGTTATGGATGCTCCATCTTTGAATACGTCTATGGCTGGGACAGACAAGATTTTTGGTTTCACGGGATCAAATATGGGGAGCGGGTGGGAAAGTGGAGTTGAGGCAGAAGATCAGCTGTGATCATATTGAATGGCAGAGCAGGCTCGATGGGCCGTATGATCTACTGCTGCCTCCTGCTCCTATTTCTTCTGTTCTTGTCCATTGGAAGCATCAACATAGACTTTTGCGCTTAAAGTATCTGGAGTGGGACTTGAACCCATGACCTTCTGGCTAAGAGGCAAGAGAATGCTACCCACTGAGCAATGGCTGTCATGTGAAATTAAGCAGTAAGGTTTTAAACAAAGAGTTTCTTGGTTAGTCCTGACTGTTGTGCTCTGTCCCATTTAGCATTACCCTGGAGTACAGGCAGCTGATCTGGAGGAAGTCATTACCAAAGGTATTCAAACGCTGGTTATTGGCCGTGGAATGAGTGAGGCTTTACAGGTTAGTCTGATGTTTTATTAAAAAAAGATCCAATTGTTCCTGTTTTCGTCCAGATTTTGGAGTGTCAGCTGAGATTGTTCTGCTCAAGTTCTGGATTGGGACTTGAGCTTCCAGCCTTGTGACTCTGACACAGGAGCGCTACCTACAAAACGCTATATAAATATTCACATGAATACGTGTGCAACCATTAGTGAGAGATGTGTTTCCTCCTTTTCCCTTCCCACCCTACCTCCAACAAATTTTCCTCATGGCCTATGTTCTGCCTCCAGTGCAGTAATGAGGGAGTGCTGCACTGTTGGAGGTGCCATCTTTCAGATAAGCCGTTAAGCTGAGGCCTCATCTGCCCTTCCAGGTGGATGCAAAAGACCCCAATGTTTTTGTTTGTGGGAGCTTGCTGTGCACTAATTGGCCATTGCATCTCCTACATTACAACAATGACTACACTTCAATGACTACACTTCAATTAGTACTGTTGGCTGGAAAGCACTTTTGATGAAGTTTTGAGGTTGTGAGAGGGGCTATAGAAATACCAGCCTTTCTTTTTCCCACCCACATTGAACTGCTTACCGCCTTCTACTCTCTGAGACCTTCCATGATCCAATGGCATCACGGCATCAGGACCACTGGGCTGAGCAAGTGCAAGAGTAGCTGCCACTGATTCTCCCCTTCCTCACACACAGGGCTGTGACTCTGCACATGAAATGTCTTCATTAGATAATTAAGGACACCAAGAGCAGAAGGAATATAATTAATTGTTCTAATTAATCCCAGATTCCTCCAACCAATTGCTTATACACTAGTGGGATCACCTGATTTTATCAAGAATCTCATTAATCCTCGCCCGTTGTAGTCTTGTAACTCCGCAGAGTGAGAAACATACAGTAGAATCATAGAATGTTATCTGCAGATAAGGAGACCATTCAGCCTGTCCAGCCTGTGCCAGCTCTTTGCAGGAGCAATTTAACTAGTCCCATCCCCAGCTCTTTTCTTTCTAGCTCTGCAAACACACACGCAATGGAGCATGTTGCTAACTTGAGTGGGTTATTAACAGAGAATCATAAAGATTTCAGCAGGGAGGTATGACCTTTCAGTCATTTTGACTCTGCATTTGTGCTATTTATTCTCATCCCTAATACTTTTCTTCCTGGAGTTTATCTAATTCACTCTTAAATGTTGCGGTTTTTGTTTTAGTATCTTTGCACCATTTTGCAGGGGAAGGGATGGAAGAATTTATGTCTGACTAGCAGACTCACAGTGTGGCGTGATCATCATCTTCATGTCTTTGCAAGCTTCCCTTGGAGGATAGTGTGTAGTGGAAAGACCTGTAGGCTAATTAACAGTCTAACAGGCCGTGACATGGAAGCTCCTTCAATGGACATAACCATCTTTATACCAGCCGGTGGGTGATGGTTAGTCCTATATGACAGGAGGGTTTTATAGGCTCTCGCAAACCATACAATGGAGCGGCCATAGACACAAATAGCACTTGATGCCTGAATCCCACTCGTAGGACAGAATTTTGCTGCCACAGTGGGTGTCCCGATGACTGGCTGGAGAACTGGGAGCGACCGTTTGCCGGAACCCCGGCCGCAATTTTTCAAGCGTCGGGAAATTAATTAGTTACCGTGGGGGGGGCCACTGCCTTTTTAAAAGATGACCACCCAAGATCTGCTGGCCAAACAGGGGCTGGCAGCTCAGCAGTGCCACTGGGAGTGGTGCCAGGAAGACGAGGGCACAATGGAAGCGCACCACATTTCCCACCTGAAATGAGTGGGGTCTGGGAAGGTTGGTGCTAGTCAGTTGGTTGGGGAGGAGGGGGGTGGAATTGCAGCGGGGTGGCCTTTGCCATGATAGGGGTAGAGAGAGCCCAAATAGAAAGGCCTTCACCCCCATCCCACCAAGCCCATAGGAAGGCTGCCGGTCTCCCCGCATGGTGGGGTGTCTACCCACTGCTGGTGAAATGCCAGAGGTTGAGGGAAGTAGCCCTTAATTGGCCACTTACTTGGGTCAACTGAGCCCTGGGCGGTAAGGTCATCCTCCTTCCTTGCCCCCACTGGTAAAGTGAGAGGGTGGTGGGAAGAGGCTTTTAATTGAGCAATTTCATGTCCACACCACCCCCTCACCCTCTGCTCATAAAATGGCAGGGTGGCAGAAAATGACATGCACCCACCATTTTATGGCCCCGTTCTCACTTCCTAAACCCATCCCCAAAGGACTGGTAAAATCCAGCCCAATGTCCCTCCATAAATTGAGCTGGTACTCTGATCTCTAGTTGCTAGAACTGCCTGGAGCTGGGCTCAAGCCCTGCACCTCCTGTCTCTGAGATGGACATGCTACCACTGAGCCAAAGGATCCCTTTGATTCGTGTGGTGAAACATTCCATATCTGCCTCTTTTGTGCGGAAAAGAAAAATTGCTTATACCCCCAATCATCTCATCTCCCAGATGATTTTTCTGCCTTAGAATTCATTTCATGGTACCAGAGGATCTCCCTAGGTGCTGCTCATGGTTACTAGCGGTGCCATTGCAAGATCCTCCAAATCCAGTGGCAAGAAAAGCCAGTCTAACAGCAGTGAACTCTCCCAAGCCGACATGCCCAGCATCAAGACGCTAATCACTCCAAACCAGCTCCACTGGTAGGACATGGTGTTTGTATGCCCGACACCAGACTTCTGAAGCAGCTGCTCGACTCTGAACTCGGCTGCAGCAGCAGACTCCCAGAAGGACAAGGGAAAAGCCTTGGGGATGTCCTCAAAGCATCCCTGAAGAGGTCAGTCATATCCGCTAACTCATGGTAGACCCTGGGCAGAATTCTGCAGCCGCGTCATGGTAGAGACAGGGCTGTAAAATGCGGCGAGCTGTTCGAAAGTCCATTGACTTCGGCGGGACCGGAAAATTCCACCCCCTGGCTTTTGGCCAGTCAAAATGGAGAAGGCTGATTCGGGAAGGTACCGACAACATCAAGAGACCTCACTGCGAACGTGCCAAAGTGAGGTTAAGACAGCAGAGAGAGTGCACAAACCTCCAAACAACCCATCTACCCAACTCTTAAGAGCACTACCTGCCCCTCATGGGGGGCACTGCTCTACCCCACTATCATCCCCACTCCCCACCAAGCCAGCGGATCAGCCCTGGCTCAATGGAGAGTGCAGGAGGGCATGCCAGGAGCAGCACCAGTCATCCCTAAAAATGAGGCGCCAACCTAGTAAAGCTACAACACAGGGCTACTTGCATGCCAAACAGCATAAGCAGCAAGTGATAGACAGAGCTAAGCAATTCCAAGCTCCGCAGTCTTGCCACATCCAGTCGTGAATGGTGTTGGACAATTAAACAACTCTCTGGAGGAGGAGGCTCCACAAATATCCCCATCCTCAATGATGGGGGAGCCCAACACATTTTATTTTATTTATTCCTTCTTGGAACGCGGGCATTGTTGGCTAGGCCAGCATTTATTGCCCATCCATTGCCCTTGAGAGCATTTAAGAGCCAACAACATTGGTGTGGGGTCTAGAGTCACATGTAGGTCAGACCAGGTAAGGGCGGCAGATTTCCTTCCCTAAAGGACGTTTAGATGGGTTTTTTGCGACAATCGGCAATGGTTTCATGGTCATCGTCAGACTTTTAATTCCAGATTTTTATTGAATTCAAATTTCACCATCTGCCAATGTGGGATTCGAACCCAGGTCCCCAGAGCATTACCTAGGGTCTCTGGATTACCAATCCAGTGACAATGCAACCCCCTCCCCTGGATGATCCATCTTGGCCTCATCCAGAGGTCCTCTGCATCACAGGTGCCAGTCTTCAGCCAATTCAGATCAGTCCACGTGATATCAAGAAACAGCTGAAGGCACTGGAGAATATTCCGGCCATAGGACTGAAGACTTGTGCTCTAAAACTTGCCGTGCCCCTAGCCAAGCTGTTCCAGTATAGCTACAACGCTGGCAAATTGCCCAGGAATTTGTCCTGCACACAAAAAGCAGGACAAATCCAGCCCAGCTGATTACTGTCTCATCAGTAAAGTAATGGAAGCAGTCATCAACAGTGCTATTAAGTGGCACTTGCTTAGCAATAAGCTGCTAAGCTTGGGTTCCACAAGGGCCACTGAGCTGATCTCATTACAGCCTTGATTCAAACATGGACAAAAGAGCTGAACTCCCGAGTTGAGGTGAGAGTGACTGCCCTTGACATCAAGGCAGCATTTGACAGGGTGTGGCATCAAGGAGCCCTAGCTAAACTGGAGACAATGGGAATCAGGGTGAAAACTCTCCGCTGGTTGGAGTCATACCCAGCACAAAGGAAGATGGTTGTGGTTGTTGGAGGTCAGTCATCTCAGCTCCAGGGTATCACTGCAGGAGTTCCTCAGGGTAGTGTCCTAGGCCCAACCATCTTCAGCTGCTTCATTAATGACCTTCCTTCTATCATAAGGTCAGAAGTGGGGATGTTCGTTGATGATTGCGCAATGTTCGGCACCATTCATGATTCTCAGATACTGAAGCGGTCCATGTCCAAATGCAGCAAGACCTGAACAATATCCAGGCTTGGGCTGACAAGTGGTAAGTAACATTCATGCCGCACAACTGCCAAGCAATAACTATCTTCAACAAGGGAGAGCCTAACCATCGCCCCTTGATGTCCCATTGGCATTACCATCACTGAATCTCGCACCGTCAACATCCTGGGGGGGTTACCATTTACCAGAACCTGAACTGGACTAGCCATATAAATGCTGTGGCTACAAGAGCAGGTCAGAGGCTAGGAATCCTGCAGAGAGTAACTCACCTCCTGACTCCCCAAAGCCTGTCCACCATCTACGAGCCACAAGTCAGGAGTGTGATGGAATACTCTCCAATTGCCTGGGTGCGTTCAGCTCCCACAACACTGAAGAAGCTTGACACCATCCAGCACAAAGCAGCCCACTTGATTGGCACCACATCTACAAACATTCACTCTCTCCACCACCAATGCACAGTAGCAGCAGTGTGTACCATCTACAAGATGCACTTCAGGAATTCACCAAAGCTTCTTAGAAAACACCTTCTGAACCCACGATCACTACCACCTAGAATGACAAGGGCACCAGATAGATGGGAACACAACCACATGGAAGTTCCCCTCCAAGTCACCCACTATCCTGACTTGGAAATATATCACCATTCCTTCATTGTCGCTGGGTCAAAAGCCTGGAACTCCCTCCCTAACAGCACTGTCGGTGTACCTACACCACATGGACTGCAGTGGCTCAAGAATGCAGCTCACCACCACCTTCTCAAGGGCAACTAGGGATGGGCAATAAATGCTGGCCCAGCCAGTGAAGCCCACATCCCATGAATGAATAAAAAATAGTTCCAATAAATTGGTTAAACCATTATTTCCCTCTCTCAAAATGAAGTTGACTATGCCTGATTACCTTGAATTTATCTAAGTGCCCTGCTATAACATTTTAATAATTGCTTCTAACATTTTCCCTATTACAGATGTTAAGCTAACTGGCCTGTAGATTCCTGCTTTCTGTCTCCCTCCCTTTTTGAATAAAGGAGTTATATTAGCTATTTTCCAATCTAATGGGATACTCCCAGTGGATTTCTAATCTCTACTGTCCTCAAGGACAGAAGAATCTTGGAAGGGAATGGTCAAGACACAACCCCTGCACTGATTGCAGATAAAAACATCCAAGTTTGGGGAAGCACATCACTCCCCTCCTTAATATACTGATGGCGAATGTAAAGGGAAAAGGCTGTATTGTTTAATTAAATTAGAGGTTTTGGAATTAAAATGTGGCAATAAAACATCAGATAAAATTGAGAGATGAACCATCCTAGTTCATAAATGCAGTCTCAAAATCTAACAAGTCCCAACTCTCTGACATTCTGTATTTCTATGACTGTCCTGAGTCAAAAATGGCGGCTCATCAAGGAGGCTGCAGTTGAGATGGGTCACCACATGATGGCAGCATTAGCCACCTGAAGCCAGTAACACGCTTGGGTCTGCGTAGAATCTGAATTCAAATGTAATTGTTTCTACTCTTTTCAACCCAGTCTTTCTTGTGGAGTAAAAGATGAGCCCTGTGCTTTGTGAACGGTTTTTCAGATTTCGCCAAGCTTTGTAACAGAACCTAAGATCCCACAGCACTATTCATAATATAAGGTCATAAGAAATAATAGCAGGAATAGGCCATTCGGCCCTTCGAGTCTGCTCTGCCAGTCAGTAGGATCATGGCTGATCTGAATGTGGCCTTAACTCCACTTTCCTGTCTGTCCCCCACCCTAAATCCCTTGACCTCCCTTGTCAATCACAAATCCGTCTAACTCAGCCTTGAATGTATTCAAAGACCCAGCCTCCACTGCTCTCTGGGGAAGAGATTTACAAAGACTAATAAACCTTTGAGAGAAGAAATTCTTCCACATCTCCATCTTAAACGGAAGATCCTTCATTTTGAAACTGTGGCCCCCCACCTAGTTCTAGATCTCCCCACGAAGGGAAACATCATCTCAGCGTCCACCCTGTCAAGCCTCCTGCAGAATCTTCTATGTTCGATTGAGATCGCCTCTCATTCTTCTAAACTCCAATGAGTATAGGCCCAAACTGCTCACCCATTCAAGGAAAAGCAAAGGAGTTCTCCCCTGTGAACCGGCCAACGATTATCCATGAACCAACACGAATTAAAATTAAACACAAGATAAAAGCAAAATACTGCGGATGCTGGAAATCTGAAAGAAAAACAGAAATAGCTGGAAAAACTCAGCAGGTCTGACAGCATCTGCAGAGAGGAAGACAGTTTCGGGTCTGTATGACTCTTCATCAGGACTAATAGACATGAATTAAAACAAAGCAGTTTATCTAGTCATTTATCTCGTAGCTGTTTGTGGGAGCTTCCTGTGAGCAAATTGGCTGCCACGTTTCCTACATTACAACAGTGATGATACTTCAAAAATAACTTAATTGGCTGTGAGGGGCTTTGGGGCATCCTGAGATTGTGAAAGGCACCACGTAAATGCAAGGCTTCCTTTTCCTGGTTCCCTCTCATCTGCCCTGTCCGCTTTCCTTTCAAACCCTGCCCTCATCACGCCCCAGCCTTAAAAAACAAAACCCAACTCAGCCCCTCTGCTCTTGCCAGCTACCGCCTTAAGACTGTCCCTATTACACTGTCCCTCCTCAAACTCCAGGCTCACTTATGTGGTTCCCCTGTTGGTGCATTTTAAGGTGGACAGGGTGGGGGGAGATTGTAAAATCTAGCACGTGGCCTACCCGACCATCTCGACCAGTGTCCCATTTTACAGGGAGAGGAGGAGGTGTCAGGTAGCCCACCCACGTTCGGGACTATAGAGGTCCATAAGTGGCCAGCAAATGGCCACTGAAGTACCTCATCTCACCCCTGCCGCTATTTTACACAGGGCAGCAGGGTCTCATCCAAGTGGGTATCCAGACAGCTTTTACTGCGTGGGCTGGTGATGCGCAAGTGGTGGGGAGGGAACTTACTTTGGGTGTACCCTGTGCCCACCAGAGGTACCCTGCCCCGAACGTTCATACCCCTCCTTTTAACCCTTCCCACCCGCACCATGCCCGCTGCCCTCTCCCTCCGTATCCCTCGCCGGGGCCTATCAGCCAGGCTCCATCAATGCCCTAGACTTGCCTTCAGTCTGGCTTCCATTAGCTCCTCTTCTTTGGGAACAGCCTGTAGTCCCAGCAGTGGCCACCGCTAGAACCTGGCGCTGCTGGGCCTACAGAGCTGCCAGCCAATCTGATTGGCCAGGAGTTCACTGAGATGGGACTTCTTCCCCAGACAGGGGTGGAGCTCTCACTCTGAACCAATTAACACCCTGACAAACATTAAATGGCTGCGGATTAGCTGACATCAGCAGGAATACAGGGTGGGGAACTCTGCCACCTGAAAAATCCTATCCGAATCCTCCTCCCTGCCCTCCTCAACCTCTCCACACCTGTTGGAGACCAAGTGCTGAGGGAGCGCCGCAGTGTCGGAGCGAGGGCTGAGGGAGTGCCGCACTGCCAGAGCGAGCGCTGAGGGAGTGCCGCACTGCCAGAGCGAGCGCTGAGGGAGTGCCGCACTGCCAGAGCGAGCGCTGAGGGAGTGCCGCACTGCCAGAGCGAGCGCTGAGGGAGTGCCGCACTGCCAGAGCGAGCGCTGAGGGAGTGCCGCACTGCCAGAGCGAGCGCTGAGGGAGTGCCGCACTGCCAGAGCGAGCGCTGAGGGAGTGCCGCACTGCCAGAGCGAGCGCTGAGGGAGTGCCGCACTGCCAGAGCGAGCGCTGAGGGAGTGCCGCACTGCCAGAGCGAGCGCTGAGGGAGTGCCGCACTGCCAGAGCGAGCGCTGAGGGAGTGCCGCACTGCCAGAGCGAGCGCTGAGGGAGTGCCGCACTGCCAGAGCGAGCGCTGAGGGAGTGCCGCACTGCCAGAGCGAGCGCTGAGGGAGTGCCGCACTGCCAGAGCGAGCGCTGAGGGAGTGCCGCACTGCCAGAGCGAGCGCTGAGGGAGTGCCGCACTGCCAGAGCGAGCGCTGAGGGAGTGCCGCACTGCCAGAGCGAGCGCTGAGGGAGTGCCGCACTGCCAGAGCGAGCGCTGAGGGAGTGCCGCACTGCCAGAGCGAGCGCTGAGGGAGTGCCGCACTGCCAGAGCGAGCGCTGAGGGAGTGCCGCACTGCCAGAGCGAGCGCTGAGGGAGTGCCGCACTGCCAGAGCGAGCGCTGAGGGAGTGCCGCACTGCCAGAGCGAGCGCTGAGGGAGTGCCGCACTGCCAGAGCGAGCGCTGAGGGAGTGCCGCACTGCCAGAGCGAGCGCTGAGGGAGTGCCGCACTGCCAGAGCGAGCGCTGAGGGAGTGCCGCACTGCCAGAGCGAGCGCTGAGGGAGTGCCGCACTGCCAGAGCGAGCGCTGAGGGAGTGCCGCACTGCCAGAGCGAGCGCTGAGGGAGTGCCGCACTGCCAGAGCGAGCGCTGAGGGAGTGCCGCACTGCCAGAGCGAGCGCTGAGGGAGTGCCGCACTGCCAGAGCGAGCGCTGAGGGAGTGCCGCACTGCCAGAGCGAGCGCTGAGGGAGTGCCGCACTGCCAGAGCGAGCGCTGAGGGAGTGCCGCACTGCCAGAGCGAGCGCTGAGGGAGTGCCGCACTGCCAGAGCGAGCGCTGAGGGAGTGCCGCACTGCCAGAGCGAGCGCTGAGGGAGTGCCGCACTGCCAGAGCGAGCGCTGAGGGAGTGCCGCACTGCCAGAGCGAGCGCTGAGGGAGTGCCGCACTGCCAGAGCGAGCGCTGAGGGAGTGCCGCACTGCCAGAGCGAGCGCTGAGGGAGTGCCGCACTGCCAGAGCGAGCGCTGAGGGAGTGCCGCACTGCCAGAGCGAGCGCTGAGGGAGTGCCGCACTGCCAGAGCGAGCGCTGAGGGAGTGCCGCACTGCCAGAGCGAGCGCTGAGGGAGTGCCGCACTGCCAGAGCGAGCGCTGAGGGAGTGCCGCACTGCCAGAGCGAGCGCTGAGGGAGTGCCGCACTGCCAGAGCGAGCGCTGAGGGAGTGCCGCACTGCCAGAGCGAGCGCTGAGGGAGTGCCGCACTGCCAGAGCGAGCGCTGAGGGAGTGCCGCACTGCCAGAGCGAGCGCTGAGGGAGTGCCGCACTGCCAGAGCGAGCGCTGAGGGAGTGCCGCACTGCCAGAGCGAGCGCTGAGGGAGTGCCGCACTGCCAGAGCGAGCGCTGAGGGAGTGCCGCACTGCCAGAGCGAGCGCTGAGGGAGTGCCGCACTGCCAGAGCGAGCGCTGAGGGAGTGCCGCACTGCCAGAGCGAGCGCTGAGGGAGTGCCGCACTGCCAGAGCGAGCGCTGAGGGAGTGCCGCACTGCCAGAGCGAGCGCTGAGGGAGTGCCGCACTGCCAGAGCGAGCGCTGAGGGAGCGCCGCACTGCCAGAGCGAGCGCTGAGGGAGCGCCGCACTGCCAGAGCGAGCGCTGAGGGAGCGCCGCACTGTGGGAGAGCGAGCGCTGAGGGAGCGCCGCACTGTCAGAGCGAGCGCTGAGGGAGCGCCGCACTGTCAGAGCGAGCGCGGAGGGAGCGCCGCACTGTCAGAGCGAGCGCTGAGGGAGCGCCGCACTGTCAGAGCGAGCGCTGAGGGAGCGCCGCACTGTCAGAGCGAGCGCTGAGGGAGCGCCGCACTGTCAGAGCGAGCGCTGAGGGAGCGCCGCACTGTCAGAGCGAGCGCTGAGGGAGCGCCGCACTGTGGGAGAGCGAGCGCTGAGGGAGCGCCGCACTGTCAGAGCGAGCGCTGAGGGAGCGCCGCACTGTCAGAGCGAGCGCTGAGGGAGCGCCGCACTGTCAGACCGAGCGCTGAGGGAGCGCCGCACTGTCAGACCGAGCGCTGAGGGAGCGCCGCACTGTGGGAGAGCGAGCGCTGAGGGAGCGCCGCACTGTGGGAGAGCGAGCGCTGAGGGAGCGCCGCACTGTGGGAGAGCGAGCGCTGAGGGAGCGCCGCACTGTCAGAGCGAGCGCTGAGGGAGCGCCGCACTGTGGGAGAGCGAGCGCTGAGGGAGCGCCGCACTGTCAGAGCGAGCGCTGAGGGAGCGCCGCACTGTCAGAGCGAGCGCTGAGGGAGCGCCGCACTGTCAGAGCGAGCGCTGAGGGAGCGCCGCACTGTCAGAGCGAGCGCTGAGGGAGCGCCGCACTGTCAGAGCGAGCGCTGAGGGAGCGCCGCACTGTGGAGAGCGAGAGCTGAGGGAGCGCCGCACTGTGGGAGAGCGAGAGCTGAGGGAGCGCCGCACTGTGGGAGAGCGAGCGCTGAGGGAGCGCCGCACTGTGGGAGAGCGAGCGCTGAGGGAGCGCCGCACTGTGGGAGAGCGCGCGCTGAGGGAGCGCCGCACTGTGGGAGAGCGAGCGCTGAGGGAGCGCCGCACTGTGGGAGAGCGAGCGCTGAGGGTGCGCCGCACTGTGGGAGAGCGAGCGCTGAGGGAGCGCCGCACTGTGGGAGAGCGAGCGCTGAGGGAGCGCCGCACTGTGGGAGAGCGAGCGCTGAGGGAGCGCCGCACTGTGGGAGAGCGAGCGCTGAGGGAGCGCCGCACTGTGGGAGAGCGAGCGCTGAGGGAGCGCCGCACTGTGGGAGAGCGAGCGCTGAGGGAGCGCCGCACTGTGGGAGAGCGAGCGCTGAGGGAGCGCCGCACTGTGGGAGAGCGAGCGCTGAGGGAGCGCCGCACTGTGGGAGAGCGAGCGCTGAGGGAGCGCCGCACTGTGGGAGAGCGAGCGCTGAGGGAGCGCCGCACTGTGGGAGAGCGAGCGCTGAGGGAGCGCCGCACTGTGGGAGAGCGAGCGCTGAGGGAGCGCCGCACTGTGGGAGAGCGAGCGCTGAGGGAGCGCCGCACTGTGGGAGAGCGAGCGCTGAGGGAGCGCCGCACTGTGGGAGAGCGAGCGCTGAGGGAGCGCCGCACTGTGGGAGAGCGAGCGCTGAGGGAGCGCCTCACTGTGGGAGAGCGAGCGCTGAGGGAGCGCCGCACTGTGGGAGAGCGAGCGCTGAGGGAGCGCCGCACTGTGGGAGAGCGAGCGCTGAGGGAGCGCCGCACTGTCATAGCGAGCGCTGAGGGAGCGCCGCACTGTCAGAGCGAGCGCTGAGGGAGCGCCGCACTGTCAGAGCGAGCGCTGAGGGAGCGCCGCACTGTCAGAGCGAGCGCTGAGGGAGCGCCGCACTGTCAGAGCGAGCGCTGAGGGAGCGCCGCACTGTCAGAGCGAGCGCTGAGGGAGCGCCGCACTGTCAGAGCGAGCGCTGAGGGAGCGCCGCACTGTCAGAGCGAGCGCTGTGGGAGCGCCGCACTGTCAGAGCGAGCGCTGAGGGAGCGCCGCACTGTCAGACCGAGCGCTGAGGGAGCGCCGCACTGTGGGAGAGCGAGCGCTGAGGTAGCGCCGCACTGTGGGAGAGCGAGCGCTGAGGCAGCGCCGCACTGTCATAGCGAGCGCTGAGGGGGCGCCGCACTGTCATAGCGAGCGCTGAGGGAGCGCCGCACTCTGGGAGAGCGAGCGCTGAGGGGGCGCCGCACTGTCAGAGCGAGCGCTGAGGGAGCGCCGCACTGTGGGAGAGCGAGCGCTGAGGGAGCGCCGCACTGTGGGAGAGCGAGCGCTGAGGGAGTGCCACACTGTCATAGCGAGCGCTGAGGGGGCGCCGCACTGTCATAGCGAGCGCTGAGGGAGCGCTGCACTGTGGGAGAGCGAGCGCTGAGGGGGCGCCGCACTGTCAGAGCGAGCGCTGAGGGAGTGCCGCACTGTGGGAGAGCGAGCGCTGAGGGAGTGCCGCACTGTGGGAGAGCATGCGCTGAGGGAGTGCCGCACTGTCAGAGGGAGCGCTTAGGGAGCGCCGCACTGTGGGAGAGCATGCGCTGAGGGAGTGCCGCACTGTCAGAGGGAGCGCTTAGGGAGCGCCGCACTGTCGGAGGGAGCGCTGAGGGAGCGCCGCACTGTCGGAGCGAGCGCAGAGGGAGCGCCGCACTGTCGGAGCGAACGCAGAGGTAGCGCAGCACTGTGGGAGAGCGAGCGCTGTGGGAGCGCCGCACTGTGGGAGAGCGAGCCCTGAGGGGGCGCCGCACTGCGGGAGAGCGAGCGCTGAGGGAGCGGCGCACTGCGGGAGAGCGAGCGCTGAGGGAGCGCCGCACTGCGGGAGAGCGAGCGCTGAGGGAGCGCCGCACTGTCAGAGTGAGCGCTGAGGGAGCGCCGCACTGTCAGAGTGAGCGCTGAGGGAGCGCCGCACTGTCAGAGCGAGCGCTGAGGGAGCGCCGCACTGTCAGAGCGAGCGCTGTGGGAGCGCCGCACTGTCAGAGCGAGCGCTGTGGGAGCGCCGCACTGTCAGAGCGAGCGCTGAGGGAGCGCCGCACTGTCAGACCGAGCGCTGAGGGAGCGCCGCACTGTGGGAGAGCGAGCGCTGAGGTAGCGCCGCACTGTGGGAGAGCGAGCGCTGAGGGAGCGCCGCACTGTCATAGCGAGCGCTGAGGGGGCGCCGCACTGTCATAGCGAGCGCTGAGGGAGCGCCGCACTCTGGGAGAGCGAGCGCTGAGGGGGCGCCGCACTGTCAGAGCGAGCGCTGAGGGAGCGCCGCACTGTGGGAGAGCGAGCGCTGAGGGAGCGCCGCACTGTGGGAGAGCGAGCGCTGAGGGAGTGCCACACTGTCATAGCGAGCGCTGAGGGGGCGCCGCACTGTCATAGCGAGCGCTGAGGGAGCGCTGCACTGTGGGAGAGCGAGCGCTGAGGGGGCGCCGCACTGTCAGAGCGAGCGCTGAGGGAGCGCCGCACTGTGGGAGAGCGAGCGCTGAGGGAGCGCCGCACTGTGGGAGAGCGAGCGCTGAGGGAGCGCCGCACTGTGGGAGAGCGAGCGCTGAGGGAGCGCCGCACTGTGGGAGAGCGAGCGCTGAGGGAGCGCCGCACTGTGGGAGAGCGAGCGCTGAGGGAGCTCCGCACTGTGGGAGAGCGAGCGCTGAGGGAGCGCCGCACTGTCAGAGCGAGCGCTGAGGGAGCGCCGCACTGTCAGAGCGAGCGCTGAGGGAGCGCCGCACTGTCAGAGCGAGCGCTGAGGGAGCGCCGCACTGTGGGAGAGCGAGCGCTGAGGGAGCGCCGCACTGTGGGAGAGCGAGCGCTGAGGGTGCGCCGCACTGTGGGAGAGCGAGCGCTGAGGGTGCGCCGCACTGTGGGAGAGCGAGCGCTGAGGGAGCGCCGCACTGTGGGAGAGCGAGCGCTGAGGGAGCGCCGCACTGTGGGAGAGCGAGCGCTGAGGGAGCGCCGCACTGTGGGAGAGCGAGCGCTGAGGGAGCGCCGCACTGTGGGAGAGCGAGCGCTGAGGGAGCGCCGCACTGTGGGAGAGCGAGCGCTGAGGGAGCGCCGCACTGTGGGAGAGCGAGCGCTGAGGGAGCGCCGCACTGTGGGAGAGCGAGCGCTGAGGGAGCGCCGCACTGTGGGAGAGCGAGCGCTGAGGGAGCGCCGCACTGTGGGAGAGCGAGCGCTGAGGGAGCGCCGCACTGTGGGAGAGCGAGCGCTGAGGGAGCGCCGCACTGTGGGAGAGCGAGCGCTGAGGGAGCGCCGCACTGTGGGAGAGCGAGCGCTGAGGGAGCGCCGCACTGTGGGAGAGCGAGCGCTGAGGGAGCGCCGCACTGTGGGAGAGCGAGCGCTGAGGGAGCGCCGCACTGTGGGAGAGCGAGCGCTGAGGGAGCGCCTCACTGTGGGAGAGCGAGCGCTGAGGGAGCGCCGCACTGTGGGAGAGCGAGCGCTGAGGGAGCGCCGCACTGTGGGAGAGCGAGCGCTGAGGGAGCGCCGCACTGTCATAGCGAGCGCTGAGGGAGCGCCGCACTGTCAGAGCGAGCGCTGAGGGAGCGCCGCACTGTCAGAGCGAGCGCTGAGGGAGCGCCGCACTGTCAGAGCGAGCGCTGAGGGAGCGCCGCACTGTCAGAGCGAGCGCTGAGGGAGCGCCGCACTGTCAGAGCGAGCGCTGAGGGAGCGCCGCACTGTCAGAGCGAGCGCTGAGGGAGCGCCGCACTGTCAGAGCGAGCGCTGTGGGAGCGCCGCACTGTCAGAGCGAGCGCTGAGGGAGCGCCGCACTGTCAGACCGAGCGCTGAGGGAGCGCCGCACTGTGGGAGAGCGAGCGCTGAGGTAGCGCCGCACTGTGGGAGAGCGAGCGCTGAGGGAGCGCCGCACTGTCATAGCGAGCGCTGAGGGGGCGCCGCACTGTCATAGCGAGCGCTGAGGGAGCGCCGCACTCTGGGAGAGCGAGCGCTGAGGGGGCGCCGCACTGTCAGAGCGAGCGCTGAGGGAGCGCCGCACTGTGGGAGAGCGAGCGCTGAGGGAGCGCCGCACTGTGGGAGAGCGAGCGCTGAGGGAGTGCCACACTGTCATAGCGAGCGCTGAGGGGGCGCCGCACTGTCATAGCGAGCGCTGAGGGAGCGCTGCACTGTGGGAGAGCGAGCGCTGAGGGGGCGCCGCACTGTCAGAGCGAGCGCTGAGGGAGTGCCGCACTGTGGGAGAGCGAGCGCTGAGGGAGTGCCGCACTGTGGGAGAGCATGCGCTGAGGGAGTGCCGCACTGTCAGAGGGAGCGCTTAGGGAGCGCCGCACTGTGGGAGAGCATGCGCTGAGGGAGTGCCGCACTGTCAGAGGGAGCGCTTAGGGAGCGCCGCACTGTCAGAGGGAGCGCTGAGGGAGCGCCGCACTGTCGGAGCGAGCGCAGAGGGAGCGCCGCACTGTCGGAGCGAACGCAGAGGTAGCGCCGCACTGTGGGAGAGCGAGCGCTGTGGGAGCGCCGCACTGTGGGAGAGCGAGCCCTGAGGGGGCGCCGCACTGCGGGAGAGCGAGCGCTGAGGGAGCGGCGCACTGCGGGAGAGCGAGCGCTGAGGGAGCGCCGCACTGCGGGAGAGCGAGCGCTGAGGGAGCGCCGCACTGTCAGAGTGAGCGCTGAGGGAGCGCCGCACTGTCAGAGTGAGCGCTGAGGGAGCGCCGCACTGTCAGAGCGAGCGCTGAGGGAGCGCCGCACTGTCAGAGCGAGCGCTGTGGGAGCGCCGCACTGTCAGAGCGAGCGCTGTGGGAGCGCCGCACTGTCAGAGCGAGCGCTGAGGGAGCGCCGCACTGTCAGACCGAGCGCTGAGGGAGCGCCGCACTGTGGGAGAGCGAGCGCTGAGGTAGCGCCGCACTGTGGGAGAGCGAGCGCTGAGGGAGCGCCGCACTGTCATAGCGAGCGCTGAGGGGGCGCCGCACTGTCATAGCGAGCGCTGAGGGAGCGCCGCACTCTGGGAGAGCGAGCGCTGAGGGGGCGCCGCACTGTCAGAGCGAGCGCTGAGGGAGCGCCGCACTGTGGGAGAGCGAGCGCTGAGGGAGCGCCGCACTGTGGGAGAGCGAGCGCTGAGGGAGTGCCACACTGTCATAGCGAGCGCTGAGGGGGCGCCGCACTGTCATAGCGAGCGCTGAGGGAGCGCTGCACTGTGGGAGAGCGAGCGCTGAGGGGGCGCCGCACTGTCAGAGCGAGCGCTGAGGGAGCGCCGCACTGTGGGAGAGCGAGCGCTGAGGGAGCGCCGCACTGTGGGAGAGCGAGCGCTGAGGGAGCGCCGCACTGTGGGAGAGCGAGCGCTGAGGGAGCGCCGCACTGTGGGAGAGCGAGCGCTGAGGGAGCGCCGCACTGTGGGAGAGCGAGCGCTGAGGGAGCTCCGCACTGTGGGAGAGCGAGCGCTGAGGGAGCGCCGCACTGTCAGAGCGAGCGCTGAGGGAGCGCCGCACTGTCAGAGCGAGCGCTGAGGGAGCGCCGCACTGTCAGAGCGAGCGCTGAGGGAGCGCCGCACTGTCAGAGCGAGCGCTGAGGGAGCGCCGCACTGTCAGAGCGAGCGCTGTGGGAGCGCCGCACTGTCAGAGCGAGCGCTGTGGGAGCGCCGCACTGTCAGAGCGAGCGCTGTGGGAGCGCCGCACTGTCAGAGCGAGCGCTGAGGGAGCGCCGCACTGTCAGACCGAGCGCTGAGGGAGCGCCGCACTGTGGGAGAGCGAGCGCTGAGGTAGCACCGCACTGTGGGAGAGCGAGCGCTGAGGGAGCGCCGCACTGTCATAGCGAGCGCTGAGGGGGCGCCGCACTGTCATAGCGAGCGCTGAGGGAGCGCCGCACTCTGGGAGAGCGAGCGCTGAGGGGGCGCCGCACTGTCAGAGCGAGCGCTGAGGGAGCGCCGCACTGTGGGAGAGCGAGCGCTGAGGGAGCGCCGCACTGTGGGAGAGCGAGCGCTGAGGAAGTGCCACACTGTCATAGCGAGCGCTGAGGGGGCGCCGCACTGTCATAGCGAGCGCTGAGGGAGCGCTGCACTGTGGGAGAGCGAGCGCTGAGGGGGCGCCGCACTGTCAGAGCGAGCGCTGAGGGAGTGCCGCACTGTGGGAGAGCGAGCGCTGAGGGAGTGCCGCACTGTGGGAGAGCATGCGCTGAGGGAGTGCCGCACTGTCAGAGGGAGCGCTTAGGGAGCGCCGCACTGTGGGAGAGCATGCGCTGAGGGAGTGCCGCACTGTCAGAGGGAGCGCTTAGGGAGCGCCGCACTGTCAGAGGGAGCGCTGAGGGAGCGCCGCACTGTCGGAGCGAGCGCAGAGGGAGCGCCGCACTGTCGGAGCGAACGCAGAGGTAGCGCCGCACTGTGGGAGAGCGAGCGCTGTGGGAGCGCCGCACTGTGGGAGAGCGAGCCCTGAGGGGGCGCCGCACTGCGGGAGAGCGAGCGCTGAGGGAGCGCCGCACTGTCAGAGTGAGCGCTGAGGGAGCGCCGCACTGTCAGAGAGAGCGCTGAGGGAGCGCCGCACTGTCAGAGCGAGCGCTGAGGGAGCGCCGCACTGTCAGAGCGAGCGCTGTGGGAGCGCCGCACTGTCAGAGCGAGCGCTGTGGGAGCGCCGCACTGTCAGAGCGAGCGCTGAGGGAGCGCCGCACTGTCAGACCGAGCGCTGAGGGAGCGCCGCACTGTGGGAGAGCGAGCGCTGAGGTAGCGCCGCACTGTGGGAGAGCGAGCGCTGAGGGAGCGCCGCTCTGTCATAGCGAGCGCTGAGGGGGCGCCGCACTGTCATAGCGAGCGCTGAGGGAGCGCCGCACTCTGGGAGAGCGAGCGCTGAGGGGGCGCCGCACTGTCAGAGCGAGCGCTGAGGGAGCGCCGCACTGTGGGAGAGCGAGCGCTGAGGGAGCGCCGCACTGTGGGAGAGCGAGCGCTGAGGGAGTGCCACACTGTCATAGCGAGCGCTGAGGGGGCGCCGCACTGTCATAGCGAGCGCTGAGGGAGCGCTGCACTGTGGGAGAGCGAGCGCTGAGGGGGCGCCGCACTGTCAGAGCGAGCGCTGAGGGAGTGCCGCACTGTGGGAGAGCGAGCGCTGAGGGAGTGCCGCACTGTGGGAGAGCATGCGCTGAGGGAGTGCCGCACTGTCAGAGGGAGCGCTGAGGGAGCGCCGCACTGTCGGAGCGAGCGCAGAGGGAGCGCCGCACTGTCGGAGCGAACGCAGAGGTAGCGCCGCACTGTGGGAGAGCGAGCGCTGTGGGAGCGCCGCACTGTGGGAGAGCGAGCCCTGAGGGGGCGCCGCACTGTGGGAGAGCGAGCGCTGAGGGAGCGCCGCACTGCGGGAGAGCGAGCGCTGAGGGAGCGCCGCACTGTCAGAGCGAGCACTGAGGGAGTGCCACACTGTGGGAGAGCGAGCACTGAGGGAGTGCCGCACTGTCAGAGCGAGCGCTGAGGGAGTGCCGCACTGTCAGAGCGAGCGCTGAGGGAGTGCCGCACTGTCAGAGTGAGCGCAGAGTGAGCGCCGCTCTGTGTGAGGATCTCTACTGAAGGAGCTCTGCAGTCAGAGGAGAAGCTGTTTTTTTCCCTCTAGAAGAGCCATTGTTGCTTTACTGAGTCATTACTTAACCCACTTGACTTTTTAAATTAAGTAAAGAGACAATCATTACGATTTGTAAAAGGGCTAATGACAGGGATACTGGTTCTCTTTAATACATGGTACAGTGTGCAGACTGAAGTAACAGTAAATTAACATTTATTTAGAGTTAATAGTAAAATTTTAGTGTTTCATAATTGGATCTCATTGACTGATCGCCTGACTCTCCTTCCATTTCCCATTAACAGCATAAGCCAGCAGAGCTATTGTGATAAAGATCAGATTATTTAATTTTGTGATGTGGGTTGTGGGATAAATATTGCCCCAGAATACCAAGGAAAGCTCCCCTGCTCTTCGTAAAAGTGCCAAAGAATCTTTTATGCCCACCTGAGAAGGCAGACAGGGTCTCAATTTAACCCATCATCCGTAAAACAGCACCTCCGATAGTGCAGCACCCCCTCAAGCGGGATGTGGCAAACCATATTCCATGCTCAACTCTCAGGAACCCACAGCCTCCTGACTCAAGAGGTGAGAGTGCTACGCACTGAGCCATGGCTAACAGTTTTGTCACAGGGCTGGCAGGGAACGGATTCCTGATGCCTACAGCAGATTTCAGCACCCCAGACTCAATATTAGGGAAGATTAGGCAGGGTTCTCACTGCTGATAGCTGTCTATCCAGCGACTCTTGTGTGGTGAAAGTGCACGTGCGGCTATGCGCCTTGAATGATTGAACGGTGATGCCTTTGTAGTCAACTTGCCAGTGAGCATTAAGTGTTCCGATTGCTCACAAATAATGGCTGGCGGTGTAATATAACAGCTGGCAGTTACCAGCCTGGAAGTAAGCTCCAGGGAGAGGCGCAGACAAACTTTGCAAGATCAAAACCGTTTCTCTTAATTTCCTTCACCGAATCGATCCAAGTGCCAGATCTTGTGTGATGAGCTCACACAAGAAACAATGCATCAGAACCACTTTGGAAGTTGCAAGACCCTTTGAATTATGCAAATACGTGTGCATAGATAGAAATGGAGAGCTCTGGCAGGGGATGTGTAATGAATCTTGTCCCACGCCTCAGCATGGGCTTGATGGGTTGAATGGCCTCCTCTGTCTTTATGACTCTGAGATGCAGATTCCTCAGGGACAGTGACAAGGGGGGCATAGATTTAAAGTGATTGGTAGGAGGATTCGAGGGGATATGAGGAAAAGGTGTTTCACCCAGAGGGTGGTAGGAGTCTGGAACTCACTGCCTAAAAGGATAGTGGAGCCAGAAACCCTCAACTATTGAGAAGGTGTCTGGACATGCACCTGAAGTCCTGTAACCTCCATGACTACGGGCCAAGTGCTGGAAAATGGGTAAATTTCCTAAATATCTGAAAAGGAGGAATCTACATAGATGTGGGGAGAGGGTGGGGGAGTGGCAGAATGTGAGTTGCTCCTCAGAAAAAGTTTTTCCTCATCTCTCTCTAAAATGTGCGACCCCTTATTTTTGAACAGCGATCCTTCGTTCTAGATTTTCCAACAAGAGGAAACATCCTCTCCACATCCACCCTGTCAAGACCCCCAATTAAGATGCCTCTCACCCTTCTAAATTCCAGTGGATACAAGCCTAACCTGTCCAGCCTTTCCTCATAAGACAATCCGCCCATTCCTGGTATTAGTCTGGGAAACCTTCTAATACATTTACATCATTCTTTAAATAAGAAGACACGTACTGTACACAGTAGTCCAGATGTGGTCTCACCAATGCCCTGTATAAGTGAAGCATAACCTCCTTACTTTTGTAACCAATTCCCCTCACAATAAATGATAACATTCTATTAGTTTTCCTAATTACCTGCTGTACCTGCATACTAACCTTTTGTGATTCATGCACTAGGAAGCCCAGATCCCTCTGAATCTCAGAAGTCTATAATCTCTCACCATTTAGATAATAAGCTTCTTTTTTATTCTTCCTACCAAAACGAATGATTTCACATTTTTCACATTGTTACAGCATAAGGAGGCCATTCAGCCCATCATGTCTGTGCTGGCTCTCCTGAGGCCGTGAGTCTTTGGAACTCTCTTCCTCGAAAGGCGGTGGAAGCAGAGTCTTTGAATATTTTTAAGGCAGAGCTAGATAGATTCTTGATTAACAAGGGACTGAAAGGTTATTGGGGGTAAGCAGGAATGTGGGGTTGAGGTTACATTCAGATCAGTTATGATCTTATTGAATGGCGGAGCAGGCTCGAGGGGCCAAGTGGCCTCCTCTTGCTCCTAATTTGTATGTATGTTTGTAATTATATTCTGTGAATGGAAGAGGAGGCTCAAAGGGCCATATGGCAGCACCTATATCTTATGCTGTCTCCTTTTAAGACGCTCCTAAACCTACTTTGTTGACTCATCTGTCTAAATATCTCAAGTGTCTTTGTGTAAAGTTTTGTCTGATCACACTCCTGTGAGGTACCTTGGAATGTTTTACTATGTTAAAGACACTAGGTAAATACAAATTGTTGTTGCTAGGTAATATAGGATAATGGGCCAGCAGCCATGAAAGTAACCAGTTACAAATGAAAAACAAGAACAAAAATAGCTGGAAAAACTCAGCAGGTCTGGCAGCATCGGCAGAGTGGAACACAGTTAACGTTTTGAGTCCGAATGACTCTTCAACAGAACTAAGGGAAAATAGAAGAGAGGTGAAATATAAGCTGGTTTAAGAGGGTGGGGGGGGGGGGGGGGGGGGGGGGTGGTGGTGGCGTTGGGACAAGTAGAGCTGGTTAGAGGGCCAGTGATAGGTGGAGATAAACCAAAAGATGTCACAGACAAAAGGACAAAGAGGTGTTGAAGGTGGTGATATTATCTAAGGAATGTGCCAATTAAGGGTAGAAAGCAGGACAAGCAAGGTACTGATAGCCCTAGTGGGGGTGGGGTGGGGGGAAGGGATTGAAATAGGCTATATGGTAGAGATAAAACAATAGATGGAAATACATTTAAAAATAATGGAAATAGGTGGGAAAAGAAAAATCTATATTAATTACCCCCCCCCCCACTTAAACCAGCTTATATTTCACCTCTCTTCTATTTTTACTTAGTTCTGTTGAAGGGTCATGAGGACTCGAAACGTTAACTGTGTTCCTCTCTGCAGATGCTGCCAGACCTGCTGAGTTTTTCCAGGTATTTTTGTTTTTGTTTCGGATTTCCAGCTTCCACAGCGTTTTGCTTTTATCTTAGCAATTACAAATGAAGTTCAGGAAAGGTGCCAGAAGGAACATTTTAACTTAAGAAGTCATTCCAGACAAAGTACTGAAGGCCCAGTCATGAGAGACGCTCAATGCGCACCTGATTGCTAGGATGGGAGCTGGCCAATACTAGGGGGTCAAGGTTCAGTGGCCAACCAAGGTGGTGTTTCTCACCCTTGACCTCTCTCTCTCTCTCTCTCTCTCTCTCTCTCGTTTGTTTTTCTCCTTTGAAGGTTCCCTCGAGAACGCTGGAGTATCTTAAGAAGAAAGGGGTAGAGGTGAAAGTCCTTCAGACGGAGGAGGCAGTGCGAGAGTACAACTTGTTGGCCAGTCGTGGTGCACGAGTTGGAGGAGTCTTCCATTCCACTTGTTAAAACAACAAGCCAAACAATGGGAGGTTCCCTGACAACATGTTAAGCCCTGTGTGACTTCCTTTGGCCTCATTGCCATTTTCTTTTCAGTGTGTGGTCTGAATTATTTAAACAGGAAGAGAAAAGGCTTTAAAGGGTGTGAATACATTATGTCTTGTAATACATAAAAGCGATTCCCATTTAAAACAGGACTTTCTAGTCTCTGTGTCGGCTGCTGGTAGTTTGGTCATTCAAAGCGGGATAACAGAAGAGTAATTTTTGCTTGTTGCACTTGGAATGTTTCCTTTTTTGTCAAAAGCAAGCTTTGGGAGACCTTGCGGCCTCCCCGCTGTTTGATCAGTTGTGAGTAACTTGGTTTCCCATATTGGGTATACATGAGGGAACCGAGTGCAGAGATCCTATTTCAGGCATGTGCTAGTGGAACGCGAGTAGTGGGTGATGGAGCTGGTTTTCCGTTTACAGGATGCTAGTTTCGATGGTGAACCTTGTGACTGTGTGTGAGTGGGTCAATCCTGGAATTGCACCGAGCTGTATGTTCAATGTCCTGTCCCTTCTCTGCATCATTTTAAATTGTACCTTTGGCTTTTTTCCTTGTGATAATTCCTCAAGTTGATCTTTTTTTTTGTGTTGTTGAAGATTTCCTAAAACTTGTACCCATTATCCAGCAGGTCCTGCAATCGGCTTGAAATGCACCACGTACCTGTGAAGTATGAGCAGGCAGCAAGTGGGGATGAATGTGCAACCACACTCTGCTGAGTCAGACCACTTTTAGATCAGCTGGAATTGAATCGATAGCAGTGGTTTACTCTTCCTGGCCAATATTCATCCTCCAAGGGGAGGTGGTGGCGTCGTGGTAATGTCACTGGACTAGTAATCCTGAGCTAATGCTCTGGGGAACATGGATTCAAATGCTACCACAGCAACTGGTGGAATTTAAATTCAATTAGTAAATCTGGAATATAAAGCTAGTCTTGTTGAATCACCCTTAGTGATCAATTATTGTTTAAAAACCCATCTGGTTCACTAATATCCTTTAGGGAAGGAAATCTGCCACTTTTACCTGGTCTGGCCTACATGTGATTCCAGACCCCCAGTAATGGGCTAGCAGGCCACCCTGTTCAAGGGCATTTGGGGATGGTAAACAAATGTTGGCCTTGTCAGCGATGCTCACATCTCATGAAAGAACAAAGAAAGGAAACGCCAACAAGACAGGTGAAATTGGACATGAATGGGAGACACGCTATGCAGTGCTCGCATGTTGTATGCACTGCCTGATTTTTTTGTTTTTAGTACTACTGGCTTCAAGAGAACTCTATCGAGCATGTGGGATAGAGGTTCCAAAAAGTTATTCCATCTCATTTATTACCCTCCTGCATGTCCGATTTCACCGTTATCTGGTCATTATCACTGTTTGTGGGACCTTGCTGTGTGCAAATTGGCTGCCGCATTTCCTACATTTGCAACACTTCAAAAGTACTTAATTGACGGTAAGGCCTTTCGGAACATCCCGAGGTGGTGAAAGGTGCTATATAAATTCAATGTTCTTGAAATTAAAATTTGCAAAATGATTTGTTTGGCCTCTGATGGTGGACTGGGCAAGTACAGTACCTGGTGTGGGGCTTGGCCCTAAAGACCAGGAAAGTCACAGGTTCCATCACTTCCTCTGTCAGGAATTAGCTGTCCTCAGTTGGGGCAGCAGCACAGAGCGCAGTGCCTGGTTCCGGGAGCTTTGAGCTATGGAGAGGGAGGAAATCAGTCAGAGTTCACTTGCCTGATTGCAATCCAATCCTCACCTACGGGAAGCCACTCAGGTATTGGTAAGGATAGGACTGGGCAATAGAACAATAGTATTGTGTTGGCCTCATGATTGATCATCACCAGGCAATTCACAGGCCCGGTTTTTATCTTGCTGAGGTAATAGAGCACCTGTGTGCCAATAGAACTGTATCCTAACACATGTCCATTGTTTGAGGAAGAGGATAATATTACACGAGGAGGATGATAAATTAATGAATTATGAGAATCACCTTAGTAGCAGCATTCTTGTCTCTAAGCACACAATACAGGTTGATGTGCCCAGTGCAGTACTGAGGGAGTGCTGCACTGTCAGAGGCACCATCTTGGGTAGACGTAAAGGAACCTATGGCAATCCTTAAGGAAGTGCATGAGAGTTCTCCTGATATTCAAGGTAATACACCTTTTATCCAATGTCACTAAATAACAGATTAACTGAACAATTATGACATTAATATTTCTGGGAGCTTGCTGTGCACAATATGGCTTCAACGTTTTCTTCATTACAACAGTGACTACGCTTCTAAACAAAAACTTAATTGGCTGTGAAGTGATTTGGGATGTCCTGAGGACCTGAAAGGTGCGATATAAAATGTAGGCCTTTTTCTCGCAGTTCCTCCAGACCTTTTTATTCTGCATGCACTGAATGTCTAATGAGGATCCGTTTTATTTTTTGACACAGCCATTAGAGCCTTTTACAGCAAGAATGAGGACATTTGGCCCATCGAATCTATGCCAGCTCTCCATGGAAGTAATACAAAGCAATTTTCTATTTTAAAAATGACGTCAGAATTGGTGCATGTAAAGCTCTGAGCCACTTTTCATAGTAGGACATGGGAATTGATGTTTTTTATGTCAAAGTATGTTTTGTCACTGACATGGAAAGCGATAAAACATTGAAAGGAATTGTAGCTGTACTTATGAATTAACTGTAATAAAGGCAGACAGTGTTCACTTGGCCTCTTGATTATTTATAAATTTGTAGTCACGTGACAGGATTGACAACTCTGGGCAGTTTCCTGGAAGTTTCGTCACGTAACTTCCACCACCAAAGCCCTGCCTCCACACTTCCGCCATTGGTCTGTCCTCCAGGTGCACCGACCATCCTGCAGCCGATTGGACAGGGAACAGACTCCATTAGCCAACTGGATTAACGTTGACTTGATGGTGAATGAGCCTTTATTCCCCCTCAGCTTCTATGCTTTGAACACTTTCAGCTATTAGTGATAAAAGAAAGTAAGGGAAATAAAACCACAATTTTGTTTTCATTTTATGACTTTTGGCCCCAGAGTTCTCTCACAGCGGCATCGAGTGTCAGTCATGCCTCAGTTCTCACCTCAGAGTCAGAAAGCTTTGCATTCGCAAGTCCCACTCCAAAAACTTGAGCATCTAACCCACACTGGCACTCAAGTGCAGGACTGAGGAAGTGCTGAACTGGTGGTGGCGTACAGAAGGTCAAAATCAGAGGTCTAACGGTAATGGGAATGGATGAAGGAGGTTACAAAGGGGGTGAAGTCATGGATAGATTTGTGGATGAAGGTTAAGACTTTAAATTGCAGCCTTCAGCCCCCTTTACTTCTCTGGAAGAACCTCCTTAATACTGTGGCTCTTATCAAAACCTTCAGTCAGTTATCTAAAATGTCTTCAATCGTTCAGTTCCTGTTCCATTTTTCCCTTGCTTCGAGACATTTATTCAATTTTTTATTTGTTTTTGGGATGTGGTTAACAAAAGAGAATTTACTGCCGAACCCTGGTTGCTTTGAGGTTATCAGGAGTCAAATCCTATGAGATTACTGAGTATAGTAGCATAGTGGTTAAATTACTGGACTTGTAATCCAGATAACTGGAGGAGTTGAGTTCAATTCCACCATGGTATTTATATTGAATTAAATAAATTTGGATTAAAAACTATGATTAGTAATAGTGACCATAAAACTGCTAGATTGTTATTAACGACAACTTATATAGTGCCTTTATTGAAATGAAACATAAGACCATAAGACAAAGGAGCAGAAATCAGGCCATTCGGCCCATCGAGTCTGCTCCGCCATTCAATCATGGCTGCTAAGTTTCTCAACCCCATTCTCCCGCCTTCTCCCCGTAACCTTTTTATCCTCTTACGAATCAAGAACCTATCTATCTCAGTCTTAAATACACTCAATGATCTGTGGCAATGAATTCCATAGATTCACCACTCTCTGGCTAAAGAAGTTTCTTCTCATCTCTGTTCTAAAAGTTCTTCCCTTTACTTTGAGGCTGTGCCTTCAGGTCCTAGTCTCTCCTACTAATGGAAACATCTTCCCCACGTCCACTCTATCCAGGCCTTTCAGTATTCGGTAAGTTTCAATCAGATCCCCCCTCATCCTTCTAAACTCCATCGAGTATAGACCCAGAGTCCTCAAATGTTCCTCATATGTTAAGCCTTTCATTCCTGGGATCATTCTCGTGAACCTCCTCTCCAGGGCCAGAACATCCTTCCTGAGATAAGGGGCCCAAAATTGCTCACAATATTCTAAATGTGGTCTGACCAGAGCCTTATCAAGCCTCAGCAGCACATCCCTGCTTTTATATTCTAGTCCTCTCAAAATAAATGCCAACATTGCATTTGCCTTCCTAACTATCGACTCAACATGTAAGCTAACCTTAAGAGAATCCTGGACTAGGACTCCCAAGTCCCTTTGCACTCCAGATTTCTGAATTCTCCCTCCATTTAGAAAATAGTCTTATGCCTCTATTCTTCCTACCAAAGTGCATGACCTCAAACTTCCCCATGTTGTATTCCATCTGACACTTCTTTGCCCATTCTGCTAACCTGTCCAAATCCTTCTGCAGCCTTCTCGCTTCCTCAATACTACCTGTCCCTCCACCTATCTTTGTATCATCTGCAAACTTAGCCAGGATGCCCTCAGTTCCTTCATCTAGATCATTAATGTATAAAGTGAAAAGTTATGGTCCCAACACTGACCCCTGTGGAACTCCACTAGTCACTGGCTGCCATCCTGAGAAGGACCCCCTTATCCCCACTCTCTGCCTCCTGCCAGACAGCCAATCTTCTATCCATGCTAGTACCTTGCCTCTAACACCATGGGCTCTTATCTTACTGAGCAGCCTCCTGTGCGGCACCTTGTCAAAGGCCTTCTGGAAGTCCAAGTAGATAACATCCATTGGCTCTCCTTTGTCTAACCTACTCGTTACCTCCTCAAAGAATTCTAACAGATTTGTCAGACATGACCTCCCTTGATGAAACCATGCTGACTTTGCCCTATTTTACCATGCACTTCCAAGTATTCTGAAATCTCATCCTTAATAATGGACTCTAAAATCTTACCAACGACCGAGGTCAGGCTAATCGGCCTGTAATTTCCCTTCTTTTGCCTCACTGCCTTCTTAAAAAGGAGGGTTAGCGGTTTTCCTGTCCTCTGGGACCCTCCCTGACTCCAGTGATTCCTGAAAGATCACCACTAACACCTCCACTATCACTTCAGCTATGTCCCTCAGAACTCTGGGGTGTAATCCATCTGGTCCAGGTGATTTATCCACCTTCAGACCTTTCAGTTTTCCTAGCACCTTCTCCTTGGTAATGGCCACCTTTCTCACTTCTGCCCCCTGACTCTCTTGAACTTTGAGGATGTTGCTCATGTCTTCCACCATGAAGACTGATGCAAATTACCTATTCAGTTCCTCCACCATTTCTTTGTTCCCCACTACTACTTCTCCAGTGGCCCAATGTCCACTTTTGCCTCTCTCCTACCCTTTATATATCTAAAAAAAACACTTGCAATCTTCTTTTATATTACTGGCTAGTTTACCCTCATATTTAATCTTCTTCCTCCTTATTTCTTTTTTAGTTGTCCTCTGTTGGTCTTTGTAGGCTTCCTAATCCCCTGGTTTCCCACTGCTCTTTGCCGCATTGTATGCTTTCCCTTTAGCTTTTATGCTGTCCCTGACTTTCTTTGTCAGCCATGGTTGCCTCGTTCTCCCTTTAGTATGCTTCTTCTTCCTAGGGATGAATTTTTGCTGTGTCTCTCAAATTATTCCCAGGAACTCCTGCCATTCCTGTCTTTCCTGCTAGGCTCATCTCCCAGTCAATTCTGGCCAGCTCCTCCCTCATGCCTCTGTAGTTGCCTTTATTCAACAGTAATACCGTTACATCTGATTCCAGCTTTTTCCTCTCAAATTGCAGGGTAAATTCTATCATATTATGGTCACCAAAAACATCCCAAGGCACTTCACAGGAGCATTATAAAACAAAATATGACACTGAACCACATCAGGAGATATTAGGTTAGATGACAAAAAGCTTGGTTAAAGAGGTAAGTTTTAAGAAGTGTCTCAAAGGAGGAAAGTGAAGTAAAGTGTCAGAGAGGTGTAGAGACAGAATTCTAGAGCTTGGGGCCTAGGCAACTGAAGGGTTAGGGTTATGGTGGAGCGATTAAAATCAGGGATACACAAGAGGTCAGAATTAGAGGAGCATAGATATCTTGGCAGGTTGTGGGGTTGGAGGAGATTACAGGGCTAGGGAGGGGCCAGGCCATAGAGGGATTTGGAAACAAAGATGAGAATTTTAAAATCAAGACGTTGCTTGACTGGAAGCCAATGTAGGTCAGCGAGTGTAGGGTTGATAGGTGAATGGGACTTGCTGCAAGGTAAGACATGGGCAGCAAAGTTTTGGATGACCTCAACATTGCAAAGGGTAGAATGTGGGAGACCAGCCAGGAGAGCATCGGAATAGTTGAACCCAGAGTTAATGAAGGCTTGGTTGATGGCTTCAGCAGATGAACTGAAGCAGGAGTCAAGTAATGTTACGGTGGTGGAAATAGGAGGTCTTAGAGATGGAAAGAATATGAGGTCAGAAGATTATCTTGGGATCAAATGTGACATGGTTGCGAACAGACTAGCTTAATGTCAGACTGTTGCCAGGGGAAGGGATGGATTTGGTAACTGGAAATGGAGTTTGGAGCAGGAACCAAGAACAATAGCTTCAGTTTTCCCAATACTGGAAGACATTTCTGCTCATCTGGATGTCAGATAAGCAGTCTGATAATGTAGCAAGAAGGAGTCAAGATGAGGTAGAGCTGGGTGTCATCAGCGTCCATGTGAAAACAAACGCCATGCCTTTGGATGATGACATCAAGATTCAGCAAACTGATGAGGAATTGCGGGATCCTATTTGGTGACACCAGAGGTAAGGGTGTGGGAACAGGAAGAGAAACCATAAAAACTAATTTGGTTAACTGGTTAAACTTTTGTCCTTTGGGAAGGAAATCTGCCATCCTTACATTATAGATCTGACCTACATGTGATTCCATAATGGCCTAGCAGACACTCAGTTGTATTCGAAAAAGTGGCTCCCCACCACCATCTCATGGGCAGTTCTGGATTGGGGATAAATGCTGGCCTAGCCAGTGATATCTACTACCCAAAGACCTCTGTGGAGGGGTGGGGAGACAGGCCGTCTTTAAGAGAGGGAGAAGAAAATCTTTTGTTGGGAGTGAAAGACACGGTTAAAGGAGGAAAAAGAGAGAGTTTAGTAGGGGAAGGGCTACGGGCTCAGGTTGCATAGAGGAGGAGCATTCTGAAGTAAGGAGATTGGACAGGTAAGGCAGTGTGTCAAAAACGGAAAATGCTGGAAAAACTCAGCAGGTCCAACAGCATCTGTGAAGAGAAAGAAAAGAGTTAACTTTTCAAGGACCCAAAACATTAAAAACTCTGTTTTTCTCTCCACAGATGCTGTTAGACCTGCTGATTTTTTTTTCCCCAGCATTTTTTGTTTTTGTTTCAGATTTTCAGCATCCGCAGTATTTTGCTTTTATAATTAAAAAAAGCAAAACGTGACCTCAGTAAGGGCTTTGCATTGTTGATTGGCTGGCAGGGGGCTTCAGGTGATTGGCTGGGACAGGGCTCCGGGTAAGTGACTGGTTCATGGGTTCAAGGTGATTGGCCGGTGTGGGGGCTCCAGGTGATTGGTTGGCGTGGTGGGGGGGGGGGGGGGAACTCCAGGTGATTGGTTGGCGTGGTGGGGGGGGGGGGGGACTCCAGGTGATTGGTTGGCGTGGTGGGGGGGGGGGGGACTCCAGGTGATTGGTTGGCGGGGTGGGGGGGGGGGGGACTCCAGGTGATTGGTTGGCATGGGGGGGGGGGGGGGGGGACTCCAGGTGATTGGTTGGCGTGGTGGGGGGGGGGGGGGACTCCAGGTGATTGGTTGGCGTGGTGGGGGGGGGGGGGGGAACTCCAGGTGATTGGTTGGCGTGGTGGGGGGGGGGGGGGGGGGACTCCAGGTGATTGGTTGGCGTTGGGGGGGGGGCTCCAGGTGATTGGTTGGCGCGGTGGGGGGGGGGGGGGGGACTCCAGGTGATTGGTTGGCGTGGTGGGGGGGGGGGGGGGGACTCCAGGTGATTGGTTGGCGTGGTGGGGGGGGGGGGGGAACTCCAGGTGATTGGTTGGCGTGGTGGTGGGGGGGGGGGGGGGGGGACTCCAGGTGATTGGTTGGCGTGGTGGGGGGGGGAGGGGGGGGGGACTCCAGGTGATTGGTTGGCGTTGGGGGGGGGGACTCCAGGTGATTGGTTGGCGTGGTGGGGGGGGGGGGGGACTCCAGGTGATTGGTTGGCATGGGGGGGGGGGGGGGGGGGACTCCAGGTGATTGGTTGGCGTGGTGGGGGGGGGGGGGAACTCCAGGTGATTGGTTGGCGTGGTGGGGGGGGGGGGGACTCCAGGTGATTGGTTGGCGTGGACTCCAGGTGATTGGTTGGCGTGGTGGGGGGGGGAGGGACTCCAGGTGATTGGTTGGCGTGGTGGGGGGACTCCAGGTGATTGGTTGGCGTGGTGGGGGGGGAGGGACTCCAGGTGATTGGTTGGCGTTGGGGGGGGGGCGGGGGCTCCAGGTGGTTGGTTGGCGTGGTGGGGGGGGGGAGGGGGGGGACTCCAGGTGATTGGTTGGCGTGGTGGGGGGGGGAGGGACTCCAGGTGATTGGTTGGCGTGGTGGGGGGGGGAGGGACTCCAGGTGATTGGTTGGCGTGGTGGGGGGGGGGGGAACTCCAGGTGATTGGTTGGCGTGGTGGGGGGGGCTCCAGGTGATTGGTTGGCGTGGTGGGGGGGGGGGGGACTCCAGGTGATTGGTTGGCGTGGTGGGGGGGGGAGGGACTCCAGGTGATTGGTTGGCGTGGTGGGGGGGGGAGGGACTCCAGGTGATTGGTTGGCGTTGGGGGGGGGGCGGGGGCTCCAGGTGGTTGGCTGGTACAGGGCCGCCAGGTACATGGCCTCAGGTGGGCCGAGCGATCGCCTTTCTGTCAGAGCGATGGGCGGGATCAGCAATGAAGGAGCAGCTCGGCATTGTAACGAGCCGGGGAAGCAGCAGCAGAGAGCGGGCGGTGGGTGTACCTGCGAGCCACCTTTAAGCGGAACTTTTCACAGCTGGAGTTGCGGGGGGGGTGGGGTGGGGTGGGGGCGGGGGTGAAGCGCACCCAGGTCGAGTCCAGCCTGACTCAGCCACAGCAACTGTCTCTCCCTCCCTCCCTCTCTCTCTCTCTCTCTCTCTCTCTGTCTCTGTCTGTCTGTCTGTCTGTCTGTCTCTCGAATTCCTGCCTCATCGGGCGTGGGAACAATCCGAAAATAAAACAGCGGAAATTAATGACTTTTTCTTTTGGATCCTGAACGAATCGAGTCGAAATCTGCTCCAAATAACTTCCAATCAAAAGAGAGTAATTTATGGGCTTAAAAAAGATCCTTTAATTTACAAATATCCTTTCTTCGTCTTTCATACTTTTGTGGACAGCTGATTGATTGTTTCTGAAGGAGATAGGTTGGTGTGACTTTGCAACTGTAAATTTTTTTTTTTTTAAAATGTAAAATAATATTTTACAAAGGACCAGGAGCAAAGTAAGGAGGAGGTTCCCTTTTGCAATTAAATCGAGCCCATGAGCCCTGCCAGCTGGGGAAAGTTAATCTTGGAAAAAGGCTGGGAAGAGCCAGGTTTCATTTTGTGTTCTGCTTGTGTGTGCTGGACAGTTCAAGGTACATTTGTGGTGTGGCCTGGCTTTGGCTTCTCCGCCGTCGCTGCTTTTGTATTGGTTGTGACTGAAGATGGCCAGACTAGAGCTGGACCACATCTTGGACACAGTGTACGGTGGGGTGGACCCCAACATCACCGGCAACGGCGGAGAGGAGTGTGCTGCCTTCCTCTCTGTCGGTCAGCGGGCCCTGGAGTCCGTCATCATGATCGCCGTTTCCTTGCTGCAAATCGGGGTGGCCTACAGGAAAATCAGAGGTGGCTTTCAGGAGCACTGGACGCGAGAGGCATTGTCACAGCAACGTGAGGAGACTCTGGGGAAAAACCTCCTGCAGGCTGCCCTATGCTTGACTTTTGGCTTGGAGGTTGGATTCAAGTGTGCTACCAAAACTCTCATCTATTTACTGAATCCGTGCCATGTTGTTACTGCCCTGCAGGTATGTTGTTTTAGCATCCTTAAACATATTTTACTTTAGGTGCCTCATCTATTTTGGTAAAAAGTCGGGGGTGGGGGGGGAGAAAGGCTTGCATTTATATCGCGTTTTCACAATCACCAGATGTCTCCAAGTGCTTTGCTGCTAATGAAATACTTTCTGAAGTGTAGTCATTGTTGTACTGTAGGAAATGTGGCAGCCAATTTACACACAGGAAACTCCCACAAACAGCAATATGATAACGATCAGATATTCCGGGGGTTTTTAAGTGTTTATTGGGTGGAAAATATTGGTCATGACACTGGGGGTAACTCCTCTGTTGCCATGCCATCTTTTGCACCCACCCAAGCAGGCATACAGGTTTAACTTTTCATCTGTTAGTGCAATGCTCCCTCAGTACTGCACTGAAGTGTCAGTCTTGATTTTTGTGCTTGATCCCTGGGGTGGGACTTGAACCCAGGACCTTGTGATTCAGAGGCAAATGTGCTACTGCTGATACTAATAGTATTTTTGAGAAACGTTTTGAAGGGAAGATTGGTAAGTGCAAGAGTGGAGTAAGGATTAGAAGGATATGTTGATGGGGGTTAGATAAGGAACAGGAGGAGACTTGTGTGGAGCTTAAACACTGGCATGGACCAGATGAGTTGTTTCTGTGTCAATTGTGTGTGTGGTGGTGTGTTACAGTTCACTCGGAGTTTGAGTTGCTGTGGTAATATGCACTTATACATGCATGTTGTAGTCTGGAGCTATGGATAGTGATGGTAGAGGCTTCAGCTTTCTTTCCATCACATGGCTGACCAGGAATCTCTCCTGCTCTTACTGCCTGCTGTTGGCATGTGTTGGAAGGATTTGCAACCTGGCTGGTTGTGTTATTAACACACCTTCCTTGGTCAATAAGTCCTGGGGTGGGACCTGAACCCAGAGCTTCTCGTTCAGAGGCAGGAATGCTACCCATTATGTTTTTCTTTTTTATTTGTTTGTGGGATGTGGGCATCACTGGCTAGGCCAGCATTTATTGCCCATCCCTAATTGCCCTTGTCCAGAGGGCATTTAAGAGTCAACCACAGATTTCCTTCCCTAAAGGACATTAGTGAACCAGATGGGTTTTTACAACAATCACCAATAGTTTCATGGTCATTATTAGACTTTTAATTCCAGATTTTTAGTGAATTCAAATTCCACCATTTGCCATGGCAGGATTTGAACCCAGGACCCCAGAGCATTACCCTGGGTCTCTGGATTACTAGTCCAATGACTAATTCTGCATAATTATTGGGAGTCACAAAATGGCTGGATTGAGAACAGCCGATCAGGCCATCCTGTTTTTCTATCAACCCCTCTCCATCCGTGACTTCCTTAAAGAGGTTTTTTATCTTCTAAAGTTAATTGCTTTGTGTGGAAAATTTCTTGATGCCAGTGTCCCATGTTTTCCTTTTCTCTGATTTGTGTATGTCCTACTGTCATGGTTTCATTTGAAATTATGTCCCAACATTAAAGGTGCTTCTACATTCAAGCATTTATCTTCCTGTGAGTCACACTTGTTTGTTTCTTGTTTCTTGGAGAATCTGTTTCTTGGAGAAACAGCGTTAACATTTCAAGTCCAATTTGACTCTTCTTTGCAACCGAAGAGAGGTAGAAATGTGATGGGTATTATGCTGTTGAAAAAGTTGGGGGAGGGTCAAGTGGAGCAAAGTTCAGGCAAACGTTAGAAGGCAGGGAAGGTTAAATTCCAATATGTCATGGAACAAGAGGCAAAGGGAGTGATAATAGTAGTAGTAAAGAAATAAAGCATTGGTCCAGAGTAGATGTTAATAGCAGACTAAAAGTCTCTTCTATCTGAAAAGAAAAGTGTGGAAACACAATACAAACTGGCACTAGGGGGTAGTATGGATCAAAATGGAGGACAGTTCATTTCATTAAGTTATTGAACTTAATGTTGAGTCCAGCAGACTGTAAATACATATACGTTTCCCTGCCTCTTGGTACACCTCTAAGACTTCCTGTCAGGCATCTCTTCAAATCTAAATGGGTTTTTTTTTCAATCTGAGTTCAGCCCTTTATCATTACTGAACATTAATCTACAAGAACAGAATTTCTCCCAATAGTTTAATGAGTCATCCAGGTCGGGAACATTCCATGCTTGATAGGGGTAAGTCAGCCAAGGTAGAAGCATTTGAGGAAAGAGAATTATGGTAAGCTTCAACAATCTCAAGCTAGTGGAGAGAAAATAACATGTTTGTGGTTTTCTGCCCATTTTTCATCCATCAACTAAGATTAATAAAAATCAGATCATCTGGACGTTATCTCATTGCTGTTGGAGCTTTCTTTACACAATTTGAAATACACCTTTCCTACATTGCAACGCTGATAATCCCGTGAGATACCTTAAGATTGTGCATGGCACTAAATGAATGTGAGTTCTTTCTTTCTTTCTTTCTTTCTTCCTTCCTTCCTTTTCTCCTCTCCACCCACCCATCCGCTGCTCTCAGTCCTTGCCCTCGCTCCTGGTCCCTCCTTGTGATGAGGTCATGGAGGAGCAATTACTCCTATTGAATCATAAATGGGGTGAAATTAGGAAATACCTGTTTTTGGAAATGAAGTTTGGAACTCTCTTCTGCAAACTACATTAGATGGTAGAATTATTATTTATAAATCTGAGATTGGTAGATTTAAGTTATCAAAAGCGTTAAGGGATATGGGGAAAAGGTGGGTATATAGAGTTGGATCACAGATCATCCATGATCTCATTGAATTGTGAAAAAATTTCAGTTGTCTACTCCTGTGTGTGTTGCTGGTTTACAGTCAGCAGGAGTGAATTTTTGTTCTGGAGAATTGGAAGAAGACCTCTTTGGCTCTGTGAGTGGAATATGGGTGTGAATAGAACCATAGTCATTTTATGACTGAATCTATTTTCGATTATGTAATGCTGGAAAATTCCAGGACATGGGATTGAAATTATACTTTAGAATTAGAAGTTGTTTCATGATTGACCTTACTGTTGTTAATAGTTCAGCTATTGGTAATGGAATATTCAAAACAATTCTAATCTTTTTTTTTTTCTATTCATTCGTGGGATGTGTGTGTTGCTGGCAAAGCCAACATTAGTTGCGCCTCCCTAATTGTTCTTGAGAGATTGCAGGAGCCATTTAAAGCAAATCATCACTGTCATGGTGGAGATTTAGTTGAGTTTGAGCTAAATGACTAATTACTGTTTCACATTAATATTTTCAACTGGGTACAATTAACTATCAACATGCATCCAGTGTTATTAGTTATTCATGGGAGGTGATCATTAACATAATTGATTCCAAACTTGCTCATTAGAGATTTTCTTTACACACCGTGCACTTGTAAATGTCTAATGTAATTTAGAGAGCACTTTCTTAAGTCAATTCTTGGGATGTGAGCGAGCGTCTTTGGAAAGGATGACATTTATTGCCCGGTCCCAGTTTGTCTGATTGAATAGTTTGCTGAGCCACTTTAGATGTCAGTCAGGGGTTGGCCGCTTTGGTGCGGGGACTGGAGTCACACATAGGGCCCAGACCAAGTAAGAACAGCAGGTTTCATTCCCTAAAGGGACCTTAATGAACTAATTGGCTTGTCAGGACAGTACAACACCTTCCTGGTCACTTTTATTGGTACCGTTTTGTGAAAAATTTCCAGATTTTTAAAAATTAATTTAAAATTCTCGAACTTCCATGGCGGGATTTGATCTTGCCTCCTCTGGCTTATTAGTTCGCTTTGCAACAGAAATGACAGGATAACAATGAGGAATGGAAATTCTGGCGGAAATTATTTTCTCTCTCTACCCAGGAGACCAATTTATTTTGCACGTACACTTGTCGTTCAGCCTATCCTGCCTTTCTTAGCTCTGGGAAGGAGCCATCCAATTAGCTCCACTCCTCCATCCGACTCTTTTCCCCCTTAGCTCTGCAATATTTTCCCTTTACCTGTTTATCCAGCTCCTTTTTGCAAGTTGCTATTGAACCTACTTCCACCATCCTTTCTGGCAGCGCACTCTAGACCCACGTAATCACACGAAATAAAAATTCCCTTCATCCCGCTGGCTTTATTTTTTTGCAAGTTACATTAAATTCATGTCCTCTGGGATTGTGTGTCTGTGTTATAAATATTTCCTATACAGGATTAGCTGCTGCGTATGTTGCAAAGAACTTCGTACAAGAGGTCTTTGCTGTGGCTGAAATAAGTGTCTTTGTGGAGAGGCCAGTTTAACATAGGTTTAAAGTAATTGGTAGAAGGATTAGAGAGGAGTGAGTTATTCTTTCACCCAGAGTGTGCTTGGGGTCTGCAATTCACTGCCTGAAAGAGTGGTAACAGCAGAAACCCTCATTGCATTTGAAAATAACACTTCACGGTACACGGTGTCCTACAGGTCTACGGACTAAGAGCTGGAAGGTGGGATTAGGCTGGGTAGCTCTTTTTTTTTGGCTGGTACAGACTTGATGGACCAAATGGCCTCTTTATGTGCCCGAAGTTTTTCACGCCTGGCAAGATTGGCAAAAGAAACACAGGCAACATGAAGAGAAGCTTTTCTTTTATGCAGTGAGGGTTTGGGATTTGGAATGTGTTGCCTATTAGGGTGGTGGACACCTTCGATTACAGCCTTTAAAAGGGGTTTGGACAAATACTCGAAGGAGAAAACGTTGCAGTTGTGTGGGGAAAGAGTGAGGGGAGTGGGACTATTTGAGTTGCTGTTTGAAAGAGCTGGTGCAGACTTGATGGGCTGAATGACCACCTCCTGTGTTGTACCGTTCTGATTAGCACAACCAAAAATGCAATGTAAAATCTGTTATGTTTAAATCGAGACAGCTCGTTTCATAGAATCATAAAGTATACAGCATAGAAAGAGGCCATTTGGCCCATTGTATCTGTGCTGGAAGAAGGACTCGCCCAATATGGGCTCAAAGCCATGATCCTGAGATTGAGTATCATGCTCAACTAAATGACCTCACCAGGCCTGGTTTCCTAGTCTAACACATTCCTCCCCAAGATGTCAAAATGGTATAAACAAAATCTTCCAATTCATCTATAACTTCAAATCCAAGTTTGTTTGCACCTAACTGCCACTTCATAGTGCACCTTTCCATCTGCTGTACTGTTTCCAGTGTACCTGTTGTCCTTTGGTCTTTAAGGAAGACTTTTTAAAATTATACTGGATTGGTAATCCCATCTTGACAGTTTGGAGAATTTTAATTCTGTGTCCTTTTTTTTACACAAAAAAAGGGAATAATAGGCTGGTTTTGCTAAAAGTGACCATGAAGCTGTCGGATTGTTGCAAGAACTCAGCTGGTTCACTAATGTCCCTCGGGGAAGGAAACTTGCCTTCCTTGCCCAGTTTGTGACTCCAGTCCTTAACTACCCTCTAACGTGACCAAGCCAGCCACTCCCTCCTATCAAGCTGCAGTGATTCAAAAAGATGACTTGCCACATTCTATTCCAGAATGCCATAGGCGAAGGAGTCAATCTTCATTCAGTCTTACACTTATTTACAGAGTCAAACATTACAAGCACACGCCGCCTAGCCCAGCCACACTACAGTTTCAACCAATATCGCCTCGTGTGTGTTCAAGCGAAACTCCCAATTGATGTCCACCCCCTGAACACAGGTAAACATCATTGATATACATTTAACAGACATCACCAACCTGTGATAAACAATACATGTCAGCGACATCCACACCTTGAGATCAGCTTGGGAAAACCTCTAAGATGGATTCAGGGCCAGGTTTCAGAGGTGAAAACAGAGGTTAGCAATCCATTTTCCACCCACTCTCCCCCAAGGCAGAGATCTTTATATCCAGCAATAAAATCTCCCAGGCGAATAATTTGGTCTAATTGCTGCTCTACGTGGTAGACAGGAGCGATTTGTGATATCTTGGATTGCACTTTCCCTTTTGTTCCTCAGTGTGTTAGTGTTTAACAGATGTGTTTGTATAAAGAACCTCTGTTCAAATGGGTAATCAGAAATCCCTCATCTAAATTGTTATACTGTACAATACTCATGATACGAAAAGATAGCATGCGAAGGGTTTTTGAATTCTGCTTTTAAATAATACTTGCAGATATCAGAGAGGGGTGTGCCTATAAATCACTGCAGAGTCTGCTTTTTTAAAAAATTCTTTCATGGGATGAGGGCGTCACTGGCTGGGCCAGCAGTTATTGCCCATCCCTAATTGCCCTTGAGAACGTAGTGGTGAGCTGCCTTCTTGAACCACTGCAGTCCCTGTGGTGTAGGTACACCCAGGGAGGGAGTTCCAGGATTTTGACCCAGCGACAGTGAAAGAACGGCGATATATTTCCAAGTCAGGGTGGTGTGTGGCTTGGAGAGGAACTTGCAGGTGGTGGTGTTCCCATGCATCTGCTGCCCTTGTCTTTCTATGTGGTAGAGATTTCGGGTTTGGAAGCTGCTATCTAAGGAGCCTTGTAGATGGTACACACTGCTGCCACTGTGTGTCAGTGGTTGGGGCGGGTGGAGGGTGAATAGGATGCAAATCAAGTGGGCTGCTTTGACCTGGATGGTGTTGAGCTTCTTGAGTGTTGTTGGAGCTGCACTCATCCAGGCGAGTAGAGAGTTTATTCATTTAAACATTTGTTACACTTTGCCCCAGTCTCCTGACTTGAACCCAGGCCCCTCACTCAGGCCACCGCTCAACTTGTTTACTCTTAACCACTGTGCGCACCACCCCCGCCAACACCATGCCTACCCATAAGGCCAACCTTGGCTGGTAAGTACCTTCACATCTTTCGCAGGCTTGTTGGAAAGCCTCGACAGTTTGAGAAGGTGAACGGACAGCATCGTGAGACCTGACTATTGCTGGCCGTGTCTGTGTTCTGATGGCTGGGAGTTTGTTTCCTGGTTTAAGTCGGAGTGATTTGTACTGTTTCACTCTGTGTGATTCCCCCGTTTTGACCCAGGTGCTGAATCTTTGCATTGAGATGTTCAAGTAATTGAAACTTAGTTTTTATGTTTACATGAAAACCACAAATTTGTCTGATTTTTTTTTAAATTAAAAGACTGGCATTTATATAGCGCCTTTCATGACCTCAGGACATCCCAGAGCATTTTACAGCTAACCAAATAATTTTGAGCTGTAGTCGCTGAAACGCGGAAGCCAATTTGAGCACAGCAAACTCCCATACACAGGACTAGTAACCCAGAGGTCCAGGCTAAGGCTCTGGGGACATGGGTTCAAATCCCACCATGGCAGCTGGTGGAATGTAAATTTAATCAATAAAAGTCTGGAATTGAAAGCTAATTTCAGTAAAGGCGGTGGGGGGGTGTGGGGGGGGGGGGGGTGCTGGTGGGTGACCATGCAACTATCATCAATTGTCTTAAAAACCCATTTGGATCACTAATGCCCTTTAGGGAAGGAGATCTGCTGTCCTTACCTGTTCTGATCTACATGTGACTCCAGATCCACAGTAACGTGGTTGTCTGTTAGCTACCCTCTGAGATAGCCTAGCAAGGTAGCCTAGCAAGGTAGCCTAGCAAGGTAGCCTAGCAAGGTAGCCTAGCAAGGTAGCCTAGCAAGATAGCCTAGCAAGATACTCAGTTCAGGGGCAGTCAGGATGGTGTGTGTGGCTCGGAGGGGAACTTGCTGGTGCTGGTGCTCCCATGCACCTGCTGCCCTTGTCCTCCTAGGTGGTAGAGGGTTGGGCAGCAGATGCTGGCCTTGCTAGTGACGTACACATGCCATGAAAGAATTTTAAAAAAGATCTGCTTTAATGAAGGATGAGTGGTGGTCATTGGCACCAGAACTCTGTTGCGAAGGTTGATCAGGCAAGACTCTTTACTATGGAAAAGAGAAGGCTGAGGGGGGTGACCGGATAGAGGTCTTTAAAACTATGAAGGGTTTGATAGAGTGGACAGTGTTTCCCGTTGTGGTGAAGTTCAAAGCTGAGGGTCATGATTGCGATAGTCGCTAATAAATCAAACGGGGATTCAGGAGACTTCACCCTAGAGGTTGATGAGAAGTTGGAGCTCATGACCACGAGGAATGTGTTACGAGGTTATACCCCTTTTACTTGTGAAAATATGACTTTTCAACTTTCAACTGGCTGGAACTTTTGCAATTTGGACTGAGACAGAGCAAACCCGCTTTTAAAAATGCAAGTCCACATCCTAAGGCAGGGGTGAGGAACCAACAAATCGCCCTTGGGAGTGTGGAGAGAAAGACGTTTCCTGTAACCCAGACACCGATTGAAACTCCTAACTGTCTCAGGAAGTGACATTAAACTGCAAAGCACTGGCTGTAGATGGCTGCCACAGGCAGACGCACCTCAAATCTCTTGGCATTACACCATTGGATGAAATATTTCAAGGCAAGGCTGCCAGCCACTAGAGTGAGATTGCAAGTGACACAGGCGGTGCCCAGAAAGCCTTCAGCAGAGGAAACAAGTTGAGGGCTTTCTCTGCCCCTCTCCCTTTTGGAATAAGGGTGTTGCCTGATTTGAGAAGCCAACTCTACCAGAAACCGACCAGCAAACAGTGATCTGGTAATAATTGTGACAGCTTTACATCTGACCGTATCCAGGAAACCGGCTAACCTCAATTGGTGCAGCGTTTAAAATCTACCTCTCAGGGGCAATAAAAGGGCAACCTTAACCATAAATCCTTTTGCCCTTGTTTTATCATTGGCCTCGAACCCCCCACCTTATTTCTGATACATGTGTGTGCGCGCCCTAATGATTGCACGAGGGCGGAACGCTTGACATTGCGTTTTGATGATTTTCCTCTGAGTTAGGGGGGTTAGTAAACTTGCTCTTTCTTTGACTCGGGTAAACCCTGTTTGATTGGTCCCTTATTGCTCGCATCTTAAACAGTTAAATACGTTCTGATTTCGAAAAGGACATTTCCTCATCAAAAGGATACTTAAATCTTTGTTTGTGACCAACTGAGCAAGCTGAATAGATGGGGAGCCAGTTCATCTCTTCTCACCTGGTCAGAGCAAAGTGTTGAGGCGAACAAGTATAGACGCATTCAAGGGAGAGCTGGGTAAGTACACGAGGGAGAAAGGAATAGAATGATTAGCTGATGGGACAGGAGGAGGTTCGTTTCGGAGCCTAAAGATTGACTTGGACCAGTTGGGCTGAATGGCCTGTTCCTGTGCTGTGAATTCTATGTAAGCAGTAACGAGGTCTGGCACCGTGTGCTCTTACTAGGACTTCTGCTGCCTGGTGTGATTGTTTGGCCTGAGTTTGAGGCAAAAAACATCGGATCTTGCTACACTCTGCGAGCGTGCACTGCCAGCTCCCAACATGCAGGTTTGACAGCGATTGCGACGGCAACCTTGCTGGATTCACCAAAGTTTTTGTAAGTGGCTGAAAAACCTAAATTTAAGGCATCCCTGGAGGGTTACCATCTTATTTATTGCTCTCCTGGGTGAGGTGAGTTCCTCAGCATTGGATTTCCTGCACAGCAGATGGGTGGATTCAACAGCGCTGGCTGCTTGGACTGCATTGTGCGATTGGCTTGCAGTATCAGTATGGCAATAGAAGAGGGCGGGCAGAGACCCTGAAGGCAATCAAAATACTACAGACTACAGCAGTTCAAGAAGACTACTTGCCATTACCTGCCCAAAGGGCAATAAATTCAGGTAACAAAAACAGAATTACCTGGAAAAACTCAGCAGGTCCGGCAGCATCGGTGGAGAAGAAAAGAGTTGACGTTTCGAGTCCTCATGACCCTTCAACAGAACTAGGTGAATCCAAAGAAGGGGTGAAATATAAGCTGGTTTAAGGTGTGTTGGGGTGGGAGGTGGGGGGAGAGAAGTGTGGGGGTGGTTGTAGGGACAAGCAAGCAGTGATAGGAGCAGATCTTCAAAAGATGTCACAGACAAAAGGACAAAAGAACACAGAGGTGTTGAAGTTGGTGATATTATCTAAACGAATGTGCTAATTAAGAATGGATGGTAGGGCACTCAAGGTATAGCTCTAGTGGGGGTGGGGGGAGCATAAAAGATTTAAAAATATTTAAAAATAATGGAAATAGGTGGGAAAAGAAAAATCTATATAATTTATTGGAAAAAAACAAAAGGAAGGGGGAAGAAACAGAAAGGGGGTGGGGATGGAGGAGGGAGTTCAAGACCTAAAGTTGTTGAATTCAGTATTGTCCGGAAGGCTGTAAAGTGCCTAGTCGGAAGATGAGGTGCTGTTCCTCCACTTTGCGTTGGGCTTCACTGGAACAATGCAGCAAGCCAAGGACAGACATGTGGGCAAGAGAGCAGGGTGGAGTGTTAAAATGGCAAGCGACAGGGAGGTTTGGGTCATTCTTGCGGACAGACTGCAGGTGTTCTGCAAAGTGGTCGCCCAGTTTACGTTTGGTCTCTCCAATGTAGAGGAGACCGCATTGGGAGCAACGAATACAATAGACTAAGTTGGGGGAAATGCAAGTGAAAACTGCTTCACTTGAAAGGAGTGTTTGGGCCCTTGGACGGTGAGGAGAGAGGAAGTGAAGGGGCAGGTGTTACATTTTTTGCGTGGGCATGGGGAGGTGCCATAGGTGGGGGTTGAGGAGTAGGGGGTGATGGAGGAGTGGACCAGGGTGTCCCAGAGGGAACTATCCTTACGGAATGCCGACAGGGGGGGCTGTGTTTGGTGGTGGCATTATGCTGGAGTTGGCGGAAATGGCGGAGGATGATCCTTTGAATGCGGAGGCTGGTGGAGTGATAAGTGAGGACAAGGGGGACCCTATCATGTTTCTGGGAGGGAGGAGAAGGCGTGAGGGCGGATGCACAGGAGATGGGCTGGACATGGTTAAGGGCCCTGTCAACGACCATGGGTGGAAAACCTCGGTTAAGGAAGAAGGAGGACATGTCAGAGGAACTGTTTTTGAAGGTAGCATCATCGAACAGATGCGACGGAGGTGAAGGAACTGAGAGAATGGGATGGAGTCCTTACAGGAAGCGGGATGTGAGGAGCTGTAGTCGAGGTAGCTATGGGAGTCGGTAGGCTTGTAATGGATATTGGTGGACAGTCTATCACCAGAGATTGAGACAGAGAGGTCAAGGAAGGGAAGGGAAGTGTCAGAGATGGACCACGTGAAAATGATGCAGGGGTGGAGATTGGAAGCAAAATTAATAAATTTTTCCAAGTCCCGACGAGAGCATGAAGCAGCACCGAAGTAATCACCGATGTACCGGAGAAAGAGTTGTGGAAGGGGGCTGGAGTAGGACTGGAACAAGGAATGTTCCACATACCCCATAAAGAGACAGGCATAGCTGGGGCCCATGTGGGTACCCATTGCCACAACTTTTATTTGGAGGAAGTGAGAGGAGTTGAAGGAGAAATTGTTCATTGTGAGAACAAGTTCAGCCAGACGGAAGAGAGTAGTGGTGGATGGGGGTTGTTCGGGCCTCTGTTCGAGGAAGAAGCTAAGGGCCCTCAGACCATCCTGGTGGGGGATGGAGGTGTAGAGGGATTGGACGTCCATGGTGAAGAGGAAGCGGTTGGGGCCAGGGAACTGGAAATTGTTGATGCGACGTAAGGTATCAGAGGAATCACGGATGTAGGTGGGAAGGGACTGGACAAGGGGAGAGAGAAGGGAGTCAAGATAACGAGAAACTAGTTCTGTGGGGCAGGAGCAAGCTGACACGATCGGTCTTCCGGGCCAGTCCTATTTGTGGATTTTGGGTAGGAGGTAGAAGTGGGCCGTCCGAGGTTGGGCGACTATCAGGTTGGAAGCTGTGGGAGGAAGATCCCCAGAGCAGATGAGGTCAGTGACAGTCCTGGAAACAATGGCTTGATGTTCAGTGGTCATGGTCCAGGGAGAGGTAGGAGGAAGTGTCTGCGAGTTGACGCTGTTTGCCAGTGAAACCCACCTCCTGTGATTGAACCTCTTGACAGTGCTGCACTCCCTCAGTATTGTGCGGGGAGGGTCAGCCTAGATTTTCCGCTCAACACTTTGGAGTGGGACTTGTAACCCCAGAGGGGTGTGGGTTCAAGGATGTTGATAAGAATGGAGAATTTTAGCTATGTAGCAAGGTTGGAGAGGCTGGGATTGTTTTCTTGGGAACAGGAGAGACTGAGAGAGACTTAATTGACATCTATAAAATTGAGGGGCTGAGATAAGTGGATAGGAAGAATCTATTTCCCTGACCTGCAACCTCAATAACTGGGGGGCATAGATTTAAAATAATTGGTGGAAGGATTAGAAAGGAGCCGAGAGATTTTTTTCACCAAGAGGTTGGTGGGGGACTGGAACTCGCTGCCTGAAAGGGTGATAGAGGCAAAAACCCGCATGACGTTTTTAAATTTGGATATGCACAAAGTTTTCTTTTATGGGATGTGGGTGTTGCTGGCGAGGCCAGTGTTTGTTGCCCATCCCTAATTGCCCTTGAACTGAGCAGCTTGCTAGGCCATTTCAGAGGGCAGCTAAGAATCAGCCAGATTGCTGTGGAGTCACATGTAGGCCAGACTGGGTAACGATGGCAGATTTCCTTCCCTAAAGTCCTGTAACCTGAAGGGCTATGGCCAAAGAGCTTGGAGAATGGCATTAAACTAGATTGATCTTTTTGATCTGGTGCAGGCAAGATGATCTGAATTGGCAGCCTCCTTCTATGCTGTACATTTTCTGTGTTTCTAACGCTCTGACTCTGAAGTGAGAGCACTGCTAACCAAGCCAGTCTGATATTGAACGTTGTACCTAATAGGGGTCTGTCTCAAATGGTTGACAGAGGGATTTCGATTGGGTTCGAGTGTTTGTGTAACCACACAGTAGGATGTTACAATTCTGGTCTCCTTAAGAGCGAAGCACTTTTCCAAAAGACCCGTATAAAAAAGACTTTGCTTTTCACAAATGATGACGTCGATTTCTACAGAAAGTTGGCAATAAATAGCCAGTGTGTATTAATGATCCATTATGTTATGATCAGGATGCGAGGAGTGTGCAATTGGTCAAGCCTCACTACTCCACAGTTCGTACCATTAGTTAAAAAATTTCATTCACTCACTAAAATGGCCTATTATTTACCTTCACCACAGTTACCCAGAATAAAAGAGACTTTAACCAGGTTTCTTTCAATAAAAAACAAACTAATTAGTTTATTATAAAACCAGTCTTGTCGAATAGAAAGGCAAAGCTTATTAACATAGAGTATGGAATATGAAAGTATACTAATTACTCTTTTGAGATACCCTAAGTGTCTGTCTGTCTCAATGTGCACACACACACAAACAAATAAATAAAAATAGAGGAACTCTGCCAGTGGTTAAAAGTCAATGGTTTAAGAGCAAAGGAAAGGTGATGGAGTCCTTGAAATGGCGTCCATGTTATACGGTTGGCCTGTCAGTGCTGACCCGCGAAACAGGCTGTTGCACTGCTTTTCAGGTGGACTCAAGGAACACTTGCAGGTATTCTATTCCAGCATGCAGCAACTTAGGAGCAGCTTATATTCACTTCTGGCTCTGGACTGCAATAAAAGCTGCTGTCTTCCTTTCACAAGCAGTTGACCCTTTTCTCTTAAAGCAAAAACCAACTTTTAAACACCGTTTTTCCAGGCATGGTTTTTTTTTTAGCCATAAACCACCATGTGACCCTTTTGTAAACAAAGAGTCAAGAGGTTTCCAGCTTCTTTAAAACTGCTTAATTGCCTTTTCTTGCAAAATGCTGTCTTTGCCAGGAACATCAGCAACAAGAGTCCTTGCATTAACCCTTTAAGGGATGATGTATTTTAAATACACATTCTTCCAGAATGTTGTTCTTCCTTGAAGATGTGTTCATGACAGCTACCATAAAACTGGATTTTTAGTGGGTGTTTAAAATAAGATGGGCTCAAAAAGTGTTAATAGTAAGAAAAAAAAGATATGTTTTCTATAATGCCTTTCATGACCGTCGGATGGCTCAAAGAGCTTTACAGCTAATGAAGTACTTCAGTGTAGTCACCGTTGCATTGTAGGAAAAGCAGCAGCCAATTTTCAAGCTCCCACAAACAGCAATGTGGTAATGACCAGATCATCTGTTTTTGTGATGTTGATTGAAGGATAAACGTTGGTCAGGAGACTGGGGACAACTCCGCTGATCATCATCAAAGAGTGCCATGGGATCTTTTACATCCACCTGGGAGGGCAGATGAGGTCTCGGTTTAATGTTTCATCCGAAAGACAGCACTCTCAACTGTGCAGCACTCTCTCAGCATTGGAGTGTCAACCTTGATCGGTTTTTGTGCTCAACTCTTGGAGTGAGCCTTCTAGAGAGAACGAGATGAACTTGCATAGGTCAAAGAACATCTCGCCCTTTATTTCCTGGTGTTTCAATGTTAAGCTAAGTTGTGACTTGTAGCTCGTGATAGCAGTGTCTAAACTATTCTCCATTAACCTAATGTGACTATAAACCCTAAATATCTGATCCATGAAGTCCAGGTGACTTGGGGCCCATGAGGCATCACTTCCCATCCTGTTTATAAACCTTCAATTTTTATGTCCCTTATCAAAAGATGTGCATTCCACTGTGCCAATTTCAAAACAAATTTCTTAGAAACCCCATTGTAGCCTGCCCCGTCCAACCTTGAGTTTCCTCACTGTGAGATCCATTCGTTCCTCTAGCACTCCTTTCCCACCACTCTTTCCGTCCCCATTATAAGCAGTTATTCATCAGCAACTGTATCCCTACCTTGTGGGATTCTCTACCTTATTCCCCCTACCTCACCACCTCAATCCCTGTTTTCCAAAACGCAGCAACGACTTTCCCCATCACAGCAACAGCCTTTCCTGTATTACAACCATGACTAATCTTCAAAAGGACTTTATTTCTGGTCCATTTTTTCTTCCTTTCCTTATTTATCTCTCTCTCATTCTCCCTTGCTCGCTTTCACGATAAACTAACAACAGTTGCCAACATCCGATTTAAAGCACCTACTATTAAATGTGACAGCACATCCAGATAAGGCTGCACATTCAGCCTTTGACCTGTGCAAAGTTGGGTTGGTGTGAGCAGTCATGGGCCACTGTTGGCCTCAGCACCTCAGCAGGAGCATAGTTAAGTGGGAGGTTCTTGAACTGCTGGTGCCACATTCTGTGACTTGACTCTCTATAAAGGTGGGGTAAAGAAGTGGGATCCGGTTCGTCTGTGTGATGCAGTGCGTGGTTGACTAGTTCGACACTCGCTGGCTAAACAGAATGGCTGGCTGCTTTGGTAGACGGTCCTAACTGCTGTAGGAGGAGAGATTATTGGGAGATGGGGGATTGACCTCTCTGTGGTAAAATGTAGGCTTTCTTCTGATTTGGTTTCCAAGGTCGTTGCCTCAACAATGATCCCAACACGAGCAGGAAAATAATTTCTTTATAAAGGTGCTTTCATATTGTGGGAGAGCAGCTGATGCCTTGGGTGGGGGTGGTGGGGTTTCCTCCCAATTAAATTTTTTTAATGTTCACAAACCACAGACTTCGTAGCATCGCTTGTTCTACTCCAGGCTTGCCTATTTCAATGCTCTCCTGGCCTACATTGGCTCCCAGTCTAGCAACACATGGGCTTTTTAAAATTCTCATCCTTGTTTTCAAATCTCTCCACGGCCCCTCCCGCTATCTGTAGCCTCGCCCAACCTTCCAGGATATCTGCTATCCTCCAATTTTAGATCCTTGAACATCCCTGATTTTAAACACTTCAACTTTCTTGGTCCTAAGCTCTGAAACTCTCTCCCTAAATCTCTCCACCTCTCTCCTTTTTAAGATGCTCTGTAAAACCCACCTACCTTGGCCATCTGTCCTAATATCATCTTACGCGACTTGTGTCAAATTTTGTTAATTATTCCCACGTGAGAAGCACTCTGGGATGTTTTACGACATTTTAAGTGCTATATACATGCAAACTGTAGAGCTGTAATTATATGTTTTCTAAGATCTGGCGCCTCCTGTGTGCAATCTGACCCTCCACCTTCGAGAGGCCCTTAGACTGAAGTGAATTGCTATGTGTGAAGGTGCTTTACAGAGGTCAGTGTCTTTAGATGGGGGCGTTTGTTGAGGCTGAGTTCACAAAGTGAACCATGTCGTTCACGCTGACACTGCCTTCAGGCTATTCTCACACCCGTGACTCTTATTTTCTTGGCGTCTGACAGCTTCACTGTAACCTGATGCCATCTGGGAGAGCATGGCCTCCAAACTGAATTTGCTTTCACCAAACAAGAGCATTAATCGACATAAAGGAAGCAGTGATAAAGTTCTGTAAAATAAAGGCTTGAGTACTGAGTAATGTGATAACCTGTCAACATAATGCATGGCATCTTGTGTTAACCCAGCTGGTAATATTTCATCACTGCCCATAAAGCAGTGACTCAGCTCAAGAGAGTTATCATTTTTCAACGAAAGATAATCACTGCGCAGTCAAAACAGTGTTGCTGAATATACAGTCTTTGTCCTGCGATTTTGCATTCTTAATTAAACAATCACACATGGTGCATTGTGCTGTAGCTAAAATAACATTTTTGGGGTTGGGAAGCAATCCTTTGTAACTGGGCAGGCTTTCTTTCCCCAATTTATGAGACGCGATTTTTACAAAAGGGTCTGTTGTAGTAAGGAAAGGAATTTAGCACCTTTAGCATGTCACTCAAATGTCCCAAAAGACATACAATAAAGACCTGCATTTCAATAGCACCTCTCGCAAACTTGGGACATCCATTTTGGACACAACAAAGCTCTTAACTGGAGTGACTAGTTAATTTATTTTTGTAAACTGTGGATCAATCCTAGCACCTTTAATTATTCTCTGTGACGCATCTTCAGATGCTTTTTTTTAACGTTAGTGGCACTGACCAGGAATTTATCGATACATGTGAACAAATGGCACCCTCTGTTCATAATGCTTCCAGCTCCCCAAAGACTTTTGGCAGAATCACAGAATCTTTACGTGCAGAAGGAGGCCATTCAGCCCAATGTGTTTGCACTGGCTCTCTGAAAGAGCATTCTACCTAGTCCCACATCCCTCCTTCACGTTCTCTCTTTGCAGATAGCAATTCTGTTTTGAATACTTCAATCGAACCTGCCTCCACCACCCTCTCAGGAAGTTTGTTCCAGACTCCTCTGGGTGAAAAAAAACTTTCCTCACATCACGTTTGCCAATTATTTTGAATCTATGCCCTCTAGCTCTTGATGCCTTTTTGACTGAGAACAGTTTCTCACAATTTACCCTGCCCATATCCCTCAGTATCTTGAATACCTCTATCAAGTCTCCACTCAGCCTTCTTTTCTCCAAGTTAAACAGTCCCAACCTCTCCAACCTATTGTCATAGCTACAGTCCTTTATCCCTGGAATCATTCTTGTGAATCTCCTCTGTACTCTCTCCAATGCCTTCACATTCTTCCTCAAGTCTGGCACCCAGTACTGGATGCAGTACTCCAGATGAGGCCTAACCAGTGTCTTATAAAAGTTCAACATGACCTCCTTACTCTTGTACTCAATGCCTCTATTAATAAAGCCTAAGATACTAACTGCTCTCTTAACATGCCCTGCCATCTTCAATGACCTGTGTATGTATACACTGAGGTCCCTTTGTTCCTGCATCTCCATTAGAGGGTCTCCCTTTATTTTATAATGTTTCATCATGTTTTCCTGCCAAAACAAATCACCTCATACTTCTCTGCATTGAACTTCATCTGCCACTTGTCCGCTCAGTCCACCAACACGTCTATGTCCTTTGAAGTTCAAGACTATCCTCATCACAGTTGACAACATTCCCAATCTTCGTATCCTCTGCTAATTTTGAAATCATGCCCTGCACACCAGAATCTAGGTCATTAATATATACCAGGAAGAGCAAGGGTCCCAACACTGACCCCTGAGGAACTCCACTACAAACCTTCCTCCAATCTGAAAAATTGGGGAAAACTCTCCGCTGGTTGGAGTCATACCTAACACAAAGAAAAATGGTTGTGGTTGTTGGAGGTCAATAATCTCAGCTCCAGGGCATCACTGCAGGAGTTCCTCAGGATAGTGTCCTTGACCCAACTATCTTCAGTTGCTTCACCAATGACCTTCGTTCCATCATATGTCAGAATTAGGATGTTTGCTAATGAATGTTCAGCACCAGGCTCGACTCCTCAAATACTGAAGCAGTCCATGTCCAAGTGCAGCAAGACCTGGAAAACATCCAGGCTTGGGCTGACAAGTGGCAAGTAACATTCACACCACACAAGTGCCAGGCAATGACCATCTCCAACAAGAAAGAATCTAACCAATGCTACTTGAGGTTCAATGGCATTAACATCACTGAATCCCCAACAATCAACACCCTGGAGGTTACCATTGACCAGAAACTAAACTGGACTAGCCATATAAATACAGTGGCTACAAGAGCAGGTCAGAGGCTAGGAATCGTGTGACAAGTAACTCGCCTCCTGACTCCCCAAAGCCTGTCGACCATCTACAAGACACAATTCAGGAGTGTGATGGAATACTCCCCACTTGCCTGGGTGAGTGCAGCTCCAACAACACTCAAGAAGCTTGACATCATCGAAGACAAAGCAGCCATCTTGATTGGCACCCCATCCACAAACATTCATTCCCTCCATCACTGCTGCACAATAGCAGCAGTGTGTACCATCTACAAAATGCACTGCAGGAATTCACCAAGGCTCCTTAGACAGCACCTTCCAAACCCACGACCACTACCATCTAGAAGGCCAAGGGCAGCAGGTAGATGGGAACACCACCACCTGGAGGTACCCTCCAAACCACTCACCGTCCTGACTTGGAAATATATCGCCGTTCCTTCACTGTCGCTGGGTCAAAATCCTGGAACTCCCTCCATAAGTGTACCTACACCACATGGACTGCAGCTGCTCAAGAAGGCAGCTCACCAGCACCACCTCAAGGGCAACCAGAGATGGGCAATAAATGTTGGCCCAGCCATCGAACCCATATCCTGTGGATAAGTTCAAAAAAGGTTCTTTCACCTCTTTGTAATTTCATTGCAAATTTGTCTCAGTACATCCCTACCATTAGTAGGTGGTCTGTATAGTGCACTGATCAATGTTATTGCACCTCTATCATTCCTTACTTCTAGCCAAAGAAATTCTGTCCTTAACATCTATGGAGCATCCTCTTTCTCCAGTACTGTACTCCAGTACCATAAGATGTAGGAGTGGAAGTAGGCCATTCGGCCCATTGAGTCTGCTCCGCCATTCAATGAGCTCATGGCTGATCTGATAATCCTCGACTCCACTTTCCTGCCTTTTCCCCATTCCCTTGCTGATCTGGCTATTTCGGATGAGACCATAAGATGTAGGAGCAGAAGTAGGCCATACAGCCCATCGAGTAATTCCATCTTTCGTCAATACTGCCGTCTGCTGTGGTGGGATTCAAACCTGGGTCTTCGGAGCATTACCCTGAGGTCCAGTGACAATGCTACTACACCAACACCTCCCCCTACCTCTTGGACCTCTCCAGTTAATTACCAGTTACTGATTAACCTACTCCTTCTGCTGTACCAAAGTGGAAATCAAATGCTGCAGGACGAAAAAGAGTAAAAGAAACAAGCTACCTCCTCTCCCCACTTCAAACTCACAACTCAGCAAGCTCTACTTCTTGCAATAAACCGAAAGCACCCCTTTCCTCTTATGCACCGAATTCCCACTTTCAAATTCCCAGACACTTCCTCTGTCTCCATCTCACTCAGGCATAGTCTGCCTTCCAGGCCCTGCCCCTTAACTTTGCAATGGATTCTGAGTAGCAACACGCTGTCATCTGATAGTGTGGTGCCTTCCCTAGGGGCCTCTGTGAACAGGCAAGCAACAGCAAGGCTCTTCAACCAATCACATTGAAGAATCCTCGCCGAGACGCTCAAATTGTAAAACAAAAGCATAAATTAGAGTTATTTAATTCATTTCGAAAGTCGTGTACAGGAAGTGAAATGGGGGAAAGAAAGATGGGATTAAGAAAGAAATGAGTCAAAACAAAAAGGTAAAAGTAGATTTACTTTTTTTTAAATCGTAATAATAATTAAATTCTGAAGGAATGAGCATACAAATTTGGAAACCTAAACATTTGGTGAAGGTAAGTTTTAGACTTACTGTTAAAAAATCACTTACACTTGAATGAGCAAGCCTTAACTTTTTCTGACATGCTTTTAGGTAAATACCTTAGTGTCACGCCCTTTATGGGTTTCAATGTGGAGTTGCTCAGCGATGCACAGATGTAGTGAAGCTTGTGGAGGAGAAGGGCAACTGGACAGGAACTTCATGCTTTCTGTGTGTAACTGCACATGTGTGGATATCTGATGTTGATGTCTGATTTACTTCTTAATAACATATATTAATGTGGATTGTTGTGTTAAATGAACTGACCCCCAAAGCTGTGTTCAGTTGGACTTAAAGGAGGATCATAGATTGTTACAGCACAGAAGGGGGCCATTTGGCCTATTAAGGCTGTGCCAGGTATACAATTAATTCCATTGTTTAATTGTTACAATTAGTTCTTCACAAATAATATATGTGAATACATATCCCAGGATGTCACATTCACTGCTGCAGTGTAGTTATGTGTTGAGGAACAATGTATCAGCCCACTAACCACATGGATAGCTGAAATAAATACATTCGATGAAGCTCCAGCATTGGGAGTCTAACTTGTGAACATTTCTAACTTATGGGTAGCAAAAGACATGGTGGCAATGGTTTGTGTATGAGTTAAAAACCCAAACGTTTTAAAGAAATTTAATTCTGAGTAAGCTTGAAAAATAAACCCGAATTAGTGCCAGAGAGAGGGAGAAAGAAACTGGCTGAATCATGTGAAAACAAGATGCCTGCCAAAGCAATAAACACACAGTACCAACCCAAGTTGAATTGGGAGGCTGATATTTGTTGCAGAGGTATTTGACGAGGTTAAATTTGAGAAAGGGTTAAATTTGTTTAATAGCTGGGAGTTGAGTGAAGACGACAGCAGAAACCCAGAAACAATTTTCGAAAAATTCAGCACCCATCTCCAGCCGAAGTCAAATCATCAGATCTACCACAATGAATTTCAAGGCCCGAGGCAGGAATTGGGTGAGCCCGTTGACAATTTCAGAACAAGATTGAAAAATGCAGCCCGAAAACGTAGATTTAAGGAAACAGATGAAAGGCTGCTAGATCAGTTCATTTGGGACTCTACACACCTTGAAGCACAAAGGGATTTAACTGAAAAGGGCAAGTTAATTCACTGGCTGGAAACCTGAATCGAAATTTTAAAACCAGACTTCTTAAAAATGCAGACTGAAGTGACTTGAACTCATAGGCCAAGATGGCTAATCACAATTTGCATTACTATACATTCCACATTCCAATTCATGGAGTGGAGTCAGTCTGTCTGCAAAACCTATCAGACAATGACTTCAGGAGAGCATCTGAAGCCAGCTGAGCCACCAAGCTACATCCCCTGTCTCATTTGGAAGGCATCAATGGCAATCACCTGAGGTATTCAGCTGTTGGAGATGGGCCATTAAGACTAATCGCTTGGACAATGGGACCCTGGCTAAGTTAGCTTCAAACATGAGCGAATCAAGTCACCTTTGGAATACATGGACAATGTCTTTTTTTTAATTCCTCTGGCAGTTATTGAAGGAAAGTCACATGACAAGCCAACCCTTTGTATGTTTTAAGCACATGTTTTCTCAGCAGAACTGAGGACAAGTAGGGAGAAGATCTAAGTGTGGTTCCTCCCACCTCCCTTTTTCTCCAACCCACCTGGTTATCTTCAAGCTCTGTTTGCTGACTGTGACCATGTATGACATCCTGCTGCAGACACAGATTCCTTACCAGAACCCAGCCCAGCACTACTGTCTCCCAAAGGACAACCAACTTGGTCATCTACATCTTTAAGTCAGAGGCCTCGAGACCATCGAATTCATCTGAAGCCAGCCTAGTCACCAAACCATAGACTGGCTTATGGCCTCTAATTTGGCCAACCCATCCTTACCCATTCTGTAATCTGTATTTGTGTGTGTGCGTGTGTGAATTTCAAGAGTGTCAATGTACATTTTTTATTATTTTGCATAGGTCTGTTTAAGCATAATAAAGCTAACCTCTTTTATTTGTTGAACTCAAGAAAACCTATGCTATTGGTTCCTTTATGATCACAGCATGTAAACAGTTAAGTACTCACTGAATTGGGTCTTCAAACAAAAAAAACCTGTTGCAGGCAAATGAGGAGAGGGCAAAGAGGGAACCCATTCGACCCCCTCTGCCCCTGGTCTGTATAACTGTATATTCTCCATTACCGTAGCAGATGGTCCTGCTATCTTGGGGTTGTGCAATTATGACAAGCTGCAGCTTTTCTTAGTAAACCATGAGAGGAAAGGTCCAGGTGCAAAGATCCATCACCTGGTGCACATACCACCACTAAAACTGAGTCAAATTAAAGATGAGACCAGCAAAGATGAAGAGTTATAGGTGCTTTCTCAGCACGAGATCCAGGAATGGCCTTTTAAAAGGGGGAAGACCGTGGCGTAGACGGGTTCAAATCCCACCACGGCAGCTGGTGGAATTTAAATTCAATTAATAAAATCTGGAATTGAAAGCTGATCACAGCAGTGGTGTCCATGACAGCTATAGTCAATTGTTGTAAAGACCCATCTGGTTTATTAATGCCCTTTAGGGAAGGAAATCTGCCACCCTTACCTGGCCTACATGTGACCCCAGAGCCACAGCAATGTGATTGGCTCTTAGCTGCCCTCTGAAATAACCTAGTAAACCACTTTCAAAGGCAACTGGGGATGGGCAACAAATACTGCCTTTGCCATCGATACCCATATCCCAAGAAGGAATAAAGAAAGATACAGAAATAAAAAAAGATACAGAATAAAGAAAGATGCAGCAAGCACAGCCAGCAATACAACAGATGATACCTCACGAGAAGATACATACGAAATAGGAGCGGGAGTAGGCCATTTGGCTCCTGAAGCCTGCTCTGCCATTCAATAAGACCATGCTGATCTGTTTGTGTTTCGAGTTCCACATTCCCATCTACCAGTAACCTTAGATTCTCATTAGGCAAGGGAATCTATCTACCTCTGCCTTAAAATCATTCAGTGACCCCCACCTCCACGCCTTCTGAGGCAGAATTCCAAAGTCTCACAACCCACTGAGAGAAAAAAATTCTCCTAATCTCTGTCCAAAAGGGTGACTCCTAATTTTAAAACAGTGACCTCTAGCTCTGGACTCACCCAGAAGAGGAAACATTCTTTCAACATCCACCTTGTCAATACCATTCAGGATCTTATATACCTCAGTCAAATCACTCCTCACTCTTCTAAACTCCAGTGGAAACAAGCCAAGTCTATCCAACCTTTCCTCATAAGACAACCCAATCATTGCAGTTATCAGTCTAATAAAACCTCCTCTGAACCAATGCATTTACATCCTTCCTTAAATAAGGAGACTGAAACTTCACACACTATTCAAGATTCGTTCTCACCAATTCCCTATATAACAGGCATAACATCCTTACTTTTATGTTCAATTCCTTTCGTAATAAAGGATAGCATTCCATTAGCCTTCTCAATTACTTGCTGTACCTGCAGACTAACTTCTTGTGACTCATGCATGAGAACACCTAGATCCCTCTGCATCTTAGAAATATGCAGCCATTCTCCATTTAAGTTATACCCTGCTTTTTTATTCTTCCTGCCAAAGTGAACAACTTCACATTTTCCTGGATTTTTCTCCGTCTGCCAGATTTTTTCCCCACTCGCTAAACTTATCTATATCCGTCTGCAAATTCCTTATGCCCTCTTCACAACATACTTTTCTACTTATCTTTGTGTCATCTGCAAATTTAGCTACCACGCCTTCGCCCCCCTCATCTAAGCCATTGATATAAATTGTGAAAAGTTGAGGCCCCGGTACTGATGCCTTCGGGATTCTTCTCGTCACATCCTGCCAATCAAACAAAGACCCATTTATGCATACTCTCTGTTTTCTGCCAGCCAGCCAATCTTCTGTCCAGGCTAATATGTTACCCACTGTGCTATGAGGTTTTATTTTCTGCAATAACCTTTGATGTGGCACCTTATCAAATGCCTTCTGGAATTCCAAGTACAGTACGTCTACAAGGTCACCGCTATCCACCGCACATGTGACTCCTTCAAAGAGCTCTAATAAATTGATTAAACATGATTTCCCTCTTATAAAACCAGGATAACTCTTCTCAATTACCTCAAGCTTTTCTAAGTGCCCAGCTATAACCTCTTTAATGATCAAACCCAACACCTTCTGCTAGCCGGGTTCAGAATAATCATGCCCAAATTGATGCAGGAAGAACTTCTCCAGAAGATGCACTTCTGCATTCCCATGTGGCCTTCAAGCAAGCTCAGAGCCAGATCAACTGTCTACTGGATGGACATCCACAAAGTCATGAAAAGAATGGTGTCGGCATGCAATGTATGCCAGAAGTACAGAAATACACAAGAAGAGTAGAGCTACTGAAGTACCCAGACCATGGCTTAATGTGGGAGCTGATTTATTCACACACAATCAAGAACAGTATCTCATAGTTGCAGTCTACTACTCAAAGTTCCCTTCTTTCCAAAAGATCCAAGAGCTACAACAGTCCTCTCATCAGTATGAGTTCTGTTCGCTAAGCAAGGGATTCCTGAAAGAATAATATGTGACAATGGAATCCAATACATCCCCAGAGAATTTCAGGGATTTGCTGAACAGTGTGGGTTCAATATCATCTCCACATTACCCAAGCAGACTTGGGATTTACAGAAAGTCACATCCAGAAGGTCAAAAAAACCCTTACGAAATGACGAGAGACAAAGGAAGACCCAAACCTTGCCTTATTATCACACTGATCTGCACCTCTCGAGGATGACATGAAATCACCTGCAGAGTTGTTCAATGGGAGAAAGTATAAGACAACTCTGCAAAGCAAGATACTCCCTCCATGTGACCAGGAGGAACTAAGACAATAACTCACTGAGGCATAGGTAGAAGGAGGTCAACACTCCAACAAGCTTGCCTGAGCTGTGGGAAAGTCAAAGCTATACATGTATACGATCCAGTCATGAAAACCTGGAACCCGGCAAAGGCTGATGGTGTAAGTGAGACTTTAAGGTCATACATCATTGAAACAAATCGGTCAGGAAATGAGAAGGCGCAGAGTCCATACTCGACCTACGCCTGAGCTGGAAAAGCAGAAGAGATCACCAGCAATATCATTAACCAGCGAGACAAAACCACACTAGCAGGTGGTGCGACATCAAAAATGTCACCTGCAAGTGACACAGCGTTAGCAACATCAAGTGCGATTCCTACAACACCAGGAGCAACACAGACAATGCCTGCACAGCATGCCAACTCGCCACCTCAGAGCGATAAGTGCCAAATCTACAAGATGGAGGCACAACACCACCTAAGTGATACTGTAAACATTATTCCCATGAGAAAAGAAAACAACCTACAAAAGACTCTTGAGGGGTTCAGTTTGTTTATGAAAGTCGATTTTTAGTTTAGAAGAAGAGTTAATGATTGAAAAAGTTATATTGATATAGAGGCACTATATTTAAGTTTTAAAGAAAGAGGGATGTTAAGTTGTCATGTTATTTGTAAAAGGCTGGGAACTAATTACTATGTGAACATATTTCCCGGGGTGCCACATTTACTGCTACACTGGAGTCATGTAATGATGTAATCGGTGGCGGCGTTCCCTTGGAATCCAGGATGACATCCGTCAGGCTTGGTGAGACGTCAGAGGGCTGAGAAGCCCAATTCTGGATCCAGGTGTTCTTCCACAGTAGGGGGCACGTTATTGCGCAGGGGATTGGAAATCGCAGCCCCGGGTTGGCTTCCTTCTTCCTCTGCCGCTGCAGCTCCACCTCATTGTCGTGTCACTGAGCCGTGAAGTGGCTTGTGCCTTGATGGACCATGTGGTGCCAAGCTGAGCACTCTCCTCCCAGTCAGTGGTTTTAATGCCTCTGTGCTTTAGGGTGACCTTGAATGTATCCTTATACCTTTTCCCTTGGCCATTGATGAGGAAGCCCAACACCAAGTCAACTGTGCCAGCACTGCCGCCTTCAAGCTGCGCCAATGTGTCTTTGACAACAGGGATCTTTGGAAGTCAACAAAGATTCTGATGTATACAACTGCTGTGTTGACCACTCTCCTCTACTGCAGCGAAAGATAGACTGTCTATCAATACCACATTAAGATCCTTGAGAGCTTCCATCAGTGGTGCTTGCGCCAAATTCTGGAGGTCAAATGGAAGGACCGTTGGACTAACGCGAGCGTCCACCATGAAGCTGCATCTACCAGCATTGAAACCCTGCTCCCACGGAACCAATTCCGATGGACAGGCCATTGTGTCCGGATGTAATGATGTATCGGTCTACCAGTCTATCAGCCACATGGAGAGCAGCAAGAAACACACTCGATGAAGCGCCAGCACTTTTGAGTCTAAAGTGTGATTACTTCTAACTTATGGGAGCCAGACCACCTAACACTCACTTTCCTGTTTCTTTTCCACATAGCCCTATAGATTTCTCCTTCCCAAGCCTTAATCCAAATCTCTTTTGAAAGCTACTACTGAATCTACTTCCACTGTTTTTTCAAGCAAAAAGCCTTTGAGATGATAAGAATTCTCCTTATCCCTCCCCATGCCCTTTTTTTGGTTAATTACCTTAAATCTGTGTCCTCTACTTGCAGACTCTGCCGGTGGGGATGGTTTCTATAGGCTAAATTTCACAGGGGTTGGGGTGGGGTAGTAGTGGTGATTGCATAATCCTCATGTCCCTTTTGTAGGAGTCAGCCAGCAGCCAATGGACCTAAAAAAAATTCCCACCCAACAGTGATAAATAGGGTTACCAACCCTCCAGGATTGGCCTGGAGACTCCAGGAAAGGGAGATCAATCTCCAGGACACTGCTGTGTGCAACCCTGGAGAAAAATCATCGGGACGTTAAAAAAATAATTTTTTGTCATTCTCTTTGAACATTTCTCTTTACCAGATTTAAAATATTGAAAAAGGCCGCCTGTCTCACAGTCAAGCATCATTCAGTTGGGCAATGAGTCTTTTTGCTTTCCGATTGGTGTAGGAAGGCGGTACATCACAAGGATGGACGTGTTGGCTGACCAATGGCTGGAGGGCACGGGGCAAGTCATGTGATGGAACCTCCAGGAATTCATTTAATCACATTTGGCATCCCTAAGAGAAAATGAACTGCTGCCAGGCTAAACAAGCTAAACAGGCTAAACTTCTGAGATAAAAACAAAAATCTGCGGATGCTGGAAATCCAAACAAAAACAGAAATACCTGGAAAAACTCAGCAGGTCTGGCAGCATTGGCGGAGAAGAGCAAAGTTGATGTTTCGAGTCTTCATGACTTTTCAGCAGAACTAAGTAGAAATAGGAAAGGGGTCAAATATAAGCTGGTTTAAGGGGGGTGGGGGGTGGGGGGGAAGAGTGCCAGAACTGAGTAGTGGTCACTACTGGTACTGCTATCAAAAAGAACTTCGATGGATCCTGGAACCAGGCAAATCCTTTATATTTAATTTCTCCAAACCCTTCATGATTTTGAATGTCTCTATTAAGTCTCCCTTTAAACTGCTCTGTGCTAAGGAGAACAATCCCAGCTTCCCCCGGTCACTCCATGGAAGCCCCTCCCCCCTGGTAATATTCTAGTAAATCTCCTTTGCTGCCATGCAGTCTTTTAAAAAAAACCTTTTCTGTTTGTTCATGGGATGTGGGCATCCCTGGCATCATTTATTGCCCATCCCTAATTGCCCTTGAGAAGGTGGTGGTGAGCTGCCTTCTTGAACCGCTGCAGTCCCATGTGGTGTAGATACACCCACAGTGCTGTTAGGGAGGGAGTTCCAGGATTGTGACCCAGGGACAGTGAAAGAACATATTTCCAAGTCAGGGTGGAGAGTAGCTTGGAGGGGAACTTGCAGGTGGCGGTGTTCCCATCTACCTGCTGCCATTGTCCTTTTGGGTGCTAGAGGTCATGGGTTTGGAAGGTGCTGTCGCAGGAGCCTTGGTGAGTTTCTGCAGTGCACCTTGTAGATGGTACACACACTGCTGCTACTGTGTGTCGATTGGTGGAGGGAGTGGATGTTAAAGGTGGTGGTGTGGTGCCAATCAAACGGGCTGCTTTGTCCTGGATGGTGTCCAGCTTCTTGCGTGTAGGAGCTTCACTCACCGAGGCAAGTGGAGAGTATTCCATCACACTCCTAATTTGGCATTAGTCTAAAATGGAAGAATACAACTTGGCTGACTAACTCTATGTGCTTTTATTTCAGATATTCCTGCTTGCCTGCCCTCCTTGCCCTGCTGTCTTGATTCTCTTCAGGTGAGCATTACATTATTGAGATTTTTGATTTCTTATTGCGCAACGACAGGTTAGAAAACATCCAATATAATATAAGTTCCTTAAAAGCAATAATTTGCCATACTTTGTTTTCATCCCCTTCCCAACCCCACTCAAATCTGGGAACAGATGGGAGCTACTCAGCCCCTCGAGTCTATTCCACCATACCGTTCGATCATGGCTAATCTGTACATCATTGCCAACTATGCACCTTGGTTCCATATCCTTTAATCCCTCCCTCTTCAGCCCTAAGAGAGCTTTGCTGACCATGGACTTCCATGTGTTGGTCCATGTTTATACTTGGCACGGTACTGCCGTGGTTTGCTGTTGCCTTCTGCAGGTTCTGGCTGACCAGGAGACTCTTCCACTCTTACCATCTGCCATAGGCGTATTAGAAGGATTTGCAGGTTGATAATTGTTTTGTTGTGTGGTCAGGGTCCAGTCGGGGCTTTTGGGGATTGCCTATTCTCCTGAAGTTTGCTGCTCAAGTCTGTGATTTCTCAAAACCATTACTCTTTTTATCTTACAGCAAATGTTTACACATTTGGTCCTCTACATGAGGTTGGAGCTTCTCCACCTTCCAGATCTCTCTTACCTCTCAGTCGTGTGCTCTGACATCATTATCACATAAACATCATGTCTGCGTCTGATGTTAATTTTTTGTCCTATGTCTCCCCCACCCAAATCTTTATTCCTATCATATTTACATCCTTCTACATCTCCCCCCGAAAATTGTTAGACTTCACAGGGTTAGTCCCAGAAGTGCCTTGACCAATCTCCCTGATTTTGTTCTGATCTCCTTTGAAGGTTGAGGAGGTGATGGCGTAGTTGTATTGTCTCTGGACTAGTAATCCAGAAACCCAGGGCAATGCTCTGGGGACCCAGGTTCGAATCCCGCCACAGAAGATGGTAGAACTTGAATCCAATAAAAATCTGGAATTATAAGTTTAACATGACCATGGCTAGGAATCGTGCAATGAGTAACCCACCTCCTGATTCCCCAAAGCCTGTCTGCCATCTACAAGGCACAAGTCAGGAGTGTGATGGAATACTCCTCACTTGCCTGGATGAGTGCAGCTCCCACAACACTCAAGAACTGCTCCAGGGCAAAGCAGCCTGCTAGACTGGCACCACATTCACGAACATTCATTCCCTCCACCACCGACGCACAGTAGCAGCAGTGTGTACCATCTACAAGATGCACTGCAGCAACTCACCAAGGCTCCTTAGACAGCACCTTCCAAACCCATGACCACTACCATCTAGAAGGACAAGGGCAGCAGATAGATGGGTTCCCCTCCGCTCACAATCCTGACTTGGAAATATATTGCTGTTCCTTCACCGTCGCTGAGTCAAAATCCTGGAACTCCCTCCCTAACAGCGCTGTGAGTGTACCTACGCCACATGGACTGCAGCGGTTCAAGAAGGTGGCTCACCACCACCTTCTCAAGGGCAACTATGGATGGACAATAAATGCTGGCCCAGCCAGTAAAGCCCACATCCTGTGAATGAATAAAAAAAAAAAAATATTCCATCCTCTCCCTTCTGTCAGTGTGAGTGATCTTCACCTGGGTGGTTGAAGAGCTCGTAAGTAAGTCTTCCTTCTTTATCAGGAGTAAGCTCAAGTTTCCATTAGCTTTCTCTCCAATGATATTAAGGTTCTGCTGTTTCTCCTTATGATACCCTGGTCTGTCTCAATTCCTGTACAATCTAGTTTGTGTAATCCTGAAGCAGTTCTGTACTTGGGGAACCTTTTTGTCCAGTTGTCCCAGTTCTGGGCCTGTTCCGAGCCTCCTTCACTCTGAAATGGCTCCGGCAGTGGTAGTGCAGAATGCATGCTTCTGCTGAGTCCTGGAATTCTTCCTGCTTCTGTGATGCTTGCTGCTTGGGGCATATACTCGCTGCTGTCCGGTCTCCGAGTCTGTATCTCAGCTTTGTATCTGTTGCTCTCGCAATGTCACACTGTTTTCGTGAGTCTTAATTCTTCTTCTTTTGTTCTTCCTTTGGGAACTTCTTTTTTGCCAGCCCATTTCCCTCTTTCTTAAGGTCCTGCTGGGTCTTGTGTTCAATACCACCATGTTTTGTTGTGTGGTCAGGGTTTAGATGGGTAGGGGGTGTAGTGGCCTACTTTGGGGATTATCTGTTCTCCCAAGGTATGACCCATTAGTCTGTAGTTTCTCAAAACCACTATTTATTTGCAGCAAATATATACACATTTGGAGTTCTACCCGCAGTTGGGGCTTCTCCTCGTTCTGGATCTCTCTTGCTTCTCAGTCAGGTGATCTGACATCATTATTACATCAGCATCATATATGCTTCTGATGTTAACTCTTTAATATACAATAAGCAGTTTGGCCACGTTATGAACACACCTTCTGTGGTCATCAGGCCCCATAGTGTGACTCGAACCCGGAGCTTCTGGCTCAGAGGTAGGCTCACTACCCACTGCGGCACAAGATCTCCCTATCCCTTAATACCCTTCCCTAATAAAAGTCTGCCAATCTCAGTTTTGAAATTTTGAATTGATGCCCATGGCTTCAGTAGCTCTTTGGGGAGAGAGATCCAGGTTTTTCTCTCACCTTTGTATGAGGAAGTGCTTCCTGACAACACCCCTGAATGGCCTAGCTCTAACTCTAAGGTTAAGCCCCCTTATTGTGGACTCCCCCTACCAGAGGAAATGGTTTCTATCTATCCCCTTCTCCTACTACTTACCACAACTCCTTTTAATCATCTTAAATATCTCGATTAGATCACCCCCTTTAATCTTTTATATAAAATTAGTCTAAGCCTTAAGTGTTTTCAACGATGGAGCATCCACAACCCTCTGGGGTAGAGAATTCCAAAGATTCACAACCCTTTGAGTGAAGACATTTCTCCTCATCTCAGTCCTAAATGATCGGCCCCTTTTCCTGAGACCGTGCCCCCGTGTTTTAGATTCCCCAACCTGCGGAAACTATCTCTCAGCATCTACCCTATCAAACCCCTTCAGAAGTGATTAGGAAGTGAAATGGAATGTTGGCCTTTATTGCAAGAGGGGTGGAGTATAAACGTAGGGAAATCTTACTACTACCGTACAGGAGGACATTGGTGCAACCACTCCTGGAGTACTGTGTACAGTTTTGGTCATCGTACTTAAGGAGGGATATATTTGCATTGGAGGCAGTTCAGAGAAGGTTCACTAGGCTGATCCCTGCAATGAAGGGCATGCCTCATGAGGGAAGGCTGAACAAGGTGGGCCTATACTCATTGGAGTTTAAAAGAATGAGAGGTGATCTTATTGAAACATACAAGATTCTGAGGGGGCTTGACAGGGTGGATACTGAGAGGACGTTTCCCTTGTGGGAGAGTCTAGAACTAGGGGGCACAGTTTCAAAGTAAGGAGTCTCCCATTTAAGACTGAGATGAAGACATACTCCTTCTCTGAGGGTCATTAGTCTTTGCAATTCACTACCCCAGAGTGCAGTGGAGGTTGGGTCATTGAATATATTCAAGGCTGAGTTAGACAGATTTTTGATTTACAAAAAAGCTAAAGGTTATTGGGGAGGAGTGTCGGGAGGCAGGAAAGTGGAGTTAAAGTTCCAATTGGATCAGCCATGATCTCACTGAATGGTGGGGTAAACTCAAGGGACCTACTGCTGCTCTTATTTCTTGTGAACTTATGAGCTCTGCAAATATTTCCAGTACTCTCTTGAAAGTTACTTTGCACCCTCTCTAAGGCCTTAACATCCTTCCTGAATTATGATTCATGGATTTTTTTTTTTATTCGTCCATTGGATGTGGGCATTGCTGGCTAGGCTGGTATTTGTTGCCCATCCCTAACTGCCCTCGAGAAGGTATGGTGCAGTAACTGTAGCTTTAAGGAATGTAGAGACTAGCTTTAAGACGTATTGTACTCTGTAGTATCACGTGACAGTGTGAACGAATCAGCCTGAAGTGCAGGGAACCTTAGGGGTGGAGTTTGTGTCTAGCCGTGGATCCTGATGGAAGCATGTAACTGCTGCTGAAGCCCTGTAAATAAATTTCACTGTTTCTTCTGAGAAACCCGTCTGGAAGATCAAGTCTCTCACGACTGGCAACGAGGATAAATTGGTTCAGGAGCTGTCCCTTGCCCGGTGAATGTAAGTGTCTTGTTTTAAACAGAAAAAAAGGGAAAATATACTCACCCGGGTGTACCAGTTTTTTGGCGGGATCGACCCCTTCGAGTTATCCGCAGAGGATTGGAGTCAATTTATAAAACGTCTCGGTTTCTTTTTCCAAGCAAACGAAATAATGGCAGAGGAAAAAAGGAAAGCAATTCTACTAAGGCTCTGCGGGAGTAAAACTCATAGTTAATCTGTAGTTTGACGGCCCCGAACGCTCCCGATTCGAAGATGTCCAGCGAATTCGCAGACCTTGTAAATGGTCATTTTCAACCCAAACCCTTGGTAACCATGCAGATGCTCAAATTTAACTCGAGAGTAAAAGCTCCCGAGGGTAGACCATAGCAACGTACGTAGCGAAGTTGAAACAGCTAACTGAGCATTGTGACTTCGGGGAAACCCTAAATGATATGTTTGGTCTGTGGTGTGCACGATGACGCCCTTACTAGCTGAAGTAAATTTCCATTTTAAAAGGGTATTAGAAATAGCGCTTGGTATGGAAAGCGCTGAGCAGGGTTCACAGGCTTTACAGGGTGTATAAATTGGTGCCGTTTTCCAGTTGGAGCGGGAACAGACTGCCAGGCGTGGTGCGAAAGCCAGGGAGTCAGCCGTGAAGCGAGAGACAGTCCCTGCTACCCAAAAATTTAAAAAATTTCCAGGAGACAGCTCAGCAGCAAATCTGAAAATGAATTGTTACCGATGTGGAAGTAACCATATCCCTGAATCTTGCCGTTTTAACGAGACGGAGTGCCATTATTACCGCAAAAGAGGGCACATATTGAAGCATTGTAAAGCAAGATTGAGACAGACTCCCAGGCAGCAAGCTAAACTGATTGAAATGCATGATGTGGAAGAACTAGAAACCACTAATTCCGATGTTTATTCTCCATTTAAGATGAAAGTAGGGAAAACAGAACCAACCACTGCAGGTCAGTGGAAAGCCTTTGATAATGCATGTGGATACTGGTGCATCAACCAGTGTAGTGGGAGTGCACACATTCAAATATTTAAACAAGAGTACTCAACAATCGAAAATGGAGCAGACTTCAGCCAAATTGAAAATGTATACTGGTGAAGCCATGTGAGTGAAAGGTATTACCGCTGTACCTGTTTATTACAAGCATCAGACAGCACAGCTCCCTGTGATTGTAGTGGAAGGTGAAGGACCAAACCTTCTAGGTCATGATTGGTTAAAAGAAATTAAACTAAATTGGTCTGAAATTTTCTAGCTGAGAGCTGGAGAACTGCCAGAGCTGCTAAAGAAACATGACGAGGTCTTTCAAGAGGAACTGGGGAAAATCAAGGGCCTGCAGGCGAAGATCTATGTTGACTCTGAAGCAACTCCTCATTTTTTTGTAAAGCCAGGCCTGTCCTTTATGCCCAAGAGAGAAGGTTGACACCCGAATTAAACCGTTTAGAGAAGCTGGATATTATACAGCCAGTTCAATTTTTGGAATGGGCAGCACCCATTGTCCCTGTCTTGAAACCAGATCTGACCATCTGTACCTGTGGATATTACAAGTTAACAGTAAGACAAGGCTGCCAAGTTGGACAAATACCCTATCCCCAGGATCGAGGGTCTGTGTGCCAAATTAGCAGGAGGGAGAACTTGTACTAAATTAGATATGAGTCACGCATATCAGCAGCTGGAACTGGATGATACATCAAGAGGATTTGTAACCATAAACACACAAAAAGAATTCTATCAATACATGTGCTGGCCTTTTGGTGTTTCTTTGGCCTGCGCGATTTTGCAGACGGCGATGGAGGGCTTGCTGCAAGGACTATCTCAAGTTGTGGTCTACCTGGACGACGTCCTAATAACTGGGCAAACAGAAGTGGAACACTCGGCTAACTTGGAAAAAGTCTTAAAGTGATTCTTGGAAGCAGGGGTGCGCTTGAAAAAGGAAAAGTGTACTTTTCCGGCAAATGAAATCATCTACTTGGGCCACTGGGTGGATGCCCAAGTGTTACACCTGGGTAGAAGAAAAAGTTAAAGCTATTAAGGAGGCACCCTCACTTACAAATGTCTCAGAGCTCAAGTCATTTTTGGGTATGGTAAATTACTATGGTCAATTCCTACCCAACCTATCAATGGTCCTAGCCCCTTTACACACATTATTTAAAAAAAACACCAACACTGGTCTTGAAAGTCAGCTCAAGAAGAAGCCTTCACGAAAGTTAAACAGCTCTTACACCCTTCGAACTTGTTAGTACATTACAACCCGACAAAAGAATTGGTGATAACTTGTGATGCCTCCCCCATGGCGTGGGAATGGTACTATCACAAGATGGATGACGGTTCAGAAAGGCCATTAGGCTGTGTATCCAGAACCCCCTCAACGGCCAAGAAAGGTTTTTCACAAATGGAGAAAGAAGGATTATCAATTATTCTTGGAGTTAAAAAATTCCATCAGTATGTACATGACCAACACTTGACTATAGTATCTGATCACAAACTGCTCTTGGGCCTGTTTAGCAAAGCAAAAGCTATCCCTCCCATAATTTCCGCAAGGATTCAAAGATGGGCTTTGATTTTATCTGCATATGAGTATACTTCTATGCACAGACTAGGGATGCAAATAGCTAATACAGATGGCCTAAGTTGCCTCCTAATGCAGGACAGCATTTAACATGCTCCAATTCCCCAAGAGATCATAGTGGTGATGAATTTCCTGGATTCTTTGCCAGTCTGCGCAAGACAAATAAGAAACTGGATGAACCGTGATCCAGTCTTATCTAGAGTACGAGACCAAGAATTGAAAGTCCCCGAAGAATTGAAGCCATTCTTCACCCAAAGAAATGAATCGATTAATCAGCATAGTATCTTATTACGGGGTGCACGAGTCATCATTCCTTCACAAGGAAGAGAACTGCTCTTAACTGAGTTGCATATTGCGCATAAAGGAATTCTCAAAATGAAAATGCTTGCAAGAAGCCATGTCTGGTGGCCAGGCATGGACAGTGATATAGAAAAAAATGGTTAAACACTGTCTCCCTGGGTGAGACTGCATATAGATTGTGGTCCATTCCTAGGCACCAGTTCCTACTAATAATTGATGCACATTCCAAGTAGTATTTTCAAGGCTGAGATAGACAGATTTTTAATCAGTAAGGGAATCAAGGGTTATGGGGAAAAGGCAGGAAAGTGGAGTTGAGGATTATCAGATCAGCCATGATCTCATTGAATGGCGGAGCAGACTCAATGGACCAAATGGCCTACTTCTGTTCCTACGTCTTATGGTCTTATGGTTAGACGTGTGCGGAGTTAGATCGCCAACATCAGGTGTGACTATAGAAAGGTTCCGCCAAAGCTTTTTCTATACATGGATTGCCAGAAGCCACTGTCTCAGACAATGGTACTGCATTTACTAGTGTTGAATTTCAAAGATTTGTGAGCCTATGTGGTATCAAACACGTAAAGGCAACACCGTATCATCTGTCATCTAACAAATTGGCCGAGAGAACAGTAAAAACTTTTAAAGTTGGGATGAAAATATTATCGGGAGGATCATTGGAGGCTAAACTTTCACGTTTTCTGTTTCATTATAGAATAACTGACCCCTCCCCCACACTACTACAGGTTCAGCACCTTCAGAGTTGCTTATTACCTTCGTTTAAGATTAAACCTAGTACTTCCCAATTTGGAGGGGAAACTAGAGAACAGTCAAGGGAATCAAAAAGTGACTCACGATTTGCATAGTCGAGAGCGAGATGTTACTGTCAGTGAAACAGTATTTGTGCGCAACTTTGGTGGTAGATCCAGGTGGTTACCTGGTGTAATAGTTTCTGTGACTGGTCTGTTGTCAAACCACGTGGAAGTGGAGGGCTGGATCACCCAAAAACGTGTTGATCGTTTGAGAAGCAGGGTGATACCCAAACAAACTGATGTTCCACCTGTAACCGATATAGAACCTGTGGTTTCCCGTTGTGATTGATCGGCCAAGGATATTCATACCAGATGTCTCTGTCGTAGTGGATAACATTGAACTGCCTGTGCCTAAGGAGGTACCTGATGTTGCTGTGGTTCCAGAGAATGAAGATGTAGTAAGAGTTTCTAAAGTTGTGGAGCTACGGCCTTCCACCCGGATCAGGAAGCCACCTGAGAGACTGAACTTTAAATTTCGTAACCCGTGTATACGTTAGTAACGCCATGAATGTAGTTGATCTTGTAAATACAAGTTGTAAAAAAAATTTAAAGGGGGAGGAATGTAGTAACTGTAGCTCTAAGATTTATTGTACTATGTAGTTTCAAGTGACAGTGTGAATGAATCAGCCCAAAGCGCGGGGAACCTTAGGGGTGGACTTGTGTCTAATTGTGGTCCTTGATGGAAGCATGTAACTGCTGCTGAAGCCCTGTAAATAAAGTTCATTGTTTCTTCTGAGAAACCCGTCTGGAAAATCAAGTCCATAACAGGTGGTGAGCTGCCTTCTTGAATTGCTGCAGTCCATGTGGTGTAGGTACACCCACAGTGCTGTTAGGGAGAGAGAGTTCCAGGATTTTGACCCAGTGACAGTAGAGGAACGGTGATATATTTCCAAGTCAGTATGGCCTGTGGCTTGGAGGGGAACTTGCAGGTGGTGGTGTTCCCATGTGTCTGCTGCCCTTGTTCTTCTAGATAGTAGGGGTTGGGGTGCTGTCAAAGGACACAATACTTCATTTTATTACTTTTTCTTAATCATCAGCACGAGAGGAATGGAAAGCATATTTTTTTGGATTGGGTGATGTTTACTGGGCGCCACTTGGTTCTTGAAGTCTCTACTTTTATTGCTTTTGCAAGAAAAATTCCTTTGAAGAAAAATTGACCTTCGTTTGTTGCCTTGACTTAGTGGTGTCTCATTACTTTGCAGTTTGTATCGTTTTATCCTCTCTCTTTAAAAATGCATGTAAACAAGCAGATTGAGCACTCTGCTGAATCTGATAGCTACAGGGGTCTAGACCATAAATTAGTAGAATCAAATATCACAAGCTAGTAAGAATACTCCAGCAGCTACGCTCAACAATTAATCCACCGATGCTGACTGGTGTAAAGTTCACTCTGGTGTGTGTGGGCGGGTGTATGGGCAGGTGAGGATTGAAGTCACTTATTTACAAATTGTTACGATGCCTATGGAGATGATTATCTTTTTAAAAAGAGATTTGAATTCCCAGTGACCAGCTCAAAGGATCACACAGCAAGATTTAATCTTTTAAGACACGTTTTTTTTTACCGTAACAAATACCCTAAAAGCAACAGAGATTAAACATTAAGATAAAAGCAAAATACATTGGATGCTGGAAATATGGAAAATAAACAGAAAATGCTGGAAAAGCTCAGCAGGTCTGACAGCGTCTGTGAGGAGAGAAACAGAGCTCTGAAGAAGAGTCATACGGACTCAAAACTTTAACTCTTGTTTCTCTCTCCACAGATGCTGTCAGACCTGCTGAGTTTTTCCAGCATTTTCTGTTTTTCATTTTATAGATTAAACATTACTTAGTAGGTTAGCTAATGCTCTAAACTACAGGAAAGGTATCATTTCTGAGGGGCTGGAAAATTCCGGCCATAGTCTTGATTTAAAGTCCATCTCCTCCCGGTGATACAGGATCCCTGTTCCCTCGCCAAGGTGAATCTTCCAGTGTCCTTTTAAACTAAGTCCTCTTCATTCAGCCCTTGGAGCATAATGGACTTGTAAGGTTCCATATGGTGATTCTTTTCACTATCCTCAAAAGTAGGTTCCGTTCTCAGCTGCCCTTTGCTGGGCACTTAACCCCCAAAAAGCAGTCCTTCAGTTCTGTTTGGAATAGCAGTACCTGGGTACAAGTCTCTCTCTTTTCCCAACTCCTTCGGTCTGACTGACTCTGTGAGTCTGCTTCAGTAAGGCCAGCTGCCCATTCCTTTGTGTCCAGCAGCAGATTTTACGGTCCCATCGCAGTGGGGTTGTAAAATGCAGCAAGCCGTTCCCGCTGGCGTAAAATTCCACCCCAGGTGTTAAATCTCACACTTGACTATGAATAAGTCTTAATCTGGGCCCCCTTTCCCATGGCAACCAAACCACATGAGCTTATTGCCAGACAGAACTACTAGGAGGTCATATGCCACTCCCCACTATGTCATTTTACCTGGAATTAAAATATTCAGTTTAAAACATAACCAATTTATAATGTCCAGTGGTCATAACAAAGTCCAGCCAGCCCCACAGTTGTATTGTCTCCCACCTATGGCTCAGTTGGTAGCGATCTCACCTCCAAAGGTTATGTTCAAGTCCTACTCCAGGACCTGAGCACAAAATTCTAGATTAGAGGGAGTGCTGCACCATTGGAGGTTCCATCTTTTGCATGAAATATTAAACCGAGGCCCTGTCTGACCTTTCAGGTGGGCGTAAAGGATAAAATGGAATATTTTGAAGAAAGTCGGGAGAATTTGAATTCAATAAAAAATCTGGAATTAAAAGTCTAATGATGACCAATGATCATGAAACCATCGCCAATTGTCATAAAAACCCTAAATTCCTTCTGCCATTCTTACCTGGTCAGGCCGACATGTGACTCCACACCCGCAGCAACGTGGTTGACTCTTAAATAGCAGGCCATGGCCTCCTCAAAGTGACTCTCTCCCATCCCATGAATGATTTTTTAAAAATCCTGACATAATCAAAGATTGACAGAAAGTTTGGATCTAATGGTGGAGTAGAAATTCTTTCTATATTACATTAAAGTCACTGCAGGAGCAGAGTTTAGGTTTATAAGTCTCTGCATTGTGTTTGCTCTTTCAGATTACATGTGCACATGTTGAACGGACCCCTTCTTGCATTGCTCTTCCCTGTCACCAACACCAGACTGGTGAGTGTTTGGACTTGTGTCTACGGATTTAAACCTGTTCCTCGTGGGTTTGGCTGCTTAGAAATTAGTTAGGACCCACCTTTTCAGGCCCAGACTGTGTGTGCCGGGCATGAGCCCAAGCCCCAGTTTAGAGAGCTCTTGAGACAGCTCTGAAATTGGTTCGTTGCCTACGAGAGGCGAGTTGCTGGTCTAAGCCCCTCTGCAGGCAGCTCACCCCACGAGACAAAGGCTGTGGCTCAGTTCCAGGAGAGATGCCTGATTGAGGGGGAGGAAGATCAGCTGGAATGTGGAGACAGAGGGACTGAGCGACGGGGAAGATTTTGGAGGGAATGTGCAGTTGAGGCATAGCGGGAGGAGTATTGTGGAGTTTGGGATGGGGAGAGATTAGCGGGAATGTGCAATTGGGTAGAGGAAGCGGGAGAGGGTGGAAATCGGGATGAATGTGGCGTTACATATGTGAGGTTTATAAACTTGCTATGTTTTGTGACTGTGCCTTTAACTTAGTGTAAATTGATGGGGTCATGTGATCTGCTGAGCTCTGCGTAACCAGGTCTGGGTGACGTGGCTGTTAAAGGTGAAAAGGAGGCCTGGGTTGAAAGAAAGTGCAAGGTGTTAACACTTGGAAACAATGGTGGCAGCATCTGTGTTTACAGTGGTTAGACTGATAGTCTCCAAAGTCCCAGGAAGGTGTTGAGAATGTCAGGTTGTAAACAGTTATGCTTTAAGCTGAACATTTTGTTCATTTGTTGTTACTGTAGTCTTATGGGTGGGGCTTTTGACATCACTTTGCTTCTTTTCTGGTTTTCTTCAAGCCGCCCTCAGTCCATGTTTCAATGTTATCCACCTGTCCGCTTTTTCTTCTTCCCCTTCTGTTTTTAACCTCAATTTCTCCTTCAACTGTTGTCAGGACAAACGGGTGTTGGTTCTTCGTTTCCAATGTCAATACTTGACTATCTCTCTAACTGTACTTAGTGATCCTTTTGATTCCTGAACTTCTACTCTTGATCTAACCCACTCATTTGTCTTTCTGTCTATCGAGCACCCTCTGCCGTACCCACATTTCAAAAGCTATAATCCTTCTCTCATCCTATTTCTTCAGAGTCCAACTCTTGCATTCCTAGAGTGCAACATTCTTTCCAAGTGACAGTACTTAGACATTTTTTTCAGCTTCATGCTGATGCTTTGTCCATTTACTTTCAAGATAAAAAAGAGTTCAAGCCTCAAGGATAGCTTTGCAGCATTTCTACCTGGATACAAGGCCCATGTGATTCACATTGCCATGAGATGGGCTTTTGAGGGGGGAAGGTTGTCTAATATATCCCTGAAGCTCTCAGACAAGGCAGTTTGCTAGGACCTGTGAGAGAGAGAAAGAGAAAGTAGCTAGAGTTCGAAAGTCTCTACGGTTCACCGCACTAGAATTTGGGTGGGAGCTCATGCTCAAATTGAAAAGACTAAATTTGTGAGGATTTGAAACAAAGCTGCAAGATTCACCTAACTTGCGCTAGTGAGAGAAGCTCACTGGAAAGGAAAGGAATGAAAGTAAATCATCAGGGATAGAAATCCCCTTCAGATTGGGTCCACAAAAATCAAATGATTACTTAAGAGGCAATGTAGTGTAGACCCGTGAAGTGGGTTCTTCAGCTGTGTTAAAACTAAAAGGAGAAAGTTCTGTTCTGTAGTTTAAAGTATAAGTTGCCTACAACAATAGTGTTTCGTCAATAGTGCTTTTAGTTTGTTTGTTACAGTAAAAGCCTTAAAATGTGAAATCTTGCCATGTCATCCTTTCAGCTACCAAGTGGAAATTCAGATTTCTCTTTTTGAAGTTATCAGTCTTTATGGGGATCCTAACGGTAGATTCGGGAAGGGGGTGAGAGAAAGGAGATCAGTAGGATTGTGGATTGAGCGAAGGGGTGATTTCCTGCTCCTGACTCCACATAAAACTGATCGTTTTTTAAAAAAATGTTTTAGTAACATCTGATGGAGCCACTGAAGAATTCTAAGAGGGGCACATGACCAGAGAAGCTTCCGCAAAGGACGAAACCACACGCAGATGCCAGATAGGATCAGGAGTAAAGGTCATTGGCTGTCCTTGCAATGCCCTAATGCTGATTGAGGCTGCTGGTTATCTGAAACTCTCCAGATTGCCTGAATTTCCCAAAAAAATCCAAAGGTAATGCCAGGATCTGGAGTAGGTTGAGAACCGGGACCAAATGAAACCTTGGGTTTGGGAAGTAATGTAGCTTCCCAACTCTTCCCCCTCACCAGTGCCCCAACAGGGCCCTGTCAGTGATCCTATCATAAGGATCATATCTAGAAGAATTAAGACATAGTGAAATAGCTCCACAAGAAGGATTGTATCAGGAGAGTTTGCCAAACAAGCCCTTTCCTTCTACTGCCTTTCCTGGCACGAACCAGGGGTGTAAAGGACACCTGTATCAGTTGGCCCCTTGGAAACCATCATTCTTTTTCTATATAATTAACACTGGTTGACCTAACACATAGAGCCTTGCATGACATCATACGTCATCTCTCAGAACTAGTTAGATGCGAGTGTTGCTATTTTGGGAAATGTGCACATCTTGTGCACAGCAAGATCCCTTAAAGTCACTAAATTGAATGACCAGTTAATTTGTGCGTTTCCTTTTTTCAATGTACTGGGAAGAACGTTGGCTAGGGCACCACGTCTCATCCCTTCAAATAGTGCAACTAGATCATGCAAACAGGCAGACGTGCTCCATGTTTAACATGTCATGCGAAGGATGGCATCTCCAACAACGCAGCCATTGCTCTGTACTCCCGGAGGTACTCTCTTGTCTTGGTCTAAAGCATGAGCTGTACCCTGATATGGGGGCTTGATCTCATAGACTCTTAACCCAGAGGGCAAGTGTTACCAAGCTGACATACAGCCAATGCCCAGCCAATGCCCAGCCAAAGCAGCAGTTTTTTAATGCTTAACATCCAATAATTTAGAATCATAGAATGATACAGCACAGGAGGAGGCCATTCAGCCCATCATGCCTGTACTGGCCCTTTGAAAGAGACATCCAATTAATCCCACTTGCCTGCTGTTTCTTCGTAGCCTGGTACTGTTTTCCCCTTCAAATATTTATCTATTTTCCTTTTGAAAATTACTGTTGAATTTTCTTCTAACATCCTTTCAGGTAGTGCATCCCAAATCATAATATCTCCCTGTGTAAAAGAAAAATGTCTTCTTATCTCCCATCTGGTTCTTTTTGCCATCATTCCTGGGGCCAACCCTCTTGTCACTGGGAACAATTTCTCCTTATTCACTCTATCAAAACCCTTTGTGATTTTAAACTCCTCTGTTAAATCTCCCCTTGACCCTCTCTGCTCTAAGGAGAACAAACCCACCATCTCTAATCTCTCCACATAACGGATGCCCCTCGTTTCTGACACCATTCTAATAAATCTCCTCTGCTCCATCTCAAAGGGATTTGCTAAAAAGAGCAAAATGTCACAGAAGCTTTTCATTTTGCTGAACAATCCTGAATGCGCTAATCGCTACACTAACAACCAATATATGAAAATCAGTCAAGCTCATAACGCGGCTCATTTACACTTGCTAGAAGTAACATATATTCATTCAAAAGGACCTGTTCTCTGCAAACAAAAGGAATATGTTCAAACCTTGTGCCTTTTTTTTTAATTAATCGGGAACCTGAGGAGCCTGTAGTTCCCCGTTGCTTTCTCCATGGCAATGCCTCAGCCAATCAGAATCAACTTGCCAACAAATCAGCACCCTTTTCTCCTATAGTATAAATTGTTGTGATTGTTTGAAATTTGATGATCTTGAATTTGTCCTGATGCATGCAAGCTTTGATAACATGTCTCCCTTTTCAACAATATTCAAATTCTAAGGGATTTGTTTGGATGTGTGTGATGTTTCTCTATCTTGTGTTGTCCTTGCTTGCAGCTTCCATTTGAGACTGAGGTGTATTACATTCAGCACACCCTAATGTATATCGTTCCCCTTTACTTGCTCAACAAAGGTGGTGAGTATAACAGGCCAGTTATTTTATGTAACTTCCTGATGCCGGAGAAAGGGAGATTTCTCATACAGTACCTTACACAACTTCAAGATGTACCAAAGGACTTTACAGACAATTGTGTACTGTTTTTGAAATCATATGCTCTTGTAATGTAGAAAACCAGTTTGTGCACAGCAAGCTCCCATAAACAGCAATGTGACGATGACCAGATAATCTATTTTTTGTGTTGTTAGTTGAAGGATAAGTATTGACCAAGGCAGCAAGGCACAGAGGTGAACTCCCATCCACTTCTCTTAAATAAAAAAGTGCTGTGGGATCTTTTAAATCCCCTTGAGAGGCAACTGTTTAGTGTCTCATCCAAAAAAAAGGCACCTCTGCCAGTGCAGCACTCCCTTCGTACTGGAGTGTCGGCCTAGATTATGGAGTGGGACTGGAATCCATAATTGTCTGCTTGCAATATGACATGCAGGTATACCTCTCAACTATCCCATTTTAATCCAAGCTTCCTGATATTGTTACGATCCTGTTAGGGACATTAACATTTGAAGAAGACATCTGAATATCCAGCAATTAACCAACAGAACTACACCACAAGATTTCACGTTATTTTTCAAACAAAAACTTTATTGTGTATATAAAGAGAAATTAAACAAAGCAAGCACCACTGAGTTAATACAATAGCTTTAAAGACTTATGCTATAAACCCAGTTCTACTTTTTACTTCTCCCCCCACCCTGCCCTAAGAGTTCCCTTATCTTATGAAATCTTGAAAAATATTTTGGTTCTTCTGGGACCAATCCAAAAGGTATGTCACAGCCCTCCGGAATTTACTTTAATTCTCCTTAGTATTCCAGTTATTCCTTGAGCTACAAATTACATGAGGATCCTTCCATTATCTTTTAGCTAAACGATCCCCCAATTTTCTTTAAACACCTCACGATTGTGGACTCTTCAGCTCCCTGTCCTGCCTTTGGACATACATGAACTGCTTTTTCCCAGTCTGCTCCTACAGCTTCTGCGGAGCTCTTTCCAAACTCACTATTCAAGCTAACTGCATTCTGCCACAAGGGGCTGTGAGGACCACTGTAGTTCTCTTCCATTAGCTACAGGCTAAAGCAAATCTCCCAGCTGCTTTTTCCTCACAAAACCCAAACTGAGCTGCCTGCTTCTGTTAGCAAACAAACACAAATGGGTTAAACAAAAGAACCTTCTAACCAAGGCTCCACTCTGAATCATTATCTTTAAGGCAACATGGCTTGCTTTGGGACGATTATATAAAAACTTAAGAAATAACAAATGTAAATTAGTTATTTTACCTTCAACACAACTCTTTGATACTGCAACTCGTAGAAATAATTTATATCTCTAATGGATGTAATTACCCTCTTTCCAGACTATCTGGCTCAATTACACACTTGGAGATAGATTTATTCCTTGTTCAAAGCTTTTTTTTCTCTATCAACTCTGACCTTGCAGGATAAATACAGGCTATCTTTTAAGTTAAATGAACCCAGCCTCGTAGAATTTGAACTCAATTGATAAACCTGGAATATAAAGCTAGTCTCACTGATTGTGATCATGAAACTTTCGATTGTCGTGAAATCCCATCTGGTTCACTAATACTCTTTTAGGGAGGGAAATCTGCTGCTCTTGTTCGGTCTGGCCTGCATATGACTCCAGACCCACAACAATGTGGTTGATTCTTAACTGCCCTGTGAAATGGCCCAGCAAGCTACTTGGTTCAAGAGCAATTAGGGATGAGCAACGAATGCTGGCCTTGCAGCGACACCCACATCCCATGAATAATAGAGAGAAAAATCTGACCAAAATTTTTCACAGAGCCAGTGAGGGAAATATTCGTACATGTGACACAAAAGCTTGGTCAAAGAGTTCGGTTTTAAGGAGTGTCCTAAAGGAGGAGAAAGAAATGGAGAGGCTTAGGGAGGAAGTTCAGGAGGTTAAGGGATTAGATGGCTGAAAGTACAGGTGAGGCAAAGAAGCAGGGCCTGCTTAAGAGGCCAGAATTGGAGGAGCATAGAGCTCTTTGAAGAGTTGGAGGAGGTTAGAGAGTTGAGGATTGGATGAGACCACAGAACTCTTTGAACGTGAGGATGAGATTCATCAAGAACTGTAACTTTCTCTCAATTTTTCAGGTATATACAAACCAGAGCCTTTGAAAGACTTCTGGTGGCCACTGCTCGCGACAGGTGTGTTATTTCTCTATCACTACACCATTCTTCAGGCCCTGGGACTGGTGAGTACTCATATTAATTTGGGATGAGACATTTTCATTGAGAAAGATTTACAGGTTGTATCGGCCTAGGATCAGTTTGCACTGGGTAGTGGCCCTCGGCTTGGCCTTGGGAGGGAGCAGGAGTGACACGAAGGAGGGTGGTGATCAAGAGGGTGGGACTGGGGGGAAGTCGAGCAAGTGGTGGGATATGGGGACAGCTAGGAGCAGAAGTACTGCGGGTGACCAGTAGATTGACTGGGTGGTGGGAGGGGTGAGCGATCTAGATTTGGGGAGGGTGGGGTTTGTTTATCATTTGCTGATACAGAAGACCATAAGACATAGGAGCAGAAATTAGGCCATTCGGCCCATCTAGTCTGCTCCGCCATTCAATCATGGCCATGAGTTTAACTTGTAACCGGGATGAGCACCCCTATACCTCCCAGCTCCACATTTCGTTAAACATACCTTTGAATGTACCTTCTTTGGTGGAGATCCCTTTCAGGGCCTCAGTGCAAACCTGATTTTCCTGAACGTAGTCTCTGCCTGTGTCAGGTGCGCTCAGGGAAAGCAGTTTGAAATGGTGTGTCCTTTAATTGTATGTGGCCTGAGTCATCTCATTTGATGCCAAGCGTTATTTGGCAGGCATTTCCAGCTTAGAATGGCCCACCATTTGGTTCCAGGGGTGGGGCATTTTTGCCTTAGGATTAGGTTGGAGAAGCTGGGGTTGTTCTCCTTGGAGCAAAGAGATTAAGGGGAGATTTGATAGAGGGGGGAACAAGATGATGACAGGTTTAGATAAGGTAGACAAAGAAAAGCTGTTCCAGTTTGCTGATGCTACAAGGACTAGCAGGCACAGATTTAAGGCTTTGGGCAAGGGATCCAGGGAGATGGATGGGGTGGGGGATGTGAGGAAGAAGTTTTATTATGCAGCAAGTGGTAATGAGCTGGAACCCCCTGCCCACGAGAGTGATGGAAATGGAGAGGATCAATGATTTCTAAAGGAAATTGGACGAGCTTTTGAGAAAAATAAACTGGAAGAACTACGGAGATGCAGACTAACTGGATTGCTCTACAGAGAGCTGGCACCGACTTGATGGGCTGAATGGCCTCTCTGTGCTATAATGGACAGGTCTGACTCTGTATTGGACTCTTTGGTACCTATTTTATGTCTGCAAAGTAGCACCACTCTATAGGATTTCTAGACCATTGGTTAAACTTGGTAGCATTCCAGGTCAAAACATCATGGGTTCAAAAGCCTGGAGAATGACATCTTTCATGGTCAAAGCTCCAGTTCAGTATGGAGGGAAAAGGTTAAAAATCAAAAATGAATCTGTCTCTCTTCAAACATCAGAAAATTAGTACTTAGTCTGTGCATCAACAATGGAGATTTGATAATTGTCAGGTTTAAAAATATCACTCTTGTATTAGTCAGAATACATTTCAGTACAAGTTTCTTAAAATAGAAGATTAATTACAGGGGAAATTGTGGTACAAGCCCCTCCGGAACCACAAAGAATAGATTCCAGCAGGGATCACAGGGTAACAATCAGGATCAGATATAGAAAGTTCCAGAAATTCACCGAACCTCCATCAACTTCCAAGAGAGAATAGGCTACGGGTCAGGTTTCATCCTAAAGGAAACTAATTTCCCCTTACCCTCCTACGTTTCCCCTCCCCCAAATCCAATCCTGGACTATTAAACCCAAACGCACTTTGGGAAGGATATACTGACCTTGGATGGGATGAAGTGCAGATTCACCAGAATTATTCTTGGGACTGAAAGGGTTAAATTGAGCAACGGATTGTGTTGTCCAGCCTTGTGTGCTCTTGAGCTGACAAGATGAAGGGCGTGATCTGATTAATGCGTTTAAAATGACTAAGGGAGTTGATTGGGCAGGAAGAGTCAAATTATTTCTTCCAGTGTTGGGTTGGTGGGGTGGGGGAAGGGGAAGAGTCCAGAACAAGAGGGCAGAACCTTAGAATTAGAGCCAGGCTGTTCAGGATCGAGGTCAGGAACACAGCACATCTTCATGAGTGAAGCACATCTTCACACAAAGAGAAGAAATCTGGAACTCACTCTCCCAAAAACCTCTTGAGACTGGGGGCAAGGTCGATTGAAAATGTAAGAACTGAAATTGATTGATTGTTGGGCAAGGTATTAAGAGTTACAGAAGCAAGGTGGGCAAGTTGAGTTAAGATGAAACAAAATGCTGCAATGCTAAATTAAAAACAAAGTGCTGAAGAAACTCAGCAGGTCAGGCAGCATCTGCAGAGAGGGAAAAAGAGTTAATGTTTCGAGTCTGTATGGTTCCCTAGTTGCCCTTGAGAAGGTGGTGGTGAGCTGCCTTCTTGAACCGCTGCAGCTCATATGGTGTAGGTACACCCATAGTGCTGTTAGGGAGGGAGTTCCAGGATTTCGACCCAGTGACAGTGAAGGAGCGGCCGATATATTTCCAAGTCAGGTTGGTGAGTGACTTGGAGGGGAACTTCCAGGTGGTGGTGTTCCCATCTATCTGCAGCCCTTGTCCTTCTAGGTGGTAGTGGTCATGGGTTTGGAAGGTGCTGCCTAAGGAGCCTTGGTGAATTCCTGCAGTGCATCTTGTAGATGGTACACACTGCTGCTACTGTGTGTCGGTGGTGGAGGGAGTGAATGTTTGTCGATGTGGTGCCAATCAAGCAGACTGCTTTGTCCTGGACAGTGTCCAGTTTCTTCAGTGTTGTAGGAGCTGCACTCATCCAGGCAAGTGGGGAGCATTCCATCCCACTCCTCCTGACTTGTGCCTTGTAGATGGTGGACAGGCTTTGGGGAGTCAGGATGTGAGTTACTTGTCGCACAATTCCTAGCCTCTGACCTGCTCTTGTAGCCACAGTGTTTATATGGCTAGTCCAGTTCAGTTCCTGGTCAATGGTAACCGCCAGGACGTTGATAGTGGGGGATTCAGTGATGGTAATACCATTGAACATCGAGGGGTGATGGCTGGGTTCTCTCTTGTTGGAGACGGCCATTGCCTGGCACTTGTGTGGCGCAAATGTTACTTGCCACTTGTCAGCCCAAGCCTGGATATTGTCCAGGTCTTGCTACATTTGGACATGGACTGCTTCAGTATCTGAGGAGTTACAAATGATGCTGAACATTGTGCAGTCATCAGCGAACATGCTCACTTCTGACCTTGTGATGGAAGGAATTGATGAAGCAGCTGAAGATGGTTGGGCCGAAGACACTACCCTGAGGAACTCCTGCAGTGATGTTTTGGAGCTGAGATGACTGACCTCCAACAACCACAACCATCTTCCTTTTGTACTTGGTATGACTCCAACCAGCGGAGAGTTTTCCCCTGATTCCCATTGACTCTAGATTTGCTAGAGTTCCTTGATGCCACACTCAGTCGAATGCTGCCTTGATGTGAAGGGCAGTCACTCTCACCTCACCTTGGGAGTTCAGCTCTTTTTAAAGTAACCTCTTCCAATACTTTACTGATGATGGGGCGCTAACTGGCCGGGTTGGATTTGTCCTGCTTTTTGTGTACAGGACATACCTGGGTAATTTTCCACATAGCTGGGTAGATGCCAGTGTTGTAGCTGTGCTGGAACAGCTTGGCTAGCGGCGCGGCAAGTTCTGGAGCACAAGTCTTCTATTGCCGGGATGTTGTCAGAGCCCAAAGCCTTTGCAGTACCCAGTGCCTTCAGCTGTTTCTTGATATCACGCAGAGTGAATTAAATTGGCTAAAGACTGGCAACTGTGATGCTGGGGACCTCTGGAGCAGGCCGAGATGGATCATCCACTCGACACTTCTGGCCGAAGATTTTTGCGAATGCTTCAGCCTTATCATTTGCACTGATGTGCTGGGCTCCTCCATCATTGAGGATAGGGATATCTGTGGAGCCTCCTCCTCCAGTGAGTTGTTTAGTTGTCCATTACCATTTACAACTGGATGTGGCAGAACTGCAGAGTTTAGATCTGATCCGTTGGTTGTGGGATCGCTTAGCTCTGTCTATCACTTGCTGCTTTTGCTGTTTGACATGCAAGTAGTCCTGTTGTATAGCTTCACCAGGTCGACACCTCATTTTTTTTTAGGTGTGCCTGGTGCTGCTCCTGGCATGCCCTCCTGCACTCTTCATTGAACCAGGGTTGATCCCCTGGCTTGGTGGTAATGGTAGAGTGGGGGATATGCCAGGCCATGAGGTTACAGATTGTGTTCGAGTACAGTTCTGCTGTTGCCGATGGCCCACAGTGCCTCATGGATGCCCAGTTTTTGAGTTGCTAGATCTAGATCTAGTTGCTAGGTTAGGTTTTATACCATTGAAAAAGGAGGGAGGGTCAGGTGGAACAAAAGGGAAGGTCAGGGATGGGTTAGAGGGCGGGGAAGATTAAATGACAAAAATGTCATGGAACAAAAAGCATAGGGAGTGGTAATGACAGTAGTAAAGGAACAAAGTATTCGTCCGGAGTATGTATCAATAGCAGAATAAAGGTCAGTACTGTCTGAAAGCAAAACATGAGAATAAGATGTAGATTGGCATGAGAGGAAAGATTCAAAGTGGTGGACAGAATTCAGGCTCTGAAGTTGTTGAACTCAATGTTAAGTCCAGAAGGCTGCATGTAAAGAGCCTAATTGGAAGATGAGGTGGTGACCCCCCCAGTTTGTGTTGGGTTTCATTAGAATACGGTAGCAGGTTGAGGACAGAAGTGTGAGCATGAGAGCAAGATGGTGAATTGAAATGGCACGTGACAGGAAGGTCAGGGTCACGCTTGCGGGTTGAGCAAAGGTGTTCGGTCAAGTGGTCACCCAGTCTAAATAAATCACTGCTTCACCTGGAAGGAGATTGGGAGCCTTGGATGGTGAGGAGGGAGGAGGTAAAGGGACAGGTGTTACACCTCCTGCGATTCCATGGGAAGGTGCTGTGGGAAGGGGATGAGATGTTGGGGGTGATAGAGGAGCGGACAAGGGTGTCGCAGAGGGAACAGTCCCTTCGGAACACTGACAGGGGAAGGCATGGGGAGATGTGCTTGGTCGTGGCATCATGCTGGAATTGGTGGGAATGGTGGAGGAATGGAGTTAAGATAAAGATCATCCATGTTCTAATTGAATAGCAGAATAAGACATAGGGGCTGAAGAGCCATCTATTCTATCTGTCTAGTTGTAACACACCTCCAGCAGCCCTGAAAATGACTGTCACCCGGGTTCAGCAGCAGCATGCTCCACTCTGGGTGCAAAGGTCATGGATTCAAGCCCCACATCAGACAATTGAACACAATCTCGGCTGACACTCCAGTGCAGCACTGAGGGAATGCCAGACTATTTGCGTGCTATTGTTCTGATGAGATTTTAAACCAAGCGCCTGATCACTTGTTCAAGTGGACGTTAAAGATCCCCTGGCACAGGCGTCCTGGCCAACTTTCCTCCCTCAGCTGCATGGTCCTTCATCTTACTGTCAGCTGTTGATCAGTCAGTAGTACTCTCGCCTCTCAGAAGGTTCCAGGTTCAATCCCCATACCAGCGGACTTGAGCACAAAAATCAAAGCTGACGCTCCAGTGGCTGCAGAGGGAGTGCTACGCTGTGGGAGGTGCCGGCTTCCAGATGAGACATTAAATTGAGGACCCTTCTGCTCTCTCATAAAGGACCCCATGATACTATTATGAAGCAAATCAGAGTTCTTCTCCCTATTGCTCTGGCTCATACTTATCCCTCATCAACATCATGAAAAGAGATTATCTGGTCGTTATCAAATGGCTGTTTGTGGGAGCTTGCTGTGAGCAAATTGGCTGCTGTGTTTCCCACATTACAAAAGCGACTTCAAAAAAGTACTTCATTGGCTGTAAAGCATTCGAGATGTCCTGTGGTCATCAAAGGTACCATATAAATGCAAGTCCTTTTTTTTTTTACAGCTTTTGGTGACGTCATGTATACAAACTAGCTGCTACGTTACGTTACATAGCAATTCACTGCACTGTTTCTGGGAGAGATGACAAGGCACTACCTTTGTGATTCATTATAAGAAAAAGTCTTGCATTTCTATAGCGCCTTTCATAATCTCAGGATGTCCCAAAGCGCTTCAGTCAATTAAGCACTTTTGAAATGTAGTCACTGCTATTAATGCAGGAAATGTGGCAGCCAATTTGCGCACAGCAAGCTCCCACAAACAGCAATGTGATAATGACCAGATAATCTGTTTAAGTGATGTTGGTTGAGGGATGAATATTGAATACGGCATGGGGGTGGGTGAGGGGGGTAAACCCCCTGCACTTCTTTGAAATAATGCACTGGGATCTTTTTTGCCCAGTGGGTAGGGCAGACAGAACCTCAGTTTAACATCTCACCTGAGAGACAGCTTCTCTGATAATGCAGCAGTCCCTCAGTACTGCACTGGGGATGTCAATCTAGATTTTTGGGCTCACGTCTCTGGAATGGTACTTGGACTGTCACGGTCTGACCCAGAGGCGAGAGTTATACGCTGCGAACCATGGCTAACACCTGTAAGGGTCAAACCAGGGACCCCTCCCACAACCCTTTCTTCAATACATCGATGACTGCTTCAGTGCCGCTTCATGCTCTTGTCTGAATCTGGAAAAATTTATTAATTTTGCTTCCTATTTCCACCCCACCATCATTTTCACCTGGTCCATCTCTGACACTTCCCTTCCCTTCCTTGACCTCTCTGTCTCAATTTCTGGCGATAGACTGTCCACCAATATTCATTACAAGCCTACCGACTCCCACAGCTACCTCGACTACAGCTCCTCACACCCCGCTTCCTGTAAAGACTCCATCCCATTCTCTCAGTTCCTTCGCCTCCGTCGCATCTGTTGTGATGATGCCACTTTCAAAAACAGTTCCTCTGACATGTCCTCCTTCTTCCTTAACCGACGTTTTTCACCCACGGTCATTGACAGGGCCCTCAACCGTGTCTGGCCCATCTCTTGTCCTCACTTATCACCCCACCATCCTCCGCATTCAAAGGATCATCCTCCGCCATTTCCGCCAACTCCAGCATGATGCTACCACCAAACACATCTTCCCTTCACCCCCCACCCCGGCAGCATGCCGCAGGGATCGTTCCCTCCAGGACACCCTGGTCCACTCCTCCATCACCCCCTACACCTCAACCCCCTCCCACGGCACCTTCCCATGCAACCGCAGAAGGTGCAACATCTGCCCCTTTACTTCCTCCCTCCTCACCGTCCAAGGGCCCAAACACTCCTTTCAGGTGAAGCAGCATTTCACTTGCACTTCCCTCAATTTAGTCTACTGCATTTGCTGCTCCCAATGCAGTCTCCTCTACATTGGAGAGAACAAACACAGACTGGGTGACCGCTTTGCGGAACACCTTCGGTCTGTCCACAAGCATGACCCAGACCTCCCTGTCGCTTGCCATTTCAACACTCCACCCTGCTCTCATGCCCACATGTCCGTCCTTGGCCTGCTGCAATGTTCCAGTGAAGCTCAACGCAAACCGGAGGAACAGCACCTCATCTTCCGACTGGGCACTTTACAACCTTCTGGACTTAATATTGAGTTCAACAACTTCAGATCATGAACTCTCTCCTCCATCCCCACCCCCTTTCCCCAATAATATATCATTTTTAAAAAATATATTTTTCTTTTCCCACCTATTTTAAAATTTATTTCGATCTATTGTTTTATCTCCACCTTTTAGCCCATTCCGATCCCTTCCCCCCACTCCACCCCCACTCGGGCCATCTGCCACTTGCTTGTCCTGCTTTCTAATGTCCCCATTAGCACATTCCTTAGATAATATCACCACCATCAACACCCCTTTGTCCTTTTGTCCATGACATCTTTGGCAATCTCTTCTTTGCCTCCACCTATCACTGGCTCTCTATCCAGCTCTATCTGTCCCACCACCCCCTCCCCCACCTTCTACCAGCTTATATTTCATCTCATTTCTCTATTTCTTTAGTTCTGTTGAAGAGTCATACGGACTCGAAATGTCAACTGTGTTCCTCTCCGCAGATGTTGTCAGACCTGCTGAGTTTTTCCAGCTATTTTTATTTTTGTTTTTGTTTTGACCCTGTTCATCTACGTGGGTCACCAGGAAGGGAAGACATATGGAACCATTTCAGCCAAAGATGAAAGGAGTTACAAAATAAGCTCTCAGGAAAAGATCATTGAAACAGGCAGTATAAATGGGTTAGCAGAGATAAATCTGTTTCTGGAGAGAGAGAGAGAGAGGGAGAGAGAGAATTGAATGAGTAGTTGGTGGTGTGTTACAGTTCACTCAGAGTCCAAGTTGCTGTGGCAACATGCACTTGCCTTCCTTCGATCACATGACTTATCTGGATTCTCTCCTGCTCTTACCGCCTGCCAGTTGGGAGGTTTTACAGGTTGATTCTCAACCTGTTTCGCAGCGTTACGAACGCACCTTCCACAGCTGTCAGGTCTTGGGGTGGGACTAGAACCCGGAGCTTCTAGCTCGGAGTGCGACCAACTGCACCACAGGACCTCCAGAGTGAGTAGGTAGGTTTATATAATAGAAGAGGTCTCGGGCCAAATTACCTCTTTCTAAGACTTCATAAGATTTCTTGAAAGTACTGAATACAAAATGCTTGGCAAATTCCAATTAGAATGGTAGAATCTTTCAGCACAGAAGGAACCTGTTTAGTTAATAAAACCTCTGTCAGATCTTTGGAAGGGCTATCCAATTAGTTCCACTGCCCTGCTGTTTCCGCAGAGCCCTGCAAACATCTGCTTTTCAGGCTATAACACAATTCCCCTTTTGAAAGCCATTATTAAATCTACTTCCACCACCCTTTCAGCCAGTTCATTTCACAACATCAAAATTTGCGGCTCCCTCTGTTTATTTGTCAATTACTTTAAATCTTGTGCGCTCTGGTTGCCAACTTGCCAGGAGTGTGAGCAACTTCTTATTTATTCTGTCTAAAGCATTCATCATTTTGAACGCGTATGTCAAATCTCCCGTTAACCTTCTCCATTCCAAGGGGGACAATCCCAGTTTCTCCAGCCTCTCCACATAACCAAGGTCCCTTATCCCTGGTATCATTCGAGTAAATCTCCTCTGCACCCTCTCCAAGGCCTTGACATCCTTCCTAAATTGTGGAGCCCAGAATTGGACACAATTCTCCAGCTGAAGCCTAACTAGTGATTTATAAAGACTTAGCACAGCTGCCATACTTTTTGTACTCTATAACTCTATTTATACAGGACCCCACATGCTTTTTTTTTTAACAGCCCTTTTAACTTGGACTGTCAAGGTTCACGTGTCATGTACATCCAACCTCCAGTTCCTCAGTTCCTGCACCCTCTTTAAAATTGCTCTGTTTATGAACAGGATAAAATTGTTTCCCTTGATGGAGAATTCTAGAACCAGGGGACATAGATTCAAGATAAGTGGCAGAAGATGTAGGGGGTACATGAGGAAGAACTTTTTTTACACAGAGGGTAGTTGGTGTCTGGAATTCACTGCCCAAGTTGGTGGTAGAGGCAGAAACTTTAAACTCTTTTAAAAAGTACCTGGATCTGCACCTAAAGCGCTGTAAGCTGCAGGGCTCCGGGCCGGGTGCAGGAAGGTGGGAGTAGAAAGAGCACCTGGGTGTCTTCAGGCTTGCATGGACAAGATGGGCCGAATGTCCTCCTTCTGTGCTGTAACTTTCCTATGGTTTAGTTTATGTTGTCTCTCCACATCCTTCCTTCCAAAAATGTGCCACCACATTAATCAAGGAACCTTATTTTTAATTGTCATTTCTGTAGATCACTGCCGTGAATCTGAATAACATGCTCTGCCCTGCCATCTCGGACCCCTTCCATGGACCCTTCTACCGGATGTGGGCATCTGTTCACCAGACTGCGCTGCTGCTGGTACATGGGAAGCTGATCATTCTCCTCTCTTGCACTATGTCTCTGCTGACCCATCACCCCTCCAAGGTTATGCGGCAACCTTTAAAGAAACTGGACTGAGTGGCACCCCACTGGAGGAGAGTTAGCTTGGCGTTACAGGTTAGCACCTGTGGGGGTTAGAGGAATGAGGCCAAGGAGAAAAAGTAAGGTCACTGCAGAACAACAATACAAAAAAATGGAAAGGCTTCCTGTAGAAACTGGAAGAAAATGACGAGAGTTCAGCGTCATCAGCCAGGACTTTGGTGGAACATCGTGTTGAGTGTCTGGAGTTTTCATTATGTGTCCACCAACTATGGGCTGAAGAAAATCACCCAATGCACAAAATTGGATTGTAGATTCCTGCCCTTCTGGCATCAGCTGTACTATACAAGCACTCAGACAAAACTCTTTGCAAAATCAACCTTATTGGACTGGACAGTGTATCTGGATGGCCGAAAATTATCCCCCACCCCACCCCCACCGCCCCATGAGGTCCTGTTTTATCAACTCTCAAATGGTCAATGTTCCAGGGGTGGGCAAAGAAAACACTTCAAAGGCACTCTGAAGCTCTCCTTGAAGCACGTCAGCATTGACATTAATGACTGGGAGGAGCGTGCTACCAATTGTTCAAAATGTTGAGAACTTGTCCATCAAGCTGCACCATGGTGCTCTGTGACATTTTTCCAAGAGCTATTATTATATCATTATGAATGCTTGGCTGAGTTTCAAAAAAAATGACAATTATTTCAGCAGGGAGTTCTGAGTTTACCGCTTGACACTTTAAAGAGGCTATTAAAGGATTAGTTGTCTTTGATGTGTGGTCTGAATAGAAATTTGGTTTTTATACAGGATTAACCACTTGAGATTCTAAAACTTTGAAAGTTTTTCTTGAATGGGAATTTTTTTCACTATCAAATATGTAGGAGTGAGAGCTGTATTAGATTGTTATAAATTTTTTTCTCATCTCCACATGGTTTCTGCGGTCTGTCTATGGTGGTTAATGGGTAATTGGCTATGGAGGGGCCATGGGGTGAGGGGTCATGATTTGCTATGGGGGTATATGGGGCCGAGGGTTGGTGGCACAAGTTGGCATGGAGGTGGCATCACGGGGGGGGGGGTGGGTGGGCCTAACAACTTCTTTAAACACATTGGGATGAAGTCCCCGAAAACTAAAGCAGGCCTTCTAACCAGCCTGCCTCGGTACTCGCTCACCCAGGACCTGCATCCGGGGTTCGATGGGCCACACTCTATCCCACCCCTGCCTTCCTAGAGCAAAAATTGGATCTAACGGGGGTCCTTGAAATTGAGGCGGGTCAGCCAGATCGAGACATGCCCTGATTTGAGCTTCTCCCCTCAGTAGCGACAATTTGACCCATAGAGTCATTGCAGCACAGAAGGAGGCCATTTGGCCCATTGAGTCCGTGCTATGCAAAATGGACAGAGGCATCATCAGCCGCATGGGATGAAATGCAGTTTGCAGTAAGGCAATTCTTTATCAGAAGTGTTAAAATTGCTTGCAGCAATGATATCAGTTGCCCCATTCCCTGTTTGATTTCTTGGTGACTATTTTATATTGTTTGCCTGTACTTCTCCCTTCCCCACAAGTGGAAACATTCTCTCTATGTTTACCCTATCGAAACTTTTCATATTTTTAAAAACCTCTATTAGGTCATCTCTCAGCCTTGTATTTCCAGGAGTCGGTCAATCCTTTATAATCACACCTTTCTAATATCTCATTCCTAATATCATCACTCCAAATCTTTATTGTATCTTCTTAGTGCCGCTAAATCCCTTTTGTAATATGGCAACCAGAAATTTACAAAGTGGCCTAACCAAGGTTAAGTGATAACGAAGGTCGAACCATACTGCCTGGCCCGCTGAGTATTTTCCAGGGTTCTCTGCTCTTCCTTCACATTTCCAGTCTCCGCAGTGTTGTGCTGTAGTCCAGATTCCATGCTCAGCTCCAGCATTGATGGGGTTTTGAATGCATAACCCTATGACTTAGGGATCAGAGTGCTACCATTGAGTCAATTGGCACTCGATGTTATGGGTCCTGGCAGACATTAACGCTGGCACAGGAGCTAATCATTACACAGCAGAAAGCAGTCTTGGTGGAAAGGGTTCACTCTGACTGGTGATGGGCAATGTTGGTCCCCTATGACACAACCACTTAACACGATCTTTTTAATTCTATGCTGCCTCCTATCCAAAGAGGCTTTAACCTCACTTATTTTAAATGGGTTATCAGTTAAAGAGTTTGGATGTTAGTATTTCAGGAAAATTATCAAAAGAATGATAATGCTAATTTTCTTTTGTAAAATTATTAGTGCTGAATATTCTGTTTGTTTTTTGTAACAAAAATATACACTTGCAATACAATAAATTTATCATTCTACCACACAATTTTTTAAAAAAATTCTTTAATAGGATGTGGGCATCGATGGCTAGGCCAGCATTTATTGCCCATCCATAATTGCCCTTGAGAAGGTGCCTTCTTGAACCGCTGCAGTCCATGTGGTGTAGGTACATCCACAGTGCTGTTAGGGAAAGGAGTTCCAGGATTTCGACCCAGTGACAGTGAAGGAACGGCCGATATATTTCCAAGTCAGGGTGGTGAGTGACTTGGAGGGGAACTTTCAGGTGGTGGAGCGCAAATGAGTCTGCTGCCCTTGTCCTGCTAGTTGGTAGAGGCCGCGGGTTTGGAAGGTGCTGTCAAAGGAGCAGCGGTAGGTTCGCTGCATCTTGGAACAATCAACTCTGACTCCCTTTCAGTGACGACTTTGACTTTTCAAATCTGATTTTCCCCAGTTGCTGGCCAGCACACATGAGGGATGACCAAGTCCCAATTGCACATATTCATTTCAAGATATTCTTTGGAATTCTCTACCTCAGAGGGCACTATATTTGAGACAGAGATCGCAAGGTTTCTAGATATTAATGAGATCAAGGGATATGGAGGTAGTGTGGAAAAACGTTGTTGAGGTGGAAGAGCTGCCATGATCTAGTTGAATGGCGGAACAGGCTGGAGGGCCCAAATGGCCTACTCCTCTTTCTATAAAGAAGCAGCCGTTTAAGACTGAAATGGGGAGGGAGATTCCTTCACTTGAAGAGTTGCACAACGTTGGAATTCACTGCCCCAGAGAGATGTGGATGCTCAATTGTTAAGTACATTCAAGGTGGAGATCGATAGCTCTTTGGACACTTAAGGGAGTCAGCGCATGTGGGAACGGGCTGGGAAAGTGGCGATGGGGGTAGAAGATCAGCCCTGATCTTATTTTTTGGCGGGGCAGACTCGAGGGATCCTATGGCCTTCTGCTCCTGTTTTTTTTTACCTGTAAAGGGTGACCCAACCCCAAACGCACAATGGCAGGTGGAGGACTTTCCAACCTCGCACTCCTGCTTTGCCCATGGGAAAGGTAGATTGAAATTCTGGGCACAATAGCAAGTCTGAAAACTTCCAGCTTTACAGTAACAAAGTCCAGTTCTTGGAATTTTTATGTAACATTCCGAACTCTGCGATCACACAATAGAGCAATCAGTGAATCCATTCCAAGGAGCTTCTACTTTTTTGTGACAACAGGAACCTCTAGAACCATAGAAAAGTTACGGTGCAAAAAGAGGCCATTCTGCCCATCGTGTCAGCACCAGCCATAAAAAAAAAAAGAAACTAGCCGCTCATTTTTAATCCCACTTTCCAGTACCTGGTCCATAGCCTTGCAGGTTACAGCACTTTGGGAGCAGATCCAGGTACCTTTTAAATGAGTTGAGCATTTCAGCCTCAACCACCAACTTAGGCCGTGAATTCCAGATGCCCAACACCCTCTAGGTGGAAAAAGCTTTTCCTGATGTCCTCTCTAATCCTTCTACCAATCACCTTAAATCTATGCCCCCTGGGAATTGACCCCTCAGCTAGGGGAAACAGGTCTTTTCTGTTTACACTATCTAGGCCCCTCATAATTTTGTACACCTCATTAAGATCGCCCCCTCAGTCTCCTCTGTTCTAAGGATAACAACCATAGTCCAGCCAATCTTTCTTCATAGCTGCAATTTTCAAGCTCCTGGCAACATTCTTGTAAATCTCCTCTGTACCTTCACCAAAGCAATTGTGTCCTTCCTGTAATGTGGTGACCAGAACTGTACACAAAATTCCTGCTGTGGCCTAACCAGCGTTTTATACAGTTCCAGCATTGCATCCCTACTTTTGTATTCAATACCTCATCCAATGAAGGAAAGCATTCCATATGCTTTCTTTACCACCTTATCCACCTGTCCTGCCACCTTCAGGGACCCATGGACATGCACTCCAAGGTCTCTCATCTCCTCTACCCCTTTCACTATTCTCCCATTTATGGAGTATTCCCTAGCTTTGTTTGCCCTCCCCAAATGCATTATCTCTCACTCTTCTGAATTCAATTCCATTTGCCACATTTCTGCCCCCTCAACCAAACCATTGATATCATTATGAAGACAACTGCTACCCTCTTCACTATCAACTACATGGCCAATTTTTGTATCATCTGCAAATTTCCCAATCATGCCTCCAACAATTTAAGTCCAAATCATTAATATATACAACAAACAGCAAGAGCCCCAACATGGAGCCCTGTGGGACACCACTGGAAATCACTTTCCACTCACAAAAACATCCATTGCCCATTACCCTTTGTTCCTTTGTTTCCTGTCACTGAGCCAATTTTAGAGTCACAGAGTTATACAGCACAGGAGCTGGCCCTTCGGCCCATCGTGTCCATGCCAGCCATCAAGCACCTACCTATTCTAATCCCATTTTCCAGCACTTGGCCCGTAGCCTTGTATGCTATGGCGTTTCAAGTGTTCATCTAAATACTTCTTAATTTTGGATCCAACTCGCCACCTTCCCCTGTATCCCACGAGATCTCACTTTCCTGACCAGTCTGCCATGTGGGACCTTGTCAAACGCCTTACCGAAATCCATCTAGGCAACATTCACTGCAGTATCCTCATCAATCCTCCTTGTTACGCCCTCAAAAAATTCCACTAAGTTAGTTAGACATGATCTTCCCCTAACAAAACCATGCTGACTACTATCCCTGGTCAATCCATTCCTTTCTAATGGACAGTTTGTCCTGTCTCTCAGAATTGCTTCCAATAATTTGCCCACCACTGAAGTCAGACTGACCGGCCTATAATTTTCTGGTCTATCCCTCGCATCCTTTTTATATTTATCTACATTGATTTAAATTTGTTTATTAAATATAGTCACTCACTTTACTATCCGAAAATGTTTCACACCTAAATGTAACACGCCGGAATCACTGGACTGGGAACGTGAATCTAAACAATACTTTTTAATCGAACTAAAAACGGTACTGTGAATCTTTAATTGTTGAAGATTGGAATGCTGGACTAGATGGAGAGAATGTGAACAAGCCCGAAAGCGTTCAGAAATGAGCACTGAAACTGACCCTGGGTAACATGTACCAAAGTTCCTCTGGCCTGAATTTTACCCTTGGCAGACACGCGTGTGATTGGCAGGCCTGAGAACCAGTCAGGAAACAGGCCCCCGGCCGCGGTTTCACGCGGGCTGGCCAATTAAGGCCGGGCCAGCATGAAAGGCGTCACCCCAAAGGTTGGGAAGGGTTGGGCGGGGGTGGGGAGCTATTGGGCGCTGGGTCCAATGGAGACCCGGCGGCCTGTTTAAAAAGAGCTCCTGCAGCCTTCCCAAGGCTGAGCAACTTGTCCTCAGGAAGGGCTGAGCAGGCCATGCAGGAGGGTAGAGCGAGGGCTGTGGGGGGGGGGGTTGGCACTGTGCCCCTTGTTTTTCCGACGATTGCCTTGCTGCCCTCGTCGGGGAGGTGGCAGCACAGCGGGAGGTGCTCGTTCCCCCAGGACAGGAGGAGGAGGCCCCCTCCCCACATGACGAAACATGCCTAGGAGGTGGTAGCGGAGGTCGTCAGCTCCCACGATGTGGTGGGGCGGACCTGGATCCAGTGCCGCAAGCGCTTCAACCACCTGCTGCGCACGGGAAGGGTGGGTACCATGTTGGCATCATTCACGTCAATCAGCAGGTAGGCTCCCCCCGCCCCCCCTGCCCCCCCTCCTCCAAAGTCTGAGTTTCTTGACTGCATTGAGTCATTGATGGCATATGTCCGTCACAGCAGATATTCCCCATGCCGAGGTCAGCCTGAGAGGGTGGAGATGAGACAGGTTCTGGACCTGCAGCATGTGGTGCACTAAGACCCACACGAATGTCTTGGGGGTGACCTGGAGGATCTGCACCCAGGCGTAGTGCTGGAACGTGATGGCGTGTGGGAGGCGCATCTTCAGAAAGGTTCTATCACCGCCCTTGTGGAGGCATGGCTCCTGTTCTTGAGTAACGGAGAGACGTCATGAGCCACCTTTTCAAGGGATAGTCCTGGTCAACCAGCAGCCATCCATCCAGTCCGGCTGGAGCACTGAAGAGCCTCGGCACCTGGGAGTGTCTCAGGATGTACGCGTCATGGGAGCTGCCAGGGGACCTTGCACAGACTTGCAGCCATCTGTACCTTGTTGTCACAAACTATCTGGACATTCATCGAGTTGAACCCCTCCCTGTTGACGAAGGCACCCAGCTGACCCGCTGGCGTCTTGATGGCTACATGTGTACATTCAATGGCACACTGGACACGGGGGAACCCAGCAATCGCTGCAAAGCCTCTAGCTCGCTCAGCCTGGCTGGCCTTATCTATACAGAAATGAATAAGTATCATTACCCACCTGAAAAGAGCATCAGTTACCAGTTTGTCGCAGCTGTGGACAGATGATTGGGACACTCCACAAAGATCCCCCACTGACCCCTGGAAAGAGTCTGAAGCATAGAAGTTGAGGGCCACTGTGACCTTCAGAGCCACTGGCATGGGGTTTCCACCTGCACAGTTGGAGGTGACCTCAGGCCCAATCATCTCTCAAATGGAGGTCACGGTCTCCCTGGAGAGGTGGTGCCTCCTTCGGCATTGCACCTTGGACATATCGAGGTAGCTGCTTCGCTGCCTGTAAACCCTGGCAGCAGGATAGTGACGTCTTCTGCCGCCCCTTCCACATTGGACTACCTGCTGGCCCTGCGCTCCTTGTGCCTGGGCCTCTCCTCCCACAGGTCCCTCCCCTGGAAGCTGCTCTGGGACACCTGGCCTCCTCTCCCTTCTGCCCCTCTCTTCCCCCTCAGAGGAGGTGCCTCTGAGACCACAAGCCCCATTACCAGGGTAACAGAAGTCTATCTGATAGCTGGAAGGGTCCACACGGTCAGAATCCTCCGGGGACCTTGGAGACACCAATGAGTCCTGAAACGAAGCCTGGAAACGTTTAAGAACGAAGCTCAGAACAGAGATAAAGCTGTCAAGTTCAAATAAGTAACCAGCAGCTACTCACCCTGGCAATGCTGCTGACCCTTTTAATCCTGCCCTTGGATGAGGTTTTGCAAAAACGTGGGCCTGCCTGCGTGATGAGCGTGAAACCGCGTGAGCAACGTAAAATCTGGATCAATTGGGTTTTTAATTGCCTTAAATGGGTTTTTAATTGATGGCAGCAGCAGCTCCGACACACGCGCGCCCATCAAGCTGAGGACTGTGCGGGTGCAGGATGAAGTCGGAACGCTCACCCGATGCCTTCGCCTGCGATTTTACACCCAATCAGGGTGGACGCGGGTCCGCCGGCAAAGGGGTATAATTCTGCCCTCTGACACAAACAGCTATGTGTTCCCCTACTGAAGGGTAGAAAAAGCTCTGTCTGGACTTAACTAGAAAACCCTTGAATCCCACCTCCCCTTGCCACTCTCTCTTTCCACAGCCACACAAAAATAAACGTGCCATGGAACTGAGGAGAAAAGACCACATTCTGCAAATAAGATATTGAACGAACAGATCAGGAGACAATGCCCTGCTTTCTAAAACTCGTAAATACTATGTAAACGATTGAGAATTTAAGGAGCTCAGCCTGACATCTGATCGATGGACTTTAATACAAGTGCAGTAGATCTTTCATTTTTATTCTGTTAATTAAGGAGGCCTGCATTTTGCAACTTATTGTAATTATTTGTATTCTGAAATTTGCAATCCTTTCATTTTATTTTCATTTTAATGGTTGTCTATAACTATGTTATAAATTATGATTACTTGTTTGCTTTATGTCATCATTGCAACTCAGCACCCTCTGTCATGAGGATTTTTCAATAAACCCTTTAATCATCTGTCTATCTATCTATCGGTCTATCTATCTAGCTTAGGGTCTAAACAGCTGAAGGATTGGCCTTGAAATCCTGGAATTCAGCCACTCTTCCCCATCCTAAGAACAAATCAAACTGTGAATTTGACCTGCTCTTATAGCCACAATATTTATACGGCTAGTCCAGTTCAGTCTCTGCTCAATAATAACCCTAAGGGTGTTGATAGTGGACGATTCAGCAATGGCAATGCCTTTGAACATCAAGGGGTGATGGTCAGATTCTCTCTTGTTGGAAGTGGTCATTGTCTGGTGCAAATGTTACTTGCCACTTGTCAGCTCAAGCAGTCGAAGCAGCTTGTGTAACAGTTAAATGATTGAAAAGGTTAATGAAATGTTAGCCTTAACTCCCGGGGATTGGGGGAGGGCCTGAAAGACAAAGGGAAGTTATGTTACAGCTGTGCAGAGCTCTGGTTGGACCGCATCCAGAGTAACTAAATTCAATCTGGGCACACACCTTGGGAATGAGGTATTGGCCTTAAAGGAGGTGCAAAAGATTCACTAGAATAATACAAGGGCTAAAAGAGTTAAATTATTAGGAAAATGTTCAGCAGACTAGTCTTGCAATCTCTCGAGTATAGATAATTAAGCTGGTGATCCAATTGAGGTGTTTAAGACGATTCAAAGATACGATAGTGTAGATCGAGAGAAACTAGTTCCGCTGATGCCAGAGGGGGTGATCGGTGGTGGGGAATGGTTCTAGAACATGGAGGCGTAACTTTTAAATTTTCATTCAACACCTGCTCACTGCTGACCAGGGGGAGGCTTATCACCTGGACCACCATTTCCTGTCAGAGATATGTTCCTGTGTGAGAAGTCAGGAGTGCGATGGAATGCTCTCTATTTACCTGGATGAGTGCAGCTCCAACCGCACTCAAAATGCTCAACACCATCTAGTCTATTTGACTGGTATTCTATCCAACAACCTAACATTCACTCACTCTACCACTAGTGCTACAAGATGCATGGCAGCAACTCACCAAGGCTCATTCGACAGCACCTTCCAAAACTGTGAAATCTACCACCTAGAAGGACAAGGGCAGCAGATAAACAGGAACACCACCAAGTTCCCCTGCAAGCCACAAACCATCCTGACTTGAAACTATATAGCTGTTCCTTCACCGTCACTGGGTCAAAATCCCGGAACTCCCTAACAGCATCTACACTACAGGGACTGCAGCGCTTCAAGGTGGCTCACCACCACCTTCTCAAGGGGCAATTAGTGTTGGACAATAAATGCTGGGCCAGCCAGCGATACTCAATCAAATGAACAAATAATGAAAAAGACAACAATGCTTTTGGTTTGTGCAGGTTCAAACTAGTCTCGGGTGAAGGGACTCAACAAAGGAGCAGGCTCCAGCTCAAAAACAGAATTACCTGGAAAAACTCAGCAGGTCTGTCAGCATCGACAGAGAAGAAAAGAGTTGACGTTTCGAGTCCTCATGACCCTTCCACAGAACTGAGTGAATATAAGGAGAGGGGTGAAATATAAGCTGGTTTAAGGTGGGGGGAGTACAAGTGGGGGGGGTGGTGTAGTTGTAGGGACAAGCAAGCAGCGAAAGGAACAAGGCAAAAGAGAGATATGGATATCTTGTCGCAGAGAGGAGCAAAACTTCTTCAAGGTAGGCATTTCTTGAGTGGCAGTTCTGTTGAAGGGTCATGAGGACTCGAAACGTCAACTCTTTTCTTCTCCGCCGATGCTGCCAGACCTGCTGAGTTTTTCCAGGTAATTCTGTTTTTGTTTTGGATTTCCAGCATCCGTAGTTTTTTGTTTTTATCTGTGTTTAATTGACTGCCACTCCTCTTCAAGAAATGCCTACCTTGAAGAAGTTTTGCTCCTCTCTGTGACAAGATTTCCGTATCTTTTGCCTTGTTCCTATCACTGCTTGCTTGTCCCTACAACCACACCACCTCCCCTCCACTTCTCTCCACTACCCCCACCCCCCGCAACACCCACCTTAAACCAGCTTATATTTCACCCCTCTCCTTATATTCACTCAGCTCTGTGGAAGGGTCATGAGGACTCGAAACGTCAACTCTTTTCTTCTCCGCTGATGCTGCCAGACCTCCTGAGTTTTTCCAGATAATTCTGTTTTTGTTTTGAATTTCCAGCGTCCGCAGTTTTTTTGTTTTTGGCTCCAGCTCCAACTGTGCAAGTTTTGTAATTGTTTGGAATTTGGGTCTTAATAGGTGCAATCAGGCTCAGTTTCCGCACTGAAGTCTTGGTTGTTATTGCACACAATGTGGTCTCCTCTACATTAGGGAAACAAAAGGCAGACTAGGTGACCGCTTTGCGAAGAACCTTTGCTCAGTCCGCAAGCATGACCCCAACCTTTCTGCTGCTTGTCATTTAAATTCATCATCTTGTTCTCATGCCCACAAGTCCGTCCTTGGTCTGCTGCAATGTTCCAGTGAAGCCCAATGCAAACTGGAGGAACAGTACCTCATCTTCTGATTGGGCACTTCACAGCCTTCTGGATTCAACATGGAGTTCAACAACTTCAAAACCTGAACTCTGTCCTCCATTTTGATTTTTTTATATCCCCCCTCCCCCCACCTCCCATCCCCTCTCCTCCCCTCCAAGTGCCAGCCTGCATCTTCTTGTCACATCTTTGCTTTCAAACAGCACTGACCCTTTTTCTGGTATTAACTTTCTATTTTGCTTTCATACAGTTCGGACCTTTATTCTGCTATTAACACCTGCCTTAGTCTTTAATAACATCACCTTTGTCGTGTTCCATGACATCCTTGACATTTAATCTCTCCATCCTATCCCTAAACTTATATTTTGCTCCACCTACTCCACCTCCTTTTCCTACAGCTTAAAACCCATTACATTTCTATCTCTCTCAAAATCTGAAGAAGTCATATGAATTCAAAATGTTAACTCTCTTTCCTCTCTCCACAGATGCTGCCAGACCTGCTGAGTTTTTCCAGCATTTTCTGTTTCTATCTCCATTGTTACTTTCTGGCTTTGGTACTCAGTACCATTATTTATAAAGCCCAGGATTCCATATGTTTTATTAACCTCTCCTGTCATCTTGAAAGATTTATGCACATACACCCTCAAGTCTCTCACTTTTTGCACCCCCCTATAAAATTGTATCATTTCTGGGGCTTCCTGGCTTTGACTGACTTAGTAACTAACACAGTACTCCACCAGACCTTTGGACATTGCTCAGCACTGCTTTAAGGTGAGTTGCTTTCCTACAGTCAGGAATATCCATAAATAGCAAAAGCCTTATGTAGACACAGGTGGAAGGAACTGATTAATGACAGCTGACCCAAACCCATTAAACTCTTTTATTGCCTGCACAATCCCAGTATCAACAGTCTAATGTTGATAATCAGCTGTAAGAGTGAAGTGGTTTACTTTCCTTAATAAATTAGCTCTATTCAACCCTGAATCCAATGGCCATATATCAGCAAGCAATTCGAGGGAGTGGTAAGCCTGCCTGTTATTCCCAACAGCCCAATAACTAACTATAACTCCTGATGTCTGCATTCCAACTCACATTAAGACCGTGTTCAACCATCATTCACTGTATGCCTTCTGACCTACACTGGCTCCCAGTCCAGCAATGGCTCAATTTTAAAGTCATATACTTGTGTTCAAATCCCTCTGCAGCCTTGCCTCACGCCCTATCTCTGTAACCTCCACATCTTTCTGAGATCTCCGCCTATCTATGAATCTGGCCTCTTGTGCATCCCCCACTCCCTTCAACCACCACTGGTAGCCGTATCTTCAACTGTCTAGGTCCTAAACTCTGGAATTCCTTCCCTAAATTACTCCACCTCTCGGCCCTTTAAGATACTCCTTAAAACCTACCTTTTTGGCCAAACGTTTGGTCAACAAACATATGAATTAGGAGCAGGAGTAGGCCACTCAGCCCTTCAAGTCTGGTCCGCCATTCAATAAGATCAGGGTGGATCTGATGGTAACCTCATGCCTACCCTTCCTAACCTTTCACCCCCTTGTTAATCTAGAATCTAACTTGGTCTTAAAAATATCCAAAGGCCCTGCTTCCGCTGCCTTTTCATGAAGAGAGTTCCAAAGGCTCATGACCCTCATCTTTGTCTTAAACGAGTGACCCCTTATTTTAAAACATGACCCCTAGTTCTAGGTTCTCCCAGAAGAGGAAACATCCTCTCCAACTCCACTCTGTCAGGACCTCTCAGGATCTTAACTCCCTTCTTTGATTCTGTCAATTTTTGTCAGGTGACTCTACCGCGAACTTGAGATGTTTTACTATATACAAGCATACATACAAACCAAGAGCTGGAGTAGTCCATTCAGCCCCTCGTGCCTTCTCCACCATTTCATAAGATCATGGCTGATCTGATAGTAACCTGAAACCTGCATCTCACCTACCCCCAATAACTTATCACCCCCTTGCTTCCCAAGAATCTATCTCGCTCTGTCTTAAAAATATTCAAAGACTCTGCTTCCACCGCCTTTTCAGGACGAGAGTTCCAAAGACTAACGGCCCTCTGAGAGAAAAAATTTCACCTCATCTGTTTTAATTGGGAGACCCCTTATTTTTAAACAGTGACCCCTAGTTCTAGATTTTTCCACAAGAGGAAACATCCCCTCCACATCCACCGTGTCAAGACCCCTTCATAGTCCAGATCAGCTACATTGGCACAGATTGCAAGCTCAACGCCTACACATTTCAGTAGCTCCTTACCATAAAGGGCATTGGCTCTTCTCCAAGGTCATCATATAGGATATAAAACTCTGGTCAGACCATATCTAGAAGACTGTGTTCAATTCTGGACACCGTACCTCAGGAATAACATATTAGCTTTTGACAGGGCGCAGTGCAGATTCACCAGAATGATAGCAGGTCTAAAAAGGTTAAACTACAACAAAGGCTGCACAGACAAGGCTGGTGTTTCCTTGAGCTTAGAACATAAAGAGACGACCCAATTCATAGTTTTTCCTTCCACATCAAATTATTTCCTCTGGTGGTGGGAGCCCAGAAAAGGAGGCACAATCTTAAAACTAGAGCTAGGCTGTTCAGCGGTGAAGGATTTCTTCAAATGGGTATGAAAATCTGGAACTCGCCCAAGAAACATGTTGAGACTTGGAGTCAACTGAAAATTTCAAAACGGAGACTGACAGATTTTTTGGTAGGTAAGGTTATGAAAGGGTTTTGGAACCAAGGCAGGTAAATGGAGTTAAAACAAGATCAGCTTTAAATATTTTCAGCCATAACCCTCTGGAGTAGAGAGAGACTTCCAAAGATTCACCTTTAATTGAAGAAATGTCTCCTTATCTCAGTCTTAAATGATTGGCCCTTATCCTGAGACTGTGCCCCTGTATTCGGTCGGGGGAAAATAACCTCTCGGTGTCTATCCGGTCTAGCCCCTTCAGAATCTTGTATGCTTCATAGATTGACATCAGCCATGATCTATCTAACTAAATGATGGAAAGAGGCTTGCGGGACTGAATTCTATGGGTCATCGGGAATAGATTTTTCCTTCACTGTGCTGGAAAAAATCCAGAGCAATTAAGTGATGACTCCCTGCTCTCAGTGCTACTGATCACCCCTCCGCCACTCCTCTTGCCCTTGCAGGGAAGGCGAGTGCTTGCCCATTCACTCATCCACCACATGGGGAGGGTGGGGGGGTGGGGTGGGGGTTTGGGAGCAGGTGGTATCATCCCAAATTTCTTCCGGCGACGAGAAAAATCCATCCCTCCAGATCTTTAATATTGTGATCGTTGTCAGGTTCCATATAATCGCATAGAAACCACAACCTAAACTGGTTTTCCCAGTGCGGGCTTTTTGCTAATCAGGAAAGTTGCTTAACATAGGGCATGTAGCCAAAAGCTTGGTCAATGAGATTGGCTTTAAGGAGTATCTTATAAAGAGGAAAGCGAGTGAGAGAGGTGTAGGGAGGTGTATTCCGGAGCTTGGGGCCCAGGCAGCTGAAGGCACGGCCGCTAATGGTGGTGATTAAAATTGGGGTTCCGAAGGAGGGCAGATTTCCTGGATAGTTGTAGGGTGGGAAGAGGGTCACAGAAAAAAGGAAGGGGAGAAAATCATGGAGAAATCTGAAAAGGAGGATCAGAATTTTAAACCATAGAACACTACAGCACAAAAAAACAGGCCATTCGGCCCCTCTAGTCTATGCTGAAATATTATTCCGCTAGTCGAGAAAAACTAAATTCCTCCCATGTGAAAACATGCTTTCCCCTGCTAGTATCTGGCAGTTGCAGATTGCTGCTATCAAAACAGCATCTCGTGTTTACAACAGTTTCTCAGTCACTCAAGGCTATTAATCCTGAGCTTTTCAAATGTCAACTTTTCCAGAATACCAAAATAAAGCAAAATACTACAGTTGCTGGAAATCTTAAATAAAAACAAATTACTGGAAGAACTCGGCAGGCTTTATTAATAGGGGCAGAGAGTACAAGAGCAAGGAGGTGATTTTGATCTTGTATAATACACTAGCTCAGCCTCAGCTGGAGTATTGTGTCCAGTTCTAGGCACCGCACTTTAGGAAGAACGTGAAGGCTTTAGAAAGAGTGCAGAGAAGATTCACGAGAATGGTTCCAGGGATAGGAGCTTCAGAATCAAGCATAGATTGGAGAATTTAGGACTGTTTTCCTTGAAGAGGAGGCCGAGAGAAGGCTTGGTAGAGGTGTTCAAAATCACGAGGGGTCTGGACAGAGTAGATAGGGCGAAGCTGTTCCCACTTGTCGAAGGATAGAGAACCAGAGGGCACAGATTTAGGGAATGGGAAAAAGCAGCAAAAGCAACATGTGGAAAAACATTTTTACACAGCAAGTGGTTAAGGTCTGGAACGTACTGCCTGAGGCTGTAGTGGAGGGAGGTTCAATCAAGGCATTCAAGAGGGAATTAGACTGTTATCTGAAAAAGGAAGAATGTGCAGGGTTATGGGAGAATGGCACGAAGTGAATTGCTCATTCGAAGAGCCAGTGCAGACACAATGGGCCGAATGGCCTCCTTCTGCACTGAAACAATTCTGCAAATCTGTCTGGCAGCATCTGTGTACTGCGACTCTCAAGGGCAATTAGGGATGGGCAAAGCGACACTCACATCCTAAGACCAAATTTAGAGAAAGAAAAGAAATTGAGTGGCATTAGCACAACCCACAATTACAAACATCAGGCAAAAGCCAAATACTGCGGCTGCTGGAAAGCTAAAATAAACAAATGCACCGCAAAGGGATAAAGAAAGAAACAAGGCAAGGCAATCCCAGAAAAACAATAAGGAAAAAAAAATACATGGAACAAGATGAAAGCAGAGGTTATGGTCCTAAAGTCACTGAACTCAATGTTTAGTCTAGAAGGCCATAGAATGTGCTGAGTCAAAAGATGAGGTGCAATTGCTTGAGTTTGGATTGAGCCTCATTGACCTTTCTGTCCTTGGCCTGCTCCAAAGTGAAAGCAAGGTGAAGAACTGGAATGGCAAGCAACCCCAAGCTTCCTATTGCATTCAGATGGTTGCTATGTAGCCATTCATGCCTCACTTGGACCAAGCCTTTGTGTCTTTACTATACCCATTACCACTCTCTGGCTGTTGCCTCATGAAATCTTTTGTTGGTTAATCTCCCCTGCCTACCCTATCACAGAGTTTCTCCTTTGTTCTTCCTGCCCCCTCCCCGCTTCCACTGGTTTAAAAACTCTTTCATTTCTATCCATCTACAATTCTGATGAAAAGTCATCAGCCTGAAACACTAACTTTTTTTTTCTCCAGAGATACTGCCTGATCTGCTGAGCATTTCCAGCACTTTTTGCTTCTATTTCAGATTTCCAAAGATTCAGGACAGGCTCGATGGGCTGAACGGCCTCCTTCACATTGTATGATTCTATGAATGGAAATGATTGGGTTAGTTCCCCCCATCAGTCATGCCAAGGACAGAATGCTACCAAAGGTTGAGATTGACTATGTGCAGATAATCTCTGTGTTATGTTGCTATCTTCCAATCGCTGCATTTTGTTGGAGAAATAATCCTGCTTTTATTGGGAGACTTTGCTGCGGTTTCAGTCATGAGTTCCTTTTGCTGTAGGTTGTAGAGGCTCTTGAATAAACAGATTCTACTTGCTGGAGAAATAATCCTACTGTGGTCAGGAGCCTCTCCGGTCATTCTGGTCACGAGTTTGGAGACTGTTTGCTCCGCCCTTTCTCCAACTGAGTGGCTGAGATAGCCAAAGTCAATTTTCACTCCGAGATCCAGGGGAACTAAGGTCCACCCCAAATCGAGTTCCATCAGCACCGTTTGTACCACCCTCGTGCTAACCCTCCCATCCCCAGGAATTCTGAGACCAGAATCAATAAAAAACAAAGTTTCTGTGAAAAATGTTTCAAATGTACATATTTAATGAAATATAAAAGTGGTCCTCAACTGCGCTGGCAACAATGGCATGTTCATTCAAACCAACTGCATACCATGTTCTGGGTCTGCCAAAGTCTCTCTCTCTCTCTTTCACATCTGTCCTGGGGATTTCAACATGACTGAGCAGTTTTAGCACACAATTCAGACCAGCAACTGAAGCTTTGAAAAATGAAGTTCAAGCCCTTACTGCTATACTGCGTAATACATAAACTGGAATGCATTACTAGGCAGAGATAGATTTGGTAGGTAGGTGGTCTTATTGAAACACAGAAAATTCAGAGGGGGTCTTGACTGGGTGGATGCTTCCCCTTACGGGGGAAGGCTACAACTAGGTGGCACAGTTTCAAAATAAGGGGTTTTCCATTTAAGGTGGAGATCAGGAGGAATTTTTTTTAATCTTTGGAATTTCCTTCCCTAGATAGCAGTGGAGGCTGGGTCATTGAATGTATTCAAGTCCCTGAAGGTTGCAGGACAGGTGGACAAGAAATCATATGGAATAATTTCCTTTATTGGGCGAGGTATTGAATACAAAAACAGGGATGTAATGATGGAACTGTATAAAACGCTGGTTAGGCCACAGTTGGAATTTTGTGTACAGTTCTGGTCACCACATTATAGAATGGACATAATTGCTCTGGGGAGAATGCAGAGGAGGTTTACAAGAATGTTGCCAGGGTTTGAAAATTGCAGCTATGAGGAGGGATTGGATAGGCTGGGGTTGTTTTCCTTAGAACAGAGGAGGCTGAGAGGTGACCTAAGTGAGTGTACAAAATTATGAGGGGACGAGATAGGGTAGACAGGAAAGACCTGTTTCCCCTAGCTGAGGGGTCAATTACCAGGGACACTGATTTAAGATGATTGGTAGAAGGATTAGAGGGTACATGAGGAAAAACTTTTTCACCCAGAGGGTGGTGGGCATCTGGAATTCACGGCCTAAGTTGGTGGTTGAGGCTGAAACGCTCAACTCATTTAAAAGGTACCTGGATCTGCACCTGAAGCACTGTAACCTGCAAGGCTACAGACCAGGTGCTGGAAAGTGGGATTAAAATAAGCAGCTAGTTTCTTTTTGCTCTTTATGGCTAGCGCAGACATGATGGGCTGAATGGCCTCTTTCTGCACCAGAACTTTTCTATGGTTCTATTCAAGGCTGATCTGAACAGATTAGACAGATTTTTTTTTATCTACAAGGGAGTCAAGGGTTGAAGGACAGATGGGAAAGTGGAGTTAAGGCCACAATCAGATCAACCATGATCTTATTGTGTGGTGAGCAGGTTTGAGGGGTCGAATGGCCTACTCCTGCTCCTATTTCTTATGGTCTTATGAAGGACAAAGACAAAGCTACTGGCCCCAGTAAGTTCTCAACACCACATACAACAAATATCTTCCAATCTGCATTATTCAGTATTTATGGGAGGAGCTCAGAGAGCTGGTGTGTCAGGCAGAGAGTATATTAGGCTCCTGTAATTAAAGCTGTGCTATCGCGATATTAGGTGTTCCTGCCCCCTAAATTCTGAACCCTATTTAAAATTAAGGCACTATCTTAAACTCAAACGTGATTCCACAAACGTTCACTGGGTCTGATACCTATTGAATGACGACTCTCAATTTGTGCCAGAAGGTTATTTCATGTGGGAGATAAGCCCTTCAAACTCAATCTCACCCTCATCCCTGGAGTTTCCAACCTGAAGGACAGTGACTGGATAGCGATCAGGAAACCCGGCTCCACGCCCTTCCCCCTGCTCCCTCCCTGGCCCAGGAGATTTGCCAGCTCTGTAGCACCCCAGCTCCACGAGCTGACTGCGACCCAGCTGATTTTTAATACCAACCCCTGTCTTGGTTGACTTGCCCAGAAAGGAACTGTTCCCAGCCCGTTATCCTAAAGGAAACACAGAAGTCGATCACGGAGGCGTCAAGAGCTTTAGTGTGGGGGCAGCGAGTTCCAAGTCAAATCTCGAGTGAAAATGATGCACCCCACAAACAAAACACTTTCAGACTCTTAAAACGTTCATATCAAACCTTCAATAAAAGGAAAAAAAAGTCAGTTGTTCCAAAAATACTCGTTTCCAAAAATGTACACAGTTCCTCATTAATGGTCAGTCTCTCACCTTTGCCAGGACAGTTCAGGATTTGGAACAGCATGGAGCTGAGAAATATTTGAAAGGCAGCACCAGAATTGTCTAAGGGTTTGTTGACCTCGTTTGGTTTCGACATTCCTGTTGCCAGTTAGGTGAGGCGGACTTCTCAGTACTCATGAGTAACATCCGAGGTTGCTCTCATGGTCTACAATCTCTGCACGCCGCAATGTGTGAAGTCACGGCTGGGAAGTTGCTCCCGTCGACTGGTTCACATACTGCGAAACTCTCGTCTTTTAGCTGCTTTCTCTAGCTCGGTTGAGTCCTTTTTTTTTTTCCCCTCTTGCTTCTCCCCAGCACCACTGATCCTCAACGCCTGGCCGTCTTGGGCATGAGGTAGACCTTGACGTGTTTGCTGAGATTAATGGTGCCCTCAATGACATTATCCGTCTGCGGTAAACCATCCATGCTATCATTCCAGGCTGCTCTGCAGGCCGGACTCAAACTGGACGTCCTGCTCCTACTCGAACTGTAGGCCAGCAGCAATCGCACCTCTATCTGACAAGGTTCTGCGGGAGAGGAGCAAATAAAATTGATTATCCAAACCTCTCTGCCCCTCTCTTCTTCTGTGAAGAGCCTTGGGCTTATTAAAGGCGCTTTACAAATACAAGTTATTCTTGTTATTGGCATTAAAAGGTGTGCACACACCCATACACCTCATCTGTTGGTTGTCTTAATCATCATTTTGACTTCTGCCTGAAGGGTGGGAGGAACCAAAGTTCAGCAAGGGTCAGCTTTTCAGCAAAGATGGGGGCAAACAACACAGCGGAGGACAAATAAAACTGAGCACAAAAGGTCTTCAAATCTTCTCCTATTTTAATTGGTTATAGCATCTGTGTGCGGAGCTACTGCAGGAATGAGTTGCGATTCTTTCTGTTTGAACGAAGGACAAATAGGGGCAGGCAATAAACGCTGGCCTTGCAAGTGACTCACATTCCATGAAAGAATTAAAAAAAAAAACTCCCACAAACCCTAACCCTAAAAATTTCCATTCTTCTAACTCTGGCCTCTTGGGCGCCTACTCCAGCCTGCAGCCCCCCCCACCCCAACCCCAACCAATACCTCTCAACCACCACCCCCTTAGCAGCCATATTGCCTTCAGAATGTAGACCCCATGGTCTGGAATTCACTCTCTAAACTCATCCTGTTCACCTCCCCCTCCTTTAAGACCCTCCTTAAATACTAACTATTTGACAAGCTTCTGGTCATTCCGCTCTCCCCTCCCCCCCCCCCCTTTTTTCCTTCTTTGGGTCAGTGCCCATTTTTAGACATATAATTTACAGCACAGAAAATGGTATTTATACTGCACGTGAGCCTCCTCTCACCCCTGTCTTGTTTTATTTATTCAGAGGATGTGGGCTTCGCTGGCTGGGCCCAGCATTTATTGCCCATCCCTAGTTGCCCTCAAGAAGGTGGTGGTGAGCTGCCTTCTTGAACCGCTGCAGTCCATGTGGTGTAGGTAAACCCACAGTGCTGTTAGGAAGGGAGTTCCAGGATTTTGACCCAGTGACAATGAAGGAACGGCAATATAGTTCCAAGTCAGGATGGTAAGTGACTTGAGGGGAACTTCCAGGTGGTGGTGTTCCCATGTGTCTGCTGCCCTTGTCCTTCTAGATGGTAGTGGTCATGTGTTTGGAAGGTGCTGTCGAAGGAGCCGTGATGAATTCCTGCATTGCATCTTGTAGATGGCACACACTGCTGCTACTGTGCGTCAGTGGTGGAGGGAGTGAATGTTTGTGGACGTGGTGCCAATCAAGCGGGTTCCTAGTCCTAGAAGGTGTCAAGTTTTGAGTGTTGTTGGAGCTGCAATCATCCCGGCGAGTGCGGAGTATTCCATCACACTTCTGGCTTGTGCCTTGCAGATGGTGGACAGACTGTGGGGAGTCAGGTAGTGAGTTACTTGTTATAGGGCTCCTAGCCTCTGACCTGCTCTTGTAGCTACAGTATTTATATGGCTAGTCCAGTTCAGTTTCTGGTCAATGGTAACCCCCGGGATATTGATAGTGGGGGGATTCAGTGATGGTAATGCCATTGAACATCAAAGGTTCATCATATCCTTCTATTCATTTCTCCCTTGAATTTATCCAGCTTCCCCTTAAATGCACCTATGCTAAGCAACTCAACAACTCCATGGGAGTGAGTCCCACATTGTCCCCACGCTCTGGGTAAATAAGTTTCTCCTGAATTCCCCGATTGGATTTATAAGGGACTGCCTCACATTTATGGGCCCTTGTTTTGGACTTGCCCGCAAGTGGAAACATGTCTACATCTACCCTTCATCATTTTAAAGACCTCGGTCAGGTCGCCCCTCAGCCTTCTCTTTTCTAGAGAAAAGAGCCCCAGCCTGTTCAGTCTTTCCTGATGGGTGTCACGTCTCAGTTCTGCTACCATCCTTGTAAGTCCTTTTTTGCACTCTACGTCCTTTTCCAATTGCTCCTCTTGTGAAGCTGAGTAGCTTTATTTTCAGCCCTGTGTTCCAGCAAGTTGCTGCTGCTACTCAGTACTAAACAAGTTACCTGTCCAGGCGGTGTGCGAGAGATAGACTTGTGTAATCAATCTGTGTCTTCCAGGCCCAGGATTCCGAAAATCAGCCGGCCTGGGGTGGATTACATGGGCCTGCCCATCGGGATACACGATCTGCAAGTGACACCAAAGGCAACTTCATTTACATTAGCTGCCCCGCTTCACTGTGTAGAATGAAAGAGTTTGAAAAGCTTGAAGAGAAAAATTGGCATGAATGTCATTGAATCATAGAATGGTTACACAGCACATTGGGCCTGTTGTATCCGTGCTGGATCTCTGCAAGAGCAATTCACCCCTAGCCCCACCACCCCCCAGCCGTTTCCCTCGGCGCTGTAAATTTTCTCTCTTCAGATGATTATCTGATGCTCTTCTGAAAGCCTCAAATGACTCTCACCCCAGACCCTTTGTTATTCACTGTGTAAAAATGTTTTCCCTTGTGGCACCATTGCTGCTTTTTGCCAATCGCCTTAAATCTGTGCCCACTGGTTCCGGAACCTTCCGCCAATGGAACAGTTTCTCCTTATCTACTCTGTTTAGACTTCTCAGGATTTTGAATGTGGGATGTGATATTTCTTAAATACCATGATCGCAAAAGATCTTTCCCAGTACTGAGAGTTCTTAAATTATTAAGATTAAGAAATGGAGGTGAAAGACACAACAAGGCATCAAGTACTGGAATTCTTCACAGGATTGTGTGTATAAGAACATAGGTACTGAAGTAATGGTTTTTCATCATTTGCAAGAAATATAGGACAACAATCATCTAATAACCTAATCATCAATTCCAATAAGATTGATCCCTTTTTAAAATGCCAATTGATCATCTATAGTTGTTCCTGGAGGTCTTGCGATTGGGATCTAAAATATGATTCAACTGTGGTTCTCAAAAGAACACTGGATAATTATCTTAAGAGAAGAAAATTGCAGGGCCACCGTGAAAAGGCAGCGGAGAGGGACTAGGTAAAATGCTCTTCCAGAGAGCTGGCACGGATATGCGGGCCGAATGGCCTCCTGTGGTGTATGATACAACTTTTAAGTAAGGGGATTGGGTGATTTTAAAACTTGGACACAAGGAAGGTGTTCAGACACTGGACAGGGTGCAACTTAGGCTGACTGAACTGGTGGCTCTCTTACAAAGAGAGGCTGCAGGAAGTGGGAAACAGAGAAGGCAATATAGGATAATAATCACCTAATAATCAATTCCAACAGCTACTGATCCTTTTTTAAACTGCCAATTGATCATCTATAGCTGTTCACGGTGGGTAGCTTCCCTACCTCTGGGCCAGAAGCTCCAGGTTCAATCTCACTTCAGGACTTGATGGTTGGTCATGGAAGGTGCGTTCATAACCTGGCCAATCGAGTTGATTATCAGCCTGTAAATCCTTCCAATACGCCTGATGGTAGGCGGTAAGAGCAGGAGAGTTTCCTGGTCAGCTGTACTGCAGCACTTTGCCAAGCATCATCATGGACCAATCCAATGGAAGTCCATGGTTGCCAACGCCCTCTTAGGGCATGGTACCTGAAGGAAGAGGAGGAGGATAATTGTTCAGAGCCTTGGTAAGGCCTCACCTGGAGCAACGCGCTCAATTCTGGCAGAGTCAATGCCTCAAGTACGTATGACTCCTAAGTCTCTGAGGAAGAGTCATACGGACTCGAAATGTTAACTCTGTTTCTCTCTCCACAGATGCTGTCAGAGCTGCTGAATTTTTTCAGCATTTTCTGGTTTTATTTCAGATTTCCAGCATCTGCAGTATTTTGTTTTGATCTTAGTGATGAATTCTGGGCCTGGCATCTCAGGAAGGATACAATGGCCTTGGAGGGGTTACAGTGCAAATTCACCAGAATTATACTGGGGTTTAAAAATGATGAGAACAGGCTAGGCTTGTGTTCCCTTGAGTCGTTTAAGATGATTAAAAGATTTGACATGATAAATAGAGGGAGAAACTATTTCCTATGGCTCAGGGCAGGGGTGGGGGAACGGAACATCAGAATCCAGAACAAAGAATTAAACAAGCCTTAAAACGAGAGCCAGGCTGTTCAGGGGTGATGTCAGGAAGCACTTCTTCACACAAAAGGGGAGTGGAAATCTGGAATGCTCTCGCAAAACAAAAAATCAGTTGAGGCTGGGGCTTAAATCGAACATTTCAAGCTTGAGATTGATCGATTTTTGTTAGGCAAAGGGCTATGGAATCAAGGCAAGTAGATAAAGCTAAGATACAAATCAGCCATGATCTCACTGAACAATGGCTCGAGGGGCTGAATGGCCTCCTTCTGTTCCTATATTGATTTTGGGTGACCACGAACCACTACTGTAAACGTTCGAGCTTCCAAATGACCACCTGTAAGTAAGTAAGAATATAAGTAGCGGCAGGAGTAGGCCATTCAGCCCCTCTAGCCTGCTCCACCATTCGGTGGGATCATAGCTGATCTTCAACGTCAGTGCCATTTTCCCACCTGATTCCCACAGTCCCTGATTCCTTTGGTTTCCAGGAATCTTATCAACTTCAGCCTTCAGTACACACAAAAGCTGAGCATCCACAGGCCTCTCAGGGAGAGAATTCTACAGAGCTAAAAGACTGCTAACAGACAATGCGGATGTCCCATTCATTGTGGTGACCTACCTGCACCTTAACAGTGTTCTGGGGATCCTGGACGTGTTCTAAGGTGGCATCGACATCCAGGGCTACCACCAGGCCAGATGTGAACCTCAGGGGATTGTCAGACTCTCCAGTTGGCTCAATGATAGTTGCAGAGGCCTGGTGCACCTGCGAAACAAAAGGATTAGTCCGGTATTAGAAGCAGACATACTTGCTGCTTCATCTGATCTCTTCCTTCCAGAATACCAGCTCTTTTATATATATATATATGTATATATATATATATATATATAAAAAAAATCTGATTAGGAATTCTGGAAAAACTTCTTCAGCCAGAGAGTGGGTAACATCTTGGGGGCTGTCATCAAACCGAGACGCCCTGAGATGTCTGTCAGGTCAGCCCCCGGCCTTCCCTTTCCCAGATTCTCTCTCTCTCTCCCGCATATTCCGGAGCACGCATACAAGCTGCAGTTTCTGTGCAGCCGCTTGGAGAGCAGTCTCGCGGTGACAACCCGCTACAGGCAGCTTCAGACCGAAGCACTGCAGCTCACCCCGGCTGCTCACATTAATTTTCTTTTTAAAAATAGGATTACACAGGATATATGACACAGAAACAGACCATTTGGCCCAACCAGTCCACGCTGGTGTTTATGCTCCACTCAAGCATTGTCTCCATCCTTATCATCTCACCCCCATATCCTTCTACTCCCTTCTCCCTCATAGAATTATCTAGCCTTTCCTTAAATACATCTATATTATTCAACTCAACGCTCCCTGTGGTAGCGAGTTCCACGTTCTCACCGCTCTCTGGGTAAAGAAGTTTATTCTGAATTCCCAATTGGATTTTTATATTCACAACCTCTAGTTTTGCTCTACCCCACAACTGTCTTATGAGGAAAGGTTGGACAGACTGGGTTTGTATCTGCTGGAGTTTAAAAGATTAACAGGCGTCTTGATTGAAACATAAGAACCTGCGGGGTCTTTACAGGGTGGATGTGGAGGGGATGTTTCCTCTTGTGGGTGAATCCAGAGCTAGGGGTCGGTGTTTAAAAATAAGGGGTCACCCATTTAAAACAGAAATGAACAGAAATTTTCTCTCAGAGGATCGTGAGTCTTTGGAACTCTCTTCCTGAAAAGGTGGTGGACACAGAGTCTTTGAATATTTTTAAGGCAGAGCGAGATACATTCTTGGTAAGCAAGGGGGTGATAGGTTATCGGGGGGGATAGGTGGGATGCAGATTTGAGTTTACTATCAGATTGGCCATAATCTTAAATGGCAGGGCAGACTCAAGGGGCTGAATGGCCTACTTCTGCTCCTGGTTCATATTCGCTGTGTCTATTCTATCAAAATCTTTCATAGTTTAAAAGGTCTCTATTAGGTCACGTGTAGCCTCCTCCTTTCAACAGACTCAGCCTGTTCATCCTTTCCCAATAGGGATAACTTTTTTCTGGTATCATCCTTGCAAATCTTTTTTTTTTGCCACTTCTCCAGTGCCTCCATATCCATTCTATAATATGACGGCTTGCCTGTTTGCAGTAACCCCAAGTGTGATCTAAACAATGTTCAATACAAGTTCAGTATAACCGCTCTGCTTTCAATTCTATCCCTCTAGAAATAAACCCTAGAGTTTGCTTTGTTGTTAAAATGGCCTTTAACATACATCGCTACTTTTAATAATTTATCAAGTCATACAGTCATTAACAGAACAGAATGAGGCCATTCAGCCCATTGAGTCCATGCTGGCTCTCTGTACAGCAATTCAGTCAGTCCCATTCCCCCTGCTCTATCCCTGTAGGTTTATTTCCTTCAAGTGCTCATCCAATTTCTTTTTGAAATAATTCATCATCTCCACTTCCACCATTCTGGTGGGCAGCGGGTTCCAGATGATTATCACTCGCTGTGTAAAAAGGTACTTCCTCACATTCCTCCTGTATCTCTTGCCCAAAACCTTCAATCTGTGCCCCTACACCTAGTGCTTGTACCATCGGCAAATGGGAACAACTTTTCTTTGTCTACCTTATCTAAACCTGTCATAATCCTGTCCCCCTCTATCAAATCTCCCCTCAATCTCCTTTGCTCCAAGGAAAATAACCTTTGCATTCCTTGATCCCTTTACTCCTCCAACTTATTTAGATTCCTATTTCCCAAGAAAGATTTTTCTTTTTTAAAAAACCTTCTCGGTGCTTCTACCTCCATTTTGCTGTCCATAGCACATGAAAGCAATCTTGCCTTGCCAATACTGTCAGCATAACAGCAAAAAAAATAAAAACCTCTGGACTGAAAGCTAAACAAAATTATGAGGGGTATAGACAGAGTAAATGCGAGTAGGCTCTTTCCACTTAGATTAGGAGAGATAAACATGAGAGGACATGGCTTTAGGGTGAAAGGGAAAAGGGGAAAGGTTTAGGGAGAACTTCTTCACTCAGAGAGTGGTGAGAATGTGGAACGAGCTACCATCTGACGTGGTAAATGCGGGCTCACTCTTAAGTTTTAAGAATAAATTAGATAGATATATGGATGGGAGCGGTCTGGAGGGTTATGGACTAGGTGCAGGTCAATGGGACTAGCGGAATAATATTTCGGCACAGACTAGAAGGGCCGAATGGCATGTTTTCTGTACTGTAGTTTTCTATGGTTCAATGGTTCTAACCTGCTCTGGGAGTTCTAGGAGGAGGAAGTTGCTGTGCCGTAGAGTGGTCTGAAGGATCTTCACCATCTCCGCTGGCTTGCAGGCCACGAGTCTTGGCATAACTTCCAGCAGCTTCTCAACAAAGCTATCCTGCAAGTACTGGAGTTCTGACGCAAAATATCTGGAAGTAGCAAAGGGAAAAGGAACAATTAATACACAATGCTGGAAAAATTGAAATGACACAAAGGAGTTGGAGAGATGTAGCGAAGATGTTAAGAGTGAGGGCGAGACAGGGGTGGGGGCGAGACAGGGGTGGGGGCAAGACACTCTGCATCCCAATCCCATCACTCCCCCACACACACACCACAATCCCATTGCATCCCTCACGGGCGCACCCCGTTCTCATCCCTTCCCCCCCCCGCAGGCACATCCCATTCCTATCCCTTCCCCCCCCCGCAGGCGCATCCCATTCCCACCCCTTCCCCCCACAGGCACACCCCGATCCCGTCCCTTCCCTTCCCCACCGCGGGCACACCCTGATCCCATCCCTGTTGGCGCTGGATTGGGATCAGTGCTGTAAACCCTCCAGGTTGACTGGATCTTCAGAGTGGCACCGAGGCCATTGCTGCACTCGTCTCCCCTTCAGCCACCACCAGCCCCCTGCCCACCTCCGGACATTAGTAAAACCAGAACGGGTCTTTACAACAATCTGGCAGCTTCATGGTCCTTTTTAATGACACCGACTTCTTATTCCACACTTTTTTTTAAAAAATACAAACTGAATTCAAATTCTCAAATAGTGGAACTGTTTACCTGGGAAAGGTTTCAATCTCCTGCAAAAACTTCTCACACATGTTTATCAGGGTTTCCATCCTAGAAAAGAAGAGGCCAACAGCAAGAAGTGGAAGACATGTTTGCAGTCATAGAATTGCATAAATCAGCCCCTGGGAAGTCTGCATCAGCAGAAAAAGGGATGAGGGTCATCAGTTACATGGATAGACTGGAGAAGCTGCAGCTGCTCTCCTTATTGAAGGGAATGCTGAGAGGATCTGATAGAGGTGCTCAAAATCACGAGGGGTCTGAATGTCGCCAGGGCTTGCAAATTGCAGCTATGAGGAGAGATTGGATAAGCTGGGGTTGCTTTTCTCAGAAGAGAGGGGGCTGAGAGGCGACTTAATTGAGGTGTACAAGATTATGAGGGGCCTAGATAGGTTAGACAGGAAAGATCTGTAGCAGAAGGGTCAGTTACCAGGGGGCACAGATTTATGGTGGATTGGGAGAAGGATTAGAGGGGACATGAGGAGAAACTTCTTCACCCAGAGGGTGGTGGGTGTTTGGAATTCGCTGCCCGGTTTGGTGGTGGAGGCAGAAACCCTCAGCTCATTTAAAAGGCACCTGGACCTACACCTGACGTGTGTAGCCTGCAAGGCTATGGACCATGTGCTGGAAGGTGTGATTAGTATAGGCAGCTAGTTTTTTTTTCTCTTTCTCGGCTGGTGCAGACACGATGGGCTGAATGGCTCCTTTCTGTGCTGTAACTTTTTGATAGTTGTATGGTCTGGACAGAGTAGACAGGAAGAAATTGTTTCCATTGGTGTAAGGGTCAAGAACCAGAGGGCACCTCATATAAGACGATTAGCAAAAGAATCAATGGCCGCATGAAGACAAACCTTTTATTTTTAAAAACAGCAAATGGTTGAATCTAGAGTGCACTGCCCAAGAGAGTGGCAGAGTTTGATTCGATCGTGGCTTTCAAAAGGCAATTGGATAAGCACCTGAAGGGAAAAAAAAATTGCAGGGCTGTGGGGAACGGCTGGGGGTGGGGGGGGGAAGAGGACTAGCCGAGTTTCCCTTACAGAGAGCAGGCACAGCCCCAGCAGGCCGAATGGCCTCCCTTCTGTCCTGTTACCACTCAATGATACATTCTCACAAACGGTCATGACCTGAAACTTTGCTTCTCTCTCCAGAAATGCTCGTGACCTGCTGAGTATTTCTAGCGCTTTCTGTTTTCATTATCTATGCCTCTACGCTGCCGGTTTATTGACCTTTGTTAAGGGAGTTAGGTCCTTCCTGGTACTCTATCTAGGCCCCTCATAATTGTGTACGCCTCAACTAAATCTCTCCTCAGTCTCCTCTGTTCCAAAGAAAACATCAATATGTAGATAGCATCATTGGCCTTGAGATGTTTCTGAGGAATGAGATAGCTTTAAGAGTAGTGACCAGTGTTCTTCAGCAAAATATGGCAGCTAGAAGAGAGAAGGATGACCCGATTTTTTTCTTTATTCTTTCACTGGATGTGGGTGTCACTGGCAAGGCCAGCATTTGTTGCCCATCCCAAATTGCCCTTGAACTGAATGGCTTGCTCGGCCATTTCAGAGGGCAGCTAAGGTTCTGGGAGTCACATGTAGGCCAGACCGGGTAAGGACAGCAGATTTCTTTCCCTACAGGGACATTAGTGAACCAGATGGGTTTTTACAACAACTGATGATAACTTCATGGTCACCATTACTTAGGCTAGCTTTCAATTCCAGATTTATTAATTGAATTTAAATTCCAGCAGCTGCCGTGGTGGGATTACCTTGGGAGAGCATTAGCCTAGGCCTCACATTCAACGTCATCATCATCTCCCCCCCTGTTAAAGGTCTAAGTTTATAAAAGGGCTTGACGGGATAGACGTACAGCAAAGGTCTCCATTTGTGAGGCAGAGCAAAACTTGAGGCCATCAATATGAGAGAGTCACTAATGAATCCAATCAGGAATTCAGGAGAAATGTCCTAACCCAGAGAGAGGGGAGAATGTGGAACTTGCTATCACAGGCAGTGCTTGAGGTGAATAGTATATAGATGGATTTAAGGGGAAGCTGAACAAACACGAGAGGAAAAAGAAATAGAAGGATATATTGACAGGGTGAGATGACGAGGGGGTGGGAGGAGGTCCGCATGGACTATAAATAGACTAGTTTGGGTCACAAGACCTGTAAGTATACTGTAACTTGTACAGCTTTGCGCCTAAATCTATTCGCCCAAACGCTCTACTCGTTAGTGAATTCCACGTTCTAACCAGTCTATAAATGATGAGGTAATTTGTTGGGCGCTCCTGGGTATTTCACCAGGCGCTGTACTTCGAAGCCATCTCCTTACCCTCTCGTAGTGCGAGCAGTCAGAATGAGCTGCAGCGCTTTAGCCTGCAGCCGCATGTGGTGAATGATTGCGATGTGTCTACTCTCCAGGCCACTGTACAGGAACTCCAGCTTGTACGTGTGCTCCAGAATCTGTAGGAAAAGAGAGACAGAGCAAGAGGGAGGGAGGGAGAGAGAGAGAGAGATGGTGGTGGGGGGCGGGGGTGGGGTTGAATCAGATGTCCATATCACACAGATTTGGGTTCTTTGTCCTATTCTTCCTCTGGTTTTTACATACATTTACTCAGAGCTTCAGAGCTTTTCCTAGCAGGTGTGAAGCCTGTTCAGGGGTGTAGCTTGAAGTAAATCAGCTGGAGTGTCAGAGCAGTCCAGCACCCTGGTAAGCCCAATACAGCACATCCCAACTCCCGACAATGCTCATGTCCCTCCTGACAATGCTCAACCCTTCCCCCCTACCCCCAGACAATGTTCACCCCACTCCTGACTGTGTTTAACTCCCCTCCTGGCAAGGCTCACCCCCCACCTCCAGTCAATGCTCACCCTCGACAATATTCAATATCCATTGTCGGCAGGGGTGTGTGGGGGGTGGAGATTGTGCAGTATTGGGGTTGACACAGCTCCACTTAAAACAGTGTAAGTCAATGAACTGAAGACTAACTTTAAGGGGTGCATCTTCAGTTCATGTTGGAAAAGAGGGCTCAGGATTATACTTGGCTGGAATTATACTTGCCACTTGGCCCTCCCAATTCCCCACATTGTTGGATTCCTGCTGGAGCCCAAGAGAGGCTCCAGTGTAAAATGTGGGCAATTTTAATCACAGTCAACAGCAGGCACACACGTTTCGTTGCTGACAGGAACACCTGGGCCAATGTCTTCTGACATCGGAGGTAGTTTTATACCGTTTACAATAACAATATCTTTTATTTATATAGCGCCTTTTGTGCAGTAAACATCCCAATGTGCTTCACACATGCACTAACAAACTTTGACACTAATATGTGGGGAAGGTGACCAAAGTCTTGGTCAATGAGGCTGGCTTTAAGGAGCATTCTAAAAGAAAGAGGGAGAAAGAGTGGGAGGGAGAGGGAGAGAGAGAGAAAGAGAGAGGGGGGGAGAAAGAGAGAGGGGGGGAGAGAGAGAGAGGGAGAGAGGGAGAGAGAGAGAGAGAGGGAGAGAGAGAAAAAGAGAGAAAGAGGGCGAGAGAGAGAGGTGGATATACAGTGAGGTTTAGGGAGGGAATTACAGAGCTTACCCTTGCAGCTGAAAACACAGCCAAAGGCGGAACCATTAAAATCAGGCATAAGGGAGAGGCCAGAATTGGTGCAGAGATATCGGAGGGCTGTGTTACTGGAGGAAGTAACTGAGTAAGGGAGGGGCAAAGCTGTGAACAACGAGGTTGGGAATTTTAAGATCGAGGCACTGCTAGACTGGGAGCCAACGTGGGTCAGCAAGCACAGGGATGATGGACAAACACTGAGGGGGCTTGGTGCACCAGTCCTTTATATCGTTGATAAACAGAGAGCACGTGACACATCGCAGACACTGCTTAAAGGAATGGTGGGATATTCAGCAGCAATCAGCTGCTACACAACAAAGTTAACAGGCAAACAATGAAGTCTACGATCCAGTTGCTCCCTCTAGTGAACATCGAAAGAAGTGTCACCTTTAGCGAAACTCCCTCCTGCAGCCGTAATGTTCCAAATTCATGGGTCCCCAAAGCCACGTTTTGGCAAGAAGGGTATTTCAATAAATAAAACCAAAAACAACTAGGTATTTTTTTTTCTGGCTGGGCTTGTTCAAAAGGGAAGAGAAAAAAATGCAGCATTATTTCCCAGAGAAAACATAATCTTCACTTTTAAACATATCTTTTCTTGTGAGATTAGTTATTCAACAAAAAAAGTGGGGGGGGGGGGAGAATCCACCTGCTTTTTTTTCCCTCTCATCTGAGAAACAGCACCTCCGATACTGAAGCATTCCTTCAGTACTGCACTGGTTCAAGTCCTATTCCTTATTTGGTCTCCTTACTTAAGGAGGGATATACTTGCATTGGAGAACGTTCAGAGAAGGTTCACGAGGCGGATTCCTGGGATTAAGGGGTTTGTCTTATGAGGAAAGATTGAGCAGGTTGGGCCTATACTCATTGGAACTTAGGAAAATGAAAGGTGATTGTATTGAAACATATTAAATCCTGAGGGACCTTGACAGGGTAGATGCTGTGAAGATGTTTTCCCTTGTGGGGGAAATCTAGAACTAGGGAGCAGAGTTTCAAAATAAGGGGTCTCCCGTTTTGGAAAGAGGTGAGGAGAAATTTTTCCTTTCAGATGGTCACTAGCCTTTGGAATTCTCTTCCACAGAGAGCAGTAGAGGCTGGGTCATTGAATATATTCAAGGCGGAGTTAGATTTTTGATCGACAAAGGAGTCAAGGGTTATGGGGTGTAGGCAGGAAAGTGAAGTTAAGGCCACAATCAGATCAGTCATGACATTATTGAATGGCGGAGCTCACTTGATGGGCCAAATGTCCTACTTCTGCTCTTTTTTTTTAAATGACGTAATGATCCAGGACTTGAACACAAAAATCAAGACTGACACTCGTGCAGTACTGAGGGAGCACTGCACAGTTGGAGGTGCTGTCCTTCGGATGAGATATTAAACTGAGATCTGCTCCACCTTCTCAGGTGGACGTGAAATATCCCATGGCACAGTTTTGAAGCAGAGCAGAGGAGTTCTCCCCGGTGTCCTGGCCAACACGTATCCCTCAATCAACATTACAAGTACAGATTATTTGATCATTATCACATTGCTGTTTGAGAGAGCTTGCTGTGTGCAAATTGGCTACCATGCTTCCTACATTACAACAATGATTACACTTAAAAAGCACGCTGGGATATCCTATGGTCATGGGAGATGCTATAGAATTGCAAGTCCTTTTTTCTCTTGGAGTGTCAGTCCAGGTTCTTTGCTGCAGTCTCCAGGGTGGAACACAACAACTTTCTGATTCATAAAGCAGGAGTGCTACCCACTGAGTCATGCTGACACCCACGTTTCACCGTAAGAAGCAAGCGAAGTGGGTAGGTGACAAAAAAAGAACCAGGATTCGACGTCTCTAACCTTCTTAGCTGCAGCAGCGGCCATGGCGTTCTGTTTGAGATAGAGTGGGGCAGCCACGTTCCACAGCTTCTCCTGAAGAGACTGCGGGGGAAAATAACATTTCCAGTCAGATTCCTCTTTGTCGAGAAACGTCGCAGCATTTCTATTACATACGCATTTTGACACCTGCTATCGGCAATACACACAACTGCTCAAGAATAAAGATCCCCCTGGCCAGAATTTAGAGATTGTCCGAGTGCAAAACACAGGAGTGACACACAAGAGGACAGGCTTATGCCTGATCCCTGTGGAGCAAGTTTAATCTAACTCACCTGATGAGAATCACAAGGGATTGGGCGGAATGCTGCCTTAACACCTCCCCAGCCCCGCTTTTATAATCCTTTGATTTCAAATCGACCAGAGAAGTAAAATCAATGGCTCACTCTAATCAGTCAGTTTGCCAATAAGCAGGGTAGATTAAATTTGACTTGCCTTTGCTGTGCTATCTGAACTCAAAACAGCGATGACAGCAGAGATATCAGATAGGGGCCCCAACATCTGCCAAAATGCCAAGTCTCAATCAGCATGGAACAAATGCAGAGCAAAACTGTCTCACTCAAGGGCAACACTGGGGCAGGAAGGCAACCCAGATTACATCCGCTATGCCACCAAGAGAGGATTTTAGGAACACATATAGGAACAGGGATAGGCCGTTCAGGCACTTGAGCCTGTTTCACCATTCAAGGGGTTCAAGGAGGTGGCTCCTTCTCTAGGGTAGTTAGGGATGGGCAATAAAAGCTGGCCCAGCCAGCAGCACCCACATCCCAAGATCAAATATATTTTTAAAAAATTGTCCATATAGAAAGACCATCCAATCCCAATGTTTCATGGCATCTAACTGTTCTTTGAAGATGGTTTCTCTAACCTACCTAGGAGTCACTGAATGTGTTTTAGATCATTGCTGACTGCACCTCAACTCCTTTTACCAACCTTGGTTTCCTGACCCTTAATAAATGCTTAACAAAAATCTATCTCAGTTTTGAAATTTCCAGTTGACCTTCAGTCTCAACAGCTTTTTAGGGGATACAGTTCCAGGTTTCCACTCCCCTTTGTGTGAAGAAGTCCTTCTTGACATCCGTCCTGAGCAGGCTGGCTCTGATATTAAGACTTACTCTGGACGTTCCCACAAAAGGAAATAGTTTCTCTATCTACCCTATGAAATCCTTTAGTCATCTTAAACAATTCAATTAATTTCCCTTTAATTTTTCACGCTCAAGGGAAGGGCCTTATGGGTGGATATGGTCGTGGGAGGGTGCACAATGGTAAAGAGTAAACAAGTGAGCAGTGGCCTGAGTGAGAGGCCTTGGTCTGAACGAGGAGGCTGGAGCAGAACATGGCAAATGTCACACCAAGGGTAAACTCTCCACTTGCCTGGATGAGTGTAACTCCCACAACACTCAAGAAGCTCGACAACATCTAGGGCATAGCAGCCCCCTTGATTGGCACCCCATCAACCACCTTCAAATTCACTCCCTCCACCACCCATGCACAGTGGCAGCAGTGTGCACAATTTACAAGATGCACTGCAACAACTCACCAAGGCTCCTTTGACAGTAACCTCCAAACCCACGACCCTTACCATCTAGAAGGACAAGGACAGCAGATAGATGGGAACACGACCACCGGCAAGTTCCCTTCCAAGTCACTTACCATCCTGACTTGGAAATATATCAGCGTTCCTTCATTTGTCGCTGGGTCAAAATCCTGGAACTCCCTCCCTAACAGCACTTTGGGTGTACCTACACCACATGGACTGCAGGGGTTCAAAGCGGCAGCTCACCACCGCCTTCTCAAGCGCAATATGGAATGGGCAATTAATGCTGGTCTAGCCAGCAACACCCACGTGCCTTGAACAAATTCAATGGCACCCACATTAGATCTGCTAGATGTTTTTTGAAGAAGTATAAATCAAAGACTCATTTGTCCTACTATCAGAGAAACGAGCAGTCCAGGAGACCATTAGGCCCATCATGTCTGTGCTGGCTCCTTGAAAGAGTTATCCAAGTAGTCCAACAACACACCATAACCTTGCAACCTTCCTCCATTCATAGGTATATCCAATTTCCTCTTGAAAGTTACTATTGAATCTGATTCCACCAGCCTTTTTGGCAGCACATTCCAGATCATAACAACTCGCTGCATAAAATTCTCAACTCCGCTCTGGCTCCTTTGGGTATTCGTCTTAAATTTGTGTGTGGTCTGGGGACTGACCCACCTGGCACTGGAAACAGTTGCTACCCCATTTCAATTATCTTATATGCCACTACTAAATCCATTCCCAGTTACTGGCTGTAAAAGTTAGTCAGCAGGAAGGTAGAGTTACAATGAAGCAGCATTTCAGCACTGCACATACCACCCTACCTTCATAAGGAGGAGCTGGCACTCCAAATATGTGGCAGAAAACTCTGCTATTCCTGCCAGCTCTGGCTGTAGCTCTCCCAGTCTCTGCAGGTCACTGTTTAGAGAAGGGAGATTAAAAGAAAGAACTGTAGTCAGCAGCACTGTCTGAACTGAATCAATAAAAGTTGTGCTCTGAACTTCAACCCTCTGCTAAACTCGATATCATCCCACCCTGGGATGATTTAGCTGGTTACACTCAGGGTTGCTGGCTGCCTTGTGATTGTTCACGGTATCGGTTGTTAGGGATTGTACACTACAGGAGGCCATTCAGCCCATCGCACGTGTCTGCTCAGTGAATGATCTATCCAATTAATCCCACACCTTTGCTTTCTCCATAGCCCTGCACAGTTTTCCTCTTCAAATATTTGTTCTCATTCCCTTTTGAAAGTTACTATTGAATCTTCTTCCAACACCCTTTCAGGTAGCGCATTCCAGATCTCAACAACTTACTGCCTTGAAAAATATTTCCTACCTTCCCTCAACTGCTTTTGCCAATTATCCCATTTCTATGTCTTCTGGTTACTGACTCTCCTGCCATGGAAACAGTTCCTCTACGTTTACTCTTTATCTCTTGTGGCTCAATGGGTAACCTCAGTGCCTCTAAGCCAGTGCTCTGGGTTCAAGGTCCACTCTAGGACTCAATGGCCAAGGAAGGCGTGTAGAACAACCTCAGCCTCTCCACATCATCGAAGTTCCTCATTCCTGGTTCCACTCTGGTAAACCTCCTCTGAACACTGGCATCCATCCTGAAGTATGACGTGCAGATTTTAAGGCTGGTGTCTGAATTATTTTAGAAACACAGGAACTAGGAGTAGGCCATTCAGCCCTTCGAGCCTGCTCCGCCATTCATTATGATCATGGCTGATCATCCAACTCAATAGCCTGCTCCTGCTTTCTCCCCATACCCTTTGATCCCTTTCACCCCAAGAGCTATATCTAACTCCTTCTTGAAAGCATACCATGTTTTGGCCTCAACTACTTTCTGTGGTAATGAATTCCACAGGCTCACCACTCTCTGGGTGAAGAAATTTCTCCTCATCTCAGTCCTAAATGGTCTACCCCGTATCCTCAGACTGTGACCCCTGGTTCTGGACTCCCCCACCATCGGGAACATCCTTCCTGCATCTACCCTGTCTAGTCCTGTTAGAATTTTATAGGTTTCTATGAGAGCCCCCTCTCATTCTTCTGAACTCCAGCGAATATAATCCTGATCGACTCAATCTCTCCTCATATGTCAGACCATTCTGCCCCTTGAGCCTACTCCGCCACTCAATAAGATCATAGCTGATTTTCTTTGTTTTGATTTCCACATTCTCCATTTACTCCCGATAACCTTTGAGTCCCTTGCTTAACAAAAATCTATCTACCTCTGCCTTAAAAATATTCAATGACCCCGTCTCCACGATCTTCTGAGGCAAAGGGCTCCAAAGTCATACAACCCTCAGAGAAAAGATTACTCCTCATCTCTGCCCTAAAAGGGTGACCCCTAATTTTAGAACAGTGCCCCCTTGTTCTGGACTCACCCACGTTTGTTGCCCATCTCTACTAACCTATAACAAACACGATCTGACTATATGGCTTAAGTAAAACATCATGCAATTGTATTATTGGAAATTCACACCGAATTGTTAACTTCAGAAGATCCTGAGCTCCTTGGGCATCTAGATGTTGGATACTCTGAACTCGGTCAAGGCTTTGCTGCACAAACTGCCGGGACGAGTCTTCACTTAATGCAAGGTTGGTAGAATCTGAGACAGTCACCATCTTCCTGCCTGGCAACTGCAAAAGAAAGTCACAGTGATTAAGCAATTCTTCACAGCTAAGGGTAAGAGTGGCGCACTTTTCCGCAAGTCAAGGGTCTAACAGAACGGAACACCTTCACGCGTTCCGCTGCAACAGCATCTTTGTACCAGCGGGCCTGATTTTGCGACGCTTGTGGCAAACGATCCACTAGCTGCCATAGGCAGCAAATATGCTGTACAGGTCAGGGGTAGCAGGCATCAGTCTCCAGTCTCTACTTGGTTAGGGGGGGGGGATGTGTAGGGATAAAAGACGGCATCTCCAGCAGTACAACAGTGACTAGAACAGTGACTCAGAAGTAAGGCATCCCAAGGGCCTGAAGAACACTATATAAATGCAGATTCTCTCTCCTTCTGACAAATCCCCATGTGAAAACATTTCTTCTTTGTTCAAATGACAGTCATCACACTATTCCCTTCCCAGCACCAGCTGGGGGAGGTGGTGGCACTGTGGTACGGTCACTGGACCAGGAGACCCAAGGTCTCTGGGGAACCGGGTTCGAATCCCACCACAGCTGATGGTGAAATCTGAATTCAATGGGAATCGTAAACCCATCTGGTTCACGAATGCTAGGAAAGGAGATCTGCTGCCCTTACCTGGTCTTGCCTACAAGTGACTCCAGATCCACAACATGTGGTTGACTCTTAAATGCCCAATGAACCGGGCAACTAGGGATGGGCAATAAATGCTGGCCTAGCTAGCGACGCCCACATCCTGTGAACAAATATAAAGCACCCCCCCCCAAAAAAAAATCAATTTTCTTCATCAATAAAGAAAGATAGAGAAATGAGGTGAAATATCAGCTATTTCCTTAGTTCTGATGAAGGGTCCTACGGACTCGAAACGTTAACTGTGTTCCTCTCCGCAGATGCCGTCAGATCTGCTGAGTTTTTCCAGGTATTTTTGTTTTTGTTTCAGATTTCCAGCATCCGCATTATTTTGCTTTTATCTTAAGAAAGATGGGTTGTTCTTTTTACTTTTCCCTATGAAGGTGGGCGGAGGTTTTCGCCCCTGTGTTAGTCTGTGTGTCTATAAACAATATATCTCAAAAACTAATGGACAGAGCTCAATGAAATTTGGCATACAGATAGCTTTTGGTCCAACTGATTAGTTTTTGGTGAAGATGAGAATCTGGATCCTGGAATTTTTAAAAAGGATCAGTTAACATTTCTAGATAGGACGAACGGCCTTTTTGTTTAGAATGCTATGGGTTGTTTGATATAGAACGCTGTGGATTGTCTCAGCTGCCGTGGTGTAATTTGTCTCAGCTGTTAAAATGTGAGCAGTTTTCGGAGCAGGTTGTTGGGTGTGGATTAGCCTGAAGCCTCCTCAGTGAGAAGGAAGCTCTTAATAAAAAAGATTTCTCTTTCCAGCTTTATAGTTCCAGGGCATCTACCAATCATGGACAAGCCTCAAGGAAGAGCTACGTGATTGTAATAACGTTGAGTTAACAGAGCATGGCGGAGGTATCTGCTCTTGCAATCAAAAAGAGATTCCTTCTGTTGTGAGATGGGAGACACAGCTAATTCCAGGAAGTATGTTCCTGTGTCCTAGGTGATTACCACTCATGAATTTCAAATTCTGCCTTTCGCCATCTTTGCTCTTTAGTCACCACTTCCCGATTAGTTCACATCTCCTTCTATTCTTTTCTGTCCTGGTGCCATTGGTACTATGAGCCTTCCATATTGCAACAAGGTGAGGAACCAAAGCACTTACTCAGCAAAATATGGTTATAAAGCTCCCTCTCTACCCTGCCTACAATCTCAGAACAGAGCTTAACCCCATGAAGTAGTGTGCATTTCCCAATGTTACACCAGTTACCACTGGCTTCTCCATGAGGCTGCCAATCTGTGATTGGCTAGGAATTCTCTGTGTGATGGACCAACACAGTGTCAGCTGTGGCTCAGTGGGTAACATTCTCGCCTCGGAGTCGAGGGGCTTGAATATTTAGTCTAGATTAACATACCCAGTGCCAGTAGCGAGGGAGTGCTACACTGTCAGAGATGCCATCTTTCAGACGAGATGTTAAACTGAGGTCTTGTCTGCTCTCTGAAGTGGATGTAAAAGATCCCACAGCCACTATTTCAAAGAAGAGCTGGGGAGTTCTCCCAGGTATCCTGCCAATAATAATCCATCAGCCAACATTACTGCTTCGTTCCCTATATTACAACAATGACTACACTTCAAAAGTACTTCACTCGCTTTGGGATGCCCCGAGGTTTTAAAAGGCACTACAGAAATTCAACTTCTTTCTTTCACAAAATGGGAAGCAAATGGAGTGCTCTTGACATTGCTGCACCTCTGACCCACAACCGGAGGCTGGGGGCCGGGGTAGGGAACGGGAAGGCAGTCGTTCCCTCGGCCTGAGCTAAATTAAAATCATGACCTCCATCCTGGTTCAAACTCCAGTCTGCACCGGGGTGTCCAACCCTGTAGGGGTGGAAAAAAATATAAGGGATGCTCTGACCTGATTTGTGGAGGGGTTGGTGTGCCTGGAGAGACCACTGACTTGGGAAGCCCCTCTCCCCAACCCCTCCCACCTGCTCACTCAGAAGCCCCTCTTCCCAGACCTACCCCGCCAGCCCCCCGCCCCCATCCTAACCCCCGCATTAAATAAGCCGATACTCTTCTCCCCCTCCCCCCCCACCGGGCTTGTCAGAATCCAATAGCCCCTCATACCCCTGAGCTTGCTGCTGGAACCCTGGTCACACCCTCCGTCAACTCAGACCTGCAGCTGGGTCTGGAACCCTGGCTAGAATGCCCTCCTGCTGAGATATGTTAAACTTGTATCAAACACTGGTTCAGCCTCAGTTGGAGTACTGTAAGCAGTTCTGGTTGGACACTTTAGGAAGGATATGAAGGCATTAGAGAGAGCGTAGAAAGGATTCACAAAAACAGTTCCAGGGATGAGAGACTTCAGTTACATTGATGGATTGGAGAAGGTTGGGACTGCTTTCCTGGAGAAGGTTGAAAGGAGATTCGATAGAGATGTTCAAAGTCGTGAGGGGTCCAGGCAGAGTAGATAGGGAGAAACCGCTCCCATTGGTGGGACGCTCGAGAACAAGAATGTAACTGGCAAAAGCAGCAATGGAGGGTATGAGGAGAAACATTTTCATGCAGCGAGTGGTTACGATCTGGAATGCACTGCCTGAGAGTGTGGTAGAAGCAGTTTCAATCGAGGCATTCAAGAGGGAACTAAACTGTTATCTGGAAAGGAAGAATATGCAGAAATATGAAGAGAAGGCTGGGGAGCGGCACTAGGTAAATCGCTCCTTCGGAAAAACTGTGTGGACGTGATGGGTGAATTTTTTCCCCCTTTAGTCTTTCATGGGATGCAGACATTGTTGAAAATGCCAGCATTTATTGCCCATCCCCAATTGATCTTTAATTGACTGGCTTAATAGGCCATTTCAGAGGGCAGTTAAGAATCAGATTGTTGTGGATCTGGAGTCACATGTAGGGCAGGTCTGGTAAGGATGGCAGATTTCCTTCCCTGAAGGACATGAGTGAACCAGACGGGATTTTGCAACAATCGATCATAGTTGTTACGGTCACCATGACTGAGACTAGCAGATTTATTAACTGAATTTAAATTCCACCAACTGCCATGGTGGGATTTGAACGTGTGTGCCAAAGTATTAGCCTGGGTCTCTGGATTACTCGTCCAGTGTTCTTACCACTAATGCATTGTCTTCCCTTCATGTGGTGAAATATGAATCTTAAAAATGCACACAGACTTGGGAAAGAATAGCTGGCTCATAAAACTTACCAGGAACGACTGGTTGAACTTAGGAATGTATATGGGTTGTAAAGCCATAGAGCTTTACAGCACAGAAAGAGACCCTTCGGCCCATCATGTCCACACTGGTTATCAAGCCCCTATCTACTCTAATCCCATTTTCCAGTACTTGGCCCATAGCCCTGTATGCTATGGTGTTTCAAGTGCTCATCTAAATACTTAAATGTTGTGAGGTTTCCCATCTCTACCATCCTTTCAGGCTTACTATGCCATTTCAGGCAGTGAGTTCCAGATACCCCCCACCCTCTGGGTGAAAAAAACTCTTCCTCAAATCCCCTTTAAACCTCCTGCCCCTTACCTTAAATCTATGCCCCCTGGTTACTGACCCTTCCTCTAAGGGTTAAAGTTTCTTCCTATCTACACCCCTCATAATTTTGTACATGCCAATCAGGTCTCCCCTCAGCCCTTCTCTGCTCTAAGAATAACAACCCCAGCCGATCTAATCTCTCTTCATAGCTGAAACGCTCCAGCCCAGGCAATATCCTGGTGAATCTCCTCTGCACCCTCTCCAGTGCAATCACACCTTTCCTATAGTGTGGCGACCAGAAGAGCACACACTACTCTAGATGTGGCCTAGCTAATGTCTTATACAGTTCCATCGTATCCTCCCTGCTCTTATATTCTATGCCTCGATTAATAAAGACAAAGAGACGAATTGGTGCCAACCATCCAAAGAGTAAAGTCACAAGCTCTCTCATATCCTGGATTTCTTCTATCCTTAAATAACAATCTAGCTCCATTTTGAACTTGCTGGCTTATCTGCCTCTACCCTCCCTGGAATTTCAGTGCACAGAACTCCTGCTGTGTAGGTACGTGGCAGTTAAAACAAAAGTGGTGGCCCCTGCTTCTGAACTCAAGCCTGCAGCCCCCACGGGAGAGAATGTTGTTATGTCAAACAATTTACTCATGTTCAGCTCACTTATATGGTCATGTAGGAGGTTATGTTGCTAGTATTCCAGAGGTCTGGGCTAATAGCTCATAATTCTACCATCTGGACTAATAACTAATAATTCTACCTTGGCAGTTTGAGAATTCAGTTCAATGAAATCAGGAAATAAAAGGCAGGTACCAGTTTAAAGTGACCACGAAGCTGTCAGGTTGTTGCAAAAATCCAACGGGTTTATTATCAATAAAAGGAAAGGAAAGCTGCATCCTTACCCAGTCTGGGTCTACTTGTGACTCCAGTCCCACACCAAAGTACTCAACTCTTAATTGCCCTCCGAAGCTGCCCAGTGATAATGCACTCAGCTGTTTAAGAAGTCTAGTCACACCCACCTTCTCAAGTGCAGCTGGGAGTGGTGAATAAACGCCATTTGTGCCAATGATGCCCGCATCCCCAGAATCAATAGTACGAGAAATTTAGAAAACATCAAAAGTCGCTCTCCTGAGCTTTCTCTGCTCCAGCGTAAACATTCTGAGTTTCCTCTAGTCCTGAGTCCTGGGTACCTAATTAATTGCACACCCTGCATCCTCCCTGAAAGTCAGGACATCCCCCATCGTAGAGCACAGGATCCCAGGGTCTTCTAAGATCTTCTAAGGTTCTCCACAACATGCACTGAATAGATTTCTGAGCCTGCTACCAGTTTCACTTACCTGCAATGGTGGCACCAGGTGGGAGAGGCTGTCACGTAGGTAAGCATAGTGTCGGAATGTGTGATCAGAGAAGAGTGCTGACATAGTAGGACAGGTCTTGGCAGCATTAAATACCAGCACCAGCACTGCGATGTCTAGTACAATATGGAGTTAAGAAACCTTCTTTAGTTGTGTACACTCTTAGAGGGACGATAACCTGTCCTGTACAAATATTCATTCCAACATTCTAACATGAGTATTTTCACCTTCATTCATTTTTCAACAATAACTTTTCTCATCCAAAAATCTGGAGTCGTAAAATGAAACATTGTTAGCACCCAGTGTCAGATTCAAGCCCTCCCAGGTCAAGGGCAGCCTATTTAAATGCAGAGGACTGGGTGCCTTGCACTCTGCTCTGGAGAGGAGGTGACTGCTTTGGAATATGGTCTGTGATTAGGAGGATGGGGGACAGGTTCTTGAGAACTTTCTCTGCTGGAGGGAGATCTTTAGGATTATTGTGGGAAGAGAGGGAGCTGGAGAACCCAGCAAATTGGGGGGAGGGCTGGAAGGGTGGGTATTTGCCAGACCCCATTTCAGAAAGGGTTTGTAAGTTGGTGGATTCTAACTGGAATATTGGCTGTACGTGGCCTTCAATGGTTATGGTTGAAGAGTTGTAGGAGCACAGAGTCATTATGGCACAGGAAGAGGCCATTCCATCCATCGGTTCTATGATAACACTCTCTCGTAGCCCTACAAGTTTACTTCCTTCAAGTGCCCATCCAATTAGTACCAATTGCGGTAACAATTGCAAGTGTCTGGGTTCTACGGGCTGACTCAAGCGGACTGCTATCGGGTATGGTGGCCGGGTGGGGGGGGGGAGGTGGTCAGAGAGAGAGCATCTGGTGTGTAAGCAGCTGCAAGTTGCACTGCACAGTGAGGAGGGTTGGGACTTTTTCCTCAGACAATGAGAAGGCTTGCATTTATACAGTGTCTTTCACAACCTCAGTGCTTTACAGCCAATGAAGTGAAGTGAAGTGCAGTTCCTGTTGTCACATAGGAAGCGGGGCAGCCAATTTGCACACAAAAGATCCCACAAACAGCGTTGGGATAAGAATCAGATAAATTATTTTCTAAATAGTTTTGGTTGAGAAGTAAATATTGGCTAGGGCACTGTTTGGGTTATAAAAGTTATAAAGGGCATTGATTAAGTATCTTGAGCACACATAAAGAGAGATGATTGGGGCACTGGAGGCAGAATTTTATGCTCCCCCACCAGCAGGTTTGTAGGCAGAAGATGAGCATAAAATTCCTCAGATAGGCTTCGCTGGGTTCCCACCCACCCTGACCTCTTCTGCAATTCTATCCTTGGGTGGGTGAGGCCTTGCCCCAACTCAGGCCTTTAAGTGATCAATTATTGACCACTGAAGGGCCTTTTCCCACCCAGCCTCAACTTATAGGCTAGTGCAAGGAGTTCCGGGGTATGGAGGAAGCCCAAAAATAACAGGGTTCAGCCCTCAGTTGGGAAGTGCCTGGGGTCTCCATCATCATTCCACTTTTAACATCAGACAACCCCTTCCCCTCCCACTCCACCACCTTTAGGTCCGGTAGCTAGAGGACCTCCCTGCTCCCCCACTGGCTTCTCTGCCGACACCCCAATACCCCAGCGTCCACCCCCCAGGCCTCCCTCTACCCTTCCCACCCTGAGACCCCAACAGTTAGCTCCTCCTGGAATCCCGGGACTTGGGCCCTGGGGACTGTTTGCAGTCCCAGTCCTGTCCACTGCAGCTTCTGGCGTTGCAGGGACTAGACAGCTGCCGGCTAATCAGATTGGCCGACAGCTCTCTGAGGCGGGACTTCCTCCTGAGGGAGGGGCAGAAGACCCGCCTGCAGCCAATTAGTCCTCATTGGAGCGTGAAAGCACTGCGGGGCAGAACGTGTTCCCTGCTGACTCTTCGGATGTCGGGGAGGGAAACCCCGCCATCCAAAAAATCGTGGCCGGGGTGTTAGTTTGGAAGGAGACAGACATTTTTTTTTTAAATTCATTCACGGGATGTGGGCGTCGCTGACTAGGCCAACATTTATTGCCCATCCCTAACTGCCCTTGAGGAGGTGATGGTGAGTTGCCTTCTTGAGCCGCTGCAGTCCATGTGGTGTAAGTACATCCGCGGACATATGTAATGATGCATCCTGTAAATAAATCTGGCATTAAGTAAAAAGGACTTGTGTACGGTTTCCTACTTCACCATCTGGCTTCAGAATGAATTAGCAGATACTGAGAGCAAACTCCCACATTCTTCCTCAAAAAATAGTGCCACAGGATCTTTTTAGACCCGCCTGAGGGGGCAGCTGTGTGTGTGTGTGTGTGTGTGTGTGTGTGTGTGTTGGCGGGGGGTGGGGGACATCGGTTTAACATCTCATGTGAATAAGACTGAGGCACTGACGTTTTGGTAGGTTTCACTGCAATATTGAGGGTGAGGAGCCAGCACAAGTAATACAAGATCCAAATGAGGTTGTACAGTTCTGTCGAAGGGTCATGAGGACTCGAAACGTCAACTCGTTTCTTCTCCACCGATGCTGCCAGACTTGCTGAGTTTTTCCAGGTAATTCTGTTTTTATTTTGTACAATTATTCTATTAGACAGAGATGGGCTCTGCCTTCTGTATGTCAAGGCAAAAGCGGCCAAACAAAATAAAGCTGCAATGCTGGAAATAGTTTGTCTGCCAGCATCTGTAAAGAGACAGTCTGTGAACAGTACATCATCAGAATCAGGTGAGGAACCTCCAGCCTTTCTTTCAGAGACCGACAGTCCTGAAGGGTAAATGCAGTGCTCTCAGTTTTAATTCCAAAGTTTAAACCTTGGAAGTTTAAATCGCATCTCAATATTTTATAGCGAGATGACTTTTATCCACCATTCCACAGTCTCACAGAACACCCCATTTGGGGAAAAGTGATAGCTTTTGTAACGTTAACCCTGATAAGGGAGAGAATGAACGCATTCATTTTAAATCGACATTAAAAGGGATACAAGCTGGGTCGTCCATGTCTGGTTCTGGTGTGTCAAAGTATGGGTGTGTGCTGAGCAACTCTGGGACCAACGGCAACACCAGAGTGGGGTGCCTGCTTCCAAGGTACTTGAGACATCTGGGAGGAGAAGAAAATTCACTCAAATTCATCGAAACTTTCCATCAAAACATTACAGTATAAGTTTTCAAATATCATTGATACAGCGCTGTATTCAGAGAATCACAAATCACAGAAGCAGGCTGTTTGGTCCATCGTGTCAGCCACCGGAAAGAGCTATCCAATTACTTACACTATCCCCTGCTCTTTCCCCAAGTCCTGCAAACGTTTCTTTTTACAAACATAGGAACAGTCGCTTGGTAGCACAGAACTTGAATCTTGCTGAAAAGGGAGGCATGCTGCTAAAGCTTTTCATCTTGCGCTCATCAGGACAAAGGCAAGAATGCCAAATTTCAACCAAGCACAATTTGTATTATAGGAGAAAAGGGAGCCAATTGGGTGGCAAGTAGACTCTGATAGGCTTCTCCATGACAACGCCTCAGCCTGAGTCAGCTTGCCAACCAATCAGATTCGTTTTGCCCTGTAGTATAAATTGTTGCGACTGTTTGAAATTTCTCATTCTTGCACTTGTTCCGATTAGTGCAAGATGAAAATCTTCAGCGACACACCTCCCTTTTCAGCAATAAATGTAGGAACAGGAGGCAGCCATTTAGCCCTTCAAGCCCACTCTGCCATTCAGTTGATTGTGGCTGATTTGTATTGATCAGATACATACCTTTCATGTAGCGATCCAAGTACCTTTTGAAAGTTGCGACTGAATCCACTTCCACCACCCTTTCAGGCAGTGTTACTTCCAATAGATCTTGATCACATCAGGCCCTGCCTGATGAGATAGATCAGGGGTCATTGAGAACAAATGCAGGCGGAGTTTAATTGAAAATGATTTGGCTCCAGGACGATATACCCAGGGATGGTAGAGCAGCATTGGTTCACTGCAGGAGACTCCGACAACCTGAGACAACTCTCGGAATACAACATACAAGACACAACATAATCAAGGTCAATCAGCCTGGCTCTTTAACAGACCAGAGGGGGTTGACCAATCACAGGGGAGGGGGAGGTGGATTCCATGTAGCCCCGCAAGCCACCGCCCTAGTAACTCTAACATATGGACACCTTGAGTCATCTTAAACACCTCTTGACGGAGGAGTGGCAAGTAGCTTACCACTGCTCCTGATCCAGCAATGCCTCCATTCTAAAATTCTCTCAACAGAAATTGCTGTATTGAAGAACTAAGTTTGAAGCGGGGGGCCTTCCTGTCTCAGGGAATCACCAGGCACGCTTTAACCACAATGAAAGACTTACTTCCAGATGGAATTCCGATCGGTCGGATACTTTGCCAGATTCTTCAGAAGCTCGACCAGAGCCAAGTGGATACCATCCTTCGTCGACACGTTTGTGTAACACAGCAACTCGTGCAAGGCTTCTCGGATGTCACGGGAAGAGTCCTATAAAACAAAAACGTTAACTGAATAACAAAACACCAGCTCCGGGTAATCATTTCACACTTCTCTTTTGAGGTACAGCAGAATGACTTTGCCATTCCTACTGTATTGAGCCCCATTTTAAAAGCAAGGATGTTCTTGGATTATTGATCAACCATATTTATTATTTAAAAATATAAAAACAAAAAACTGCGGATGCTGAAAATCCAAAAACAAAAACAGAATTACCCTGGAAAAACTCAGCAGGTCCGGCAGCATTGGCGGAGAAGAAAAGAGTTGACGTTTCGAGTCCTCATGACCCTTCAACAGAACCAGAACAGAACAGTTCTGTGAAAGGGTCATGAGGACTCGAAACGTCAACTCTTTTCTTCTATATTTATTATTTAACCATCCCAAGAAGCTGATGACATTAAGAGTCATAGGAAGAGGGTGAGGCCATTCAGCCCTTTGACCCTTGTCTGCCATTCAATTATATCACGGCAGATGTGTCTCAATCTCCACTTACCCAACTTGGTTCCATATCCCTAAATACCCTTATCTAATCAACCTCAATTCTGAAATTTTCAGCACTTTTCTTTTAGTATAGGGGAGCGGGACGAAGGTGAAAGTGTCCAGTTGTTGTGCAGAAGTGCTTCCTGGCATTACCCCGAATGGCCCAGCTCTAACTTTAAGGTTCTTCCCCCTTGTTCTGAGTTTCCCCCACCAGAGGAAGTAGTTTCTCGCTATCTACTCTGTAAACTCTTTTAATCGCCTTAACGATATCACCCCCTTAATCTCTACACTCAAAGGAACACCAGCCCAGTCTATGCAACCTGCATTCGTCATTTAGCAAAAATGTCAAACAACCAGGTCGTGAGTGGCTGGACTGGATTAAAATTGACAGGTTCTCTTTCAATATAAAAGGCTCAAATGGTGTAGTTAAAGACAAACTGGTAACCTTCACGGCCATTCTCTGATGCAAATCCACAAAACCATTACGTTAAAATTTTATTCAATTAATTTACGACCTGCATCTATATAGTACCTTTAAAGCAATACAACGTCCAAAGATGTTTCTCAGGAGCGTTATCTATCAAAATTTGACACCGGGTCACATAAGGTGGTGGAAGAACTTGGTTACACATGTAGGTTTTAAGAGGAGTGTTAAAGGAGAGAAGGGGTGAAAACAGATTTAGCCGGGGGGGGGGGGGGGGGGGGGGGGGGGGGGCGGAATTCCAGACGTTAGGGTCCAGATGACTAAAAGGCACAACCACCAACGGTAGGCTGAAGGAAATCAGGGAAACAGTGCAATAACTCACAATCATATATTGTGCCTGTAAGGATAGGCCCCCACATGCTGCACAATTCATGCTCAGGAGGGTCATGTGAGTTAGACAGCAAAGACCATTGGTGCCTTTAGCCTCATATTCCAACAAGAATCAGTGCAGTTTGGAGAGTATGGAATAAAATGGGAAGGGAGGGAGGAGTTCCCAACAACATGGGAATGCTGGGGTTCAGGGCTGTTAGTTCGAGTTACTTTGGAAGAGGCTGGAGTGGAGGTTAACCACCCAACCACTGACTTGAGAGTTTCATACATCAGTGGAGAGGCCCCAGCTGGAGCACTGCATTCAATTCTGGGCACCACACTTTAGGATTGATGCCAAGGCACCTGGTGAGGGTTGGGAAAGATTTAACTAGAAAAATATCAGAACGAGGGACTCCAATTACATGTTGAAGCCAGGGCTGTTCTCCCTAGAGAAGGCTATGAGGAGGTCTGAAGGTGGTGTTCAAAATTAGAAATGGTTTTGCTAGAATAAATAAGGTGAAACTGTTTCTAGTGGCAGAAGCATCGGTAACCAGGGGATTGGGATGATTAGGAATGCAAATTAAAAGTAAAGCTGATTCCACAGCAACTTTCAAGAGCACTGGATAAAATCTTGATGGGGAAAACATTTACAGGGCTACAGGGAAAGAGTAGGTGGAGTGGGATTAATTGGATGGTTCTTTCAAAGAGCCAGCGTGGTCTCGATGGCCTCCTCTGTGCTGTATCCTTCTACGATATTTTGTGTGGTGCAAAGGGCACAAGGAACAGACGGATGTCATAACTCTAAAAGACGCTCACCTCCAGCACTGCCAGCACAGTGTCCAGCTGATCCTCACGCAGTCGGATGTGACAGGAGATTTTGCGCAGAGCGTGTATCGACCCCAGCCGCACCTCCTCAATTTCATCGTTGAACATGTCCACCAAAAAATCCAGACACTTCTCAGCGAAAGAGGCAGAGGCCTGAGCCAACATACAGAGTGATTCCACGGCTGCATTACGGACCTCTGCGGTTCAAAAGAATAAACAACTCTATAAAACCGTAGGGAAATTGGAAGTATTCCATAGAGCATTTAATCAAGATGCTGCAACCATACAAATTAGGAGGAGTAGGCCATTTGGCCCACCAACCCTGCTCCACCATTCAATAAGATCATGGTTGATCTGATTGTGACCTCAAATTCAATTCCCTACCCCACCCCACCCCCACCCCCCTCACCCTGGGATAACCTTTGGCTCCCTTATTAGTCAAGAATCTATCTACTTCTGCCTTAAAAATATTCCACGTCCCTGCCTCCAACACTCTCTGCGGAAGAGAGTTCCAAAGATTCATGAACCTCAGAGAAAACATTTCTCATCTCCATCTTATACAGGAGACCCCTTATTTTAAGGCCGTGTCCCCTAGTTCTAGTTTCTCCCACAATGGGAAACTTTCTTTCAGCATCCACCCTGTCAAGTCCCCTCAGGATCATATATATGTGTCTATAAGATCACCTCTCATTCTTCTAAACTCCAATGGATAGAGTCCCAGCCTGTCCAACCTTTCCTCATAAGATAACCCTGCCCCATTCCAGACACAAAGAACAGATAATGCTGGAAAATCTCAGCAGGTCTAACAGCATACAGAAAAACAGAGTTAACGTTTTGAGTCTGTATGAGTCATACAGACTCGAAACATGGGGCAGAATCTTGCTCTCGGATGGCAGGCGGACCCCACCGCTGAAACGGGGCCTGCCGCCCTTTTAAGTGGGCGGGCCAATTAAGGCCCACCCAACAGCATCCCCAACAGGAAGCGCTTCCTGTGCTGGGGGCAGGGGTGGGGGGGAGAGAGAGGTGGGATTCCCCAGTTGTCAAAGTGCGCTCTTTCCCGCATGCACACGAAAGAGCGCCCTGCTCCCTGAGGCAAAGCCCTGCCTCAGGGAGAATTCTGACAGTGGTACAAACTTTAAAAATAGAAACATTAAAAAATTAACATGTCCCCCTCATGTGACAACGTCACACGAGATGGGACATGTTAATAAGGAACACATCAGCTTTATTATTGTGGTACACAACAGACATGAAACTTCATCCCGCCAGTGGATGAAGCTTCATGAATAATCTGGAGCCCGCTGGGGCTCCTGGCCTGCCCGCCAGCCCTAAGTTTGGCCAAGCAGGGTCTTTAAGTACTTTAACTATATTGGCCATTGACATGTCAGCGAGCAGACAGCTGATTTCGCTGTCCACCTGCCTTCCTAAAAATTTAAAGGGACTGGGATAACGTCAGGGGTTCCTCCCAACATCATCCCGCGTCATTTTCCCATCGGCAAGCGGGCCCCGCCCCCAAATCGCCGACGGGAAATTTCTGGCCATTAACTCTGTTTCTCTCTCCACAGATGCTGTTAGACCTGCTGAGATTTTCCAGCATTTTTTGTTTTTGTTTCAGATTTCCAGCATCCGCAATATTTTGCTTTTACCCCCTATCCCAGACACCAGTCGAATGAACCTTCTCTGAATTGTTTCTAACGCAATTATATCCCTTCCTAAATAACGAGACTAAACTGTACACGGTACTCCAGATGTGGTTTCACTGACGCCCTGTACAACTCCAGCAAAACATCCCTACTTTTATATTCCAATCCCCTAGCAAGAAATGACAACATTCCATTTGCCTTCCTAATCACTTGTACCTGCATACTAACTTTGATTCATGTACCAGGACATCAAGACAAAACCTGCAATAGGTATCAGCCCTGGTTCAGTGGGTAACAATCTCATCCTGGAGTCAGAAGGTTCAAGTCCCACTCCAGAGCTTTGGGTATCTAATCAAAGCCAACGCTCCAGTGCGGTATTGAAGAAGAGCTGTACTGTCAGAGGTGCTGTCTTTTGGGGGGGATGATAAACTGAGGCCCTGGTTGCTCTCTTAGTTAGGTAACTATGACCCGATTTAGATGAATAGCAGGAGCGTTCAGGCCAATATTTATCCCTTAACCAACATCACTAAAAGAGATTACCTGGTCATTAGCACATAGTTGGCCATCGGGCCTGAGTACAAATTGGCTGTCAATTTTCCTATATTACAACAGTCGCTGCATTTCAAAAGTCTCACTGGCTGAGAAAGGCAGGAGAATGGGGTTGAGAAACTTATCAGCCATGACTGAATGGCGGAGCAGACTTGATGGGCCGAATGGCCTAATTTCTGCTCCTATGTCTTATGGTCTTTTGGCTGTAAAGCGCTTTAGAATGTCCTGAGGTCATCAAAGGTGATATGCAAATGTAAGTTCTTTCTTGATTCCTCCTCTGCAGTAGAGGGCTGTGATAGGGCTGCCTAATTGCCCTCTGGCCAGGAAGTGAGGCCTGGTCTAATGAAGGGAAAGGAGCTTATTTACCAAACACGCCCATTTCCTTAGAAAGCAATGAGATATTGACATGGCAGAATGGAGCACTCTCTGGGTTGCACCGTTCCTTTCAGTGCAATTCAACTAACATTGGCCAAACGACTACAAAGGATTATGGACTTAAGGGTAAAATAAGTTTATGTGATGTTTGCATTGGTTCTAAAAAAATTGATTTAAAAAACATTGCAATGGACCCCAGACCCTGGATTAAGTTAATCACTGTGACAAGCTTCTGCTCACTGCACCCATCCAGGTCTTCAAGAAGGCTCTTCACAATTAAGCTTGTTCCAAGGACACGAATAGACCATTTTACACCATACGTGCCTAACATACTAAGAAACTGTCTACCAATGTTAATAAAAATCAACAAATGGTTCTGAATGCTTCTTCAAAGTCATCCTCAGTTTTATAACACCGGTTTACGCGCAAGTGGTGAACTCTTAATCATTTTTTTTTGTGATAAACCTGTTTTCAACGGTATTAACAAAACTGCATCAGGTTACAGCCCTTATGCATATCTCAAGAGATTTTCGGGGGAAGAGTTCCAGATTTCCACTCTGCTTACTGACAGCACCCCTGAACAGCCTAGTTCTGACTTTAAGACGATGCCACTTCCACCCCAGGAAGTAGTTTCTCTCCATCTACCTAGTTGAATACTTTAATCATCTTAAACAACCCAAATAGATTTCACTGCCCCACCCTCCACCCCTCCCACTTAATCTTCTACACTCTCAGGATTACAAGTCTAGTTTGTGAAACCCCTGCCCTCACAATTTAACCCGTTCTACCCCAGGCATCATTCTGTTGACTCTGCGCTGCACCCCCTCCAAGGTCAACATATCCTTCCTGAAAATGCAGTGCCCAGAGCTAAACATAGTTATTCCAGGTGGGGTCCAACCAGATTTTTATACAACTGTAGCATGACTTCCACCACTTAAAGCATTTCTTTGAATAGGTCTATAATAATGTCAGCCTGAGGGTGATTTTATTGTTTTTGAAATTTTGCAGCCAGCAACATCCTCACAGCTGATGTATTACTGTTGAGGTGGAATCACTGCTGCTTTTGCAGGAATAGCAAGGCTCCAGAAACTAAGTGAATGAGTGACCAAATAAGCTATTATTGGTGACATTGCCCGAGAGACAGAAGTTGACTAGCTCATGGAATCTTTCATATCCATCTTAGTTTAAAATCCCACACCTCCGACACTGCAACAACAGCTTGCAACAATATAGTGCCTTCGCCATAGCAAAACATCCCAAGCCACTGTGTAACCATTTTAACGCAGCACGGCATCAAACCCATTTCATGACCCGTGCGGAGGCCGGCACCACTCACCGTACATCTCATCCTCCAGCCCATGAACGAAGGCTCCGCAGGCCCCGGAGTTGATCAGGTTGACCGTGTAGGTGTTCACCGCTTCCTTGGGGGCATCGTCTCCCCACTTACGGCCGCTGGAGAACTCGCCCGATGTGTACAGTTCCTTGGCTCGCTCGTGGGCACTGCGCTTTCTCTGCGTGGAGAGGGGGTGGAGGGAGAGAATCAGAAAGCCGCGGCTTAGAGTTTCTGAGGCTTACAAAATAAAAATTACGCCGACTAATGTGGATTTAAATAGCTCTTTTCACAGCCTCAGGACACCCGCAAAGCGTTGCATAGCCAGTGGATTTCTTCATAACCATTTATTCCATCTTGGGATGGAAGCGTTTATTATCCATCTCTAATTGCCCTTGAGAAGGTGGGGGTGAGACATGCTTTTGAACCGCTGCAGTCCCATGTGGTGTAGGTACACCCACAGTGCTGTTAGGGAGGGAGTTCCAGGAGTTTGACCCGGCGACAGTGAAGGAACGGCAATATATTTCCAAGTCAGGATGGCGAGTGGCTTGGTGGGGGACTTGCAGGTCGTGGTGTTCCCATGTGTCTGCTGCCCTTGTCCTTCTAGATGATAGTGGTCGTGGGTTTGGAAGGTGCTGCCTGAGGAGCCTTGGTGAATTCCTGCAGTGCACCTTGTAGACGGTACACACACTGCTGCCAGTGTTCGTCGGTGTTAGAGGAAATGAATGTTTGTGGATGGGGTGCTAATCAATCAGCTGCTTTGTCCTGGATAGTGTCAAGCTTCTTGAGTGTTGTTAGGGCTGCACTCATCCAGGCAAGTGGAGAGTATTCCATCACATTTCTGACTTGTGAGGTGAGTTACTCGCCACAGAATTCCTAGCCTCTGACCTAGAAGTGCAGAGGTCTACAGAGGGAATTATAAATCTTAAGGCTCAGGCAGCTAAAGACATAGCCACCAACGGTGGAGCAAAGGAAATTGAGGACGCAGAAGAGGACAGGACAGAATTGGAGCAACGTAGAGATCTTGAAGTTTATAGGAGATTACATACAGGGAGGACAAGGCTGTGGAGAAATCTGAAAATAAGGATGGGAATTTTGCCCATAATAACAGCAGGAATTATGCGATATATAAATCTCGGAGAGGTCATTCAATGAAAGCATAACACACCTTCAGATCAGACATTAATTTCTTATCAAGGGTCTGCTCCAGAAACTGTACACTGACTTGGCGCATGGATCCCTGAAATATAAACAATGTGATGAGCAACAATGCTGTAAGTGTGACTGAGACACAAAATCAACAAGAAGAGATATTTATGTAGCATGTAAAGAAATAAAAGACTATATTTATATAGAGTCTTTCACAAACTCTGGGCATCCCACAGTGCTTTACAGCCATGCTTTACAGCCAATGAAGTATTATACTTTTGAAGTGTAGTCACAATTGTATTGTAGGAAACATGGCAGTCAATTCGTGCATAGCAAGCTCCCACAAACAGCAATGTGATAATGGCCAGATAATTGGTCTTAGTGATGTTGGCTCAGAGAGAAATTTTTTTTTTTAAAAACTCATTCACGAGATGTGGGCTTCACTGGCTGTGCCAATATTTATTGTCCATCCCTAGTTGCCCTTGAGAAGGTGGTGGTGAGCTGCCTTCTTGAACCACTGCAGTCAATGTGGTGTTAGTACACCCACAGTGCTGTTAGGAAGGGATTCCAGGATTTTGACTCCATGACAGTGAAGGAACGCGATATATTTCCAAGTCAGGATGGTGAGTGACTTGGAGGGGAACTTCCAGGTGGTGGCATCCCCATTTATCCGCTGCCCTTGTCCTTCTAGATGGTAGTGGTCTTGGGATTGGAAGGTGCTGTCTAAGGAGCCTTGGTGAATTCCTACAGTGTATCTTGTAGATGGTACACACTGCTGCAAGTGTGCATCGGTGGTGGAGGGAGTGAATGCTTTTGGATGGGGTGCCAATCAAGCAGGCTGTTTTGTCCCAGATGGTGTTCAGCATCTTGCATGTTGCGGGAGCTACGCTCATCCGGGTAAGTGGGGAGTATTCCATCACACTCCTGACTTGTGCCTTGTAGATGGTGGACAGGCTTTGGGGGGGGTCAGGAGGTGAGTTACTCGCCTCAAGATTCCTAGCCTCTGACCCGCTCTTGTCGCCATTGTATTTATATGGCTAGTCCAGTTCAGTTTCTGGTCAATGGTAACCCCCAGGATGTTGACTGTGGGGGATTCAGCGATGATAATGCCATTGAACCTCAAACGGCAATGGTTAGATTCTCTCTTGTTGGAGATGGTCAGGGCCTGGCACTTGTGTAGCATGAATGTTACTTGCCACTTGTCACCGCAAGCCTGGATATTTTCCAAGTCTTGCTGCATTTGGACAAGGACTGCTTCAATATCTGAGCAGTTGCGAATGGTGAACGTTGTGCAATCATCAGCAAACGTCCCTACTTCTGACCTCATGTTGGAAGGAAGGTCATTGATGAAGCAGCTGAAGATGGTTGGGCCTGAGGACACTACCCTGAGGAACTCCTGCAGTGATGTCCTGGAGCTGAGATGACTGACCTCCAACAACCACAACCATCTTCCTTTGTGCTAGGCCAAGACACCAAAGGTGAAGTTTCCTGTCCTCCGAAATGGCATATTAGGATCTTTTAAATGTCTATTTGAGAGGGCAGAAGGATGCCTGGGTTCAACATTTCAGCTGAAAGGCAGCAACTTTCTGACAGTGCAGCACTCCTTCAGCACTGCACTGGGGAGCATCCTGGGTGAGACCTAAGCCCACAGCTCTCAAATGAGCCACGACAGAAGTTGCAAGGCTCATCAAGGACAGGGGTTAAGACGAGTTACCACGAGGAGCACAACCACTGGACTCAACGTAATGATTTAATTATTAGTTAGCACTGGAAGGTGCTGGAGGAAAAACCTACCAACAGCTTGGCTGCTTGCACTCTCACTAACCAGGATCCGTCATTCACCATGTGACAAACCTTCCCGAAAGCATCATCGACCAGGCGAATTTCCTCATTGGACGACGGAATGGGAACTATACTAAAGTAACGAAGACAGTCGCATGAAAATGGGGACATTGTGTACCAACTCATTCAGTCCTCAGAAAGAACATCCTCAAATTCTTTACCTTCCTTTTAATCCATGCAACCACTTTAATCAAAAGCCACCAACAGATTAACCACGACTGCTTAATGCAAACAAGCAAACCCATGATCCATTATTAATGTCATGTGCTGTTGACTTATGCATAATAAATATTTCATAGGGGTGGCATTATGTTTGCAAACTAAATTCAAAAACCACAGAGCCCTGCCTCCAGTCACAAACTCTGTAAATAAACAGTTCTTTCATCAATGCATTGTCAATAGGGAGGAAATCTGGAAGGTGCGTTCATGGCAGAGGGCCAATATACTACTGTCTGTTTTGTGCCCCACCGCCCCAGACCCATCCCATCCCCCCCATACCAGTCAAAGCTGCAACTTTCCCCATTTGCCAGAAGTGAATTACTAACGCATGCCTTGCTTGACGTAGGGTATGCCCATTGTGTGCTAACCCTGAATCAGCTGGGAGGAGGATCAGGTTGGGATTTCAGTCCAAGAGCTCAGTCTAAATCGCACTGAAGTACGCCTTAATGCAGCAACACTAACCTGTCGGGGTAGAGCTGGCTGAGGACCCACACCAGCTGCACGGCCACAGAGCGCACTTGTTCATAGTCGTCCGACAATGCCTTGCAAGCCTTTGAAAAGGTAACCGGAAAAAGAAACAAAATGGTCAGTGTCAGTCACATTCAACAACAACTTGCATTGATTTAGCACTCTTAACGTGGTATAACATCCCAAGGCGCTGCAGAGGAAAATATTAATCAGAGAGAAATTGACATTATGGCCAAGGAAGGAGGCACCGGTCAAAGAGGTAGGTTTTAAGGGGAGTCTTAAAGGAGGAGAGAGAGGTAGAGAGGCGGAGAGGCTTAAGGAGGGTATTCCCAAACGCAGAGCCCAGGCAGCTGAAGCCACAGCCTCCAATGGTGGAGCAACTGAAGTCGGAGAGGTTCAAGAGGCCAGCATTGGATAAGTGCAGAGATCTTGGAGAGTTGTAGGGCTGGAGGAGATTATAGAGGTAGGGAGGGGTGAAGCCATGGAGCGATTTGAAAATAAGGATAATCATTATAAATCAAAACCTATTCCACCCTACAAACATGGTCAGAGGATTCCCCAGGCTCTGATAATCCATTGCTGCCTTGCCCAAGGGGGCATTGCTGACCCGAGAGCTGAAACAATCTGTGTTGCCAGGATATTAGTCATTTGCAGACAGAGATGCCATTGCAAGTGAGGGACGGGGGGACTAGTGTTAGAGCCTATGTCCATGTACTTTCAGCAAGGGGTCTCTAGATAGCGATCAGGAGTGGAAGAGTGCGAAACTCAGCTGATTTCCCTCCCAACAAGACAGACCCCACCCTAGTCAGTCAAAGGGTACTAAGTCCAACCATAGAAACCTCATCACTTCCCTGCTGAGGTCAGCTAATGCCTTACAGGTGAGCCATCAATCTTCTTCAATGATATCCTGCGCAGCTCAAGTAAGAAAGGCTTGGCTTTGCACGGTGTTGTCATGTAAAAGTCAGAAAGCTGGGGGCTCAGTCCCAAGCCTAATTATGGGGAGTGTGGTGGGTGATTCACAAGGTTACACTGAATAACGGGTGGGGTGGGGCCTCTCTCTTTCACTTTTCTCTGTATATTCCCACACCACACAACAAATCTTCAGTGGTTTCTTTTCTTCTGTATTTAAAGTCATACAGCACAAAAGGAGGATATTCGGTCCATCGTGCTCATGTTGGCTTTTTGAAAGAGCTATCCAATTAGTCCCACTTTTCCTTACTCATTCCCCAAAGCCCTGTTTTTATTCAACTCCTTTTTGGAAGTTACTATTGAAGTGGTTTCCGCTGCTGATTCAGTCAGTGCATTCAAGATAATAAAAATTATTCCCTGATAACATCTCTGGTTCTCTTACAAGTGATCTTAAAACTGGGTCCTTTGGCTACTGACCCTTCTGCCAGGGGAACAGATTCTCCATATTTACTCTATCAAAACCCATCATGATTTGGATTTCCCCACAACCTTCTCTGCTCCAAGGACAACAATGCCAGATTCTCCAGGCCCCTCCACATCACTGGAGACCCCTCAAGCCTGCCGGTGAATCGCATCAGCGCCCTCTCCGATGTTTTTGTGAGGTCCTTACCTGGGAGTAGATGATCTGCTGCAGCTTCATTCCCCGTTCATGCAACTGCAACTAGGACAAAAAAAAAACACAAAAAAAAATGCACCAATTCTCAGCAGGGCAGCCCATCAAACAGGTCGCAGATGCACTGTAACTATTACAATTTGGTCTGCCTTATCATGAACAGAAGAGAGTGCAAAGGGACAAGTGGCCATCCAGGTGAACATTGTTGTCACAGACCTCCCTCCCACACAGCCTGCTGAACTTAAAGCTGTGTTAACATATGAAAACTTTTAACGGGCTTGGGACGTCCTAAAGCACTTCACAGCCAATGAAGTAATTTTTCTTTTTGAAGCGTACTCACTGTTGTAATGTAGGAAATGCAGCAGGCAAGCTCCCACAAACAGCAATGTGATAAGTGACCAGTAATCTGTATTGATGGTTGTGATGTTGGCTGAGGGATAAATATTCGCCTGACACCCGGGAGAGCTCCCCCCACTCCACCTCCTCTGAGAAGGGGCTACACTTAAATTTTCTGGCTGTGAAACGCTTCGGGACTTCTAGGGTACGACAGCCCTAGTGGTTACGTTACTGGATGGTTAATCCAGGAGGTCTGCACTAATGATTCGGAGACATGAGTTCAAATCGCACCCTGGCAACTGGGGATTTTAAATTCATTTAGTAAATAAGATCTGAAATATAAAGTTACCATCAGTAAACAGTGACCACGTAACTACTGGATTGTTAGCATTCATTAATGTCCTTCAGTGAAGAAAAGCCTCACCCCCTTACCCAGTCTGGCCTATATGCAACTCCAGATCCACTCTCGACTCTTAACTGCTTAGTAAGCCACTCAGTTAAGGACAATTCTTCTCCTTCAGTTCTCTGTTCGAAAGCAGGTCCGACCCACAGCGCCACAGCCTCCACCACGGATCAGGGCGAGGAGGCCGATCCCGAATCCACCTCAGCCGGAACGAGGGTTAAACCACGTGCTGTTGACACCAATCTGACCCACACCGGCTGTCCATCCAACTGAGCCAACCAGCCCCCAAGGAGTCTGAATTGCTGTGACAACATACACATTTACATGCGTGTTGTAGTCCGGAGCTGTGGATAGTGATGGTGGAGGCTCCGACATTCTTTTCATCACATGGCTGAATGGGAATCTCTCCCGCTCTTACTGCCTGTCATTGGCACGTGTTGAAAGGATTTACAAGTTTACACCCGACCTGTTTGGCGGCGTTATGAGCGCACATTCCTTGGCCATCAAGTTGGGGAGTGGGACTTGATTCCGGAGCTTCTGGCTCTGAGGCAGGGACGCTACCCACTGCACCACAGGGCCTCCCATTGAGAACAATTAGGGAAGGTCAATACATGCCAGGCTAGACCAGGTAAGGATGGCAGATTTCCTTCCCTAAAGGACATGAGTGAACCAGATGGGTTTTTACAACAACCGACGATAGTAATGGCGACCACAAAACTGAGACTAGCTTTCAGCTCTAGATTTTAACGACCGAATTTAAATTCTACCAGCTGCCACGATGGGATTTGAGCCCACCTCCCCACAGCATTAGCCTGGGCCTCTGGATTACTGTGATAAATGCAAAATACCGTGGATGCTGGAGACCTGAAACAAAAACAGTAAGTGCTGAAAAAACTCAGCAGGTTTGGCAGCAGCTGTGGAGGGTGAAGCAGAGTTAATATTTCGAGTCATATTGGACCCGAAACGTTAAGTCTGTTTCCCTCTCCACAGAATCTGTCAGGCCTGCTGAGTATTTCCAGCACTTTTTGTTGCATTTATATAGATCATCTCAGAGCGCTTCCCACAATAAGTTACCTTTGGAGTTCAATAAGCTACGTTTCGATCTCTAATTCCGGCCTCTTCTGCGTCCCGATTTTAATGGCCCTACCATTTACGTGCCTTCACGTGCCGGGGCCCTTAGCTGTGGAATTCCCTTTCTAAACCTCTCTACTCCTTTCGAGACGCTCCTTAAAACCTAACCTAGCTTTCAATCACCTTTCCTAATATCTCCTTATTTGTCCCAAAGCCAAATTTTGCCCGATTCATGGTCCTGTGAAGCACTTTGGGATGCTTTGCTCAGTTCAAAGCATTATATAAAGTGCAAGTTGTTGTTGTTTGATTTCACAACAAAAAGAACAAACTATTTGCACACACACATCTTTCATGACCACCAGACATCTCTAAGCACTTAACAGACAATAAAGGTACTCTTTTTGAAGTGTAGGTACTGTTGCAATGTACAAAACTCAGCAGACAATTCTGCGCATGGCAAGCTCCCACAAACAGCAATGTGATAATTCTTGTTTTTGTGATGTTAATTTTTAGGGATAAATATTGACCAGGAGGACAACCTCCCTCTTCTTCTTTGAAAGAGTGCCAAGAGATCTTTTACATCCATCTGAGAGGTCAGCCGGCTTAACGCCTCACCTGAAAGTCAGCTCCTCCAAAGCAGCGCTCTCTCAGTACTGCACTGGGAGCATCAGCCTAGATTATGCACTGAAGTCTCTGGAGCGCTAGTTAAAACCACAACCTTCCAACTCAGGTCTGAGAGAGGGCTAGCCTGACCTGATTACCTGCTAAGCGTGCGCTGAACAGAGCACACACACAAATCCAAACTCACCATGGCTTTCATCGCAGCTGTTCGAACACGAGGATCCTGGTCGGTGAAAGAGTCACTGATGATTTTCTGCACATCTCTGGCAGCAAGGCTTTCCAGCTCCTTCATCGCTGCTTTATCCAGGGAGCCCAGGCAACCAATCAGCTGCAAACATTTATTGCGCACCATGTGGGATGTATCCACCAAGTGCTGAATATTGTAAAGGAAAAAAACCACTGGAGTTACACAGAATGCAAAGAAAGACAGACAAACATTTATATAACGCCTATCACAACCGCAGGACGTTCCAAAACACTTTGCAGCCAATGAGGTCGTTTCTGAAGTATAGTCACTGTGACAACATAGGAATCATGGCATCCAATCTGTGCACAGCAAGTTCCAACAAACAGCAACGTGACAATGACCAGATAATTGATTTTATCTGTTGGTTGAGGGGGTGCATATTGATCAGAACACCAGGGAGAATTCTTCGCACCATGGCCAAGATAGAAAAACGTCAGGAATAGGAGATGGAGTAGGCCTTGTCTCTATCAGTAATCTCCTCCAGCCCCACAACCCTCTGAGATATCTACTCATCTAATTCTGGCCTCTTGTGCACCCCTAATGTTAATCCACCACTGGCAACATTGCCTTCAGAGACTAGGAATCCTGCAGCAAGTAACTCACCTCCTGAGTCTCCATTTGCCTGGATGAGTGCAGCTCCCACATCATTCAAGAAGCTTGACACCATCCAGGACAAAGCAGCCCACTTGACTGGCACTCCATCCACAAGCAGTCACTCCCTTCACCAACAACGCACAGTAGCAGCAGTGTGTACCATCTACAAGATGCACTGTGGTAACTCAACAAGACTCTTTCAACAGCACCTTCCAAACCCATGACCGCTACTATCTGGATGGGCAAGGGCAGCAGGTAGATGAGAACACCACCACCTGGAAGTTCCCCTCCAAGCCATTCACCATCCTGACTTGGAAATATATCGCCGTACCTTCACTGTCACTGGGTCAAAATCCTGGAACTCCCTCCCTAACAGCACTGTGGGTGTACTTACACCACATGGACTGCAGCGGTTCAAAAAAGTGGTTCACTACCGCCTTCTCAAAGGCAATTAGGGACCGGCAATAAATGCTGGCCTAGCCAACGACGCCCACATCCCATGAATGAATAAAATAAAAACTGTCCAGATCCTAAGTTCTGGAATTCCTTCCCTAAACATCTCCACCTCTCTCTCTCTCTTCCTTTAAGACGCTCCTTAAAACCCTTGTTTCTGATCAAGCTTTTGCTCGTTTGAGCCAATGTCTTCTCATGTGGCTCAGTTTCCAAATCTGTTGGATAATTCTCCTGTGAAGCACCGAGGGATGTTTTATGACATTAAAGGCCTGGCATAAATGCAAGTTGGATTGGGTTGGTGGGCTCAATCTGGTTAAGGAGGGAAATCGGAAACAAACAAGCAAACTTTTCCTACCTTACATCCAATCTCCACCAAACGGAAGCTGAGAGGCAGATTGTCCTGGAGCTGAATGCCAATCACCAAAATAGTATCCAGTAACTGGGCAAGGACGTGGTGAGACTCTGCAACAAGACAACCATATTTAAAAACAAATACTCCAAAACCTGGGCAACTTATATTCTCATACAACAGCAAAATACAGCAGATGCTCTAAATCTGAAGGAAGTGCTTCGCAAGTCAGGCAGCATCCGTGGAGAGAGAAACAGAATTAACGTCACACGACAAAGATCTTTCATCGTGTATTGAAGAAAGATAGAAACGTAAGAGCTTTAGAACAAAGAAAAGTACAGCACATGAACAGGCCCTTCGGCCCTCCAAGCCTGCACCAATCATATTGCCCGTCAACTAAAACGTTTTGCGATTCCGGGGTCCGTATCCCTCTTATTCCCATCCTATTCGTGTATTTGTCAAGCTGCCTCTTAAGAGCCAGTGAAAGAGGAAAGGGGGTGGGAGAAACAAAGGAGAAGGCCTGTGGTAGGGTAGAGGGCAGGGGAGATTAAATAACAAAAAGACGGCATGATGCAATAGCCGAAGAGAGTGGCAGCGGTAAAAGCAAAATACCGCGGACGCTGGAAAATCTGAAATAAAAACAGAAAATGCTGGAAAAACTCAGCAGGTCTGACGGGGTCAGCAGAGAGAAACAGAGTTAATGTCTCAAGTCCGCATGACTCTTCTTCAGAGCTAAAGAGAAGTAGGAATGTAATGAAATTTATACTGCTTAAGGGATAGGAGCAGGTGAAGCTGGATAGAAGGTCAGCCATAGGTGGGGGCCAAGGAGAGATTGACAAACATGTCATGGACACAACAAAGGGGTTGTTAATGGTAATGGTAAGGGCTAAAGAAGATGCTAATAGTGGCATAAAGGTAAGAAGGCAGAATATGTTAATAGCAGAACAAGGGTCAGCGCTCTGTGAAAGAACAACAAGTAACAGATGGCCCTTTTGGGGGTGGGATGGGGGGAGGGGGCCGTGGTTGGGGAAAAAGGATAGAAAAAGGGCTATGGGGATAAAATAATGACTAAATGAATAAAAATAAATAAAAAATAAAAAGGGTTTTTAAAAAAGGGGTGGGGATGGAGGAGAGCGTTCATGATCTAAAGTTCTTGAACTCAATATTCAGTCCGGGAGGCTGTAAAGTGCCTAGTCGGAAGATGAGGTGCTGTTCCTCCAGTTTGCGTTGAGCTTCACTAGAACAATGCAGCAGGCCAAGGACAGACATGTGGGCATGAGAGCAGGGTGGAGTGTTAAAATGGCAAGCGACAGGGAGGTCTGGGTCATGCTTGCGGACAGGCTGAAGGTGTTCCGCAAAGCGGTCACCCAGTTTGCGTTTGGTCTCTCCAATGTAGAGGAGACCGCATTGGGAGCAGCGAACGCAGTAGACTAAATTGAAGGAGGTACAAGTGAAATGCTGGTTCACCTGAAAGGAGTGTTGGGCCCTTGGACGGTGAGGAGGGAGGAGGTAATGGGGCAGGTGTTGCACCTTCTGCGATTGCATGGAAAGGGGATGAGGTGTTGGGGGTGATGGAGGAGTGGAACAGGGTATCCCGGAGGGAACGTTCCCTACAAAATGCTGACAGGGTGGGCGAGGGGAAGAATGGTGGCATCATGCTGGAGTTAGCCGAAATGGCGGAGGATAATCCTTTGAATGCGGAGGCTGGTGGGGTGAAAAGTGAGGACAAGGAGGACCCTATCATGGTTCTGGAGGGGGTGGGGGAGGAAAAAGTTTGAGGGCAGAGGTGCAGGAGATGGATCGGACATGGTCGTGGGCCCTGTCAACCACCGTGGGTGGGAAACTTCGGTTAAGGAAGACACGTCAGAAGCACCGTTTGAAAGTGGCATCATTGGAACAGATGCGACGGAGGCGAAGGAACTGAGAGAATGGGATGGAGTCCTTACAGGAAGCGGGGTGTGAGCAGCTATAGTCGAGGTAGCTGTGGGAGTCAATCAGTCAGCTTGTAACAAATATTGGTGGATTGTCTCTATTTCTGGTAACAGACTGAGGAGTCAAGGAAGGGAAGGGAAATGTTGGAGATGGGCCATTTGAAGGTGATAGAGGGGTGGAAATTAGAAGCAAAATTGATAAATATTTCCAGGTCCAGACAAGAGCATGAAGCAGCACCGATACAGTTCGATGATGTACCGAGAAACAGAGCGCAACAAGTTCAGAAGGAGACAGGTTAAGGTGGGTGAGGAGTGGAGAAATCGAGACGGCTGATGGCACACTGACAGTTCACAATGAAAAAGATCAAAAGCAGGTTGAGAGGCTAGAGGGAGGGATACAAGTGGAGGGAGGGAGAGTAATTGAGGCAGGTGAAAGGATCCATGTGGGAGGGGGTGGGGAGAAGTGTCTCCTGCCCAAACAAGCAAGCATGGCGGCAGAAGAAGAGTTCAGCATCGTGCCAAGCCCGAAATTCATTGAGGTGAGGGCGTGCGGGTATGAAACTGAGTCCTTTGCTGAGTACAGAACATTCAGCATCAGAGAGAGGAAGGCCAGAGAGTATGGTGAATAGACAGCAAGCACTGGGGTTGGATAAAGGGATGGGGAAGGGGTGGAGGGTCCTGAATGGGCGTTAGTATCAATAAGTTGTCGGAGCTTGCGTTCTTTAGCAGCTGAAAGAAAGAAAATATTTTCTGCTATGCCTGTGTCTTTATGAGGTATGTGGGACATTCCTTGTTCCAGTCCTACTCAGGCCTCCTCCCACAACTCTTTTTTTTGGTACATCGTTGACTGTATCTGAAGTGTTTTGTCACTACTTAACAATTAAGAATACACACACAGCTATCTGCTACCGAACCCCAACTTCCTGTGTGAAAAACAGAAGGTTCCTTTATTCCTTATTCTCCACCAAAGGGCAATACATCTGGGACTTAGCACACCCTACTGGCAGCTTTTATATAACAATTCTTTTAACTAAAATGTTCTTTTCCAAAAAAAGCCTAAACATTAAACACAAGCGTCACATCTCCTCCCCCTTTAGCCAGGAACTAATCGATCAGGCGGTTTGCAGGTTAATTTTGGTCGAGGGGAGAGTGTTGGCTTAAGCATCTCAATTTGTTTGCTTAGAAATAGAAGGTTCTCCTATTCCACTTGTCTCGGTTCAGGTTCAACAGTTGCAGCTACAGGTGTTACAGGTTTGTCAACTGAATCTAGTTGGGTTTCACCGAATGGAGGTGTTTCCCAGAAATTTTCCACTGTGATGGGAGATCCCTGGAAATTTGGTTCCTTGGATTTGGTTTCTCTAATCTGGTCAGTGCCTGTCTTCCAGATTCCACAGGAAGATTCAACATAATAGGTCAGTGGGCCTCGGCGCTTGATGATTCTTCCCAGGAGCCACTTTGGTGTCCCACAGTAATTTCGGACCCAAACAGACTGATCCAGATTAAACTCACGAGCGGGTTTACTTGTGTCATGTGACCTTTTCTGATCAAGTTGCCTTGAAATAATCTTTCCTTTCAAATCCGGACACAGCAAATCCATTCTGGTACGCGGTTGTCTTCCAAACACCAGCTCAGCAAGAGATACACCTGTTGTTGCGCGTGGAGTTTACGATACATCAAAAGGTTCTTCAGCTTCAACTTCCAATCTGTTTGCGTCCTCCCCTTCAATACGGCCGTTTTGAATACCTGGGCAAGGCGCTCCGCTTCACCATCTGAAGATGGGTGGTAAAGCGAGGTGAGAATCTGCTTGATTCCATTGTTTTTCAGGACTGTTTGAAATTCATAGGATGCGAACGGTGTGCCATTGTCAGATACGAGCTGCTCCGGCAATCCAAAAGTAGTGAACACATTGTGGAGAGCATCAATGGTCTTTGCTGAAGTAGTTGACTTCATGGGAATAACGAGGCCACTTTGTGCTGACATCCACCACAGTCAGGAACGTATGTCCGAGAAGTGGTCCGGCAAAGTCCACATGAAGTCTCTGCCATGAGTGGTCAGGCCAAGCCCATGGATGTAATGGGGCAGGTGCAGGAGAAGACTTCATTTCTTGGCATGGAAGGCAATCACTGACCATGTCTTCACAGAATCACAGTGCAGAAGAGGCCCTTTGGCCCATCGAGTCTGCACTGACACTTGAGAAACACCTAACCTACCTACCTAACCCCATTTACCAGCACTTGACCCATATTCTTCAATGTCTTAATCCAGGTATGGCCACCATACACGTAGACAAGCCAATACTTTCATTTTGATGTTTCTATGTGACTGAAGTGAAGTTCTTCTAACATTTGGGTTCGGAATTTGAGGAACAACAACTGATTCCCGTTAACAACCATCTTGCAGAGTCAGCTCAAATCTATGCATGTAGTAAGGTTTAAGCTCAATAGTCACTTGAGATACACAATTTGCGTGTGTATACAGGTAAACTTTGGAGAGCACAGCATCCCTCTGCATTTCAAGTCAAATTTGATCCACTTTAACATGTCTAACATAACCTAAAGCAGTGACTTCACTTTGGGTTGTGGAGCTGGAAGTTTAGAAAAGAGTCTGCATCCATGATTCTCAGTCGAACGAAATGTAACTTCGTTCTGGTAAGCAGGTAAGACCAGTGCGCACCTTTGTAGGCATACAGCAGCGTCAGGGTTTGTGACTTCGGCCTAAGCAACCAGATCAAAGGCTTGTGGTCTGTAATTAAGGTGAATTTACACCCATACAAACATTGGTGGAACTTCTTGACACCATAGATTGGTCCAAGAGCTTCCTTCTCAACTTGGGCATAATTTTGTTCTGCCTTGGACAATGTGCGTGAGGCTTATGCAATGGGGATTTCACTTCCATCAGGAAATGTGTGGGAGATGACAGCTCCAACACCATATCCAGTTGCACCACAAGCCAGGCTGACAGGCAACTTCTCGCTGAAATGTGCCAGGACTTTAGCAGAAGTGAGCTCTTGCTTGAGTTCCTTGAAACTTTGACAGGCTTGTGGCCAATCCCATTTGGCATTCTTCTCCAGCAGGTTATTCAGTGGTGCTGCCTTGGTAGCCAAACTGGAAATGAGCTTGCTGTAGTAATTCACAAGTCCCAAAAACGAACAAAGCTCCTTAACATTTTTGGACTGTGGTGCATTCACCACTGCCTCCACCTTTCTGGGCGAGGTGGAAGGGCCAGTTTCGTCGATCACATGTCCCAGGTATGCCACCGAGGGCTTCAGGAACAAGCATTTGGATTTCTTACAGCGAATGCTGTATTTTTCCAGTCTACGCAGGACCCTGCCTAGGTTCTCTAAATGAGCTGGGAGGCTTTTCCAGGTGATGAGCATGTTGTCTTGGAAGCAGATTACATCAGGGTGGCCCTGCAGTATTTTGTCCATGGCCTGCTGGCATAAGGCTGGTTGTTAGGGGGAAATTAAAAATGTTAAAAGAGAACACCTTAAGAATTTACTGAAAAACCCTTAAAATCTCCAGACAGACATGGCTGCTAAACATATTAAGAGTTGAAGATTACCAGATGAACATTATACAGCCTTGAGAATCAGACTGGAGACACAAGCAGGACATAAGATAGATTAAGTGTACTCCTCTCTCACATAGGGAAGGGGCAGATGGTTTTAGCTTAGATATGGGAAGATGAACAAGGGGCAAAGAGGGGTCTTTGATGAAACACAAATAAACAGTCTTGAGTTGTGAGAACCAAGGTCTATGCGTACGTGTTTCAATTTTGATTGGATAATAATTATGTATACATCCTTTAGAATAATTGGTTAGCAAAATCACGTTTCCCTACTCAACAGGATAGAGTTAGCATGGGAACCGGTGTGTCGGTTACCGATTGGATGTATTCAAATGTGTTATGATAAGAAAAAGTACAAAAGTAATGAAATGTAATCAATCTGGGAACTGGGTCTTCATTCTTAGGAATGATTGTGGCTCCCTTGCATATGCTTGAATAAAACTGGCTAAAGGAAGCCTGAGTCTCTGTGGTCGCTGTGTGATCGGAGAGTGTAACTTCTCCTCTTTACCTGGCCTATGTGGTAGTTGTGGGATCACTGGTGCTAACACGATTCCAAATAGAAGTTGTTTGTATTGATATAGACCTGTGTGCTTTGTGAATATACTTGGAAAAATGTCCATTCAAGCTAAATATGGAGATCAAATAGCAAGGTTGCTGCTTATCATTGTGAAAGGGGATCATCCATCGCTTATGGGCAGAAACTGGCTATGTTGTATATGTCTTGGAATCTTCACTCAGCTGCATTTGCAAAAATGCCTGTGATAGGTCAAGCTTTGGGAATAATTCACCTCCATTCAGATCAGCGACCAGGTCCTCAATTTTCAGTAGCGGGTACTGATGTACTTCTAGGAAAGGGCTAATGGTGCTTTTATGGTCACCACATATTCTGACAGATCCATCATCCTTCACAACTGGGACTGTCCACTCTGCATAAATCAACTTCCTTAATTATCTGTTATCTAAAGTTTTCAAATCGTTCTAGTTCCTGTTCGATTTTCTGTCACATTGAGTAGGGAAATGAACATGGTTTAAAGTACCCTGGAGAAACTTCAGCCCTCACAGCAAGTTTGGCTTCAATGTCTTTAATAAGTCCAAGACCTTCTTTGAAGGCGTCAGTATGCTTGACTAACAATGACTGTGACATGGGGTTGCAATGCACTTTATTTATTTTATTCCAGTCCAGCCAAATTTCTTTTAGCCAGTTTCTGCCCATAAGCGATGGACGATCGCCTTTCACAATGATAAGCGGCAACCTTGCTAATTGATCTCTATATTTAGCTTGAATGGACATTTTTCCAAGTATATTCACAGGCTCACCAACGTAGGTGCTAAGCTGGAGGAGAGTTTTCTCCGATGGACATTTCTTGAAAATTTTCTCCCATGTCTTCTTTGAAGCAACAGAAAACAGATGCTCCATGTCAACCTCCATTTCAACATTTAAGGCAAAGCCAACTTTTAGTCCTTCATTTAGTTTCACAGTAGACTGAAAACAATACAATTGTTCTTCTGCAATGTCGTTGTTAGTTTCACTTTCTGTCTCGTCTGAACTCGCATCATTTTTGTATCTTGTTTCCAAGTAATGTGTCTTTTAAAACTGCCTGTTTATTTTCAAGTGCAACCGGTCTGTGCGCTCCTCGTGATGCCCTTTTTCTTCTCAACTCAGCCAGGAACTGGGAAACGAACTCACTTTCATGCTGCTCTCTTCGGTGAAACTTGAATCTCTTGGCAATAATAGCTGGTTGGGTTCAAAATGTCCACAAGCTCTTTAAAGCTTTTACCTGCTGGCTTATCAGGAGCAATGAGATTTCTCAGTAAAGTGAAAATTTTCATTCCAATGACTGTAAGAAACACTGAGGCCTGCTTTTCCTCTTCAATCTCATTCGTAATGAAAAACTGTTCCATTTGTTCAACATGAACTACAAAGTCCATAGTAGCTGGATCAAAAGCCTCCAAAGCCCCTAATAATGATGCTCCCACTTTTGTTACCATTTGAAAGGTCAACAAAGAGAAAATAGTACCGTGAGATCCTTTACATCCACCTGACAGAGCAATTAGGGCCTCAGTTTAACAATTAAGAACATGCACACAGCTATCTGCTTCCAAACACCAACTTTCTGTGTGAAAACAAAAGGTTCCTTTATTCCTTATTCTCCACCAGAGGGCAATATATCCAGACTTAGCACACCCTACTGTCAGGTTTTATATAACAATTCTTTTTAACTAAATGTCCTTTTACAAAAAAAAAGATAAATATTAAACACAAACATCACAGTATCGGTGACACTTCATGCTCTCGTCTGGGCCAGGAACAAATTAATCAATTTTGCTTCCAACTTCCACCCCTTTATCACCTTCACATGGTCCATCTCCGACACTTCCCTTCCCTTCCTTGACCTCTGTCTCCATTTCTGGTGATAGACTGTCCACCAATATTCGTTACAAGCCGACTGATTCCCAAAGCTACCTCGACTACAGCTCCTCACACCCTGCTTCCTGTAAGGACTCCAACCCTTTTACTCAGTTCCTTCGCCTCCGTCGCATCTGTTCCGATGATGCCACCTTGCAAAACAGCACTTCTGACATGTCTTCTTTTTCCCTTTACTGAGGTTTCCCACCCATTGTGGTTGACAGGGCCCTCAACCGTGACCTATTTCCCACACCTCTGTCTTCAGCCCTTCCCCTCCCTCCCAGAACCATGATAGGGCCCCGCTTGTCCTCACTTCTCACCCCAGACTATGCATTCAAAAGATCATCCTCCGCCATTTCCAGCATGATGCCACCACCAAACATATCTTCCCCGAACACCACTCCCTCCCCTCCCCCCCCCAACCCCAACACCAACATTCTGTAGAGACTGTTCCCTCCGGGATACCCTGTTCCACTCCTCCATCATCCGCAACACCTCATCCCCTTCCCATGCAATCGCAGAAGGTGCAACACCTGCCCCTTTACCTCCTCCCTCCTCACTGTCCAAGGGCCCAAACACTCCTTTCAGGTGAAGCAGCATTTCACTTGCATCTCCTTCAATTTGGTCTACTGCATTCGCTGCTCCCAATGCGCTCTCCTCTACATTGGGGAGACCAAACGCAGAAACCTTCAGTCTGTCCACAAGCATGACCCAGGCCTTCCTGTCACTCGCTAATTCAACACACCACCCTGCTCTCTTGCCCACATGTCTGTCCTTGGCCTGCTGCAATGTTCCAGTGAAGACCAATGCAAACTGGAGGAACAGCACCTCATCTTCTGATTAAGCATTTTACAGCCTTTCGGACTTAACAATGAGTTCAACAACTTCAGACTATAAACTCTCTCCTCTATCTTCACCCCTTTTTAAATCCCTTTAAAATTTATATTTATATTTTTATTTACTTTATTTTATTTTTATTAATAACAATAAGTAAAGTTTATTTTATTTACTCATTTTTATTAATTGTTTTATCCCCTTATCCCTTTTTCTCTCCATTTTCCCCAGCTATCGCCCCCTCCCCACACCTCCCCACCCAATAGGGCCATCTGTTACTTGTTCCATGTTGCTCTTTCACCGAGAGCTGACCCTTGTTCTGCTATTCACACATTCTGCTTTCTTACCTTTAGGTCACTATCAGCACCTTCTTTTGCCCTTACCATCACCATTAACACTCCCTTTGTCTCGTGCCCACATCATCTTTGTCAATCTCTCCTTAGCCCCCATCTATCGCTGACCTTCTATCCAGCTTCACCTGCTCCAAGTCCCTTAAACAATGTAAATTACATCACATCTTTAGCTCTGAAGAGTGGTAGTGGTAACGGTTATAGTAAAGGCACAATGTTTGTGCTCAAATGAAGCATGAATTGGCTACTTATGCAGCAAGAATAGCAGTTCGAGGAGTTCTGGATGACTTGGAGGTATATGTAATCATAACACGAAGGGTGTAATTTGGGTTGGAGTCCACACGGAATCGGTTGAAGCCAGAGACAGTTGCTGAGTAAGGAAATGTGGCATAAAAAGATATCTGTTCAAATGTGAGGGAGGAGATGGAAAGCAAAGAATGTGAACAAGGCAGAAGAGAAAAACGAAATCCCGTTGGAGAGAACTTCTCCAAGGTGGGCATTCTGGAAGAGAAGTTGTCTAATATTTACAAAGGCAATTTGAGATTTTGCCCATTTTCACCCAACAGTCACTTGTATTTTTCCCCTGGTATTGACACTTATTCCCAGATAAAAGTGGCAAAAAAACCCATCTTATCATGAAATAAAAGCAGAAAATGCTGAAAACACTCTAGCAGGTCTGGCAGCATCTGTACGGAGTTAACGTTTCAGGTCATGGTCATCCTTAGTGTCTTATCATTTTGTTGAAGTATCACAAAATGTTTCACCTAATAAAAAATTCATTCTCGGGTCGTGGGCATCACTGGTAAGGCAGACATTTACTGCTCAGTCCGAGATGTCCCTTGAAAAAAAAAGTGGTGGTAAGCCACCTTCTTGAACTGCTGTAGTCCATAGGGCAAAGGTACGCCCACAAACTTTTTCACACAGTGAGTGGTTAGGATATGGAATGCGCTGCCTGAGAGCATGCTGGAGGCAGGTTCAATCGAGGCATTCAAAAGGGAGTTAGACTGTTAACTGAAAAGGATGAACGTGCAGGGTTATAGGGAGAAGGTGGAAAATGGCAATAAGTGGATCACTCATTCAGAGAGCTGCTGCAGACTGGATGAGCTAAATTGTCACCTTCTGCACCATAATAATTCTGTGATTCTGTTAAGTGGGAGTTCCAGAATTTTTGGCACAGCAACCATGAAGGAATGTCCGATATATGTGCCAAATCAAATGCAAACGATGGCCCTATTCTGCACCAGTAACACCCCACATAACAGCAGTGAGGTGAATGATTTGTCATTTTTTTGGCGGTGATATTTAAATAGGGTGTAATACTGCGGACACTGAGCGAACATCCTGTTCTACGGTTCCACAGGTTCTTTGATCCTTAGGTTAACATCTTAACCAAAGGGTTGACGATACAACGTACCCTCAGTACTGCAGTGAATTACCAAGTCACAATGGGTTTAAGTTTGCTCCCATCCAATGGTCTGTGTTTATCATGTAAAAATAATTGTAAAATTAACTTCTCTTCACAGTTATAGCTCTATTTTCCTTTGAGAAGGTTGAGAGGCAATTTCATTGAGGTATACAAAATCATGCGGGGTCTAGAAAAAGAGTAGATAGGGGGAAACTGTTCCCATTGGGGGGAGAACCAAGAACCAGAAGGCAGAGTTTTGGGATAGTTGGCGAAAGAAGCAATGGCGACATGAGGAAAAACTTTTTCACCCAGCAAGTGGTTAGGATTTGGAATGTAGTGACCGAGAGTGTGGTAGAGGCAGGTTCAATGGAGGCATTCATGAGGCAATTGGATTATTATCGGAAGGGGAGAAATGTGCAGGCCAACAGGGAAAAGTCAGGGGAAGAGGCACCAGGGGAATTGCTCCTTTGGAGAGCCAGCACAGACATAATGGACCAAATGGCTTCCTTCTGTGCTGTTAACCATTCAAATCATTTATCTGTCTCATAAGGCATGTACAATTGCTTGGGCTAAAGAGGATGATGCATGGGTACAAGAATATTGTTATCATTAGCCTCAGTTGCAAGGGAAGACTCCTAGGAAGTGAAAGCAAAGACCCTACTCTGTACATGTAACATCCCACACAGCAGTGAGATAGATAAACATCACTATCAAAAAAAAAATAAGAAGGGAGTATTGGTGTGTGGGCACTGGCAATGTACTCTAGGAATGTTCTCAAAGCATCCCTGAAAAGGTCAAACATCCCACCAACTCATGGAAGTCTATGGCTTGTGACCGACCAAAATGGATAAGGCTCATTCGGGAGCGCACCGAACACATTGAGCACTTTATCGGTAACATGCAGAGGCGAAGTGGAGGCATCGGGGAGAGTGAGAACCTCCCAACAACTCATCTACCCAACCCTTCAAGCACCATCTTTCCCACTTTTTAAAAAATAATTAATTCATGGGATGTGGGAGTTGCTGGCTAGGCCAACATTTATTGCCCATCGCTCATTGCCCTCGAGAAGGTGGTGGTGAGCAGCCTTCTTGAGCCGCTGCAATCCATGTGGTGTAGGTACACCACATGGGAGGGAGTTCCAGGATTTTGACCCTGCCACATTGAAGGAACAGCGATATATTTCCAAGTCAGGATGATGAGTGGCTTGGAGGGAACTTCCTAATGGCAGTGCTCCCATGAGTCTGCTGTCCTTGTCCTTCTGGATGGTCACGGTCGTGGGTTTGGAAGGTGTTGTCTAAGGAGGCTTGGTGAATTCCTACAGTGCATCTTGTAGTATGGCAGCGTCTGCAGGTCGTGCATTATTAGCCATCTCAGAACCCATCGAACTGGAGTGGAAGCAGGTCATCCTTGATCCAGAGGGACTGCTCAAGAAGAAGGATCCTTAGTGGTAGCTCAGTCAGCAGCACTCTTGCCTCGAGTTTGAAGGCTGAGAATCCCACTCCAGAGTCTCGATCACAAAGATGTAGGTTGACACTGCCAGGGCCGTACTGAGGGAGTGCTGTCTTTTGGATGAGATGTCAAACCATAGCCTCATCTGTCCTCTCACGTGGAGATCAAAGATTCCATGGCATTACAGTAGGGTAACGGAGCTGCACTTAGTGTCCAGGCCTATACGTAATCCCTCAACCAACATAGTTGTTTTTTTTTGACAATTTGCTAGCTTCATGGCCAAACACTGATATCAACCAACTTCTCTTATTTTCAGGCCATCTATACAGAAATCAAACTCTCAAATTGCCACAGTGTAACCTGAACTTCTGTTCTGTGCTACTACTTCAGTACAAGTCAGGAGTGTGATGGAATACTCTCCACTTGCCTGGAAAGGACAGGTTGTCTCATGAGGAAAGGCTGGGCAGGTTAGGCTTGTATCCACTGGAATTTAGAAGAGTAAGAGGCAAATTAATTGAAACATTGAGGGGTCTTGACAGGGTGGATGTGGAGGGGATGGTTCCTCTTGTAGGGCAATCTAGAACTAGGGGTCACTCATTTAAGACAGAGATAAGGAGAAATTCTCTCTCTCAGGGGGTTGAGTTTCTTTGGGACACTTCCTCAAAAGGCAGTGGAAGCAGTCTTTGAACATTTTTAAGGCAGAGCTGGACAGATTCTTGATTAACAAGGGGGGTGAAAGGTTATCAGGTAAGTGGGAATGTGGGGTTGAGGTTACATTCAGATCAGCCATGATCTTATTGAATGGTGGAGCAGGCTCTAGGGGTCTACTCCTGCTCCTAATCCGCATACCCGAGTGCAGCTCCAACACTCGAGAAGCTCAATACCATCCAGGACAATGCAGCCTGCTTGATTGGAACCCCATTCACCACTTTAAACATTCACTCCCTCCACCACTGACACACAGTAGCAGCAGTGTGCACCATCTACATTTAGCTACACTGCAGGAACTCAGTGACAGCACCTTCAAAACCTGCGATCTCTACTATCTAGAGGGACAAGGGCAGCAGGTACACCACCAGCTGCGAGGTCCCCTCCAAGCCACTCACCCTCCTGGCTTGGAAACATATCGCCATGACTTCACTGTCGCTGGGTCAAAATCCCAGAACTCCCTCCCTAACAGCACTGTGGGTGTAGCTACACCACATGGACTGCAGCGGTTCAAGAAGGTGGCTCACCACCACCTTCTCAAGGGCAATTAGGGATGGTTAACAAATGCTGGCCCAGCCAGTGATGCCTACATCCCGCGAAGGAATAAAAAAAGTAACATTACTAAGCTACCATAAAGAGAAATATCTGGCCGTGTACTTGGAACCATAGCAGTTTCTGCGAACGTGCTGTTTTCAAGGCTTACTTTCATTGTTAAGGGCGATGATGACATCATCTATGATGCAGTCAGCTGCAAAGCCTGAAGTTTTCGACAACAACCCAATCAAAGAGGCAATCTTCAATCTGACCGAGCTCTCGTTCTCCTGTAATAGAATTGCAGATGTCAGCAAAGGAACGTCCAACGCCCCTGGGGTGCTTCACAGGAGACTTATCAAATGAAAACTGACACCAAAACAACTAAAGGAGATCACAGCCGAGCTTTTAAATCAACTTCGCTTCCCCGCTCTTTCCCCATATCCTTTAGTGCCTAAAAAATCAATCAACTTCTGACTTGAAATGACTGAGCATCCACAGCTCTTTATTGTAAGTGGGGGGGGGGCAGAGTATGAAAATAGGGAAGTCTTGCTACAACCAGGGATCTTGCTACGATATGAGATGCGCTAGATTTCAGAACTGGAGGAGTTTAGAGGTCGCGGAGGGTTTTGGAGCTGGAAGAAATTACAGAGGTAGAAGAGGGCGTTGTCAGGGAGGGCGGACAGCAGACCCATGTGAGGAAAGTAGCGGCGGCGGGAGATAAAAACCAGTGGCAGAGAGAGGGGGGCCCAACACACAGACAGCAGACCTGCTTGAGATAAAAACCAGCAGCAGGGAGCCCCTTCAACCTGTTTCGAACTGTCAGAACCGAAGTGTGACATCAAAGTCAAACAGGTAGGTATCTCTTCCGTCTCTCTTTTGATTGGCCAAGCGCTTTAAATCAAGAGACGTTATTACAGCTGAAGAGTACAGTTAATTAACTCACTTTTAAAATATTTAACACCCAAATTAATTAATTAATTAGAACGGAGATGGCTGGGCAGGTGATGTGTTGCAGCTGTAGCACATGGGAGCTGGTGAACTCCAGTGTGATCCACGCTGACTACATTCGCAGCAGGTGTTGGCTGCTCCAGGAACTTCAGCTCAGAGCTGATGAGCTGGAGTCCGAGCGGCGGACACTGCAACACATTAGGAAGGGGGAGTGTTACCTGGACACTGTTTCAGGAGACAGTCACATCCCTTAGATTAATTACATCAAATTTGGACCATGGTCAGGGACAGGATGTGTGACTACAAGTGAGGCAGGTATGGGGATCCAGAATTTAGCTTTGGAGGAGCCTCAGCCAGTGCCCTTGTCCAATTAAATTAAAAAGCAGAACCACAAAGGTAATATTCCCCAGATTACTACCTGAGCCACGTGCAAATTGGTGTAGGGTAAATTAGATTAGAGAGGTAAGTGCATGGCTAAAAGATTGGTGTAGGAGAAATGTGTTCCGATTCATGGGGCACTGGCACCAGTACTGGGGAAGGAGAGAGCTGCTCTGTTGAGACGGGCATCATTTGAACCATGCTGGGACCAGTGTCCTGGAAAATCGTATAACCAGGGTTGTAAATAGAACTTCAAACTAATTAAATTAAAAGCAAAATACAGCGGATGCTGGAAATCTAGAACAAAAACAAAAATACCTGGAAAAACTCAGCAGGTCTGACAGCATCTGCAGAGAGAGATACAGTTGGCATTTCGAGTCAGTTGGGGGTGGGGTTCAATAGAAGGGAAGTTTAAAAAAATCAAAAAGAAACAAGAGAGCAGAGTTGTAGGGTAGCAAAGAGGCAAACGATAATCAAAGTGTGACAGGAAGGGACAGAAAATATAAGCAGAAGAGTGCAGCAGAAGTTAGAACCAGGATGAGTAATAATGGTGAAAAGTCAAAGCTTAAGGCTCTTTATCTGAATAAAAGTAGCATTTCTAAAAACTTTAGATGAATTGACGGCACAAATAGAAATAAATGAATACGACTTGATAGCTATTACAGAGACGTGGTTGCAGGGTGACCAAGGCTGGGAACTCAATATTCAAGGCTATTTGAGATTCTGGAAAAATAGGCAAAAAGGAAAAGGAGGTGGGGTAGCTTTGTTAATAAAGGAAGGTATCAATGCAGGTGGTGAGTAATGATATAGGTGCAATAGATCATGATGTGGAATCAGTTTGGGTGGAAATAAGGAATGGCAATGGTAAGAAGTCATGGGTGGGAGTCATCTATAGGCCCCCGAAGGGTTGCCTCACTCTAGGACAAAGTATAAATTGGGAAATAATGAAGGGGTGTAAGGAGTGAGAAACAATTGTCATGGGTGATTTTAATCTGCCTATTGTCAGGACAAATCAGATTGACAGGGGTAACATGGAAGACAAATTTATAGAGTGCATCAGGGATTGTTTATTAGAGCAATGCGTTGCAGACCTACACGGGAACAGGCTATTTTAGATCTAGTAATGTGTAATGAGGTGAGATTAATAAGTTAAGGAGCCTCTAGAGGGTAGCGATCACAACATGGTAGAATTTCAAATTCAATTTGAGGGCAAGCAGCTCAGGTCTCAAACCAGTGTCCTCAACTTAAATAAAAGGCAATTATAGAGGTATGAAGAAAGAGTTGTCTAAAGCGGGCTGGGAAACTACACGAAGGGGAAGGTCAGTGGATGAGCAGTGGCAGATATTTAAGCAGATATTTCATAACGCTCAGCAAAAATTTATCCCGGTCAAAAAAGGCTCGATGAGAAGGATGAACCACTCGTGGTTAACAAAGGTTGTCAAGGAGAGTAGCCAATCAAAAACTAAGGCATACAAAGTGGCGAAAGCTAATGGTAAGCCAGAGGATTGAGAATTTTTTTTTTAAGAACCAGCAGCGGATGACTAAAAAGCTAATAAAAAGAGGGAGAAAATTGATTACGAAAGTAAATTGACAAGAAGTATAAAAACAAACAGCAAGAGCTTCTATGGGTATATAAAAAGAGTGGCTAAAATGAGTGTGGGGCCCTTGGAGGATGCGATGGGGGGAAATGGCAGATAATTTAAACCATTATTTTGCATCTGTCTTCACGTTGGAGGACACTATAAACATCCCAAATATATCAGGTAAGCAAGGAGCTAATGGGAGGAAAGATCTTGTATCATGAAGGATAAAGTATTTGACAAACTAATGGGACTAAAGGCAGATAAGTCACCAGGACCTGATGGCCTGCATCCAAGGTTTTTTAAGGAAATAGCTGCAGAGATAGTGGAGGCAATGGTTGAAATATTCCAGAACTCTCTGGATTCCAGGTGAGTCCCAGCGGATTGGAAAACCACTGATGTGACAGCCCTGTTCAAGGTGTCATGAAGCTATTAAATGTATATTATTTTAGAAGAAAAATATATTCCAAAATATTGAGGTTTAGTCTACGGGTGTGTCTTAATTGGATTAAAACTAGCTAGTCTGGGTGCTGTGACATGTACTAGTTATGATATGTAAGAGAGTCAGCGTGCATTTGCATTTTTTGAATAGAGCATTCAAGAAGTGGGGTGAAAACTGACGCCTTTCTAGCAGCTACCAAGCAATATGTTTATAATACTAATAAAATTGGTACAATGAAAGGGGTTTTGCTGTTACAAGGTAGAGTTCAAAGAGACTGGTGAGACAATGAGAATTTGAATTCATTTAGTAGGTTTTGGGTGTGCAGAGCAGAGGCAATGTGAGATCAAAAGGCAGCTGCAAGCCTCCAACTGGCTCCACAGTGAAAATAACCTTATTTTGAATTCTTTTGATGATCTGCTTCTATCACTGCTTGTTTGTCCCTACAACCACACCACCCCCCTCCACTTCTCTCCCCCCACCCAACCCCCCCCCCCCACCCCCCCACCTTAAACCAGCTTATATTTCACCCCTTCCCTGGATTCACCTAGTTCTGTCGAAGGGTCATGAGGACTCAAAACGTCAACTCTTTTCTTCTCCGCCGATGCTGCCAGACCTGCTGAGTTTTTCCAAGTAATTCTGTTTTTGTTTTTTTTTCTTATTTTGAATTCGTAAGGTTAAAATGCTTTGCCTGGTGTTTGGTTAAGTCTATGGGTTGCTGTTGCCTTAATGGAGATTAGTTTGGGAATTGTTAAAAGTTATGATAGTAGTAATTTGGAGCCACGTGTATATATTTTTTTAACCTGTGTAAATTAACAAAATGTTTCAATTAGTTTAATGTAAAACCTCAATAACTGATGGTCTGATTCCTGAATTTAGTCACATCTCAGACATAACACAAAATTATAGGTTATGACAGTTGTTTAAAGTTTTCCTCTGGGAATTTTAAATAGCTCCGCTTTACCAACTGCATCAGTCATAAAGAAGGGAGGGAGACAAAAACCAGGAAACTATAGGCCAGTCAGCCTAACATCTGTCGTTGGGAAAATGCTAGAGTCCATTATTAAGCAAGAAATAACAAGACATTTAGAAAAGCTGAACGCAGTCCAACAGAGTCAACATAGTTTTGTGAAAGGGAAATCATGTTTGACATACTTGCTAGAGTTCTTTGAGGATATAACAAACAGAGTTGATAAAGGGGAACCTGTAGAAAAAGTGTATTTGGATTTTCAGAAGGCATTCAATAAGGTGCCACATAAAAGGTTATTGCACAAGATAGGAGATCATGGTATTGGGGGTAATATATGAGCATGGATTGAAGATTGGTTAACACACAGAAGACAGAGTCAGGATTAATGGGTCTTTTTCAGGTTGGTAAGACGTAACTAGTGGAGGCCCACAAGGATCAGTCCTAGGACTTCAATTATTTACTATCTATATTAATGACTTGGAGGAGTGGGCAGTAATGTATCCAAATTTGGTGACAATACAAAAATAGGTGGGAGGGCATGTCATCATAAGGACATAAGGAATCTGCAAGGGATATAGATAGGTTGAGTAAATGGGCAAAAACTTGGCAGATGGAGTTTAATGTAGAAAAGTGTGAGGTCATGCACTTTGGTAGGAAGAATCAAAAGGCAGACTATTATTTAAATGGAGAGAGACTTCAAAAAAGTGCAGCACAGAGGGACCTGGGTGTTCTTGTGCATGAAACACAAAAAGTTAGCATACAGGTGCTTAAGTAATTAAGAAGGCAAATGGAATTTTGGCCTGTATTGCTAGGGGGCTGGAGTTTAAAATTAGGGAAGTCTTGTTACAACTGTACAGGGTGTTGGTGAGGCCGCACCTGGAGTACTGTGTACAGTTTTGTTCCCTGTATTTAAGAAAGGATATACTGACATTGGAGGCAGTTCAAAAGAGGTTCACTAGGTGGATTCCTGGGATGAAGGGGTTGACTTATCATGAACAGCTAAACAGTTTAGGCCTTTATTCATTAGAGTTTAGAAGAATGAAGGGTGATTTTATTGAAACGCACAAGATTCTGAGGGGGCTTGACAGGGTAGATGTTGAGAAGATGTTTCCACTAGTGGGGGAATCTCGAACTAGGGGACATAGTTACAGAATAAGGGGACACTCAATAAAACTGAGATGAGAAGGAATTTCTTCTCTCAGAGGGTAGTGAATGTCTGGAATTCTCTAGCCCAGAGAGTTGTGGGGGTGAGATCACTGAAAGTATTTAAAAGAGGATGTAGGCAGATTTTCAAAATATCAGGGAGTGGAGGGCTATGAGGAGCTGGCACAAAAGAGGAGTTGAGGCTTGGGGCATATCAGCCATGACCTTATTGAATGGCGGGGCAGACTTGAGGGGCCGAATGGCCTACTCCTGCTCCTAGTTCTTATGTTCTTATGAATGCAAGACTGAGAATTTTAAAATGGAGGCGTTGCCGGACCAAGAACCAATGTAGGTCAGCGAGCACAGTGGGTGATGGGAGAATGGGACTTAGTGTGAAAAAGCAATGAATTACCCGGTTACAGAATGCTGCCAATCATAAATACAAGTGGCAGAAAGTGTTGGCGACCATACCTTATAATAATGATCTAGGAGGATGCGAACAACTCCCTCCACACTCTCTGCCTCCACAGGCTTCTTTGCAAACTGCAGCAGATACTGCAGGGCTTCTGTGGGATTTGTGGATTTGCACAGGTCGACATGGAGGGCAGCCGATTTGCTGGGTTTCGTCAGTCGGAGTTTCTTGGCTGGAATCTCTTCGTGAGGCTGGTGCTACATTTGCAGAGAGTAAAAAAAATGAAGAAAATCAACTCAACAAATGTTACAATGGCTTAGCATTAAAGGAGTCCAACCAGTCCAGCTTCTCCAGTTTTACTGAATCATAAAATGATACAGCAGACAAGACGGCCATTCAGTCCATCATGCCTGTGCCAGCTCTTTGGAGGTCTATCCAATTAGTCCCACTCCCTGCTCTTTCCAGGTCACAATTCATTGCATTAAAAATATTTTCCTTATCCCACCTCAAATTCCTTTGCCCATCATATTAAACAGCAGTGAACACAATAACTATCGCTAATTTGAAAATGTATTTCAATGTTTGTTAAGCCATTATGTAGAAAAGATGTTTCCATCTATGAAGGAGTGTAAAACTAGGGTGACATAAATATAAGATAACCACTAGTACATCCAGTCGGGAATTCAAGGGAAAATTCTCTACCTAGAGAGTGGTGAGAATGTGGAACTCGCTACCTCAGGGAGTGGTTAAGAGGTGAATAGTATACATAAAAGGGAAGCTGGATAAACATGAGGGAAAAAGGAATAGAAGGATATTTGAAGAAGGGGTAGGAGGAGGCTCGTAAACACTGGCATAGACCAATTAAGATTAATGGCCTGTTTTGGTGCTGTACATATGAACATATCAACATATGAAATAGGAATACAAGAAGGCCATTTGGCCCCTCGAGCCTGCTCTGCCATTCAATAAGAACATGGCTGATCTGTTTGCGTTTCAAATTCCACATTCCCATCTACCCACCAATAATATTTGATTCCCTACCTCTGCCTTAAAAATATTCAATGACTCCACTTCTTATGGAGGCAGAGGTCCAAAGTCGCACAATCCTCAGAAAATATTTCTCCTCACCTCTGTCCTGAAAGGGCAATCCCTAATTTTAAAACAGTGCCCCCTAGTTCTGGACTCACCCACAAGAGGAAACATCCTTTCCATATCCACCTTCTCAACGCCGTTCAGGATCTTGTAAACTTCAATCACATCACCCCTCACTCTTCTAAACTCCAGTGGAAACAAGCCCAGTCTGTCCAACCTTTCCTCATAAGACAACCCACTCATTCCAGGTATCAATCTAGTAAACCTCCTCTGAACCACCTCCAATGTATTTACATCCTTCCTTAAATAAGGAGACCAAAACTGCACACAGTATTCAAGGTGTGGTCTCACCAATGCCCTGTATAACTGAAGCATAACATTCTTACTTTTATGTTCAATTCCTCTCATAATAAAGGACAGGATTTCATTAGCCTTAATTACTTGCTGTACCTGCACACTAACTTTTGTTGATTCATGTACTATAACACCCAGATCCCACTGCACCTCAGAATAATGCAGCCACTCTCCATTTAAGTAATGCTCTGCTTTTTTATTCTTCCTGCCAAAGTGAACAACATCACATTTCCCACTTTATAATCCATCTGCCAGATCTTTGTCCACTCACCCAACCTATCTATATCCATCTGCAACCTCCTTATGCCCTCTTCGCAACATACTTTCCTTCCTATCTTTGTGTCAGCTGCAAATTTAGCTACCATGTCTTCACTCCCCTCATCTAAGCCATTGATGTAAATTATAAAAAGTTGAGGCCCTTGCAGGGCTCCACTTGACATATCTTGCCAATCAGAAAAAGACCCATTTATGCATACTCTGTTTTATGCCAGCCAATCTCCTATCCATGTCAATATGTTACCCCATACACCATGAGCTTTTATTTTCTGCAATAACCTTTGATGTGGCACATTATCAAATGCCTTCTGGAAATCAAAGTACAGCATGTCTACAGGCTCTGCTTTATCCACAGCGCATGTTACTTCTTGAACCTACTCCAATTAATTGGTTAAAAGTGATTTCCCTTTCACAAAAGCATGCTGACTCTTCCCGATTACCTTGAGCTTCTCTAAGTGCCCTCCTTAATGATGATTCTAACACCTTCTCCACGACAGATGTCAAGCTAACTGGGCTACAGTTTTCTGCCTCTCTCCCTTCTTGAAAAGAGGGGTTCGATTTGCTACTTTCCAGTCTGATGGAACCTTTCCAGAATCAAGCAAATTTTGGAAAATTAACACCAACACATCTACTACCTCATTAGCCACATCTTTTAAGACCCTAGAATGGAGTCTATCAGGGCCTGGAGATTTGTCAGCCTGCAGTTCCACCAGTTTGCTCAGTACCTTATCCCTTGTGATTGTAATTTCATCAAGTTCCCCACTCCCTTCCACTTCATGTTTTACAGCTATTTCTGGAATGTTTTTTGTATCCTCTATAATGAAGACAGCAGCAAAATATTTGTTCATCTAGGTCAGCTTTCATGCCCACATGGTTGCCCTTATTTAAGTTTAAGACACTAGTCTTAGACCCACTCTACCACTCTTCTCCCTTTCAAACTGGATGTAAAATTCAATCATATTGTGGTCGCTGCTACCTGGAGGTGCCTTCGCTCTAAGGTCATTAATTAATCCTGTCACATTACACAATACCAAGTCTAATATAACCTGCTCCTTGGTTAGCTTCTTTGAGCAGTACCAACTCAAAAGCATTCTATAAACTCCTAATCCAAACTACTACTGCCAATCTGATTTTTCCACTTTTTTTTATTACATAGTTCAAAGTCACCCATGATTATTGCTATCTCTTTATCACAAGCACCCTATATTTTGTCTTGTATACTTTGTCCTACATTGTGGTTACTGCTGGGGAGCCTGTAAGCCTCTTCCACCAGTGACATGCTTCCCCTACTATTCCTCATCTCCACCCAAACCGATTCTACATCCTGATCTGCTGAACCAAGATCATCTCTAACTGTTGTACAAATGTTATCCTTGATTAACAGCTGGTCCTCTAGAGAGTGACACTGGAGAGTTAATAGTAGATAATAAGGAAATAGCGGATGAAATGAACAAATATTTTGCTTCTGTCTTCATTACAGAGGATAGAAAAAAACAATCCAGAAATAGCTGTAAACCAGGAGGTGGAAGGGAGAGGGGAACTTGGTGAAATGACAATCACGAGGAAAGCGGTACTGAGCAAATTGATGGAGCTGCGGGCTGACAAGTCTCCAGGTCCTAATGGCCTTCATTCTAGGGTCTTTAAAAGAGGTGGCTAAAGAGGTAGCAGATGTTTTGGTGTTAAATTTCCAAAATTCACTCAGTTCTGGAAAGGGACCATCAGACTGGAAAGTAGCAAATATAACCGCTCTATTCAAGAAGGGAAGGAGGGAGGCAGTAAACAGGAAACAATAGGCCAGTTAGCTTGACATCTGCTGTGGGGAAGGTGTTAGAATCAATCATTAAGGAGGTTATAGCTCTACAGTTAGACCTTTTCCTAGCTTCCTATTCTTCTCGAATATCATATACTCTTCAATTTTCAGGACCCAACTCTTGTCACCCTGCAGTCATGTCTCCATAATGGCTCAGATCATATTTATTTACTTTAATATGCTCTAAAAATTCATTTACTTTGTCATGGGTTCTATGCACAGATACAGAGCCTTTTGGCTTTTTGTTATCTTTGTAACTTCTAGTCTTAACTATTGGAGTATTCTTAGGTTTTATCTCTGTTCCTTCCTGCTATTCTACGACTCGCATTTCCCATATTACTATTATGGTCTCCTGCCTTGAATCTACTCCTTCATTTGCCACATCTACCCATGCCTGATCCCTCACCTCATGCTGTTTAGTTCTACTTCCCTGGTTATCTGATTTGCAAGAACACACATGCTAGCACAGTTCAGGTGTAGGCCGCCCCAATGATACAGCCCCCACTTTCCCTAGTGCCAGAGCCCCATGAACCCAGAACCCACCTCCCACACCAGTCTTTGAGCCACGCATTCATCTCTATAATTTTATCTGCCCTATGCCAATTTGCACATGGCTCAGGGAATAATCCAGAAATTACCTTTGAGGTTCTGCTTCTTAATTTGGTACCTAGCTCCTCATAGTGAAGCTTAAAGCTTGACACTGCCCAAGTCAAAAGCAGGCTGCTTGATTGGCACCACATCCACAAACATTCACTCCATCCCTAGTTGCCCTTGAGAAGGTGGTGACGAGCTGCCTTCTTGAACCACTGCAGTCCATGTGATGTAGGTACACCCACAGTGCTGTGAGGGAGGGAGTCCCAGGATTTTGACCCAGCGACAGTGAAGGAACGGCGATATATCTCTTCTTTGCCTTCACCTATCACTGGCCCCCTATCGAGGTCTACCTGTCCCACCCCTCTCCATCAGCTTATATTTCACCTCATTTCTCTATTTCCTTAGTCCTGATGAAGGGTCATACGGACTCGAAACGTCAACTGCATCCCTCTCCGCAGATGCTGTCAGACCTGCTGAATTTTTCCAGGTATTTTTGTTTTTGTTCTAGATTTCCAGCATCCGCAGTATTTTGCTTTTATTCCAGATCCTAACCATGCTTTTGCTTCTTTTATCAATTACTTTAACTCGGTGCCCTCTGGTTCTCGATCCTTCCACCAATAGGAAGAGTTTCTCCCTAACTACTCCGTGAAATGAGATTAAAGTATTGAGTGTTTTTAATTATTTATTCTTTCATGTGGGTGTCACCAGCGAGGCCAGCATTGCTCATCCCCCGAAATGTTCCAGGGCAATTAAGAATCACATTGTTATGGTTCACGTTCTGACAATTGACAACCACCATCATGGAAACCAGCTTTCAATTCCAGGTTTAAAAAATATATATTTTTTTTTAATTTAAATTCCACCAGCTGCTGAAGTAGGATTTGAACCCATGTCCCTGAAGCATTAGCCTGGGCCTCTGGATTATTAGCCCAGGGACATAACCACTATGCCACCATCTCCCTGAGAAAGCGTATTTGAACTTTCCTGTAAATGCCAGATGTATTTATGGGGAAAAAATTTGTCAGGGTTTTTTTAAAAAAATTCATTCATGGGATGTGGGCTTTGCTGGCTGGGCCAGCATTTATTGTCCATCCCTAGTTGCCCCTTGAGAAGGTGGTGGTGAGCTGCCTTCTTGAACCGCTGCAGTCCATGTGGTGTAGGTACACCCACAGCGCTGTTAGGGAGGGAGTTCAGGATTTTGACCCAATGACAGTGAAGGAACGGTCGATATATTTCCAAGTCAGGATGGTGAGTGGCTCGGAGGTGAACTTCCAGGTGGGGGTGTTCCCATGTGTCTGCTGCCCTTGTCCTTCTAGATGGCAGTGGTCGTGGGTTTGGAAGGTGCAGTTGAAGGAACCTTGGTGAATTCCTGCAGTGCATCTTGTAGAAGGTACACACTGCTGCTACTGTGCGTCGGTGGTGGAGGTAATTGTTAGCTTGTGGATAGTCATTATCCCAATAGAGAAACATCCAGTTGCCTTAATGTTCTTTGTTTCAGGCCTTCTGCAGCAGACGATGGACGACATTTCCGAACAGTGACACCTGTACGTACTCCTGGTTTTCAAATTCCTCCATAGCCTCACTTCCCTCACGATCACTGTAACCTCCTCCAGCCCAAAAACCCTTCAAGATCTCTGATCTCCTCTTGCTGCCCAGATGCAAGACTGGCATTGTGTTTCAGCTGCCCTGTCATAGAAATCATCCAATTTTCATTCCTATGATTAATGGTCCATCCATAATGTCAATGTTATACCCAAGCAGCAAGATGCAAATCTCCCCTGACAGAGTCTAATGTACAACAGCTTGTACTTATATAGAGCCTTTATTGTAGTAAAGCTTCCTAGGATGAAGCGATTAAGATTGGGGCGCGCAGATATTTTTCTTTATTTTATTTCATGGGGTGTGGGTGTCACTGGCGAGGCCAGCATTTGTTGCCCATTCCTAACTGCCCTTGAACTGAGTGCCATGCTAGGCCACTTCAGAGGGCAGTTAAAAATCAACCACATTTCTGTGGACCTAGAATCACACGTTGACCAGGCCAGGCAAGAATGGCAGATTTTCTTCCCTAAAGGACATTAGTGAACCAGATGGGTTTTTATAACAATGATAGTTTCACCTCCACCGTTACTGAGAATTCAAATTCCACCAGATGCCGTGGTGGGGTTAGAGCCTATGCCCCCAGACCATTAGCTGGGTCACTAGTCCAGCAACATTACCCTTGATGCCAAAACCGGAGGAGCTCAGAGATCTCAAAAGTTCTAGGGCTGGAGAAGACTCCAGGGATAGGGAGGGACGAGATTATGGAAGGGCTTGAACATGACAGTGAGAATTTTAAAATTGAGTCATTTGGCAGACCAGAGGCCAATGTAGCTTGGCAAGCACAGAGATGATAGGTGAACAAGACTTGGTGTATGTTAGATTACAAGTAACAGAGCTTTAGAAGGGGCTTAGGTTTATGGAGTATCACCTTGAATACAGGAGCCACAATGTTTGCAGCTTCTTCACTTGATCTACAGTACTACAAAGACAGGCTTCTGATCTGCAGCCAGACCAGTAACTTGAGTCACGTGCCCATTTCATCTGCACTTCAGCAGCAAAGGAGTACAGTATGTTCTTCTGGCTGTAACATTCCTGTGATCATCAAGCACAAAATCCTCAGACATATTGTGGGGTGATTTGCTGATGCATTTATAACTATGACCAGTTCTAAGGTGAGTGTTTGATCTTCCAAACTCAGTGGAATTTCGTAAATTAATTAGTTAACAGTTGGGAATGAAAGTGCACTGTGTTATTGGTGAGGAGCCATGACCTTTAGTACAAAGTCTCTTGGTGCCCTATTTTAAATGTGCTTATTAACCAATAAAAGCAAGCGGGTGAGTAAATCTGTTAAAATTTCCAATGATCTGGAAAATCAGGAGAGTTGTTTTGTAACAGGCAGCAATCTATTTTGCCCAGTCTTTTCAGCAATCTATTTTGCCCAGTCTCCTCCCCCCCCCCCAAAAAGCTGCTGAGGCTTGGAATTCACATAGGATATATGACACAGGGGCAATTGAAAATTTCAAAACAGAGATCGATAAGATTTTTAACAAAACAACGTGGATGCCGGAAACCTGAAACAAAAACCGAAAAAGCTCAAAATACCTGGCAAGTCTGACAGCATCTGTAGGGAGAGAAAAACACAGTTAACGTTTCAGGTCAACATCAACCCAAAACGCAAATTCTATTCCTCTCCATTGATAAGATTTTTGTTGGGCAAGGGTACACCAAGGGATATATAACCAAGGCAGTTAAATGGAGTTAATGTACGCATCGGCCACAATAGAACCGAATGGCAGAACAGGTTCGATAGGCTGAATGACCTGCTGCCATCCCTGATCGCTGCAGCGAATTTGCGGGGGATTTTTTTTTTTTGGGCAGGGTCAATGTGCAGAAACTACCGCTCCTGGAAGTTCCCACAAACTTTGCGCTGGGAAAGGTCGTGATTCTTGGCAAAGCTGTAACTTTCTGAACCTATTGCAAAAAACAAAAATAAATAAGGACAACAATTTTTTTTAAAAAGAAAAATGTCCAAAAGCTAAAAACACAGTTTAAAAAAAAAGTTATATTCACACAGTTGATAGCCCTTTCTTTAGGCAAGTACCCATTTTCCACATGAAAATGTCTTTAAAGTTCTCGATTCTTGACAGAGAACGGCGACTCTGAACCTTTTGCAAAAACAACTTTAATAAAAAGAGGGTACAAAAATTAAACAGCATAATTTTGAAAGTTAAACTCAAGAGTTGACAAGGCTTCTCTTAAATATCTATTTCCCACATCAAAACATCATTTTTAAAATTCATGATCCTGGACACAACTGTAACTTTGGCCAAAAAAAAAACATATAAAGCTTTAAGTTTAAAAAAAAAAGGCTGCCCAAAAATTAAAAACGCGAATTGAAAAAGTTATATCCCCAGAATTCTCTCAAATATCCGTGTTCCCCATTAAAATACTGTCAACTGGATGGAGGAGGGGGGGGGGGGGGGGGGGGGGGTGTGTGTGCCTGGGAGTGAGGTTAGGCCTCAAGCCTGAACCGGAGGCCATTTTCCTGAGGCTGGAAGCCGCTTGAAGCGGCCTGATGGTCGGACACCTGGAGTCCAATGTGCGGGGGGGGGGGGGGTTGGGAGAACGAAACTTAAATAACCCCGACTAAATTTGCACGAAAAACCGATTGGGTGGGGTGGGTGTCTGGAAAAAGCTGACCGACCTGAACCACTTTGGTGAACTCCTCGTACACCCGCTTCTTGAGGTGCGCCGCCATCGCCGGTGAGCCGGGCCGAACGCCAGGGGGACAGCGACAGCGCGAAACGCCAAACTCGAAAGCGCGCCGCGCGCAGCGCCGCCTCGGCTTCCGTAGCCCCGCCCACCCTCTGACGTCAGAGCTGGGGAGGATGCCAAGGGCCCTGGGCCCTGGGCCTGTAACATGCACTGGCACCAGCAAAAAAAAAAATGCACTCCTACCAGGGGCTAAGCAGCTGCTGGGGACAGGACGTTAAGGGACACTTTGTTGGTCACTGAGCCTGGTGCAGGGGCGGGGGAGAGGGGAAGGGGGGTGTTGGTGGGGGTGTGGGAGGAGGGGGGGAGCTGGGAGTGGGAGGAAGGGGGGGAGCTGGGAGGGGGAGGAGGGGGGGAGCTGGGAGGGGGAGGAGGGGGGAAGCTGGGAGGGGGAGGAGCTGGGAGGAGGAGGGAGGAGGGGGGAGCTGGGTGGGGGAGGAGGGGGGAGCTGGGTGGGGGAGGAGGGGGGAGCTGGGTGGGGTGTGGGAGGAGGGGGGAGCTGGGAGGAGGAGGGGGGAGCTGGGTGGGGGAGGAGGGGGGAGCTGGGTGGGGGAGGAGGGGGGAGCTGGGTGGGGTGTGGGAGGAGGGGGGAGCTGGGAGGAGGAGGGGGGAGCTGGGTGGGGGAGGAGGGGGGAGCTGGGTGGGGGAGGAGGGGGGAGCTGGGAGGAGGAGGGAGGAGGGGGGGAGCTGGGAGGAGGAGGGAGGAGGGGGGGAGCTGGGTGGGGGAGGAGGGGGGAGCTGGGTGGGGGTGGGGGAGGAGGGGGGAGCTGGGTGGGGGTGGGGGAGGAGGGGGGAGCTGGGAGGAGGAGGGGGGAGCTGGGTGGGGGAGGAGGGGGGAGCTGGGTGGGGGTGTGGGAGGAGGGGGGGAGCTGGGTGGGGGAGGAGGGGGTGTGGTGGAGAAGGGAGTGGGGGGGGGGGGAAGGGACCGCTGAACCTGTCCACTCACATGGCCTGGAGCCTCGCGGTCACAAGGCCAGGGTGACCAACCGTCCCCTATTTTACCGAGTGCCCGAGGCCACTGCCCGCCTGTCCCAGCATGCTGGGTGCTTCGTGGAAAGGTCCTTAGCGGGGCGTGGGCGTCGCTTGGGCCGGGCCAGCAATTACTGCCCATCCCGAATTGCCCCTTGAGGAGAAGATGGGCGGGGAGCTGCCCTTCTTGAGCCGCTGCAGGTACAGCCACAGCGCTGTCAGGGAAGGAGTTCCAGGATTTTGACCCAGCGACAGTGAAGGAACACTGATATATTTCCAAGCCAGGATGGTGAGTAACTTGGAGGGGAACTTCCAGGTGGTAATGTTCCCATTTATCTGCTGCCCTTGTCCTTCTAGATGGTTGTGGTCGCAGGTTTGGAAGGTGCTGTCTAAGGAGCCTTGGTGAGTTGCTGCAGTGCATCTTGTAGATGGTACATGCAGCTGCCACTGCGTCGGTGGTGGAAGGAGTGAAAGTTTGTGGATGGGGTGCCAATCAAGCGGGGTTACTTTGTCCTGGATGGTGTCAAGCTTCTTGAGTCTTCTTGGAGCTGCACCCTTCAATAGTAGTATACTATTTAAATGGAGAGAGGTTGCAGAACTCTGAGGTGCAGAGGGATCTGGGTGCCCTGGTACATGAATCATAAAGTTAGTGTGCAGGTACAGTAAGTGTATGAAGGCAAGTTGCTGTTTATTGCAAGGTGGACGGAATATAAAAGTAGGGAAATTCTATTGCAGCTGTACACGGTGTAGGTGAGACCACATCTGGAGTACTTTGCACAGTTTTGGTCTCCTTATTTGAAAAAAAGATTTAATCGTGTTAGAAGCAGCTCATAGAATGTTGACTCGACTTATTCCTGGAATGAAGGGCTTATCTTATGAAGTGAGATTGCAGGTTGGGCCTACACCCATTGGAGTTTAGAAGAATGAGAGATGATTTTTTTGAAACATGTAAGATCCTGAGAGGACTTGACAGGGTAGATACCAAGAGGATGTTTCTACTTGTGGGAGAAACTAGAACTAGGGAACACAGTTTAAGAAGCAGAGGTCTCCCTTTTAATATCCTGGAACTCCCTCCCTAACCACACAGTGGGTGTACTTACACCATAGGGACTGCAGCGGTTCAAGAAGGCAGCTCATCACCACCTTCTCAAGGGCGATTAGGGTTTGGCAATAAATGCTGGGTTAGCCGGCTATGCCCACACCCCATAAATGAATTTAAAAACAGAAGTTTTTTCTCTTAGAAGTTTGTCGATCTTGGGACTTTTCTTCCCCAGAAAGCAGTGGAGGCTGTTTATTGAATTTATTCAAGGTTGAGTGAGATTTTTGATAGACAAGTGGTTATGGGTGGGGGAGGAACAGACAGGAAAGTGGAGTTGAGACCACAACCAGATCATCAGTGATCTTTTTGAATAGCAGAGCAAGTTCAAAGGACCAAATGGCCTACCCCTGCTCCTAAATCCTATGCACCTATGTAAATTTCCAGCATCTACAGTACTTTGCTTTTGTATAAGGAGTGACTGCACTGACTGATTTCCCAACCTCCCCACTCCTTACCCTCTCTCTGACCTAATCCTTCCTAACCCGCAAACTCTACCACCTAGAGGGACAAGGGCAGCAGATACATGGGAACACCGCCATCTGCAAACTCCCCACCAAGCCACTTGCCATCCTGACTTGGAGATATATCGCCATTCCTTCACTGTCGCCAGCGGTTCAAGAAGGCAGCTCACCACCACCTTCTCAAGGGCAATTAGGGATGGACAACAAGTGCTGGCTTAGCCAACGACGCTTAGATCCTTTGAAAGAGTATATTTAAAAAATCCAAGTGTGCTGAGGTATTTAAAGAAGCTTATAGTTGAAAAGAGAGAGCAACTACTGCCTCTGTTGTATAAGGCAGGTGAGCAATGGTGAAAGGGCAGTTGTGGGGTGGATGTCAGAGGATGGAGATGGGTTGGCAAGAAGGGCACTGAGTGCCTTTGAATGAAGACCCCACCCCCCCACCCTGCGGAACCCCCAAACAAACATGCTAGTTGTGCTCTCCCCTTAGTAAGCCCCCTCCCACAGATAGAGCCCAATTTTTCTATTTCCCATAACACGTAATGTCATAGGATGAGCTTCTCAATTTCCAGCAGGAATTAAAATTTGAAGGGAGGGTGGGAGGGTCAGAGGTAGTGCTACAATATTTCACTGCTGATCCAGACCCAACATGCACGCAAATGCTTGTCATGATTATAAGGCATTGATATTGATAAACCCAGTAAGGAATTCAAAGAGTAGTGAGAATGTGGAGCTCGTTACCACAGGGAGTGATTGAAATGAACAGTATAGATGCCTTTAAGGGGAAGCTGGATAAACACATGAGGAAGAAAGGAATAGGCGGATGTAGTAACATAATTGGATGAATTGGAGTGGGAGGAAGCAGGTGATGTATCAACACTGGCATGGACCAGTTGGGCCAAATGGCCTTTTTTTTAATAATGTATATTGTATGTCATTCAGCATATGCATTGTGAATGATTAGATCACTTGCATTAATGGGCAATAGTAATTTAACATAGGGCTGTGTGTACGTTGCACAGATTTGACTCAACGTCATGTTAATGGATCTCACACAATGTCTCAACAAGGTGTTAAACCTGTTTTGAGTCTGCATATTGCACATTCCAGCCAGCGATGATGAATACAATGCTTTGAAGAGTTGAGGGATGGAGTGACAGACTTAGTTTTTCTTCATTGTCAGACTGCATTTCCAAAGTGTATCAGAATCTTCACCCTGTATTATACTCCCGACTCTTGCATTGAATTCCAACATCCAAACTACCCATACCTTAACTTAAATCATGTCCTGTTCACCCATCACCCCCTGCCTTCACTGAACTACTTTGGCCCCCTGTCCAGCAACATTTATTTAAAATATATTTAAACTGGCTACGGGTGAGGTCCCAGAGGACTGGAGAATGGCCAATGTTGTTTAAGAAGGGTAGCAGGGATAATCCAGGAAATTACAGGCCGGTGAGCCTTACGTCAGTGGTAGGGAAATTATTGGAGAAGATTCTTCATGACAGGATTTACTAGCATTTGGAAGCAAATGGGCATATTAGTGAGAGGCAGCATGGTTTTGTGAAGGGAAGGTCATGTCTCGCTTACTTGATCGAGTTTTTCGAGGAAGTGACAAAGATGATTGATGGAAGGGCAGTGGATGTTATATACATGGATTTAAGTAAGGCCTTTGACAAGGTCTCTCATGGCAGACTGGTGCAGAAGGTAAAGTTGCACGGGATCAGAGGTGAGCTGGCAAGATGGATACAGAATTGGCTTGGTCATAGAAGACAGAGGGTAGCAGTGGAAGGGTGCTTTTCTGAATGGAGAGCTGTGACTAGTGGAGTTCCGCAGGGATCAGTGCTGGGACCTTTGCTGTTTGTAGTATACATAAATGATTTGGAGGAAAATGTAACTGGGCTAATTAGTAAGTTTGCAGACAACACTAAGGTAGGAGGAGCTGCAGATAGTGAAGAGGATTGTCAAAGGATACAACGGGATATAGATCGGTTGGAAACTTGGGCGGAGAAATGGCAGATGGAGTTTAATCCGGACAAATGCTAGGTAATGCGTTTTGGAAGGTCTAATACAGGCAGGAATTATACAGTAAATGGCAGAACCCTTAAGTGCATTGACAGGCAGAGGGATCTGGGTGTACAGGTCCACAGGTCACTGAAAGTGGTAACGCAGGTGGATAAGGTAGTCAGGAAGGCATAGGGCATGCTTGCCTTCATTGGCAGAGGTATTGAGTATAAAAGCTGAGAAGTCATGCTGTAGCTGGATAGAACATTGGTTAGGCCACACTTGGAATATTGCGTGCAATTCTGGTCACCACATTACCAGAAGGATATGGAGGCATTGGAGAGGGTGCAGAGGAGGTTTACCAGGATGCTGCCTGGTCTGAAAGTTATTAGCTATGAGGAGAGGTTGGAGAAACTGGGATTGTTCTTAGTAGAGCGACGGAGATTGAGGGGCGACTTGATAGAAGTTTACAAAATTATGAGTGGCATGGACAGAGTAGATAGTCAGAAGCTTTTTCCCAGGGTGGAAGAGTCAATTACTAGGGGATATAGATTTAAGGTGAAAGGAGAAAACTACAGAGGAGATGTGTGGGCAAGTTTTTTACGCAGAGGGTAGTGAGTGTCTGGAATTCGCTGCCAGAGGAGGTGGTGGAAGCAGGTACGATAGAGTGTTTAAGAGGCAGCTTGACAAATACATGAATAGGATGGGAATAGAGGGATACGGACCCCGGAAGTGCAAACTGTTTTAGTTGATGGGCAATATGATCAGCGCAGGCTTGGAGGGCCGAAGGGCCTGTTCCTGTGCTGTACTTTTCTTTGTTCTTTGTATTTAAATATTCTCAATGTTTTGTTCAAATTCCTCAATGGCCTCATCCTTCCCTAACTCTGTACCCACCTCCTGTTCTCCAAACCTCCGAGGTCGCTGTGTTCCACCAATTCTGGTCTCTTGAGCATCCTCGACTTTAATCGCTCCACTATTGGCGGCCGTGCCTTCAGCTGCCTGGGCCCTGAGCTCTGGAATTCCCCTCCTGCACCTAACTGCCTCTCCTCCTCCTGAAAGACAACCCTTAAAACTGATCTCTTTCACCTGCCTTAATATCTCCTGATGTGGCTGAGCGATGTCAAATTTTGTCTGATACCCGCCTATGAAACGCCTTGGGACATTTCACTACATGAAAGGCACTATATAAATGCAAGTTGTTGGTGCTCATAGCAATACAGTGTGAAGTGGTATAAGGTCCTGCAAGACAATGTCTAAAAAAATGCTTGAGGCGTGATGTTAGGGCTGGAGACTATAAGTAGGTAATTCATCAGGAAATGCTAAAGTCACACGTTGATGATACCCATGTAGCCGCAAGCGGGAGAGAATATTAGAGCAGTAAAATAAATATTGAATGAGAAATTCAGGTCTCCCCATTTTATACCTGCCAATGTAGTTCAGTGTCAAATTTTGTTAGCCAACGAAATGATGTGGCACCTTGGGACATATTACTAGCAGATCTGGTTTTGCAGTCTCTGAGGATTGGCTGACCAACAGTCTCCAGACCACCCTGTCACACCTTTGTGACACATCCCTTCATTAGTTTTCTGTTGCTTTCAGTGCGACTCAATTATCACAATCCTGTGGCCTCCGTAATTCTCACTGACGCCCATAGCGTAAACAAAGGAGGGCGTGTTAAGAAAAGGTGCTACATGCTGGGACTGCTTGAACCTTTATGTCTAAAAAAAAGAGGATTTCTCGTCCTCCTGTATCACAACTTCACAGTTTGAAATCATAGAAATGACAGTGCAGAAGGAGGCCATTCGGCCCATCATGCCTGCGCTGTCTGACAAGGAGCCATTCAACCTAATCCAGCTTCTCAGCCTTTCCAGCTCTTGGTCCTTAGCCCTCTAGGTTATGGCACTTCCAGTGTATATCCAAGTACTTTATAAACGTTATGAGGGTCTTTGCCTCTACCACCCTTTCTGACAGTGAGTTCCATATCGCTAACACACTCCGGGTGAATAGCTTTTCCTATAAAGTCCCTCTAAACCTCCTGCCTCTTACTCTAGCTCTATTCTTACTCTACTCTAGCTCCTGGCAATGGGCTCCTCAAACTGGGGGAAGAGGGCCCTCCTTACACCCCTGGACATGCAATGAAATATGGACTCGTTTTCTAATTCACGCAGCAACTTCAGCCTTACAAGCAGCATGAAGAAAACTGAAGTGACATACTAATGGCCTGCTCCAGGAAAGCCCTATCTCGAGCCCAAAGTTTCAGAACTGTCAGCGGCAGTTAGGTTCACTCATCTTGGCAGCACACTCTTCCAAGCTGTCCATACAGGGTTGCCAACCCTCCAGGAATTGAAGATCAATTTCCAGGACACTGCTGTGTGCAATCCTGGAGAAACATTATTGAGGCGTTAAAAAGATTGTCTGTTTTTGCCATTTTCTTTGAACAGATATGCCATTTCTCTTTACCAGATATAAAAATGTTGAAAGTGGGAGTAAAAAAATGGCTGTTTGGCTGACAGTTGAGCATCATCCAATTGGGTAATGAGTCTTTTTGCTTTCCAATTGGTGTAGGAAGGCCGTACATCACAAGGATGGATGTGTTAGCTGTCTAATGGCTGGAGAGTGGGAGCAAGTCATGTGATGAAACCTACAGGAAGGCATTTAATATCAGTTGGCAACCCTATATTGATGACGTGACAAAAGCAAAATACTGTAGATGCTGGAAATCTGAAATAAAAACAAGAAATGCTGGAAAACCTCAGCAGGTCTGAGCAATTATGGAGAGAGAAACAGAGTTAACGTTTCAAGTCTGTATGACCTCTGAAGAAGAGTCATGCGGACTCCAAACATTAACTCTGTTGCTCTCTCCACAGATGCTGTCAGACCTCCTGAGGTTTTCCAGCATTTCCTGTTTTATGTTGATGACAAGACAAATGGCCAAAGCAAGTGTAGCCTTCAACAGAGTTCGAACATCAGTCTCAGAACAAAGAGGAGTAAGTGCCTACTGAACTGAAAGTCTATAGAGCTATAGTCCTGCCCACATTGCTCTACGTGTGTGAGACTCGGACTGTGCATCATGCCAAGAAGCTGAACCACTTTCGACTAGAGATGTCTTCAGGAGCTTCTGAAGATCGGATGGCAGGACAAAATACCTCCCAGGCTCAGATCAGCCTTTGCAGTCACCTACATACCCACTGGAACCCTACCAAACACCGATGAACATGGTCGTCTTCACCTTGCAGGATGAATGGAATCCAGACCCTTCATAATTTGATACACTTTAATCAGGCCTCCCCTCAGCCCCCTCTGTTCCAAAGAAAACAACGCCAGCCTGTCCAATCTTTCTTGATTGGTAAGGGGATTAAAGGTTACGGGGAGAAGGCGGGAGAATGGGGTTGAGAAACTTATCAGCCATGATTGAATGGCCAGTTCTCCTGTAGTACAGTGAGCAGACCTATGGGCAGTACTCCAGCTGGGGCTTAAAGAGTCTTTGAAAAAAATGTGAGAACAAACGCTAGTGATTATTTCTAGAGGAAACAGAATTGAAAAGTAAAGAAGCTGTGTTAAACCTCGATCTGAACCTTGGTCAGATTACACTGGTACCGTGTACAATTGCAATTCTGCAAAATGGATTTACTCGGACAATGCCAGGAATGTAAATTATATGTAATGAGGAAACGATAAATCTCTGTTTCTTCTCTCTTGAAAACAGAAGGCTGGGCAGTGACCACAATCCAGGTCGTTAAAATGATGAAATGTTTAGATAAAGAGAATGTTTTCTCTTGTGCAGAAGAGCATAACTAGAGACCATCAAAATAAGATATTCCTCAATAAATCCAATAGGGGTTTCAGGAGGAACTTCTTTACCCAGAGAGAATGTGAAACTTGCTACCACAGAGAGTGGGTGAAGTGAGTAGTATAGATGCATTTAAGGGGAGGTCAGATAACCACATAAGGGAGAAGGGAATAGAGGGTTATGCTGATCGGGTTAGATGAGGAAAGATGAGAGGACGCTCAGGTGGATGGACTGATAGGGCTATTAAGCCCTATCTGCACCATATATTGTATGCAACGGATAGAGTAGGTTGGGTGGGTGGCTTGGGGGTGGAGTGGTGGATAGGGCCAGGAAGGAGTGATAGTGTCTCAGGTTCATTTTGAATGAAAATTCACTAAAAACTTTAATAATCAGCAACTCAGTCAAGGGGAAAAATTAACTTCCTTTGGGTTAATTTACATACTTGCTGCCTCTGACTGGATTGACCTGCGCAATTTAAATATGCGCACGGGTGAATTTTAGTGCAAACACAGATATGCTTTCATCAGGACATGTTCCCATATTCTTTGTTCCCAGTTCTTTCTCTCCAATGTGCCCCTTCAATTTCCATCCCTCTCCCCGCCACTTACCTTCCTCATTGGTTTCAGCTTCATGGCTGTAAACTGTTTCGCAGTTACTCTCCGCCCAAGTCTCTCAAGGAAATACAAACAAAAAAAATTTACAGAGTGCGTAGTGGCAGCCAAGGCGTTGGAGGTGAGGCAGGGCTTAAGACAGGACTCACAAAAAACAGAGTCTATTTATAAGCAAACAGAGTCTATTCAAACAGCGTCCTTGTGCACTACAGCAAATAGGACTGATGACCGAAACTCTACTGAGAAACCCTTGGATAAAAACAGGATTACCTCTCCAGCAGGATGCAGTGAGTGGACGACAGTTACATAATTATGCCCAAGTCAATCCCACTTACCTACAATAGTGTGATCTCCAAGTGTGATTCACAGGGGGAAATTGCACAATAAGCTCCACTCTGGCTGAGCTTTGTGATGTCAATGCATGCAACGAAATATATATACACAGGGTTGGTCAATGAGACATTTATCATTCTTTAATGGAAATAACGATAGACACCCTGCAGGTTTCCCAATCTGATCCCTCAATTAGAGACCAACCATACAGTGTGCACCACACCCAGCTGCAATTGGGAAATGTATCATAAATGCATAAGTAAAATGTCTTTCTGTTCAGAGGCAGGTCAGGGGTTCAGATGGCCCCGATTGCTGGGACACACTGGGAGTGGGCGAGGATGGGGAGGGCCGACTGACCAGAGGGATATGCTAGAAGCCAACCCTTCCAAACCCATGACCTCTCCCATCTGGAAGGACAAGGGCAGCAGACACATGGGAACATCACCACCTGGAAGTTCCCCTCCAAGCCACTCACCATCCTGACTTGGAAATATATCGGCCATTCCTTCACTGTCGCTGGGTCAAAATCCTGGAACTCCCTCCCTAACAGCACTGTGAGTGTCCCTACACCACATGGACTGCAGTGGTTCAAGAAGGCAACTCACCCCCATCTTCTCAGGGGCAACCAGGGATGGGCAATAAATGCTGGCCCAGCCAGCAATGCCCACATCCCATGAATGAATAAAAATAATGAAAAAGCCCATTCCAGCTGTGAAGAAGACAGATATGTGGTTGCCAAGGAACCTGGCAAGCTGAGGGTGTCAAATTGGATTAGGACTGGAATCATTCCTGGGGAAGGTGCACAAAGAGCTGGCCCTTAGGGAATCAGCAGCTCCTATTACAGCCCACCTAATTTCCATTTCTGTTGACTTTAATGCTGATTGGCTAATCAGTCATTTTGCATCACTTTCAAGTCCCTCCCCCACTGTAAGTGTGCATTAGTCCCTTACTCCGACTCACGCTCCCCTCCCCCCGCATTGGGAGAAGATCTTCTCCAGATGAATTTCAACCTTCCATCTCTGCTGTCACAGAGAGGCAGCGAATGGGCTGTCAAAAGTCTGTTAGGATGTTGGTTAAAGATTTTGGTTAAAAAGGTACAGAGTGCTGTAAGGTCACCTCAAGAGGCGGTTGTATATACATGTGCTTGCATGTCAAAAGGCAGGAGAGACAAATGAGAGACTGCTGCCAGTATGAGCTGTAACATTTGGGGCCAGAATGAACAAACATGGGAAATAGGAAAAAGGAGCAGGAGTAGGCCATTTGGCCCCTTGAGCCTGCTCTGCCATTCAATTAGATTTTCCATTGTGTTGCCATTTTCCCACATTTTCCCTTGGTATCTTTAATACCTAGAAATCTGTCTATCTCTGTCTGTAACGGCATACAGGGCTATGGGCCAAGTACTGGAAAATGGGATTAGAGTAGATAGGTGCTTGATGGCCAACATGCACACGATGGACTCTGGGTCTATACTCGGTGGAGTTTAGAAGGATGAGGAGGGATCTGATTGAAACTTACAGAATACTGAAGGGCCTGGATAGAGTGGACGTGGGGAAGATGTTTCCATTAGTAGGAGAGACTAGGACCTGAGGGCACAGCCTCAGAGTAAAGGGAAGACCTTTTAGAACAGAGATGAGGAGAAACTTCTTTAGCCAGAGAGTGGTGAATCTATGGAATTCATTGCCACAGAAGACTGTGGAGACCAGGTCATTGAGTGTATTTAAGACCGAGATAGATAGGTTCTTGATTGGTAAGGGGATCAAAGGTTACAGGGAGAAGGCAGGAGAATGGGATTGAGAAATTTATCAGCCATGATTGAATGGTGGAGCAGACTCGATGGGCTGAATGGCCTAATTTCTGCTCCTATGTCTTATGGTCTTATCACTGAAGGGCCTGTTTCTGTGCTGTATAATTCTATGACTCTAACTCTCTACTCAATGACTGAGCCTCCACAGCCCCCTGGGTTAGAGGATTCCAAAGAACTTCTGACTGAAGAAATTTCTCCTCATCTCAGTTCTAAATAGCCTACCTCTTGTTTTGAGACTGTTTCCCCCCCAGGTTCTAGAACACCACCAGCCAGGGGAAAGACCCTTGCTGCATCTGTCCTGTCGAGCCCCTTGAGAATTTTGTCTGCTTCAAGGAGAGCACCCCTCATTCTTCTAAACTCTAGGGAATACAGAATTAGTCTCCTCAATCTCTCCTCATAAGACAATACTGCCATCCCAGGGATCAGTCTGGTGAACCTATGCTGCACTGAAACAATGAAATACCCCGAGTGCTCGTATGACTAAGCAGATATCTGCGGAGGCTTCCTGGTGGGTTGAGGGAGGTAGAAGGGTTTTAAACACGAAGACATTTTGCAGGTCTTCCCCACAGAGAATTAAATAAATGGACCTGGAGACTGGTCAGACAGAAGGAGCTAGCTCGATGGGCTGAATGGCCTCCCCTTGCCCTGAGTTGTCTTGTCCTTCTGGGAGACTTTGTTTGAAGTTCCTTTTAATTACACCATGAGCTTAAAGCAAAAGAAGGCCCATCTGATAGTCCAACAACATCACAATTTAAAAAGAAAGATCTTTAGATCTGTTGCTAGCTGGTGTGCGATATAATTGGTTGGGAGGCACGTGCTGACCTGTTTCCTCTAACCAGAGGACACAGATTTAAGATAGTTGGAAGAACCACCGAAGGGAGAGATAAGAGACTTTTTGTAACTGTTCTGATTTGGAATGCGTTCCCTGTACGGACGGTGGAAGCAGATTCAATCGTGACTTACAAATGGGAATCGGATAAATATTCAAAAAGGAGAAATTTTCAGGGCTAAGAGGAAAGAGTGGGGCAGTCAAATTAATTGGATAGCTCTTTCAAAGAGCTGGCAGGAGCACAATGGGCTGAATGGCCTCCTTCTGTGCCTTATCGTTCTATGATTGTCATCTGGCTAGATTGCAACACCCTCACTTCACACAAACTCCACTGGTGCCCAGTAAAATGGATGCAAGATGCTCCAAATGTCTCATGTCTTGCAGGTACCGACACTAGGTGGAGGGAAATGCCTATTGCATTGCATTTTACCACCAGGTAAATGTAAATTTGAAGAGGAATTCACAAGGTCGCATGAGGAAGCCTTTTCCTATCTCATGAGGCCGGTAGGAGGTGCTGTAGCCTTTGCTTTCAATGTCCAGTTTGATACAATACAGCAGGTCAAGGATGGAAGGTGATGCTTTCCAAGGTCCAAACCTCACTACCGACTCCTTGTCTGTGTCCAGGCCATTCACCACCTCATGGCATTTGGCCGCATCCTCCTCATTTCTGACCACGCACACCATCACAACGGACTGGCGACAGGCCACAGCCTCTGCCCTGGCCACTCGCACCATCACCTCAATGTTCTCCTGATAATTTGGCACCCTGGCCAGGAATTGCCTCCGGCCCACCATCTCGCCAAAGAGCTTGGGTGAATCCTCCAGCAGCTTGGCCAGGGGCTCGATGCCGTAGTACATAGCCTCCTGGTAGACCTCCTCAGCGAGACTGGGGGGCGGCTCATGCCCCCTGAGGAACTCCAGCACGTGCTTGAAGTAGGTCCCGTCCCGGTCAATGAAATATCTCCCTTCCAAGTCCAACTTTGGTCTGGACTGACCGCTGAACATCTCAGCCAGCCTAGACCTCGGATACTTCAGCAGAGTTCCAAGCATAGTGGAGTAAATGTGACCCCCGATGTTCAGACTGATGACTGACGAAGCCTGGAGAAACAAAACAAAATTAATTGAGAGCTGCTCACCAAATCCCCACATCCCCCTGCAACCCCATTCCCCCAAATCCACCCCCTCCACAAAATGTTCACTCTTCATTCATCCTGCGTGATGGGTCCAAGGTCTCCACCTCACTCAAATAGCTGTGAACATTAACTCAAACATTGAGAATCAACAAGATAATAGACCACAGGGTCATCACGACTTAAGACTACACACATATGTACACACACGCACACATGTACGCACATACGCGCATATATGCACACGCGCACACATGTACGCACATATGCACACGCGCACACACAGAGATTAGACCTATCAGGGAGGTTTGAATAATTTGAGGGGTGAGTTCAATGAATATAAGTCCATCTAACATTGCATAGAGGATATACAGCACAGAAAGAGGCCCTTTGACCCAAACAATCCATGCCAGCATTTATGTTCCATTCAAGCCTCCTCATCCAACTCATTATATGCTTCCATTTGTTGCTTCCTCATGCGTTTATCCAGTTTCCCCTTAAATGCATCACTGTTATTCGCCTCAATCACTCCCTGTGGTAGTGAGTTCCACATTCTCACCACTCTCTGGGTAAAGGGGGGTTTCCTGAATTTGCGATTAGAGTTCTTGGTGACTATCTTGCGTTGATGGTCATGAACCCTCTCTGTGTCGACTCTATCAAAACCTTTCATAATTTCAAAGACATCTAGCTTCTCATGCATCCTCATCCCTCATGCAGCCTCATCCTCTCACGACATGTGTAACCTCCTACTTCTGGTTATATTTCAACTTCCTTTACCCACATTTGCTCCATAACCCTTAATATCCTTACCCAATAAAGATTTATCAATCTCAATTTTGAAATTTTCAGTTGACCCAGCCTCTTGCTGGGGGAGTGGGTGGTGGGGGGCGGAGGGGCGGTGGGGGGGGTGTAGTTTCCAGATTTCCACCCCCCCTTTGTGTGAAGAAGTGCTTCCTGACATTGCCCCTGAATGGCCTGATCAGGGGCTAGGAATCCTGCAGAAAGTAATTCACTTCCTGACTCCCCAAAGCCTGTCCATCATCTACAAGGCACAAGTCAGGAGTGTGATGGAATACTCTCCACTTGCCTGGATGTGTGCAGCTCCAACAACACTCAAGAAACTTGACACTATCTAGAATGAAGCAGCCCACTTGATTGGCACCCCATCCGCAACCTTCAATATCCACTCCCTTCGCCACTGACGCATGGTGGCAGCAGTGTGTACCATCTACAAGATGCACTGCAGCAACTCACCAAGGTTTCATAGACAGCATCTTCCAAACTTGTGACCTCTATCACATAGAAGAGAACACCACCACCTGGAAGTTCCCCTCCGAGTCACTCACCATCCTGACTTGGAAATATATCGCCATTCCTTCACTGTCGCTGGGTCAAAATCCTGGAACTCCCTCCCTAACTGCACTGTGGGTGTACCTACACCACATGGACTGCAGCACTTCAAGGAGGCAGCTCACCACCACCTTCTCAAGGGCAAATGGGGATGAGCAATAAAAATGCTGGCCTAGTCTGCAGCACCCACATCCCCTGAAAAAATAAATTAAAAAATTTAAGTAAAGCATCTCAATTAGATCACCTCTTAATCTCCGATACACAAGAGGATACAGGTCCGTAAAATAATATAAAAACAAAAAAACTGCGGATGCTGGAAATCCAAAACAAAAACGAAAACAGAATTACCTGGAAAAATTCGGCAGGTCTGGCAGCATCGCCGGAGAAGAAAAGAGTTGACATTTCATGAGGACTCGAAACGTCAACTCTTTTCTTCTCTGCCGATGCTGCCAGACCTGCTGAGTTTTTCCAGGTAATTCTGTTTTAGGATACAGGTCCAGTCTGTCCAAACTACCCTCATAATTTAATCATTTTAGCCCTGGTGAATCTGTGCTGCATCCCTTCCAAGGCCAACATATTCTAACTGAACAAGGTGTAGTGCCCAGAATTGTTTTTATTTATTCATTTGCAGGATGTGGGCATCACTGGCTAGGCCAGCATTTATTGCCCATCCTTAATTGCCCTTGAGAAGGTGGTGGTGAGCTCTCTTCTTGAACTAGTGCAGTCCCTGTCGTGTAAGTACACCCACAGTACTGTTAGGAAGGGAATTCAGGTGCTGTCTAACTAGAGCTTTACAGAACTGAATCACAGCTTTCCAAATAACATTGATTCAGAGTAGGCAACCACCATACTGATTTGAGTTAATTGAACAGAATTGATGGTCCTTTAAGACTGCAGTATATTCATTGTACTAACATTCTAGAAATACTCACTGAATGAATCATCCTGAGGGTAGGGTACAGCCTGGAAATTCCATTGACTGATGACAATTATTTGTTGTCAAACATTGTTGCATTGACCATTACTTGCCAACACCCAAAAGAAATATATACGAAAACCTACAGGCATTGCAAGGCTTAGCCAATATGAATTATAGTAGTGCAATGGTTAGAAGAACATATGAAGAGGAGGAGGTAGTTCAGCCCTTCGAGCCTGTTCCACCATTCAATGAAGACTGATCTGTATCTTAAGTCCACCTACTCAACATGGTTCCAAAATCTATCCATTTTCAATTGATCTACCTCCAACAGCTTTTTAGTGAAGAGAATACCAGATTTATGGCAGTATACTAGCAACTTAAAGGTCATGAGCTCAGACCACACCATGGCAAGAGATGAAATGGAATTCAGTGAATCGGGTAGTTGTAATAAAATTCAGCTGATCCTTCAATGATGGAACTATGCTGCCCTTATAGAGCCTGGCCCACGACTTGAATCCTCTCTGCTACCAGTGGCTCAGTAGATCACTGCAACCGGAGGAAGCAGACTGGAGAGGGAACCAACAGGAAGAAGTCACCCCCTTGATATCACCCTCACCAACCATCCTGTCAAAGACACATTGGCCCATGGTAACAGCGCTAGGAGTGATCACTGCACAGTTCTTCAGAAGACCATGTGTAGCCTCCACAGTGAGGACATGATTTATTGTGTATTGTGGCACTACCACTGTACTAGGAACCGAATAGTGATAGATCCAGCAACTCATGAGCTGCTTTGGGCCAAGATCAGCAGCAAGGTGAAACACCACCACAATCTGTAATCTCCTAGACTGGCACATCCCTCACTCCTCAGTCACCATCAAGCTAAGAGAATAGCCCTAATTCACGCAGAACATAGAAAGAGTAGGTCATTTAATGTAAGTAAAACTATGAGGGGTTTTGATAGGATAAATGACAAGACATGGAAGGCAGCTCACCACCAGCTTCTCAAGGGCAAGTAGGGATGGGCAATAAATGCTGGCCAAGCCAGCCACACCCACATCCCATGAAAGAATGAAATAAAGAAACAGCTTCTACTGGCAGGAGGGTCGATAACCTGAAGACAAATTTAAGATAATTGGTTAAGGAATCAGAGGTGAGCTGAAGAAACATTTTGTTACTCAGCTGGAATATTTGAAGGGCAAAAGTATGCAGAGCTATTTGGAAAGAGTGGAGTGCTCTTTGGATAATGTGATGGGCTGAATGGCCATGAGATGCAGCACTCAACAGATTTCAGTAGATGCTATCAACCTTGCGAAGCAACCACACATGCTGTGTGCTAAACACCAAATACAGCAGGCTGTAGACAGAGTTCCATGGTTCCAATAGCAGCCCTCAATGTCAAGGCAGCATTTTACCAAGTGGTCTTTGCAAAACTTAAGGTTGATATGGGTCAAAGGGAAAACACGCTGGGGCCTGGAGTCATGTCGGCCACAAAGGAAGATGGTTCCATTTGCCAGAGGTCAATCACCGCAGCCTCAGGACTTCACTGATGTCATCCTAAGGGAAGTACCCTTGGCCCAACATCAAAATTGAGCCTTAATGTTTCTGGGCTGGCAAGTGGGACAGCTCCAGATCCTGTGTCATACACTTCAATAGTCCGCTGCCATTGTCTGGAATCACCACTTTAGTAAAAGTTGCCGCTGAGTGGTTTTGAACCTTACTCCACACTAGGGTTGCCAACTCCGGATGGACATTTTCCTGGAGGTTTCATCATGTGACCCCCCCAACCTCCAATTGTCCTGCCCCCATTCTCTCTGCCATTGATTGCATGACAAGTTCATCCTCATGGCCCCCCACATTCCTACCACTATGCTGCCGTCTCCCCCAAGTGTCGGAGCCTGGACCTCTGGGGGGTTGCCTTGGGGTGCACAACTGACACTCGCAGGTTATAAACCAGTGAGAATGACTGACCAATTTGTAGTGGGTACATTCCTACAACCAATTGGAAAGCGAACAGACTCTTTGTCACATGACTGGATGAATTTTGACTCAAACAGACAGATATTTTTATTACCACTAACCAATGAGGTGAAAGAGAATTTTTTTAGTGGTCCTCTGATTATTCTCCTGGGTGTTCCTTGCTCACAGTAGCATTCTGAAGATCAGTCTTAAATTCATGGATAGGTTGGTAACCTTAATCCTAGCACAGACAATAGCAATACCCATTGCAAATTGGTCAGTCAGTCTCACTGGCTTATAACCTGCGTGTGCCAGTCATGTACCCTGAGGCATCTCCCCAGATGTCTGGGCTCCGACGCTGGAGGGAGACGGTGGCCTAGTGGTAATGTCGCTGGGTTGACAAACCAGAGGCCCTGGCGAATGTCCTGGGAACAGAGACTGAAATCCCACCACGGCAGCTGGTGGAATTTAAACTCAATTAATAAAATCTGGAATTGAAAACTAGCCTCAGTAAGGACAACTATCACTGACTGTTGCAAAAACCCTTTGGGCTCACTAATGCCCCTTTAGGGAGGAAAATCTGCCAACCTTACCCGGTCTGGCCTACATGTGACTCCAGGCCCACAGTGATGTGGTTGATTCTTTGAAATGGTCGAGTGAGGCATTCGGTTCAAGGGTAATTAGGGATGGGCAACAAATGTTGGCCCTGGCAGTGAAGACCCCATCCCATGAAGGAGTAAAGGGAAAAACAAGCAGAGTTTAGTGAAGTGAGGAAGGACAGTGTGCTCCCCCTCCTGGCTTCACTAATGCAAGTATTTGGTTACCTGACTCCCGAGAATACTGACAGCAATGATGCACAGTCGCAAATAAGATCTCAGGCGATAATTAGATCATTTCATCGAGGTTCTAATCAGGAAGGGAATGTTTCCAGAGACTAAACTAAATTAATTTAGATTAAATTCAGAGATTTAGATCAGTGAGCAGGAGCCTTTTTCTTGCGCAGGAGGTTAAAACGGTGCTTTATTTTTCAAAGACCACATAAAAGCTACATAAACGCATGAAGGACAATGGAACAGAAGAATATGCTGATAGGGGGAGGTGAAGCAGGTTGGGAGGAGGCTGGTATGGAGCATGGAGCAGTTGGACTGAATAGTCTGTTTCTATATTGTAAATTCCTTTAAAAACACAGACAGTTACGAGACAGTGGAACGCACTACTGGGGATAGTGAATGAAGTGACATATGAGTAAAGTAGCATGATACTACTGGACGAGTAGTCCAGTGGCCTGATCCGGTGACATGAGTTCAAGTACCACCACAGTAGCTTGAGAGTTTAAATTCAGTAAACTAGTTAAATCTGGAATAAGAAGCTAGTCACAGTCATGGTGACCACGAAACTACTGGACTGTCGTAAAAACCCATCTGGGTCACTGATGTCCCTTTCAGGAAGGAAGTCTGCTCAGGACTACATGTGAATCGAGGCCCACACCAAGGTGGTTGACGCTTAGCTGCCCTCTGAAATAAGGAAACATGCCATTCAGTTAAGGGTGATTAGGGGTGGGCAATGATTACTGGCCTTGCCAGTGATGCTCACATTCTGTGATCAAATTATGAAGAAACCATATTGACACAAGAAACCAGAGCAGGAGTAGACCACACCGCCTGTTGAGCCTGCTCTGCCATTCAATACGATCATGGCTGATCTTGGGGCTTCAGCTCCACTTTCCTGCTCACTCCCCATTTCCCATAATTCCCTGTGAGACATTTAAGAATGGGTGATGAAGGGGGCTGAAGGATAAAGGGGTATAGAAAGCAGGGTGGCATTTTGGGTTAGGATATGCCGCTGCTGTGGTAGGTAAATACCAACATGGACTGTTGGGGTTGAATGGTCTGTTCCTGTGTTGTAGCTTCATGTAACTCTAGAGCAACTCTAGAGCCAAAACAAAAACAGAATTACCTGGAAAAACTCAGCAGGTCTGGCAGCATCGGCGGAGAAGAGCAAAGTTGACGTTTCGAGTCCTCATGACCTTTCAACAGAATTAAGTAAAATAGGAAAGGGGTGAAATATAAGCTGGTTTAAAGGGGGGGTGGGGGGGGGGGGTTGTTGGGACAAGCAAGCAGTGATAGGAGGAGATAACCAAAAGATGTCACAGACAAAAGAACAAAGAGGTGTTGAATGTGGTGATGTTATCTAAAAGAATGTGCTAATTAAGAGTGGAGAGCAGGACGAGCAAGGTAGCTCTAGTGGGGGTGGGGTGAAATAAACGATGGGTGGAATACATTTAAAAATAATGGAAATAGGTGGGAAAAGAAAAATCTATACAAATTATTGGAAAAAACAAAAAGGAAGGGGAAGAAACGGAAAGGGGGTGGGGATGGAGGAGGGAGTTCAAGATCTGAAATTGTTGAACTCAATATTCAGTCTGGAAGGTTGTAAAGTGCCTAGTCGGAAGATGAGGTGCTGTCAACTGGAGGAACAATACCTCATCTTCTGACTAGGCACTTTGCAGCCTTCCGGACTGAATATCGTGTTCAAAAATTTTAGATCTTGAACTCTCTCCTCCATCCCCACCTCCTTTCCATTTCTTCCCCCTCCTTTTTGTTTTTTCCAATAATTTATATAGATTTTTCTTTTCCCACCTATTTCCATTATTTTTAAATGTATTCCACCCATCATTTATTTCACCCCACCCCCACTAGAGCTACCTTGCTTGTCCTGCTCTCCACTCTTAATTAGCACATTCTTTTAGATAATATCATCACCTTCAACACCTCTTTGTTCTTTTGTCTGTGACATCTTTTGGTTATCTCCTCCTATCACTGCTTGCTTGTCCCAACAACACCCCCCCCCCCACCCCACTCCCCTTAAACCAGTTTATGTTTCACCCCTTTCCTATTTTACTTAGTTCTGTTGAAGGGTCATGAGGACTCAAAATGTCAACTCTTTTCTTCTCCGCTGATGCTGCCAGACCTGCTGAGTTTTTCCAGGTATTTCTGTTTTTGTTTTGGATTTCCAGCATCCGCAGTTTTTTGTTTTTATATATTATTTTCAACTCTAGAGCTAGCCTACCATCTCCCATCCATTAATTTAATTGGATGATAAATTGGTCTGGGAGTGTGGAATTTTGAAGTCGGCAATCCTGGATCCGACTAAGAAATGGGACCTGTGACCCCCATGGAGACAAGAGCCAATGCTTTAGGAATGGAGAAGGGAAAGAGATTGGAATTTTAACAAAACGGCAGTAACAGTAACTTGTACCCATCCCCCTTACAGCAAAACACAGTCACAACGAGCCCCTCCCCCACTTCTAACAGTCTCCAACTTCGGAGATTAGTAAACATTATTCAGGGAGGAGTTTTAGCTGATAGAATGATTGTGAATCCTTAAAGGTTCGACAGAGAGAGAAACATAGCGAGGGTTACAAAGAAAGACAGAAGGAGATCGGGAGAGAGGGACATGGAAGGGGAGAAAGGGAAACAAAAGTAGATGAAGAAAAAAGAGAAAGATAGGGAGAGTGGGAGAAGGAATGAGAGAGAGAAAGAAGGAGGAAGAGAGGGGGAAGAGATAAAAGAGATAGGAGAGGAGAGAGAAAGAGGGAGATAGGGAGAGGGCAAGAAAGAGGGAGTGAAAAGAGAGTGAAGGAGATAAGAAGAGAGAGAGAAGGAAGTGACAGTTGAGAAACTCTCCATTACAAGGTTAAACAGTAACTTTTTACTCAGAAACAAAGCTCAAACTCACACTTTGAGGGCTGCCCATGTTGGATTTTACAGAGGTGCCCCTCGAGCCGGTGGAACTCATGCTTTGCTGCCTGTCTGTCTTTTTTCTGACTGCTTGGTGAGAGTCACAGAGGCTGGAAGCACCTGCTGAAGGAATTCCTACGTAAACAGTCAGGTGGAGTAGGGCGGGGGAAGCAGAATGCCAGTGCTGCCACTCAACACAATCAAAGAGATTAACGCAATGCTGCCTCAGGGAAAAACAGGGAGTTAATGCCACAGTGCATATGTTCCATGTTGCTCATTCAACATGGAGTGGAAAACCTCCAGTAGAAGAAACTTATAAATCATGTTGCTGTCCGCATGCATAAACCCTTAAGGGCGACAGGGCAAGTTGACAAGGTGATTAAAAAAGCACATGGGTTACTTATGGGGTTGCCAATTATGGCTGGACGTATCCCAGGAGATGTCAGTGGAAAACTGGGTGGACTCTAGGTGTTAATAGAATTCAAGCTGACTGGCAAAGTCAAAACCAAGGCACAGTGCGGACAGCAACATGATTTATAAGTTTCTTCTACTGGAGGTTTTCCACTCCATGTTGAATGAGCAACACGGAGCATATGCACTGTGGCTTTAACTCCCAGTTTTTCCCTGAGGCAGCATTGCATTAATCTCTTTGATTGTGTTGAGTGGCAGCACTGGCATTCTGCTTCCCCCACCCTACTCCACCTGACTGTTTACGTACGAATTCCTTCAGCAGGTGCTTCCAGCCTCTTGCCCACATGTCCATCCTTGGCCTGCTGCATTGTTCCAGTGAAGCCCAACGCAAACTGGAGGAACAGCACCTCATCTTCCGACTAGGCACTTTACAGCCTTCCAGACTGAATATTGAGTTCAACAACTTTAGATCTTGAGCTCCCTCCTCCATCCCCATCCCCTTTCTGTTTCCCCCTTCCTTTTCTTTTTTTTCCAATAAATTATATAGATTTTCCTTTTCCCACCTATTTCCATTATAAAAAGAGAAAGAGAAAAAAAAATATTTATTTATTTATTTATTTACATCTTTTATGCTCTCCCCACCCCGACTAGAGCTATACCTTGAGTGCCCTACCATCCATTCTTAATTAGCACATTCGTTTAGATAATATCACCAACTTTAACTTTAACACCTATGTGTTCTTTTGTATTATTGTTGTTGACATCTTTTGATGATCTGCTTCTATCACTGCTTGTTTGTCCCTACAACCACACCCCCACTCCACCTCTCTCTCTCTCTCTCTCTCTCTCTCTCCGCCCCCCCACACACACACCTTAAACCAGCTTATATTTCAACTCTTTCTTGGACTCGAACTCAAGTTCTGTCGAAGGGTCACGAGGACTCGAAACGTCAACTCTTTTCTTCTCCGCCGATGCTGCCAGACCTGCTGAGTTTTTCCAGGTAATTCTGTTTTTGTTTTTACCAAGGCACAGGGCTTTTCTTTACTCTGAGAGTTTATTGACTTTGTCCAGTCTCATAGCTCTCCTCACACACCCAGTGTCCTAGCTGCCTCCTGTTTATATGTGCTCAAAGTACTCATTTAAACAATTCCCTTCACCTGTGTATCCTGACAGTATAATTAACAAGCCATAAACCGCGAGAGAGCCCGAGAAACAAACCAACTTTAACTAGGAAAATGAGATGAAATTGCAGCGGGGTTGAATAGCAATTAAAGTTTGTGAGAAGAAAAGGCTTTACTCACTGCAAAGGGGCCCATTGCCAGATCTGCTGCCATGCTTTCTAACAGGGATAGTAAAAGTTGCTAAAACTGAGGATAAAATAGATGCTTTTTTCTTCAGAGATAAAAGCAGAAAACTGCGGATGCTGGAAATCCAAAACAAAAAGAGAAACTGAAATACCTGGAAAAACTCAGCAGGTCTGGCAGCATCGGCAGAGAAGAGCACAGTTGACGTTTCGAGTCCTCATCACCCTTCAACAGAACTAAGTAAAAATAGGAAAGGGGTGAAATATAAGCTGGTTTAAGGGGAGGGGGGCGAGTTGTTGTTAGGACAAGCAGCCAGTGATAGGTGGAGATAACCAAAAGATGTCACAGACAAAAGAACAAAGAGGTGTTGAAGGTGGTGATATTATCTAAAGGAATGTGCTAATTAAGAGTAGAGAGCAGGACGAGCAAGGTACAGATAGCTCTAGAGGGGGTGGGGTGAAATAATACTAAAAGGGCATAAAAGGTTGAGATAAACAATGGTGGAAATACATTTAAAAATAATGGAAATAGGTGGGAAAAGAAAAATTTATATAAATTATTGGAAAAAACAAAAAGGAGGGGGAAGAAATGGAAGGGGGGTGGGGATGGAGGAGAGAGTTCATGATCTAAAATTGTTGAACTCAATATTCAGTCCAGAAGGCTGTAAAGTGCCTAGTCGGAAGATGAGGTGTTGTTCCTCCAGTTTGCGTTGAGCTTCACTGGAACAGTGCAGCAGGCCAAGGACAGGTATGTGGGCATGAGAGCAGGGTGGAGTGTTAAAATGACAAGTGACAGGGAGGTCTGGGTAATGCTTGCGGACAGACCGAAGGTGTTCTGCAAAGTGGTCACCCAGTCTGCGTTTGGTCTCTCCAATGTAGAGGAAACCGCATTGGGAGCAACGAATGCAGTAGACTAAGTTGAGGGAAGTGCAAGTGAAATGCTGCTTCACTTGAAAGGAGTGTTTGGGCCCTTGGATGGTGAGGAGAGAGGAAGTGAAGGGGCAGGTGTTGCATCTTCTGCATTTGCATGGGAAGGTGCCGTGGGAGGGGGTTGAGGTGTAGGGGGTGATGGAGGAGTGGACCAGGGTGTCACAGAGGGAACGATCCCTACGGAATGCGGCCGGGGGGGTGAAGGGAAGATGTGTTTGGTGGTGGCATCATGCTGGAGTTGGCGGAAATGGTGGAGGATGATCCTTTGAATGCGGAGGCTGGTGGGGTAATAAGTGAGGACAAGGGGGACCCTATCATGTTTCTGGGAGGGAGGAGAAGGCGTGAGGGTGGATGCGCGGGAGATGGGCCCGACACAGTTGAGGGCCTTGTCAACTACCGTGGGTGGAAAACGTCGGTTAAGGAAGAAGGAGGACATGTCAGAGGAACTGTTTTTGAAAGTGGCATCATCAGAACAGATGCGACGGAGGCGAAGGAACTGAGAGAATGGGATGGAGTCCTTACAGGAAGCTGGGTGTGAGGAGCTGTAGTCGAGGTAGCTGTGGGAGTCGGTAGGCTTGTAATGAATATTGGTGGACAGTCTATCACCAGAGATTGAGACAGAAAGGTCAAGGAAGGGGAGGGAAGTGTCAAAGATGGACCATGTGAAAATGATGGAAGGGTGGAGATTGGAAGCAAAATTAATAAACTTTTCCAGGTCCCGACGAGAGCATGAAGCAGCACCGAAGCAATCATCGATGTACCGGAGAAAGAGTTGTGGGAGGAGGCCGGAGTAGGACTGGAACAAGGAATGTTCCACATACCCCATAAAGAGACAGGCATAACTGGGGCCCATGCGGGTACCCATAGCCACACCTTTTATTTGGAGGAAGTGAGAGGAGTTGAAGGAGAAATTGTTCAGCGTGAGAACAAGTTCAGCCAGACGGAGGAGAGTAGTTGTGGATGGGGATTGTTCGGGCCTCTGTTAGAGGAAGAAGCAGAGAGCCTTCAGACCATCCGGGTGGGGGATGGAGGTGTAGAGGGATTGGACGTCCATGGTGAAGAGGCGGTGAATGGGGCCAGGGAACTGGAAATTGTTGATTCCACAGCTTCTAACCTGATAGTCGCTCAACCTCGGACGGCCCGCTTCTACCTCCTACCCAAAATCCACAAACAGGACTGTCCCGCAGACTGATCATGTCAGCCTGTTCCTGCCCCATGGAACTCATTTCTCGCTATCTTGACTCCATTCTTTCTCCTGTTGTCCAGTCCCTTCCCACCTACATCCGTGATTTCTCTGACACTTTACGTCACTTCAACAATTTCCAGTTCCCTGTCCCCAACCGCTTCCTCTTCACCATGGACGTCCAATCCCTCTACACCTCCATCCCCCACCAGGATGGTCTGAGGGCCCTTAGCTTCTTCCTCGAACAGAGGCCCGAACAATCCCCATCCACCACTACTCTCCTCCGTCTGGCTGAACTTGTTCTCACACTGAACAATTTCTCCTTAAACTCCTCTCACTTCCTCCAAATAAAAGGTGTGGCTATGGGTACCCGCATGGGCCCCAGCTATGCCTGTTTCTTTATGGGGTATGTGGAACATTCCTTGTTCCAGTCCTACTCCGGCCTCCTCCCACAACTCTTTTTCCGGTACATCGATGATTACTTCGGTGCTGCTTCATGCTCTCGTTGGACCTGGAAAAATTTATTAATTTTGCTTCCAATCTCCACCCCTCCATCATTTTCGTGTGGTCCATCTCTGACACTTCCCTTCCCTTCCTTGACCTCTCTGTCTCAATTTCTGGTGATAGACTGTCCACCAATATCCATTACAAGCCTACCAACTCCCACAGCTACCTCGACTACAGCTCCTCACACCCCGCTTCCTGTAAGCACTCCATCCCATTCTCTCAGTTCCTTCGCCTCCGTCCCATCTGTTCTGATGATGCCACTTTCAAAAACAGTTCCTCTGACATGTCCTCCTTCTTCCTTAACCGAGGTTTTCCACCCACGGTCGTTGACAGGGCCCTCAACCGTGTCCGGCCCATCTCCCGCGCATCCACCCTCATGCCTTCTCCTCCCTCCCAGAAACATGATAGGGTCCCCCTTGTCCTCACTTATCACCCCACCAGCCTCCGCATTCAAAGGATCATCCTCCACCATTTCCGCCAACTCCAGCATGATGCCACCACCAAACACATCTTCCCTTCACCCCCCCGGCCGCATTCCGTAGGGATCGTTCCCTCCGGGACACCTTGGTCCACTCCTCCATCACCCCATACTCCTCAACCCCCACCTATGGCACTACACCATGCAAACGCAGAAGATGCAAAACCTGCCTCTTCACTTCCCCTCTCCTCACCGTCCATGGCCCAAACACTCCTTTCAAATGAAGCAGCATTTCACTTGCACTTTTCTCAATTTAGTCTACTGTATTCGTTGCTCTCAATGTGGTCTCCTCTACATTGGAGAGACCAAATGCAGACTGGGTGACCGCTTTGCAGAACACCTTCAGTCTGTCCGCAAGCATGACCCAAGCCTCCCTGTCGCTTGCCATTTCAACACTCCACCCTGCTCTCACGCCCACATGTCCATCCTTGGCTCACTGCATTGTTCCAGTGAAGCTCAAATCAAACTGGAGGAACAGCACCTCATCTTCCGACAAGGCGCTTTACAGCCTTTCGGACTGAATATTGAGTTCAACAATTTTAGATCATGAACTCTCTCCCCCATCCCCACCCCATTTCCGACTGCCCTTTTTTTTCCAATAATTTATATAGATTTTTCTTTTCCCACCTATTTCCATTATTTTTAAATGTATTTCCACCCATTATTTATCTCAACCTTTTATGCCCTTTTAGTATTATTTCACTCCACCCCACCTAGAGCTATCTGTATCTTGCTCGTCCTGCTCTCTACTCTTAATTAGCACATTCCTTTAGATAATATCACCACCTTCAACACCTCTTTGTTCTTTTGTCTGTGACATCTTTTGGTTATCTCCACCTATTACTGACTGCTTGTCCTAACAACTCGCCGCCCTCCCCTTAAACCAGCTTATATTTCACCCCTTTCCTATTTTTACTTAGTTCTGTTGAAGGGTGATGAGGACTCGAAACGTCAACTGTGCTCTTCTCTGCCGATGCTGCCAGACCTGCTGAGTTTTTCCAGGTATTTCTGTTTCTGTTTTTTTCCTCTCTCTCTCTATCTCTCTGTGTGTTTTTAATGAAAAGATCTGAGGTGAAGTGATCCAAATCCCCGCTCGCACTGATTGTATTCGGGTTAATGCTCGCTGCTCGCGCCCATTCCATCAATGAAACGCAGACCCTACAAATCTGAACCTAGCCTGCCAAATTCCCAGCCAATCAGAGTCCTCCTGGGTTTTTTTTCAGGCTTAAGGTTTGAATTTGACTGGGCGGCCAAGTGCCAGATGTGATGTCACCATGTGGCAATGCCTCATGACGGGACTTATAGTTTCTTTTCCTTCTTGTTGGTTGCTCCTTATTGGATGGCCCAGCTGTGGCTCATAAGCATGGATTATGTCACTGATTTGCTTAAAATGTCACTTTAAAATCTCTTGGATTGTTTTCTTTGCCAACGGGGGGATTGATGCCAATTCTGGTAAACTCTTGGCCGCTCTGGGAGGGGCAGCAACCCATAAGACCATAAGACGTAGGAGCAGAAATTAGGCCATTCGGCCCATCGAGTCTGCTCTGCCATTCAATCATGGCTGATAAGTTTCTCAGCCCGATTCTCCCGCCTTCTATAAGAACCTGAGTTACTTGGGTTTATAAGTGATGAAATAGGATATAAAGGCGACGAGATCATGTTTAACCAAGAGTTCTTTGAAGGAGTAACCTGCGCCATGGATAAAAGGGAGCCTGTTAGGTGTACAGTACTTGGATTTCCAGAAGGCACTTGATAAGGTGCCACATCAAAGGTTATCGCAGGAAATAAAAGTTCATGATGTAGGGGTTAACATATTAGCAGGAAGCAGAAAACAGTGAGCACACATAAACGGGTCTTTGCCTGCTTGGCAGGATGTGGCAAGCAGAGTCCCACACGGGTCTGTGCTGGGTCAACTTGCTCCAATTTACATCAATGACCTAGATAGATAGGTAGAAAAGTCTGTTGTGAAGAGGAGTTCTTTTTCATTTGTTCACAGGATGTGGGTTTCACTGACTATGCCAGCATTTATTGCCCATCCTTAATTGTTTAAAGGACATTTAAGAGTCAACCACATTGCTGTGGGTTTGGAGTCACATGTAGATTTCTTTCCCTAAAGGACATTAGTGATCCAGATGGGTTTTTACAGCAATTGACAATGGCTTCACCAGATTTCTATCAAATTCAAATTCCATCTGCCATAGTGGGATTTGAACCCAGGTCCCCAGAGCATTATCCTGGGTGGGGGTGGGGGTGTCTCTGGGTTGCAAGTCCAGTGACAATACCACTAATGCTACCACCTACCCAGACAGATGCAGGTTGGTTGAGTGAGTGGGCAAAGGTCTGGCAGACGGAGTATAATTTGGGAAAACGTGAAGTTGATCACTTTGGCAGGAAGAATAAAAAAAGAGTATTACTTAAACCATAAGACCATAAGACATAGGAGCAGAAATTAGGCCATTCGGCCCATCAAGTCTGCTCTGCCATTCAATCATGGCTGATAAGTTTCTCAACCCCATTCTCCCGCCTTCTCCCCGTAATCTTTGATCCCCTTACCAATCAAGAACCTATCTATCTCGGTCTTAATTACACTCAATGACCTGGCCTCCACAGCCTTCTGTGGCAATGAATTCCATAGATTCACCACTCTCTGGCTAAAGAAGTTTCTCCTCATCTCTGTTCTAAAAGGTTTTCCCTTTACTCTGAGGCTGTGCCCTCGGGTCCTAGTCTCTCCTACTAATGGAAACATCTTCCCCACGTCCACTCTATCCAGGCCTTTCAGTATTCTGTAAGTTTCAATCAGATCCTCCCTCATCCTTCAAAACTCCATCGAGTGTAGACCCAGAGTCCTCAAACATTCCTCATATGTTAAGCCTTTCATTCCTGGGATCGTTCTCGTGAACCTCCTCTGGACCCTCTCTAGGGCCAGCACATCCTTCCTGAGATACGGGGCCCAAAATTGCTCAGAATATTCTAAATGTGGTCTGACCAGAGCCTTATAAAGCCTCAGCAGCACATCCCTGCTTTTATATTCTAGTCCTCTCGAGATAAATGCCAACATTGCATTTGCCTCCCTAACTACCGACTCCACCTGCAAGTTAACCTTAAGAGAATCCTGGACTAGTACTTCCAAGTCCCTGAGTTGCAGAGGCAACCGGAGGCAGAATTTTTAGGTCGGCGAGTGGGCACGATCGCGGGTCCGGGATTGGCCGGGGAACAGACCGTCGACCGCGATCGCCCCCCCCGCCCCCCCCCCCACCGCGATTTCGTGCTGGCTTGGCCGCTTAGCAGTGAAACGCTCGCTGAGAAGCTCAGAGCTGCCGGAGGGGGGTGGGCGGGGGGGGGGGGGGTGGGGGGGCGGTGGGGGGGGTGGTGTGCGGTGGGAGGAGAGGAGGGCGTGTGCTGATGTCAGCGCGGGCATGAGCTGGTGGTGACAGAAAGCTCGCCGAGGGCAGAGAGCTGCGTCAGGGAGCTAAAGACCTGAAAAGCATTAAATAAAGTTTTTAAATTGAGGAAAAAAATGTGCACGCATCACAATCAGTCACCTGAACATATGCATGATTAAAATGCCGTCCACACGTTTTTCTTTTCCTTTTATTTAATAACGGAAACCCCATCCCACCCTAGGATGAGGTTGGCCGGACCATGAAAAATCGGAGACAATTGCTCCGTTAATTTACCTGAATTGGCCTGTTAATTGTCGGCAGGCGCGTTTCCGACTTTTGAACGCGGCCGCTGTCTGAAATATTGCGTGGGTGGGGGATGACGTTGGGTCAGATCGGATCAGGCGCGCACCCACCCAACAGCTAAAAATTCTGCCCCAGGCGTTCTAGTGAATGAGTCACAAAAAGTTAGTCTGCAGGCACAGCACGCAATCAAGAAGGCTAATGGAATGCTATCCTTTATTGCGAGAGGAATCGAACATCAAAGTAACGATGTCATGCTTCAGTTATATGTTGAGGCCGCATCTCGAATAGTGTGTGTAGCTTTGGTCTCCTTATTTAAGGAAGGATGTAAATGCGTTGGAGGCGGTTCGGAGGAGGTTTACTAGATTGATACCTGGAATGAGTGGGTTGTCTTATGAGGAAAGGTTGGACAGACTGGGCTTGTTTCCACTGGAGTTTAGAAGAGTGAGGGGGTGATTTGATTGAAGTATACAAGATCCTGAACGACCTTGAAAAGGTGGATGTGGAAAGGATGTTTCCTCTTGTGGGTGAGTCCAGAACTAGGGGGCACTGTTTTAAAGTTAGGGGTCACCCTTTTAGGACAGAGGTGAGGAGAAATATTTTCTCTGAGGATTGTATGACTTCGGAACACTCTGCCTCCGAAGGCAGGGTCATTGAGTATTCTTAAGGCAGATGTAGATAGATTCTTTTGAGAATGTGGAAATCGAACCACAAGAAGATCAGCCATGTTCTTATTGAATAGTGGAGCAGGCTCGAGGGGCCGACTGGCCTACTTCTAGTCCAATTTCGTATATCGAACTTTATCAATCACTGGTTAGGCCCTAACTGCAGTAATGTGAACGTTCCTGGGCTCTGCACTTCAGGAACGATGTAAAGGCCTTGGAAAGGAGCTTAGAAGCATTGGGCTTAGGACAGGAGTTTCATCCAGGCAACTGCCTGGCTCCCAACACCGTGAGGCCGCCTGGAAAACCCTGGTCAGCCTCTGATCAATTGCCTTAGTTGGTCTCCTAACTACTTTAACAAGTTTCCTGCTGATTGCAGGTGGGTGGTCATTCAGACATCAACCTGGCCTTCTTGAAAATGGCTTGGTGATGGGATGATGCCATTAAACCGGCATGCCGGTAAAAAATGATGCGCCCGCCTGCATTACGCCTGGCCTCATATCGGAGCCAAAACCTTGCCATTGGCATAAATTCTGAGCCGACAGTCCAGCTCTGGCTCCACCTGCTGTCCTGGGTGGGCGTAACAGCTTCCAAGACACCACTTGGAGAAAATCAGGGCACTCCTTCCCAGTGTCATGGTCAACAAATAAAACGAACCGGCCACTCGGGTCATTGGTGTTTGTGAGATCTTGCAGCGTGCAAACTGGCTGCCACATTTCCAGCATTTACAACAGTGATTACATTAAAAATAAACAACTTCATTGGCTGTTGGGTTGTCCCGGGGTCATGGATAACACTTAGGATTGCCGACTGTGATTAAATGTATCACTGGAGGCTTCCTCATGTGACTTGTGCCCCTGTTCCAGCCATTAGTCAGCCCACAGATCCATCCTTGTGATGTACTGCCTCTCTACACCAAGTGGAAAGCAAAAAGACTCATTACCCAATTGGATTATGCCTGACTGTCAGCCAATGAGCATTTCTTTTCCCCCATTTTCAATAATTCTACATCTGGAAAAGAGAAATATTCAAAGATAATGACAAGAAAACAATCTTTTTTCCTGCTTCTATCACTGCTTGTTTGTCCCTACAACCACACCACCCCCCTCCACTTCTCCCCCCAACACCCAACACCACCCCCCCCCACCCAACAACACCCCCCCCCCCCCCCCCACTCCCCCACCCCCACACACCTTAAACCAGCTTATATTTCACCCCTTTCTTGGATTCACTCAAGTTCTGTCGAAGGGTCATGAGGACTCGAAACGTCAACTCTTTTCTTCTCTGCCGATGCTGCCAGACCTGCTGAGTTTTTCCAGGTAATTCTGTTTTTGTTTTGGATTTCCAGCATCTGCAGTTTTTTCGTTTTTAATCTTTTTTAATATCCTGATGATGTTTCTCCAGGGTTGCACACAGCAGTGACCTGGAGATTGATCTTCAATTCCTGGAGACTCCAGGTCAATCCTAGAGGTTTGGCAGCCCTAATAATGCGACTTAAATGTAAGTTCTTTCTTTCAATTTGTACTTTAAAGCTCCCTGAAGGAGATCATAGCTTCACCTGACAAAATTTGACAGGATTAGCAGGTTTCCTTAGTGTTGTGCACAGCAACAACTTGCATTTATATAGTGCCTTTAGTGTGGACAAGCTTTCCAAGGCACTTTACAGAAGCACAGTCAAATGAAAATGGATACTGAGACAAAGATGGAGCAGCGATGACTAAACATATAGTTATTCACTTTGGTAGGAGAAATTGAAAAGACAAGATATTTTTTAAATGGTGAGAAGCTACTAAATGTTGGTGGTCAGGATGATTTGGATGTCCTTGCACAAGAACCATGTAGGGACAGCAAATAATTAGGGGAGTGTTGTGGCGCAGTGAGTAGTGCCCCTACATCTGATTCCTGAAACTCTCGGTTTGAGTCCCACCCAAGGAAGGTGTGGTCATAACGGGTTGAGTATCAACTGGCAAATCCTTCCAACACACGCCAGTAGCAGGTGGTAAGAGTGGGAGAGATTCCTGCTCAACCACGTGATGGAAAGAAATTGGAGCCTTTACCATCACTATTCATAGTTCCAGACTACACCATGTTCTTTAGACAGCACATTCCAAACCCATCACCACTACCAACTAGAAGGACAAGGTTGGCAGACACATGGGAACACTGCCACCTGGAAGTTCCCCTCCAAGTCACTCACCATCCTGACTTGGAAATATATCGCTGTTCCTTCACTGTCGCTGGGTCAAAATCCTGGAGCTCCCTCCCTAACAGCACTGTGGGTGTACTCACACCACGTGGACTGCAGCGGTTCAAGAAGTCAGCTCATCACCACCTCCTCAAGGGCAATTAGGGACAGGCAATAAATGCTGGCCCAGCCCAGTGATGCCCACATCCTGTAAACGGATTTTAAAAAGTTTGTAAAAAGTGCATGTTTCCACAACAACTTGGGCCCCCTGAGTGAAATGTAACACACCATAGAAAACATTTAGGAGTGGGTTGGAGTACCAAGGTAAGGGATTATTGCTGCAATTCTACAAGGTTTTGGTAAGACCACACTTTGTGTACTGTGTGCAGTTTTGGTCTCCATGGTTAAGGGAAGATCTGCTTGCCTTGGAATGGGTGCAGTGAAAGTTCAGCTGGGATGAACAGGTTATCCTATGAGGGGAGATTAAATGGGGTGGGTCTATAGTCTCCGGAGTTTGGAAGAATGAATGATGATACAGTCTCAGGATAGACTGTTTAGGGCTAAGAGGAGCAGAAACATCTTCACTCAGAGGGTTGTGAATCTTTGGAATTCTCTACCCCAGAGGTTTGTGGATGCTCCATTTTTGAATATATTCAGGGAATGTATGGGAACAGGAGTAGGGCAGGGAGAAAGTGCAGTTGAAGTCAAGATCAGCCACAATCTTATTGAATGGCGGAGCAGGCTTGAGGGGATCATATGACTTATTCCTGCACCTATTTCTTATGTTCTATTCCCAAATGTTAAAATTTGATCGAAGGGGTGTGTTTTAAGGAGGATATTACAGGGAAGAGAGGCAGGTAGAGTTGGGGGTACTTGAGAGCTTAGGAACTAGACAACTAAAGGCACGGCTGCCGATGGTGGAGGGTGTCGTGTTTTTATAAGGATATAAACGCACCAATCACTCATAAGGGATTGGGTAAACACATTGTGGGTTTATTTATTAATAATAGGCACAAGTAAACAGGCATACAAGCACAGGAAGCTTGAAGATATCAGAGCTGCAGAGCTGCATGTGTGTGCTCTGTTGTAAGCGAAACCAAACTGGATTGCATGACACACTTCCTCGCTAGTGATATCATGCTGCAATTCCTTAAAGGCATTTTGCAACAGAGATTATAATTGGGCAAGCTCCAGAGGCCAGAATTGGAAGAAGCCAGAGATCTCGGAGGGTTATCTGGTGAAGGGCACAGAGATAGGAAGGGGCAAGGTCATGGAGCGCTTTGAATGCAAAGATGAGAATTTTAAGGTGGAGATGTTGCTCAGCTGAGAGCAATGCAGTTTGCTGAACATAACAGTAATGGATGAATGGGATTTGTTCAAGTCAGAATGTTATCCATGTGTCCACAGCTGAAACAGTATTCAAGAAACTCAAAGAAGACTATGCTGTAGTGGTAATGTCACTGAGCGAGTAATCCATTGCCCTGGGAACAAGAGTTCAAATCCCACCATGGCAAATGGTGGAATTTAAATTTAATCGATGAAAGCTAGTCTCAGTAACGGTGACCATGAAACTATCAACAATTGTTGTAAAAGACCATCTGGTTCACTAATGTCCTTTAGGGAAGGAAATCTGCCACCCTTGCCTGGTCTGGCCTACATATGACTCCAGACCCACAGCAATGGGGTTGACTCTTAACACCCTCTGAAAAGGCTGAACAAGCCATTCATTCAAAGGCAATTAAGGATCGACAACAAATGCTGGCCTTTCCAGTGACACCCTCACTTTATGAAAGAATAAAAAGAAACAACATCTAGAACAAAGAGGTCTACTTAATTGGCAACCTATCTGCAGTGTTAAACATCCACAGTGGCAGCAGTGTGTACCATCTACAAGATTCACTGCAGCAACGCACCAAGGCTCCTTCAACAGCACCTTCCAAACACGCGACCTCTAAGAAGAACAAGGGCAGTAGACGTAATAGGAGCATCGTTACCTCCAAGTTCCCCTCCATGCCACATAATGGGATGTGAGCTTCGCTGGCTGGACCAGCATTTATTGCCCATCCCTAGTTGACCTTGAGAAGGTGGTGGTGAGTTGCCTTCTTGAACCACTGCAGTTCATGTGGTGTAGGTACACCCACAGTGTTGTTAGGAAGGGAGTTCCAGGATTTTGACCCAGCGACAGTGAAGGAATGGTGATATATTTCCAAGTCAGGATGGTGAGGGTCTTGGAGGGGAACTTCCATGTGGTGGTGTTCCCATCTACCTGCTGCCCTTGTTTTTCTAGATGGTAATGGTCATGGGTTTGGTAGATGCTGTTGAAGAAGCTTTAGCGAATTCCTGCAGTGTATCTTGTAGATGGTACAGACTGCTACTTCTGTGCATCGGTGGTGGAGAGAGTGAATGTTTGTGGATGTGGTGCCAATCAAGCTGGGTGCTTTGTCCTGGATGGTACCAAGCTTCTTGAGTGTTGTTGGAGCTGCACTCATTCAGGAAAGTGGGGCGTATTCCATCACACTCCTGACTTATGCCTTGTGGATGGTGGGCAGGACTTGGGGAGTCAGGAGGTGAGTTACTCATCGCACGATTCCTAGCCTCTGATCTGCTTTTGTAGCCACAGTATTTATATGGCTAGCTCAGTTCAGTTCCTGGTCAATGGCAACCCCCAGGATGTTGTTAGTGCGGGATTCAGTGATAGTAATGCCATTGAACATCAATGGTTGGATTCTCTCTTTTTGGAGATGGTGACTGCCTGGCACTTGTGTGCCATGAATGTTACTTGCCACCTGTCAGCCCAAGCTGGGATATTGTCCAGGTCTTGCTGCATTTGGACATGGACTGCTTCAGTATCTGAGGAGTCGCAAATGGTGCTGAATATTGTGCAATATTCAGCGAACATCCCAACTTCTGACCTTATGATGGAAGGAAGGTCATTAATGAAGCAGCTGAAGATGGTTGGGCCGAGGACACTACCCTGAGGAACTCCTGCAGTGATGTCCTGGAGCTGAGATGACTGACCTCCAACAACCACAACCATCTTCCTTTATGCTGGGTATGACTCCAACCAGTGGAGAGTTTTCCCTCTGATTCCAGTTTTGCGAGGGCTCCTTGATGCCGCACTCGGTCAAATGCTGCCTTGATGTCAAGGGCAGTCACTCTCACCTCATCTTGAGAGTTCAGCTCATTTTTCCATATTTAAACCAAGGCTGTAACGAGGTCAGGAGCTGAGTGGCCCTGGCGGAACCCAAACTGGGCATCAGTGAGCAGTTTATTGCTAAGCAAGTGCCGCTTGATAGCACTGTTGATGTTCCCTTCCATTACTTTACTGATGATGGAGAGGTAATTGGCCAGGTTGGATTTGTCCTGCTTTTTGTGTGCGGGACACTCCACTCCTGGGCAATTTTCCACATAGCCGGGTAGATGTCAGTGTTATAGCTGTACTGGAACAGCTTGGCTAGGGGTGCGGCAAGTTCTGGAGCACCAGTCTTCAGTACTATTGCCGGAATATTGTCAGGACCCACAGCCTTTGCAGTATCCAGTGCCTTCAGCTGTTTCTTGATATCACGTGGAGTGAATCGAATTGGCTGAAGACTGGCATCCGTGATGCTGGGGACCTCTGGAAGAGGCAGAGATGGATCATCCACTCAACACTTCTGGTTGAAGATTGTTGCAAATGCTTCAGCCTTATCTGTTGCACTGATGCGCTGGGCTCCTCCATCACTTGATGATGGGGATATTTGTGGAGACTCCTCCTCCAGTGATTTGTTTAATTGTCCACCACCATTCATGACTGGATGTGGCAGGACTACAGAGCTTAGATCTGATCTGTTGGTTGTAGGATCGCTTAGCTCTGTCTATCACTTGCTGCTTATGCTGTTTGGCACACAAGTAGTTCTGTGTTATAGCTTCACCAGGTTGACACCTCATTTTTAGGTATGCCTAGTGCTGCTTCCTGGCATGCCCCCTGATTGAACCAGTGTTGATCTCCTGGCTTGATGGTAATGGTAGAGTGGGGGATATGACAGGGCATGAGGTTACAGATTGTGTTTGAGTACAGTTCTGCTGCTGCTGATGGCCTTGAGTTGCTAGATCTGTTTGAAATCTATCCTATTTAGCACAGTAGTAGTGCCATACAACATGATGGAGGGTATCCTCGATGTGAAAGCGAGATTTCATCTCCACAATGACTGTGTGGTGGTCACTACTATTGATACTGTCATGGACAGATGCATCTGCAGCAGACAGGTTGGTGAGGATGAGGTCAAGTATGTTTTTCCCCTCACCACCTGCCACAGATCCAGCCTAGCAGCTATGGCCAGCAGTAGTGCTGCTGGGCCACCCTTAGTGATGGGCATTGAAGTACACAGAGTGCATTCTATGCCCTTGCCAACCTCAGTGCTTCCTCCAAGGAGGAGTACTGATACACAAGCTGAGGGAGGGCAGTATGTGGTAATCAGCAGGATGTTTCCTTGCCCATAAAAATAAAAACAAAAAACTGCGGATGCTGGAAATCCAAAACAAAAACAGAATTACCTGGAAATACTCAGCAGGTCTGGCAGCATCAGCGGAGAAGAAAAGAGTTGACGTTTCGAGTCCTCATGACCCTTCGGCAGAACTAGGTGAATCCAAGGAGAGAGGTGAAATATAAGCTGGTTTAAGGTGTGGTGGCGGGTGGCGGTGGGGGGGGGGGGGTGTTGGGGGTGGGGGTGGTGTTGGGTGGGGGGGGTGGGTGAGAAGAGGAGGGAGTTGGTGTGGTTGTAGGGACAAACAAGCAGTGATAGGAGCAGATCATCAAAAGATGTCACAGACAAAAGAACAAAAGAACACAGAGGTGTTGAAGTTGGTGATATTATCTAAACGAATGTGCTAATTAAGAATGGATGGTAGGGCACTCAAGGTATAGCTCTAGTGGGGGTGGGGGGAGCATAAAAGATTTAAAAATATTTAAAAATAATGGAAATAGGTGAGAAAAGAAAAATCTATATAAATTATTGGAAAAAACAAAAAGAAGGGGGAAGAAACAGAAAGGGGGTGGGGATTGAGGAGGGAGGTCAAGACCTAAAATTGTTGAATTCAATATTCAGTCCGGAAGGCTGTAAAGTGCCTAGTCGGAAGATGAGGTGCTGTTCCTCCAGTTTGCGTTGGGCTTCATTGGAACAATGCAGCAAGCCTGATGATGATGATGTTGGTGGTGGTGGTGTCGGGGACATTATCTATAAGGTATGATTCCGTGAGGATGACTATGTTGCTTGACTAGCCTGTGAGGCTGCTCTCCCAGTTTTGGCACATAGCCCCCACGTGTTAGTAAGGAGGACATTTCAGGGTCAACAGGGCTGAGATTGCCATCGTCATTTCCAGTGCCTAGGTCAATGCTGAGTGGTCCGTCCAGGTTCATTCCTTGTTTGTGACTTTGTAGTGGTTTGTTACAATTCAGAGGGCAAGTTAAGAGTCAACTGGGTCTGGGGTCACATGCCAGACCCTTCCATAAAGGGGCATTAGTGAACCAGATGGGGTTTTTACAACAGTCACTTCATGGTCATCATTAGTATTTGAATTCCAGATGTTTATTGAATTCAAATTCCACCATCTGCCATGGTGGGATTTGAACCCAGGTCCCCTAGAGTATGATCCTAGGTCTCTGCATTACTAGGCCAACGACAATACCACAACGCCATCACCTCCCCCAAAGGCAGTATCCCCTTCCCCAAACTATATCACTTTTTTATCATCCTCGCGTCTAGATCCTGGAACTCCCTCTCTAACAGTGCTGTGGGTATAACAACACCGTGCAGGCTGCAGCGGCTCAAGGAGAAAAGCCCATCACCACCTTCTCAAGATGCAAATAGGAAGGGGGAATAAGTGCCAGTAAAAGAGATTGGAAATCTTGAGAGGTTGAAAGAATTTCTCAGATGCAGCTTTCAAAGCCTGAGTTCAGGCAGCTACAGGTCCCACTGCCCTTTCTAAACACATCGACATCCTACTTAACGATCGGGGCAAATGAGATGGAACTGGGCGGGGTTTCTGAGGGATGACAGGAAAAGAAGCCAATCCTAGCAAAATGTTGGAATGACAGCGGAAAGGGGCAAAGATTTAGCAAAACCGTGACCCTCCCTAAAATTCTGACCCCAGGATCCATTTACACCCTTGCTGCCGTATCCCCTTCCCCCACCCAGGCTGTTTTGGGACCTTCACTTGTAACTAAACCAGTGCACTGGGAAAGACCATGGACGGCCGGTTTATAAATGGGACGTAGGAACAGGAGGAGGCCATTCAGCCCTCGAGCCTGTTCCGCCATTCAATTCAGTTGTGGTTGGCCTGCACTTCAAACCCCTTCACTCGTCTTTACTGTAGAATTTCCCAGTCCTTATAGTTAATTCTGCAATCATTTTTAAATTGAATTCTGCCCCTTTAACTATGCATGTTTTAAACTAATCCTACCATATCTTGAATCTTTGCCTATGCTTTTGGACATCACACAGGAGTGGCAGTGCTGTGTACCAAACAGAAGATGGGGCTGTTGGCTGAGCACTTTGCATATTATTAAGTGTTAGTACAAGTTGTACCAACGGTTAAGTAAATATGATTACAATTAGGAGAATACATCCAGAATAATAGTCCTCACATTTCAAGTGGTAACAGAGAAGCATGTCAGGTGTGTTTAATTCTTGTGAGTATACTGTTCAGTTGGTTTAATCTCCATCCTCTGGATCATACTGAATGATGGAGCAGGTTTGATGGGCTAGAGGGTCTACTCCTGCTCCTATTCCTTGTGTTCTTGTGTTTGGTGGTACATAATTTTTTTTGACGTGTCAGTTATTTTTTGATGATCTTTCCTTCCAGAAATATAAAAAGTGCAGGGACAGCTGTACACTCTTTGACTTCTGGGAGAGATAGGTTTAACGTTTCAAACCTGCTTCTCTTTGTAATTTCTAAAATGGGGTGACCTTTCTTTAATAAAACTTTTTAGCTAAGTCTCCATAATCATAAAGCGGGTGTAATTATATTTATTACTAGGTTATAAACAGGGAATGTGGAGGCTAATATGCTTCTGGTCATGACAACATTTCCCTACCCGGTAGAGTAGATTTCTTATAGGGTGGCCAAGTTGTACTATTAATGATAGAGTTGAACTGTAGACACTTCTTGGGTGAAAACAAGTTTATTTACAATATACTCAGCAGTAACTACATATGTGCTTTTCACTCCAACTCTATCTCCACACTGACTGCTGAGATAGCTCGTGCTGCTCTCCTATTCGTTACTAAAGATCACGTGATCTTCCTTAACAAGTATTATTTTAAAGGTAAATTACACACTAAATAAGACCATAATCACTATGTTCCTCTCCCTTTAACTCAGCGATACATATTATATTTACAAGTATATATTTTTCAAGGCAACATAATATTTGCACTGGGTAAAGAATTTACAAGTTCAGTCTTTCAGGTGGTTTCCTGGTACGTGTGGAATGATGCAGCTCCACAAGTTCAGATTCTTTGTCAGGAACCTCCTTTCCTGGAGTTGTCTGAATATCAGGTGCTTCGGTGGGCACTTGCAGTTCTGTATCCTCAACTCTTACAGGAATATCAGACGTATCAGTCCTGGGTTGAGTATCCTCAACAGGAAACGCAGACCCGGTCATGGTCACTGGTGGAACCAAATCTTGGTAATTTGTCTCTATCTTACTTAAATGGTCCACATGTTTCTGGATGATCTGGCCTTCCACCTCCACATGGTAAGATAGAGGTCCAGCCACTGCACCTATTTCACCCAGTAACCACTTTTGTCCTTCCCTGAAATTCTTCATGTATACTGGTTCTTCCAGGGTAAATTTCCTCTCTCAACTATCCCAGACATGTCTAGGTTTCTGGCTTCTCTAACTCCTTTCCACCTTCCCTTCTAAATTTGGCATTATTAAGCTCAATCTTGTCCTGAGACGGTGTTCCAACAATAACTCCGCAGGTGTGACACCTGTTGTTGTGTGAGGGGTAGTCCTGTAATGAAAAAGAAAGTGTGCTAGCTTGGTTAGCATTCTCATGCCTGCCTTGAACGTTTGAACCACCTTTCGGCCAGTCCATTTGAGGAAGGGTGGGTATGGTGCAGTTTTCTCATGTGTGATATCTTTGAGACTGATAAACCATTGAAACTCAACACTCGTAAAAGCCATGCCTTTGATGGAAATGACTACTTCTGGTAGTCTGTGAATGACAAAACTCTGAGGTAGCTTCTCAATTGTAGGGGCTGATGTTGGTGACTTCACCTCATATACATCCAACCATTTTGAATGGGCATCGACAAGGAGCAGAAACATTGGTCCCAGGAAAGGTCCACATAGTCAATGTGTAACCACACCAGGGCCTACCTGGCCACTCCCATGGGTGTAATGGAGCTGTCACTGGCAAATTTTGCAGTTGCTAACATTGAACACAGTGCTTTACTAAACTCTCTATTTTGCCATCCATCCCTGGCCACCATAGATAGTTGCATGCTATGGTCTTAGAACCATAGAAAAGTTACAGCACAGAAGGAGGCCATTCGGCCCATCTTGTCCATGCCAGCCTGAGGACACCCAGGTGCCCTTTCTAATCCTACCTTCCTGCACCCGGCCCATAGCCCTGCAGCTTACAGTACTTTAGGAGCATATCCAGGTACTTTTTAAAAGAGTTTCGAGTTTCTGCCTCTACCACCAACTTGGGCAGCGAATTCCAGACACCCACTACCCTCTGCGTAAAAAAGTTCTTCCTCATGTCCCCCCTACACTTTCTGCCACTTATCTTGAATCTATGTGCCCTGGTTCTAGAATTCTCCATCAAGGGAAACAATTTTACCCTGTCCACTCTATCTATTCCCCTCATAATTTTGTACACCTCAATCAAGTCACCTCTCAGCCTTCTTTGTTCTAAGGAAAATAGCCCCAACTTATCTAATCTCTCCTCATAGCTACACTTTTCTAACCCTGGCAACATTCTTGTAAAGTTCCTCTGCACTCTCTCCAGAGCTATTACGTCCTTCCTGTAATGTGGTGACCAGAACTGCACACAATACTCCAGTTGTGGCCTCACCAGTGTTTTATACAATTCCAACATTATATCCTTATTTTTATATTCTATACCTCTGCCAATGAATGGGAGCATTCCATAAGCCTCCTTTACAACCTTGTCTACTTGAACTGCTGTCTTCAGGGATCTGTGTACTTGTACGCCAAGATCTCTCACTTCATCTACCCCTCTTAGTATATTTCCATTTATTGTGTAATCCCTGTTTGACCTCCCTAAATGTATGACCTCACATTTCTCTATGTTAAAATCCATCTGCCACTTTACCGCCCACTCCACCAACCCATCTATATCATTTTGGAGATTATGGCTATCCTCTACACTATCCACTACTCAACCAATCTTTGTGTCATCTGCAATTTTCCCAATCGTGCCCCCCACGTTCACATCCAAATCGTTAATATATAACACAAATAGCAAGGGTCTCAATAGTGAGCCCTGTGGAACACCACCTGAGACAACTTTCTATTCACAAGGGCATCCATCAACCATTACCCTTTGTTTCCTGTTACAAAGCCAACCTTTTATCCAGTTTGCCACATTACCCTGAATCCCATGGGCTTTTACTTTCCTGACCAATCTGCCATGTGGGACCTTGTCAAATGCCTTGTTAAAATCCATGTACACAACATCCACTGCACTACCTTCATCAACCCTTCTTGTCACTTCCTCAAAGAATTCAATCAAATTTGTGAGGTAAGACCTTCCTTTGACAAATCCATGCTGATCATCCCTGACTAGTCCATGCCTTTCCACATGACAGTTAATCTGATCTCTCAGGATTGATTCTAGTAATTTGCTCACCACCGATGTAAGATTAACTGGCCTATAATTGTTTGGCATTTCCTTTGGTCCCTTTTTAAACAATGGAACTATGTTTGCATTTCTCCAGTCCTCCGGTACCTCTCCTGTATCTAATGAAGATTGGAAAATCATCCTCAGAGCATCTGCTATCTCGTCCCTGACATCCTTCAGCAGCCTCGGAAACAATCCATCTGGCCCTGGTGACTTATCAACTTTCAAGGATTTCAACCCTTCGAGTACTTCCTCTCTCTTTATGACTATCCCGTCCAATATCTCGCAGTGTTCCTCCTGGACTATATCCACATCTTCCCTTTCCTTTGTAAACACGGAGACAAAATATTCATTCAAAACCCTTCCCACAGCCTCTGCATCTGCACACAAGTTTCCATCTTCATCTCTGATAGGTCCCACTTTTTCCTTAACTAACCTTTTAGCATTAATGTATTGGTAAAACATCTTTGCATTATCTTTAACTTTACTCGCTAATTTTTTTCATGCCCTCTCTTCGCTTTCCTTATTTTCTTTTTTACTTCATCCCTGCACTTCCTATATTTGTCTAGGCTTTCTGCAGGGCTTAGTTCTTTGTGTCTATTGTATGCTTTCCTTTTCTGTTTAATCTTTACCTGTATTCCTCTAGATAACCAGGGGCGTCTAGATTTGGCAGTACCACTCTTATTTTTGTAGGGGACATGTCTACTTTGTACAATTAGGATCTCGCTTTTTAGTGCTTCCCACTGGTTTTCCATTGTTTTATCCTCCAGTAGTACTGTCCAGTCCACCTCAGCCAAGTCCCTTCTCATTTCTGCAAAATTTGCCTTCCCCCAGTTCAAGACTTTTACTCCTGCCTTATCGCTGTCTTTTTCCATGGTAATGCTAAATCTAACTGAGTTATGATTCACTGTCCCTGGTATGGTTGCCAACTGTCACTTCACCCGCTTGCCCTTCTTTGTTCTCCAAGACTAGGTCTAGAATTGCATCTCCTCTCATTTGGTTTGTCACTAATTGGTTGAAAAAATTCTCCTGGACACACTGTATGAATTTTTCTCCCTCAGTGCCCCTTATATTGTTTGAATACCGGTTGATATTAGGATAGTTGAAGTCTCCCACTATTATTGTCCTCTTGTTCTTACAAGCAGAAATTTGCCTATGTATTTGTTCTTCTATCTCCCTTTCACTATTTGGGGGTCTGTAGTATATTGCCAGTAGTGTGACTGCCCCTTTTTTTATTTCTAAGCTCAGTCCATAAAGCCTTGTTTGTTGACCCAATTAGTATATCATCCCTTCTCACGACTGGAATTGATTCTTTAACCATTAGTGCTACCCCCCTCCTTTTTTTTATCTCCTACTCAATCATGTTTGAAGACTCTATAACCAGGGATATTAAGCTGCCAGTTTTGTCCCTCCTTTAGCCAGGTCTCCATTATAGCATTCGGGAAATTCCTGGATGGGCACTGCGTAGTTCAATTAAAAGTGGCTCCCTTCCCTTTGGAGGAACTATCACTCATGCTCCCCATAATAAGATGCCATCCTGACTGGTTATTTCATGTCCTCTGTTGAAGTACGGTTTCATTTTGTCAGATACGGATCCCTGTGACCAACCATGTGGCACTTTTTTTCATACCTGAGATAGGACTGGGTCCTGACTTGTCCAGTCTCTGATCTGTTGAGCACAAACCGGTGAGGAATCTAAATAATTTAACAGTAAAACAAGCTCCTGTGGAACTGGGACGTGCTCATCATTTTCTTGTAAAGGCAAACGACTAAGGGTGTTGCTGTTTATGATTTGGTGGCCGGGTCTATGTACAAAAGTGTATTTGTATGCTGCCAGAATTTTGGCCCATTGTTTATTCTTGCTAAGGCTATGGGTGGTTTGGCCTTGTCCTCACTAAACAATCCTGGTTTGTGGTCTGAAACGTTTGTAATATGGCGGCCGTGTACATACTGGTGAAATTTCTTGACACCAAAGATGATGGACAGGCCTTTATCTGTGAGTATCCCTTTTCCACTGTAGTGAGTATTCTTGATACGTAACGTTCTGTGACATTGTCTATCTGATGAGAGAGCACTGCTCCCACTCCATAGGGAGATGCATCACATGTCAGCACCAATTCTTTTGTCTGGTCATAATGCACTAATAGATTGGACAAGTGCAACAATTGCTTCACCTTTATGATGAGTGCAACAATTGCTTCACCTTTATGGAAGCTTCTTTCTGGGGCACCTCCCAAGACCAACGTTGATTCTTTTTGAGTAGAGAATGCAGGGAGGCCAATACTGTAGACAAATGGGGTAAGAGCTACCATAGTTGATCGTTCCTATGAATGATTTGAGCTCTTGAGGCGTTCTTTGGCACAGAAGCCTCTCTTATGGCTTTCAGTTTCTCCTCAACTGGATGGTGGCCCTGTGAATCTACCCGGTGACCCAGATAGATTACCTCCCTCACTTGGAATGTGCACTATTTTTTTAAACGCACTCCAGACTGCAAGGAACATTTTAAGACTTCTTCTGAGTTTGCCAAATGCTCTTTTTCGGTGAATCCTGTCACCAATACATTGTCCAAATAGACTACAACCTGGGGCAGTCCCTGCAGTAAGCTTTTCATTGTTCTCTGAAAGATGGCACAAGCTGAGGAGACGCTGAAAGGCAATCGTGTATATTGGTGCAACCCTTAGTGGGTATTAATTGTGACAAATTCTCTGGAGGCATTATCCAACTCTAGTTGTTGCTGAGCATGACTCATGTCAAGCTTTGTGTACATTGTCCCTCCTGCCAGCTTGGCATACAGGTCTTTGATTTTTGGAATGAGGTGCCTGTCTAGCCTAGCTAATTTATTAATTGTCAGTTTGTAGTCTCCACAAATTCGGACGTTTGGTCAGTTTTAAGGACGGGAGCTATGGGTGCTGCCCATTCTGAGAACTGAACAGGCTGCATAATGCTCAGTTTCTCTAGTCTGTTCAGTTCGATGTTGACTTTTTCTCACAGGGCAAACGGCACTGGTCTCGCCTTCATGAAGCGAGGGGTTGCTTCTGGATCCACATGAATCTTGGCCTGCAGGCCCTGGATTTTCCCCAGTTTATTCTTAAAGATGGTGACGTACTTTCTAAGCAGCTCTGGTAATTCACTTGCACTCAACTGGAAAATTTCAGCCCATTCTAACTTAATCTCCTTTAACCAATGTCACCCCAGGAGGCTTGGCCCTTCACCTGCTACCACCAGCAAGGGTAGCTTCCATAATGGACAGTTGCTCTGCTTATGCCCCTTTATTTGGATGTCTTCACCTCCAAATGTTTTTAACTTGGCAGCTGTTTCTTCCAAACTTAATTGATGTTCGCCATTATTCAGAAATCTGAAGGTATGTTCCCCAATTACTGTAGTGGAAGCTCCTGTGTCCACTTCCATTCTAACAGGTTTGCCATTTACTTTCACTGTGACATATATTGGTCCTGTCTTTCCAACTTTCAGATTAAACCACGAGTAAATGTCTGAATTTGTTGTTTCAGGCTCTTCTACATTGTAGATTTCACTGGGCTTCTTTTTTTGTTTACAAAGAATCTTTCCTGGCATTGCCTCATTATATGTCCATTTCTGTGACAATTGTTTCTTTAAACTACCATTCGCTAAATTCTATTCTATTAAAATTATTCTTTTATTTCACTTTTATTTTTCTTTGTTCTTTGGCTAGCGAGGGCTGCTTCCTGCTTCTCGTCAGAATTTTGCTTTGTAGCATCTCTTTCGGTTGAGGTTTCCCACCCGATGTGGAGAATGATGCCAATTTACGCACCCTGTATTGCTTGTAAGTCTCATACTGCACTTTCCATGGCCAGCACTATCTCTAGCAGCTTCTCAAAATCCAGATTCACTTTGGACAATAATCTTTTCTGAATAGTGTCCTCTTTCACAGCACACACTAAACGATCTCTGAGAATGTCGTTTAAAGTCATGGAAACATAAAAACATAGAAACTAGGAGCAGGAGTAGGCCATTCGGCCCTTCGAGCCTGCTCTGGCATTCATTATGATCATGGCTGATCCTCTATCTCAACGCAATATTCCCGCTTTATCTCCATACCCCTTGATGCCCCTAATATCCAAACAATTATCAATTTCTTTCTTGAATATACTCAGTGACCTGGCCACCACAATCTTCAATGGGAGAGAATTCCACAGATTGACCACCCCCAGAGTGAAGAAATTTTTCCTAAATGGCCTGTCCTGTATCCTGAGACTGTGACCTCTGGTTCTAGACTCCCCAACCAGGGGAAACATCCTCCCTGCATCCAGTCTGTCTAGCCCGGTTAGAATTTTATACATTTCAATCAGATCTCCTCTCATTCTTCTAAACTCAAGTGAAAACTGGCCCAGTTGAACCAATGTCTCCTCCTACGACAGTCCTGCCATCGCTGGTATCAGCCTAGTGATTGTTCACTGCACTCCCTCCATGGCAAGTATATCCTTTCTTAGGTAGGGAGACCAAAACTGCATGCAATACTTCAGGTGTGGTCTCACCAAGGCCCTGTATAACTGCAGTAAGACATCCCTACTTCTGAACTCAAATCCTCTCGCAATGAAGGCCAACATACCATTTGCCTTCCTAACTGCTTGCTGCACCTGCCTGTTTACTCTCATTGACTGGTGTACAACGACACCCAGGTCCCTCTGTATATCAACATTTCCCAATATATCACCATTTAAATAATACTCTGCCTTTCTGTTATTCATACCGAAGCATATAATTTCACATTTATCCACGTTATACTGCATCTACCATGTGTTTGCCCCCACACACAACTTGTCTAAATCGCCCTGAAGCCTCCTTGCATCCTCCTCACAACTCCGCCCAGTTTTGTCTCATCAGCAAACTCGGAAATATTGTATTTCATCCAAGTCATTTATATAGATCGTGAATAGCTGGGGCCCAAGCACTGATCCCTGCGGTACATCACTAGTCACCACCTGCCACCTGGAAAAAGACCCATTTATTCCCACTCTCTGTTTCCGATCTGTCAACCAATTCTCAATCCATTCCAATACATTACCCCCAATCCCATGTACTTTAATTTTTCTCACTAGCCTCTTGTGTGGGATCTTATCAAAAGCCTTCTTGAATCCAAATACACCACATCCACTGGTTCTCCCTCATCTATTCTACTAGTTACATCCTCAAAAAACTCCAGTGGATTAGTTAAGCAAGCTTTCCCTTTCATAAATCCATCATGCTGACTTTCGATAATCCTGTTAATGTTTCCAAGTGTTCTGTTACCAAGTCTTTTATAATAGACTCTAGTCACTACTGATGTTAGGCTAACTGGTCTGTAATTCTCTGTTTTTTTCTCTCCCTCCTTTTTTAAATAGTGGGGTTACATTTGCCACCCTCCAATCTGTAGGAACTGCTCCAGAGCCTAAAGAATTTTGGAAGATGACCATCAATGCATCCAATATTTCCAGGGCCACTTATTTTAATACTCTGAGATGTAGATTATCAGGCCCTGGGGATTTTTCAGCCTTTAACCCCATTAATTTCCCCATTTTGTTACTAATATTGATTTTCTTCAATTCCTCCCTCTCCCTAACATTTCTGGGAAATTATTCGTGCCCTTGTTTATGAAGACAGAACCAAAATATGTGTTCAATTCTTCTGCCATATCTTTGTTCCCCATTATAATTTTCCCCATTTCTGACTGTACGGGATATATGTTTGTCTTTTCACTTCGCATATTTATAGAAGCTTTTACAGTCAGTTTTTTTGTCCCTTGCAAGTTTACTTTCATACTTCATTTTCCCCTTCTTGATTAATCTTTTTGTCCACTTTTGCTGAATTCTAAACTGCTCCCAATCCTCAGGCTTGCTGCTTTTTCTGGCAATTTTATATGTCTCCTCTATAGATCTAATACTATCCCTAATTTCTTTTGTAAGCCATGGTTGAGCCAACTTTCCTGTTTTACTTTTGCATCAGACAAGAATAAATAATTGTTGTAATTCATGTTCCTTAAATATTAGCCATTGCCTATCCACTGTCAACCCTTTTTAGTAAGGTTCCCCAATCCATCATTGCCAACTCATGCCTCATACCCTCGTAGTTCCCTTTATTTAGATTCAGGAACCTAATTTCGGATTCTACTTCTTCACTTTCCATCCTAATGAACAATTCTATCATTTTATGGTCGCTCTTCCCCAAGGGACCCCGCACAACAAGATTGTTAATTAATCCTTTCTCATTGCAGAATACCCAGTCTAGGATAGCCTGCTCTCTAGTTGGTTCCTCAATGTATTGGTCTAAAAAAATCGTTGCGTACACACTCCAGGAAATCCTCCTCCACAGTATTATTGCTAGTTTGGTTTGTCCAGTCTATATGCATATTAAAGTTACTCATGATTACAGTTGTACCCTTACTGCATGTGTCTCTAGCTTCCTGCTTAATGCCTTCACTTACATCTCCTTAACTGTTTGGAGGCCTATAGATAATCCCCACCAACGCTTTCTGCCTCTTGGTGTTTCTTATCTCCACCCAAACAGATTCCACATCATGATTTTCTGAGCCAATATCCTTCCCCACTATTGCATTGATTTCCTCCTTTACTAATGACATCTATTAACACCTACTCCCTAGTGGAAACGTTGTTTGATTGGCAGCTCAGGCTCTCTAATCCCTGCCATCAATTTCGCAATGTTTTTTGACACAAGTTTAGTGGATTTAAGTGCTTGTGACTTTTAAAACTTCAAAGGGCTTGAATGATCGCCTCTTTTATTAGCTCTCAGTCCAGGTGTATTTTTCATAGTAGATATTTATCAATGACTTTTTCAAAGTTTTTTTTATACGTGCCACTGCACACTGTGATGTTCATTGACCCACTGTACATTTTCTAGAACCAATCAGCATGGAAGTGCTAGAACCTGGCATAGGGAGCTTGAGGGGACATAGGGGCTAGATGGCGGGGGGGGAGGGGCAGAGTCTGACATAGGGGCAAGAGAGACCTAAGGGGATGGTGGGAGTGGGGGGGATGCATAGCCTAACATGGAGGGTATGAGGGGACATGGGGACACGGGGAGTGGGTGGGTGGTGTAACTTGACATAGAGGGCATGAGGGGGTCCTTTTGAATCTACCCTTTAAAAGGTTCCGCTATTGCGGGTTAGGGTTCATGACGCCGTGAACCACAAGTCTGTACAAACCTGGCCCGACTCCATGAAAATTGTGGAGGAGCAGGAGATACCTATGTCCGCAGTGGAGCCAGGTCGGGAGTGCTGGATGCGGGCTTCTGACCTTTAAAGGCACTCCCAAAAATCACACAGCCCGGGAATGGGGTCGGGAATCCCGGAATCGGGACCCGCCCACCATTTGTAAAGGGCCCCCGAGTCAACCCAACTCGGTGAAAATCCAGGCCGATGTTTCAGGCCGGTGACCTTTTATCATAAGCAAGAAAAGTTGGAAATGTTCAACTGGGCACGTTACAGCTCCCTGGACTCAACAGCTGAGATGAGGAGAAATTTCGTCACCCAGAGAGTGGTGAGCCTGTGGAATTCACTATCACAGAAAGTTGCATGTTTTTAAGAAAGAGTTAGATATAGTTCTTGGGGCAAAAGGGATTAAAGGATATGGGGAGAAAGCGGGAGCAGGTTACTGAGTTGGATGATCAGCCATGATCATAATGAATGGCGGAGCAGGCTTGAAGGGCTGAATGGCCTACTCCTGCTCCTAGTTTCTATGTTTCTATGTAACCCTGAGTTCGACTATTTTAAGTCATAACCTCTGCCACTATTTTGTTTTCTGTTTCTTTGGTAGTTCTGTTTTTTTCTCTTTTTTTCTTTGGGAAGGATTTTCCCCCCATTGGAGGCAAAGTTGAAGGGTGGGCGCGTACAGACGCGCTTCCGATCGGCGCTCCTGATTGGGGGGGTGGCACCATCTTACACGGGCGGGCCTTAATTGGCCCGCCCAGCGTGACGTCCGCACAGAAGCGCTGTGTGCTCCCTGTGCGGGCGGGGGTAGAATTCCAAAATCGAGAGTGCGCTCTGTTGCGCATGCACACGAAAGAGCGCCCTCACCTCCCTGAGGCTAAGTGCAGCCTCAGGGAGATCGGCTCCACATGTAAAAAAACTAAAAATAGAATAATAAAATTTCCCTAACGTGTCCCCTCATGTGACACTGTCACATGTGTTGGGACATGTCTATAGCTTTAACAAAAACTTTATTAAAATTTTTTGAAACCTACGTGAAACCTCATCCCGCCTGTGGATGAGATTTGATGCTTTTTCTAATACCCGCCAGGGCTCCCCTTAAGGTTGGACGGGCAGGTCCACTAATTAGCTTAATGACTCTGCCGATGGCCTCAATTGGCCATTGACAGGTCGGCGGGCGCACAGCTGATTTGGCTGCGCCCCCGCCTACCGGAAAATTTAAATGGGGTGCCGTGATGTCGGGAGTTCTGCCCATCATCACCCCGCGTCATTTTACGTGTTGGCGAGCGGACCCCGCCCCACCACTCGCCAATGGCCCAAGGGCCACTAGCCCTTTATTTCACATTTAGCCGGCTGCTATCATGCCATTCACACCTCTTTGTTTCTTCACTTGTCCCATTACCACTCCCTTTGGTGATATGTAACGTGAAACCTTTTATTCCCTAGCTTCTCCTGCCCTTCACCCTATCACAGGCCTTTCCTATCATTTTACTTTCCAACATGGACTCCCCCCCCACCACCCACCCCACCCACTCCACTCCTTTAAATTGCTCACAGCCTATTTAGTGGTATTTAGTGTAGCCTGTCGACTAGGGTAACATGGCAGCTAGGCCCACCTAATCACGAGAGAAACCGTGTGTCACTCTGCCAGTGGTAGGGGAAACTTCCTGCACTTAAGTCGCGGGAGGGGGTAGCGTTGAGGGATTCGAGGGGGCTATTACCATTGCTTTCAGATCTGTAAATGCTCACCATGATAGAACATCTCCGATGCAAAGTAAACAAGCTCCCTGTACCCAACCGCTGCCAGCAGCCAACATTGGTTTGCTAATCAGAGAACTGTCACCACCCTCTCGCAACTCTGTGATGCAAGCTCTGGGTTGGTGCCCTCCAGGGCCGATCCAAAATGCTTCCCTTCCCCCTACCGCGAAGCATCAGTACTAATGGCGAGCTGTCAATTAGGCACCTTAATGAGCCAACTGACACCAACTATCCCTGAGCCCACCGGAATTTTCGTGGTGGCTCGGGGGTTAAGTGGGAGTCACATAGTCCCGCACCTCCCAAAAATGGCCCAGCAAGCCCCATCCAAAGATGATCCCTGGTGAAGCCCTTGGAGCATTACCAGCAGCAGCCACCGCTCCCAGTGGCGCTGTTGGCAACAGAGAGCTGCCGGCCTCTGATTGGCTGGCAGCTCTCAGCGGGTGAGGTTTTCGCTGCTTGGGGTCCTAAATCCCCAGGGAAGATGGAAGATGGCCTGGCCTCCACCATGGAAGAGATGAGGGTCACCGACTGGGTCTCCAGCTGGCGGGTGAGACCCCATCGCCCACATTAAATCCAGCCCCTACATTTCTGGCTTCTCCCAGTTCAGGTGAAAGGTCGCAGGCCCGAAAGCCTAACTCTGTTTCTACGCGGACAGATGCTGCCAGACCTGTCGAGTGACTCCAACGCTTTCTGTTGGAAATCAACCTTTTATATTAGCCCTGGGACTAAATTTCTGAAGGGCTAGCAAGTTTGGTTTGTGCTTTGTGTTTTGATTGGGCAGGTTTTCTTCTGGTCCCCACAGGCACGGGAGGTCCGGTATTCGGAATGCAGCCTCCAGCCTGGGTCAGAGTCTTACATTCGGCCAGGAGCCGCGCGCCTGACCCGAATGGGCGTGAAATCGCGCCAGGCGACATCGGGCGAGGGTCCCGGCGTCACCGCATTCTCGGGCGGTATTTCGCAAATACCCACAAAAGTCGGAAGAGCGCCCGCCGACAATTAAGAGGGCAATTAAGCCCATTCTCAGCCCAATGGTCAAGGATTTTTCTGTGGCCCGTCCAGCCTTACAGTCCAAGCGGGCTTTATGTTTTTGATGCAACCTCGTCCAAGGGCGGAATGAAACCTCCGTTTGGATTTAAAACAAAAATAAATACCTGGGGGACTGGTTTTTCTTTAATGAGGTCTTGCTTTCAGGTGAAGCACGGACATTTTTTGCAGCGTTTTTGTTGTTTGGTTTATTATTCTGTGGAGGTCTGCAGCTCCCTGGGGCAGCTGTCTGCCTACGGGGTGGGGGTGGGGGCTCAGTGGAAGCGCCCACCACCACCCACGGTGACGTCGGTGCCCACCCTCTCCCCACCCCCCACCGGCGGAAGTGCTGAGCCTTTCTCAGCGGTGCGTCTCACTCTGGCTGCCCGCTGATTGGCCGGCCAGCATAAGGTCGCAGTTGGGGGTTGGGGGGGGGGGGTGGGTGCCGATCGCAGGCAGAAGCGCATTTCGTGTCCGCTTCCGGGCCCGCCGATCGTGAGCGCCCGGTGAGCACAAAATTCAGGTCCGGGTGCCCGGATTCCCAGGGTTCTCAGTCAATCCAGCTTGGAGAAGCCACCAGACCCACCCACTAGGCCTCATTTCATCCATGGCCACTGTCTCATTAGCTCGTAGGGGGGAGCAGTGTGTCAGAAGAAGCGCATGGCAGCATACTAAATGAGGAAAATTGCAATCTGTGACATAGGAACGTAGGAACTGGAGTAGGCCATTCAGCCCATCAAACCTGCTCCGCCATTCAACTAGATCATGGCTGATCATCTACCTCAATGCCACTTTTCTGTACCATCTCCATATCCCTTGACGTCATTAGTCTCCAGAAATCTATCGATTTCTGTCTTGAAAATGTTCAATGATTGAGCTCCCACAGCCCTCTGGGGGAGAGAATTCCAAAGATTCACCACCCTCAGAGTGAAGAAATTCCTCCTCGTCTCAGTCTTGAGTGACGTTTTCTGCAATTGCTACCATTGTCCAATCAGGTATTGAAACGACAGCAGCTTTCATTTCTGTCATGCCTTTGACCCAGTGGAACATCCCAAGTTCCTTCACAGGAACAAATTGTCAACAAAATTTGGCAACGGGCCTCACAAGGAGATGGTAGGATAGGTGGCCGAAAGCATGGTCAAAAAGTTGTTTTAAGTGGCGTCTTAAAGGAGGACAGAGAGGTGGAGAGAATTAGGGATTGAATTCTGGGGCTTAAGGTCCAGGCAGCTGAAGGCAACAGTCATAACTGGTGAGGCAAAGGGAGCACAAGGATGCACAGGAGGCAAGAATTGGAGGAACGTCGACATCTCAGTGGGCTGCGGGGCTGGAGGAGACGAGGGCAGAAGTTACCGAATCAAAGAAGAAAATCAGACAGTTTCTATAACAAGTGTTCTTCCTGCTGTTAAGTTGAAAATGAGCCTCATCCCTCAACCAGCTTTGAAGTGACTTATCTCTGAAAGAAGACCAACAGAAGTAATCATTAGTTGAGACATCACTGTTGGCGCTTTCTAAACCTTTAAATCACCAATAGTGAAATCTCTGCACTATTTTAATTCCATGTTAATCCATTGCATTAGTTCCTACATTTTAAACTTCTTGTGCATATATCTCAATTCAACCATTTGAATAGCCCATGCTTATTACTTTAATGGTTTATTCATAACATATGTAAATTTCTCCCAATTGCTATTAGCAATTTAGTCACTGAATATCTGATTCTGGATTGTTTCCTCTAATCACCTTGCAAAAAAGCTCTGTCACCCATAAATAAATTTTCTATTTTCTTTTATTAATTTAAATACTTACTACTCCTTGGTTACCTTCAATTGCCAAGTGACCTGAATAATTTAAAGCCAAGAGTAAATATGTTTAATGGTAGCTTTATTATCTTTTTGCATTCAGCCATGGAGATAACTGAGCGTCATGCTTTGATAGACAGCAGCAGTCAACTTGAATCCAATTATATGAAGCTTTGTCGAATGTTTAATTGAAAGCAATGAATTGGCGTGGGAACAAACAAATTAGAAGGTTAAATAAACGGCTGAAAGGGTGGTGCTGGAAGTAAGCCTTTTGATCCATGGGGCACTTACATCAGCACAGGGAAAAAAAGAGAGCTAAAAACAAAAAAAACTGCGGATGCTGGAAATCCAAAACAAAAACAGAATTACCCTGGAAAAACTCAGCAGGTCCGGCAGCATCGGCGGAGAAGAAAAGAGTTGACGTTTCGAGTCCTCATGACCCAGGGAGCTGTTCCGTTGGGACAGGTTCCACTTAAACTGGGCTGGGCCAAGTGTCCTGGTAAATTGAATGATGAGGACACTAAATAGAGCCTCAAACTAATTCAAAAGCAGTGAAGGAAATGTCAAGGCTGTAGGCTGGAGCAGTGACCTGGGTAAAATAAGAGTGGGCCAGGAAGGGGCAGATACCTTAACACTGGTGAAGGTGACATCAGGGGAACGAAAAATGGAAAAATGTTAAAGCTAAAGGCACTGTTTCTGCAAAGTTTTCTCAGCAAAATAGATGAATATTCCAAGTATCAATCTATTAAACCTTTACTAACTTTAAGCAGCACGAATAGAAATAAATAGGTTTAATCTAACAGCTGTTACGAAGACCTGGCGACAGAGTGACCAAGGTTGCGAAGTAAATATATGAATTTTTGAAAAGATGGGTACAATGGAAAAGCAGAGGTAGAGCCCTGATTAAAAAAAGGATGGCTCAAAGGCAGTATAGAGAAAGGATCTTAGCTCTGAAAATCCGGACGAAGGCTGGGGTTTTCCGACCCCGCTCTAGCGGGTCCCACCACGAGGGATGCGGTGGTCCAGCCAAAAGCCCACCGACTTTCAGCGGGACAAGCCGATCCTGGCAGCGGGTGGAGCAGGGAAGTTCCACCTGAAGGGTCCGTTTGGGTGGTGCTAAGAAACAGCAAGGGGCAGAAATCACCGGTAGGCATGGTTTATAGGTAACCCAAACAGTAGTTGCAGTGTGGAGCAGAGTATAAATCAGGAAATTAGAAGTGCATATAATATCATTATTGCAGACAATAAAAGCTCACATTGTAGGGAATAACATATTAGCCTGGATAGAAGATTGGCTGTCTGGCAGAAAACAGAGAATAGGCATAAACGGGTCTTTTTCTGACTGGCAGGATGTGATGAGTGGAGTCCCACAGGGGTCTGTACTGGGGCAAAAATCTGGCAGATGGAGTATAATGCGGGAAAATGTGAAATTGTTCACTTCGGCAGGAAGAATAAAAAAGCAGAGTATTACTTAAACAGAGTATGACTGCAGAATTCCGAGGTACAGAGGGATCTAGGTGTTCTTGTGCATGAATCACAAAAACTTAGTATGCAGGTACTGCATGTAATCAAGAAGGCTGATGGAATGCTATCCATTATTGCAAAAGGAATTGAACATAAAAGTAAAGATGTTATGTTTCAGTTATACAGGGCATTGGTGAGACTACATCTTGAATACTGTGAGCAGTTTTGGTTTCCTTATTTAAGGAAGGATGTAAATGCATTGGAGGTAACTGAAAGGAGGTTTAATAGATTGATACTTGGAATGAGTGGGTTGTCTTAAAATCTGGAATATAAAGGCTAGTCTCAGTAATGGTGACCTTGAAGCTATCATCGATTGTTGGAAAAATCCATCTGGTTCACTAATGTCTTTTAGGGGAGGAAATCTGCTGTCTTTACCTGGTCTGGCCTACATGTGACTCCAGACCCACAGCTACGTTGTTGTCTCTTAACTGCCCTCTGAAATGGCCTAGCAAGCCAATCAGTTCAAGGGCAATTAGGGATGGGCAACAAATGCTGGCCTTGCCAGCGACACCTACATCCCATGAAAGATTAATAAAAACTATAGTAGTGGGAGGATTTTAGATTTCAGCAAAGGAATTGATAAAGAAAGGGAATATTTGTTCTTATTCGTTCAAGGGATGTGGGCATCTTTGGCTGGGCCAGCATTTATTGCCCATCCTTAATTGCACTTGAGAAGGTGGTGGTGAACTTCCTTCTTGAACCGTTGCAGTCCATGTGGTGTAGGTACACCCACAGTGCTGTTAGGGAGGGAGTTCCAGGATTTTGACCCAGCGACAGTGAAAATATATTTCCAAGTGAGGGTGGTGAGTGACTTGGGGGAGAACTTCCAGGTGGTGGTGTTCCCATCTATCTGCTGCCCTTGCCCTTATAGATGGTAGTGGTTGTGGTTTGGAAGGTGCTGTTCAAGGGGCCTTGGTGCGTTCCTACAGTGCATCTTGTAGATGGTACACGCTGCTGCTACTGTGCATTGGTGCTGAGGGGTTTGTGGATGCGGTGCCAATCAAGTGGGCTGCTATGTCTTGGATGATGTCAAGCTTCTTGAGTGCTGTTGGAGCTGAACTCATCCAGGCAAGTGAAGAGCATTTTTATCACACTCATGACTTGTGCCATATAGATGTTGGGAGTCAGGAGGTGAGTTACTCACTGCACGATTCCTAGCCTCTGACCTGCTCTTGAAGCCACAGCATTTATATGGCTGGTCCAGTTCAGTTTCTGGTCAATGGTAACCCCCAGGATGTTGATAATGGGGGATTCATTGATGGTAAGTGCATTGAATGTCAAGAGAGTTGGTTAGATTCTCTCTTGTTAGATATGGTCATTGCCTGGCACTTGTGTGATGCAAATGTTACTTGCCAATTGTTAGCCCAAGCCTGGATATTGTCCAGGTCATGCTACATTTGGACATGGACTGCTTCAGTATCTGTGGAGTTGCAAATGGCGTGGAGGAGAGAGGAGGGCTTTATCAGTTCATTGATGTAGAGAGGCCGTTTCCAACAATAAAATCATCCTGTATGCCACTGTCCATTGCTCGCTGCAGAAAATCAGAGTGCCTGCAATAGATACCTAATGGAGCACTGTAATTCATCAATGTAGAGCCTAGAAAATGTTCTACTGATGGGGATTGAATCCATGGCATTCTGTCTCTAAGGAAAGCTCCACTGAATCGGGCTGACACATTCCCATTTGGCTTTGTCAAACTCAATGCAGCGCTGCGAATGTTCCAGTCACCATTGACACAGTTTATTGTGCAATCATCAGTGAACATCCCCACTTCTGACCTTATGTTGGAAGGAAGGTCATTGATGAAATGGTTGAAGGTGGTCGGGCCCAGGACACTACCCTGAGGAACTCCTGCAATGATGTCCTGGATCTGAGATGATTGACCTTTAGCAACCACAACCATCTTCCTTTGTGCTAGGTGCGACTCCAACCAGCAGAGAGTTTTCCCCGACTCCCATTGACTCCAGTTTTGCTAGGCTCCTTGATGCCACACTCGGTCAAATGCTACCTTGATGTCAAGGACCGTCACTCTCACCTCACCTCAGGTGTTCAGTTCTTTTGCCTATGCTTGAACAAGCCCAGGAGCTGAGTGGCTTTAGTGGAATCCAAGCTGGGCGTCAGTGAGCAGGTTATTGCTGAGCAAGTGCCGCTTGATAGCACTGTTGATGACTCCTTCCATTACTTTACTGATGATGGAGAGTAGACTGATGGGGCTGTAATTGGCCGGGTTGGATTTGTCCCGCTTTTTGTGTACAGGACATACCTGGGCAATTTTCCACATTGCTGGGTAGATACCAGTGTTGTAGCTGTGCTGGAACAGCTTGGCTAGGGGCGCGGCAAGTTCTGGAGCACAAGTCTTCAGTGCTATTCCTGGAATATTGTCAGGGCCCATAGCTTATGCAGTATTCAGTGCATTCTTTATATCACGTGGTTTTGGCTGAAGACTGGCATTTGTGATGCTGGGGACCTCTGGAGGAGGCCGAGATGGATCATCCACCCAGCACTTCAGGCTGAAGCTTGTTGCAAATGCTTCAGCCTCATCTTTTGCACTGATCTGCTGGGCACCCCCATCACTGAGGGTGGGGATATTTGTAGAGCCTCCTCCTCCAGTGAGTTGAGAGTAAATTGACAAGAAACAATATAAAACAGATTATAAAAGCTTCCATGTACAAAGGAAGAGATTAGCAAAAGTAAATATATGTCTCTTATGGGCAGATGTACAGGATAAATTATGATGGAAATAAGGAAATGGCAGAGATGTTAAACAAATCTGTCTTTAAGGTAAAAAACACAAGAAAATTTCAGAAATGGTGGGAACCCAAGTCTTGTGAGAACGAACAAGTACATGAAATTAGTCGTTTGATAGCACAGAACTTGAGTCTTGCTGAAAGAAAGAGACATGTCAAAGCTTTTTGTCTTGCACTCATCAGGACACTCGCAAGATATAAGGGGGAAAACAACAGTTTATACTGTATATGAAGAGAGTACTGATTGGTTGGCAAGTAGCATTGCCATGGAGAATGCACCACTGATGGTGACTGACAGTTAACTGCCAACCATTGTTTGAATTTAAACCAGGCAGCTTGACCCTGATTGGTCAAGGCACTGCCCTGAGGAATGAATCAAGGAATAGTTGTTGTTTATCTGAAACAGACACAATTAGCATTAGTATTAACATGGAAATGTTACTGGAAAAAATAATACAACTAAAAGCTGCAAATTCCCAGCATCCTAGAGTTTTAAAAGAGATGGTTTTTCTAAATGAGATAGTGACATGTACTCACTGGAAACATTTACGTGTGACATTATTTTGGTATACTGTGACAGCCTTAAAACTGTAACTGTTGATTTCTGCATCTTCCACCTTGCCCATTTATTGAGCAGCCAGCAAACAGAAAAGGCTTTGCTCACATTGGATAGACTGTCCAGAAATGTGAATTGCTTGATCCCATCTGATCAGTTAAGGCTGAAGCACCCAGTGTTGACCTCTTGGGTTGTGGCCTGAGCTTCATTGTATCTGGACTTCAATGCTCCCGAGTGCGTCCAAATGAGGCCACTCTCCGTGGGGGCTATAGAGTTGTATCTATGTTTAGAGCATTCTGCTCATTTTTCTCCAGTTCTTCCAACAATGCAGAGTGGCACGGTAGCTAATGCATTGCATATTTCAACTCTGCACATTGAGGAATAGTATCAAGTCCCAACTCCTAAATTGTGTCAATGGTGACTGTAACATTCGCAGCGCTGCATTAAGTTTGACAAAGACAAATGGGAATGTGTCAGCCCGATTCAGTGGAGCTTCCCTTTGAGACAGAATGCCATGGATTCAATCCCCATCAGTAGAACATTCTCTAGGCTCTACATTGATGAATTACAGTGCTCCATTAGGTATCTATTGCAGGCACTCTGATTTTCTGCAGAGAGCAATGGACAGTGGCACACTGGATGATTTTATGGTTGGAAACAGCCCCTGTACATCAATGAAATGCTTTCCCTTCCTTTTTTACATGTGCCTTGTGTTGTCAGGATGGCTACTTCATTTGCAACCCCGCTTACCAGGTTGGTTCAGTTTCCACTTGCTGTCTGTGGGTTTGCACTACTCCCTGTAGATCGAATCCTTCTAACAATGCAGGGTTTTTAGCATACTGTGAGCTGAGTCAGCTTTCTGCTGAAGACCAATGCTGCTCTGTCAAGCAGAGCTAAGGCAGTGGGATGGGGAGCTAAAGGAATGCGTGAACATCATTCAACCATGTCAGAAGAAGGGGTCTTGATTCACGGGGCAGTTCCGCCAGTGCTGGGGAAAGAGGGGGCTGTGCTGTTGGACTGGGCTCCAATTAAACCCGGCTGGGATCTGTGCCCTGAAGTCTTGTACAACTAGGGATGTGGATAGGGCTTTAAACTAAAAGGCGTGGAGGAGAGAGGGGAGTTTTATCAGCTGAAGGGAGATTTAGAAGCCTGAAGAGAAAAGTCGAGACGATAGGACAATGTAACAATTTGGGTAATGACAAGCAGAGTGAGACAGAGAGGGACAGAGTATTTAATGGTAATTGTGCAATGGCAAGCAAGGTTCATGCAAAAAATGGTGGTAAAAAATAAAATTAAAGGTTCTTTATCTGAAGGCATGAAGCATTTGTAATAGGATAGAAAAAACAGCTCGCTTGATTGGCACCACATCCACCACCTTCAACATTCACTCCCCCCACCACCGATGCACTGTAGCAGCAGTGTGTACCATCTACAAGATGCACTGCAGCAACTCACCAAGGCTCCTTTGACAGCTGTGACCTTTGCCACCTAAATGGACAAGGGCAGCAGACACATGGGAACACCACCCCCTGGAAGTTCCCTCCAAGCCATTCACCATCCTGACTTGGAAATATATCGCCATTCCTTCACTGTCGCTGGGTCAAAATCCTGGAACTCCCTCCCTAACAGCACTGTGGGTGTACCTACACCACATGGACTGCAGCGATTCAGGAAGGCTGTTCACCACTACCTTCTGAAGGGCAATTAGGGATGGGCAATAAATGCTGGCCTAGCCAACGACGCCCACATCCAGTGAACAAATAAAAAACATAACTATTGTTGAAAAAAGAAACACGTCTTTCCACTTTTCACCTTGCACTCATGAAGACACTCACAAGAATAGCAATATAGGGGAAAACAACAGTTTATACCCTTATATTGGTATTGTTGCGAAGTGTCCTGATGAGTTCAAGATGAAAAGCTTTGACATGTCTCTTTTTTCAGCAATATTCAAGTTCGGTACCACCAAAAGACTATTTATAAATAAAAAAAACAACTTAAAAAGCAAGAATTGGTGACAGAAATAAACATAAATGAGTCAGCTATAATCGGCATTACTGAGACATGGTTACAAGGTGACCAAGGTTTGAAAAAAAAATGCACCCGAGTAGAAAATATTTTTAAAAGACAGGCAGATTTGAAGAGGAGCAGGGGTAGCCTTGATAATAAAGGATGTCATAAAGACAGTAGTGAGAAAGGATTTTGGCTCAGAAGATCAAGGAGTAGGATTGGCATGGGTGAAGATTAGGGATAACAAGGGTCAGAAATCACTGGTGGGATTAGCTTATAGATCCCCTAATAGTAGCTATACTATTGGACTGAGCATTAAATAAGAAATAACTGGAGCTTGTAACAAAAGCAATGCAATAATTGAGGAGGGATTTTAATCTTCATATAGACCGGGCAAATCAAATTGGCTAGATTGACTGGAAGGTGAGTTCATAGAATGCTGTTGCAACAGTTTCCTGAAACAATATATTGCCGAAGCAATCAGGGACAATTGATTTGATCTAGTATTGTGCAGTGATGTAGGGTAATTAGTAATGTCATAGTAAAAAATCCTCTGGGAAAAAGTGATCATAATACAATTGAATTCCATGTAACATTTGAGAGTGACATACTTGAGTCCAAAACAAGGATTTTTAAACTTAAACAAAGACAATTATATAGATAGGAGGAGAGAGAGGGAAAAGATTGTTGGGGTAAATCGATCAAGTGGTATGGTGGTAGCTTAGTCATGAGAAGAATTTAAAGGAACATTTCAAATGTTCGACAAAAGTACTTTCCATTAAATAAAAATAGCTCATCGAGAAAGATACATCTGTGACTTACTGGGAAAGTTAGGGATAGTACTAGATTAAAAAAAAGGTGTATAATGTTGCAAAGAAGAATAGTTAGCTGAGGATCGGGAGAGTTTTAGAAACCAACAAAGGCCAACTAAAAGTTGATTTAAAAATCGAAAATAAGAGTAAATTAGCCAGGAATATTAAAAACAGGTTGTAAGATCTTTTGCAAGTATATAAAAAATATTAACTAAAGAAAATATTGATCCCTTAGAGGCAGAGACAGGAGAAATTATCATGGGAAATGAGGAATTGTACAAGTATTTGTTTCTGTCTTCACAGTAGGAGATATGCATTACTTATCAGAAATAGAGGGTAAACAAGAGGCTAATAAGAGAGAGCTAGATAAAGTAATTAATATCAGCAGAGAAAAAGTATTAGAGAAACTTTAGGGGCAGGATCTTCTGTTCAGCAAGCTGGGCTGGGGTCCGCTCGCCAACGTGTAAAATGACTTAATCGGCCCGCCCATGACCGGGGAGGCGCCGATTGAGAACCCACCCACCTGTGCCCGTTCCCACACATCCCCCTCCAACGGTGGGGTGAAAGTGTTGGCCGCACAGAAGATTCTGCCCTAGGAGTTAAAATTTGACAAACCCCCAGGAACTGATTACCTACGTCCTGGCATTCTAAAGGAGAAGGTGCAGAGGTAGTGAGTGCACTGGTTGTGAGGCACTGATGCAGGAACCCTCAACTCATTTAAAAGGTATCCGGATAGGCACCTGATGTGCCGGACCCTGCAGGGCTACAGACCAAAGGCTGGAAAGTGGGTCTAGGCTGGGCCGCTCATTTCCCGGCTGGTGCTGACACGATGGGCCAAGTGGCCTCCTTCTGTGCCGTAAACTTTCTAGGATTCTATTCTACGGTTTTACAAAATTCTCTGTATTCTAGAATGGCCCCAGGAGATTGGAAGTTAGAAAATGTGACGCCGCTATGCCAAGAAAAAGGGGAGAGAGACAAAAGGGAACAACTGGCCGGTGATCCTAAAATCAGTCGGAAAATGCTGAACTCTGTTATTGAGGAAGTCTTAACAATGCATTTAGAAAATCTTAATGTGATCAGGCAGAATGAACTTAGTTTTACAAAAGGGACATTTGTTTGACAAATTGATTCGAGATTTTTGAGGGTGTAGCTGGTAGGGTAGATGAAGGGGAACCAGTAGATGTAGTATACCTGAATTTCCAAAAGGCGTTCAATAAGGTGCTGCACCAAAGGTTAATACACAAATTAAGGGCTGATGCTAATATATTAGGATGGACAGAGGATCGGTTACTGGGCAGAAAGGAGGGAGTAGGCATAAATGGATATAAAAACAAAAAATGCTGGAAATGCTCAGCAGGTCTGGCAGCATTTGTAGAGGGAGACAGGGTTAATGGCTGGAATTTTCTGCACCTGTTGGTGTCAGGTGTCATGGTTGGCAAGAGTGGACAACATGAGAGAAGGCCAAAAATCAGTTTTACGCCAGCGTGAAACCAGTTTGCCATTGACTGCTTTGCCTGTCAATGGCCACATGGGAACCTTATTTCAATGCATTTGCATCTCATCGTCTTACCTGCCCTTCACTCGGGACTTCGAGGTTAGGTTCCTGTAGTTCGAGGCTTCGGGCAGCACGCGCAGTCGTCAGCGCTTTGCAGACTGCACCACATCACTTTTAGGTAGAGAGACCTGCCCGTGTGTCCCCCTATCTGACCAGCCACGTAAGGCAGTGTTGGTTTTTCAATGACTACAGGACTAGGGCTTGCTTGCGGAAAGGGGGAAAAGTGGCCCCAGGCAAGGGTAGAGGCTGCAGGGTGAGGGCTGTACTGGGGAAAGGGGGTATCCCAGGGTGTGTGTGTGGGGGGGGCACATGTTGATCTGTACAAGTGGCCTCAAGAAGGTGAGGGCTGAGGAGGCAGTCTCCAGAGGAGATGAGGCCAGATGGAGATGTGAGGGTGTGTGAGAGAGTGAGTGGTGATGTCCCTTGAGCTGGCAGTGAGCGAGATGCCGGTGAACATGTGATGGGCTTGTGAGTGTGTGAGTCTAGAGTGATGAGATGGTTGCCTTACCCTGGCAACATGGCTGAGATCATTCACCCTCTTTCTGCACGTTGGTACTGACCCCCACTGCCATCGCCTCCCAAGCCGGAGTGGTGACATTGATGGGCCTCCTGTGGTCAGAGTGGGTGTACAGTACATCGCGGCGGGCTCCAACAGTGTCCAGAGGCCTCCCAGGCAAGCATCACTGAATCGGGAGGCTGCAGTCTCCTTGTCTTTTGGGGCCATGTCTTCCGTGCAGCAGTCCTGGACCCGCAAGCACTGAGAGGTGTGCGTGTGGCTGCAGTTCAAATATGGCGCCCAGCGTGAGGAAGCGGTGAATTGGAGGAAGCCCTCCAGCGAAACGGCATGTTTCTCATGGCTGCATAAATAATGAGGCGGGAAGGGGACGATACAGTGCGAGAACCTGCCATTGGGGCCGGGGGATAAAATATTGTTTTACACACTGGCTATGGCGCTTAATGCAAACCTCGGATGACTCTGCCCAATGTTTCAGGTTGTGATTAATGTCAGTAAGGTGCCACATGAAACACTACCTGAAACATTAAACCTCTTTCTCTCCACAGATGGTGGCCTGAACCGTAGAACCATAGCCATAAAAAGTTACAGCACAGAAGGAGTCCATTCGGCCCATCTTGTCTATGCCAGCCCGAGGGCACCCAGGTGCCCTTTCTAATCCCACCTTCCTGCAACCGGCCCATAGCCCTGCAGCTTAGTATTTCTGAGTATTTCCAGCAGATTTTTGTTATATTTCAGATTTACAGCATCTGCAGTATTTTGCTTTTGTGGTCATAGACAGGCCATTTTCAAGTTGGCTGACTGTGGGACCAGTGGAGTGCCACAAGGATCAGTGCTGGGTGTCCGCTATTGATAATCTATATTAATAACTTGGACAAAGAGAGAGAGTAATTTGTTCAAGTTTGCTGACGATACAAAGCTTGATGTTAATGTTAGCTATGAAGAGGACACAGAGAAGCTATAAAACAATTTAGACATGTTAGGTGTGTGGGCAAGGAGATGGCAGATGGAGCATAAGTGTGAGGTTGTTGACTTTGCGAATAAGAATAGAAAGAAAAATATTTTTAAAATGCGTGAAACCTGTAAATGCTGATGTTCAGGGAGACCTGGGTGTACAAGGAAGTTTGCATGCATGTACAGCAAGCAATTTGGAAGGCAAATGGCACATTGGCCTTTATTGCAATGGGATTGGATACAAGAAAAAAGAAGTCTTGCTTCAGGTGTGCAGGACTTTGGTGGGGCCACTATTGGAATACTGTGTGCAGTTTTGGTCTCCATATCTAAGGAAGATGCACTTGTCTTGGACTGAAGTTCACTTACAAGGAAGTTTCACTTGATTGATCCCTGACTTGTGTGGAAAGTACTTCTTGATGTCCTTGTCTAATTTTAAGGTCATGCCCTTGTGCCAGACTCCTTCTTCAGTTCTCTGCCCAAAGACAGGTCCAACCCACAGCTCCACAACGGGTCGGGGCAAGGAGGCAGATCCCGAATCGACCCCAACCGGAACAGGGATTGAACCCCGTGCTGTTGGCACCAATCTGATCCATGCTGACCATCCAGGGAACTGAGTCAAGGGCCCCTCCAAGGAGTTTGAGTTGCTGTGGCAACATACACGTTTACATACATATTGCGGTGTGGAGCGATGGATAGTGATGGTAGAGTCTCCAATTTCTTTCCATCACATGGCTGACCAGGAATCTCTCCTGGGCTCCTTCACCAGAGGAAAAAATCTCTCCTTCTCAATCCCTGTCAACTCCTTTAGTCATCTTAAACATCTCAATTATGGAAACACAAACTGAATATATGAAACCTGCCCTCGTGATTTAACTGCTTTAATCCCACTATCATTCAAATGATTCTGAGCACAATGCCTACAGGTCAATATATCCTTCCTGAGGTGCAGTGCTCAGAACTGAATGCAACTGTTCTGGATGGGGTCTAACTAGAGTTCTGTGCAGCTGTAACAACTTCCACCCCTTTGTACTTCAATCCCCTTGAGCTAAAGGCTAACGTTCCTTTACCCTTTCTTTTATCTTTTTCTAACCTGTCCGCCAACTTATAGTGCTCTCTGTTCTTGGGCCCTTGTGCTCCTCCACAGTTGTTCTGGGAAGCAACGTAACAACACTAACTTGCTTTTACGTAGCACCTTTAATGCTGTAAAATTTCCCCACTTACAAACCCTGTTCTCTGCTCACCGGCTCCATCTCTCTCACTGGTAGCTATCTAAGCTTGCACCATCCAGAAGGAGAAAGGCAGCAGATAGATGGGGACACCAGTACCTGGAAATTCCCCTCCAAGTCACTCACATCCTGACTTGGAAATATATCGCCGTTCCTTCACTGTCACTGGGTCAAAATCCTGGAACTCCCTTCCTAACAGCACTGTGGGTGTACCTACATCACAAGGACTGCAGCGGTTCAAGAAGGCAGCTCACCACCACCTTCTCAAGGGTATTTAGGGATGGGCAATAAATGCTGGCCTAGCCAGCGACGCCCATGTCCCATGAATGAATAAAAAAAAAACCCTGTTTGTTATAACGTTCATGTGCAGCCTCTTGGGATGTTTCATTCTGTTAAAGGTGCTATCTAAATGCAAATTGTTGTTGTTGTTGTTACATGATGCTTCCCAGGAGCAATTAGCAAATAAATTTTGACGAGTGAGCTACGTGAGGAGATATTAAGACAGGCGTCCAAAAGCCTGGTCGAAGTGGGAGGTTTTAAAGCAGCATCTTAAAGGAGGCGAGGTAGAGAATTCCAGAGCTTGTGGACTTAGGTAACCGAAAGCACAGCTACCAATGGCAAAGGGTTGAAAGTCTGCGATGCTTGTACCGCTTAATGATACTAGCACTAGTGTTCATCTGTGGTAAGGGGAAGGGAAACGTTTTGGGTCAGTCTTGGAAGGCACCAACCCAGAGCCTGTGCCACTGAGTTGGGAGAGGGTGGCGATGACTCTCTAATTAGCGAACCAATGGAGGCTGCTGGCAACACTCGGTGGCACCAATGGAATATTTACATTGCTCTGGAGGTCGCCCACCATGATGGGCGTTCAGAGACCTGCGGCAGGATTTTTACCTCGTCGGGCTGGCGCAGAGGGTCCAGGAGCGGCTGTCATCAGGCCCTGGCCGCGACTTGACGCTGGCTTTCATGTGAGAGAGTGCGACGATGTCTGGGTGCTCGCCTGAGGTCACCGTGCGCTATTTAACTCCTGTTCAGTCGGGCGAGCGCCCATCTGACGAGGGGAAATTCTGCCCCTGGTTTCTCCCTCAAGAGCAATGTAATTGCTCCTTTGACTAGCCTCACTTAGGCTGTTACCATATTCCTCGAGAAATATCTGCCTCTGGCCACTGACCATTGGCTAACTTACCGGACGTTTCTTTCAAAATCCTGAGGGCTCTGGGCAGAGTGGACGGGGAGAAACTGTTTCCCACCCGTGAAAGGATCAAGAATGAGAGGTCACAGATTAATAAATAAGTTGCAAAAGAAGCAAAAGCAACACGAGGAAAAACTTTTTTAAGCAGCGAATGGTTGGGATCTGGAATGCGCTGCCAAGAGCACAGTGGAGGCAGGTTCAATCGAAGCATTCAAAAGGGAATTAGACTGTTATCTGAAAAGGAAGAATGTGCAGGGTTACGGGGAGATGCCGAGGGAATGGCGCTAAGTGAATTGCACATTTGGATAGCCGGTGCAGACATGATGGGCTGAGCGGCCTCCTTCTGCAGCGTAACAATGCTAAGACTCTGCGATTCTGCGATCAGATAATGTTAGGACTGGAGTCACTTGGAAACTAGATCATTTTAGGGTAGGTGGCCACTTTTCTTGGAGGGCATTGATGAACCTGTTGTTGTTTTTATGATAGCCCAATATTTCCATGGTTATTTTCTCTCCTGCTATTTAGTCAATTTAATTATTACCCTCATCATGGGGACACAGTGGTGGTGATGTCACTGGACTGATCATCCAGAGGCCTAGGCTAATGCTGTAGGGGTGTGGGTTCAAATCCCGTCATGGCAGCTGATGGAATTTAAATTCAATTAATAAAAATAAATCTGGAATCATGGTGACCATGAAACTGTCATTGATTGTTGCAAAAATCCATCTGGTTCACTAATGCCCCCTTTAGGGAAGGAAATCTGCCACACTTACCTGCTCTGGCCTATATGTGACTCCAGATCCACAGAAATGTGGATGACTCTTAGCTGCCCTCTGAAATGGCTGAAGGGCAAGAAATGCTGGCCTTGCCAGTGACACCCTCATTATGTGAATGAATAAAGGAAAAATAACTACTGCAGTGATTTCAACTCAAATCTTTGGTTGCTCATCAAGCAATAGATTCACTAGGCTATATACCTTTCTACCTACTAGCAATATAAGGGATTCAATGTGATATATATTGCCAAATCCCTCATTGTGGCTAGGTCAACATCCTAGAATTTCCCACTTAACACTATAGTGAAAGCCCCAGTAGAGAGGACTGTAATGGTTCGAGAAAAAATCCCAATGTCTCCTTCTCAGGACAACTAAAGATGGGCAATGAATTGGGAAATAGAAAGAAAGACTTGTATTTCACAACCTTAGGATGTCTCAAAGTACTTTACAGCCAATGAAGTAGTACATGAGGCGTAATGACTGTTGTAATGTAGGAAACTGCAGCAGGTATTTTGTACACAGCAAGATCCCACAAATGACAATGTGATAATGACCATGTAATCTGTCTTAGTGCTGCCTGGTTGATGGATGACTGTTGGCCAGTACACCAGGGAGGAGTCTCCCACTCTCCTTCCAAATACTGGCCAGGGGATCTTTAATGTCCACATGAGAGGGTAGGCAGGGCCTCAGCTTAACATCACATCTGAAAGATGGCACCACTGACAGTGCAGCACTCCCTCAGTACAGTCAGCCAATGATTTTGTGCAGTGAAACATAGAACACACAATCTTTTGATTCAGAGGCAGGACCGCTGTCAACTGGGCCATGGCTGACATTGCAACAATCTCAGAACAAAATGCTTCAAGTCTTAGTTATCAATATTAGTTTATTTACGTATTTGTAAGAAAATTAATTCAGCACTCTCTTCTCATACATTATAAAGTTGTTGTTTTCCGTTGACATTGGTATTCTTGCGAATTGTCCTGATGAGTGCAAGGTGAAAAGCTTCGACAAAACACCTTTTATCAGCAATACTCAAGTTCTGTACTACCAAACAACTAAATTTAATTATAAAATAGTGAACAGGCACATTAAACATGCAGTCTGGCTTCTAGCATGATTATCTCACTTTAGATGTACTTCTGCCTTGAAGATGCCTTGAAATTATCACATGCGGAATTCCTCCATCTGCTATTTTAAGAAAATTGTTAAATTGATTATTTCAGACTGATTCAAACGGATCCATTTAGGGATAAGCAGACTGCAGACCAATGTTTCAAGATGTGATTTCAAAAGCTGTATGCCTTCACCCCTCCAGAAATACCAACGTATAAGTCAACTTTCGAAGCCTCGAAAAATCCCTCCAAAACCGAGGTCAACTGATACACTGAAGATAAAGGTGAACTACCGGTGTGGGGGTGGGTGGTCGCCATCTTGAAGGCCTCTGATGCAAAGAGTGGGCGCGTCTTAAAATCCCGCACATCTTTGCAACACCGCCAGTATCACCTGCTTGATACCAATTATAAGGTGCTAGTTAGTAAGACATGCATTTGCAGGGCGAATAATTGAGTCTGACTAGTATTATGAATATCAAAGAATCACAGAATTGTTACAGTGCAGAAGGGAGTCATTTGGCCCATTGTGCCTGGACCAGCTCTCCGAAGGTACAACTCACCTAGTGCTACTCCCCCCAGCCTTCTCCCTGTAAGCCTGCACATTCTTCCTTTTCAGATAACAGTCTAATATGGTATATTGCGGCTGAAAAGGGGCTCGATTTATATGGTGGGAATGTGCAAAAACATGATTCATGGGGCTGGGAAAATAGGGTTGTCTGATGTGCTGGAACTTATTCGCCACGATTTACAGTAATAAACCTTTTCATTAATATTCCACCAGAATAATATCTAAAATATATTTGAATGTGTTAATGCAAATTAATAAACTTTACCCACACCCATTAGTCCAATCTGAAATGCTAGATGCAGAAATTTAATTCAGTATTTTAATTCATTCCTCGTTCTGTGTCATTGAAATGCAAATCCCTGTTTGCTTGTGTTGAACTGTTCCACTGCAGACTTGGCCAGCTCAGAAACAAACAGGTTTATATTCTTTCGCACTGAACAATGACTTTATTTGCATACTTTTCATATCTCACATCCAATCCTGCAGCTTCAATTCTGTAACGCTGTTAGACTGCCCTCAAACATTAATGCGTTCCTAGGAGCTTACAAATGATTTGCACAGATCTTTAAAGCAATGAATGTTCAACCAATCCTGCTTCTACAGAACTTTTCTTTTACATGTGGTAGTATTTTCTGTTGACTGCTCTGGTGCTGCCTCTTGTTCTCAGACACGATTGCCTAATGAACGGTGTGAGACTCGCCAGTGAGAGGGAAGGTGAGAGCTCTGCCACATCGCTGTCTGAGCACACACTTTCTCCACTGTAGCTTTAATACATTTACACTAATAGGTTTGCATACAAGCCCGAGTGCTTGATTGAAAAAGAACAAAATCGCTGAACTGTGACGGCACAGAAAGAGGCCGTTCTGCCCATTGTGTCTGTGCTGCCTCTTGAATGAGCAATGCGTCTAGTGCCCTTCCCTCACCTTCTCCCCGTCACCCTGCATGTTTTCCCTTTTCCGGTAATAATCCAACTCCCTCTTAAATGCCTCGATGGTTCCTGCCTCCACCACACTCTCAGGCAGCGCATTCCAGATCCTAACCACTCGCTATGTGAAAAAGTCTCTCCTCATGTTGCCATTGCTTTTTCGCCCACCCCCCCCACCCCCCAATTTTCTTAAATCGGTGTGTCCTCTGGTTCTCAATCCTGCCACCAACGGCTTCTCCCTGTCTACTACGCCCAGACCCCTCATGATTTTGAACACCTTGATCAAATCTCCTCTTCTCCAAGATGAACCGTCCCAGGTGCTCTGATCCATCTACATAACTCAAGTTCCTCATCGCTGGAACCATTCTCATGAATTTTTCCATGGATGGAATGGATGCAATGTGTGGTCAACAAAGTAATGTAGCAGAGGGAGGCTGGTGAAGCCCAAGGAAATCCCCGTGGGAGGCATAACTGACAGCTAATCTGCTATTTTCTTCTTGGGTGGAATCTCCTCCACTTATAAATTCTTTGGCCATCAGGACCATTTCTGAGTCTTGACCTCACTCAGGTCAGCAGCGCACTGCCAGGGGAGATTTTCCGACCGGCAGTCAGTTAGAAAGCTGCCTCTGTGCTTGCTGTCCAGTTGAAAGGACAGTGATGGGAACAGGGTCGCGGGTGGTCCAACAGGAGGGTCCCCCAGGACTGACCAGCCGGCAGCCCCATTGGGAGATGTCAACGCTGCTGAGCGAGAAGGTGAGCACGAGGGCGCCTCAAAGTGTAGCCCCGCTCGGAAAGCGGCAGAATGTTCCGCACAAAGATGTCCCAGACCTGTTGGGGCCGCCAGTGTGGAGGGGGACGGCCACCACAAGAATGATTTTGGCCGTGTCAGCCTTGAGGTTTGGCCACTGGGGCCTGGAGAGCAGGCTCCGATGGCCCACTGACTGACTACCGGGAAACCGCCTCCAAGTAGCTGCTGGGCTCCCAACTCATTGGGGAGCCTGCGTGCTGCTAGGGGAGTGATAAGCCATCTTCTTGACCCACTGCAACTCATTCTGTAGCCATTTGATACAACTGAGCGGCTTGCTAGGCCATCTCAGAGGGCAGTTAAGAGTCAACTATATTGCTGTGGGTCTGGAGTCACATGTAGGCCAGACCAGGTAAGCATGGCAGATTTCCTTTCCTAAAGGGACCTTAATGAACACAGATGGGTTTTGATAACAATCGATGATAGTTTCATGGTCATTATTATTGAGACTAGCTTTCAATTCCAGATTTTTATTGAATTTAAATTCCACCAGCTGCCCTGGTTGGACTTGAATCCATGTCCCCAGAGCATTGGTCTGGGGGGAGGGGGGGAATTTCCAGCCCACTGCGGTAGGTTGTCCCACAGCAGATGCGGTGAGCCAGCCAAAAGTCCATTGACTTTGGCGGCACCGGTAAATCCCACCTGTGTCCGGGACTGGAAAACCCTGCCCTGGGACTCTGGATTACTAGTCCAGTACCATTACCACTACACTACCGTCTCCCCAGTTAACCTGTCAGGTATGCTCCCTTCATACCCAAGTTATCTACTTCTCTCCACAGATTTGGACGAATTTGCTGAGTGCTTCCAGCACCTTTGTGTGTCAGAGTGTCCCAGGTTCTGCACTTCTTTATTACAACAGTGAGATCTGTTTACATAGTTAACCCCCATTCTAAATGTAACCCCTGGAGTTAGTAATGGAAGTACAAAAGAAAAGACAAAATGCATGATTTCAAAATGGGGATTGAATGACTCTGGTCCAGTTAACCTTTCCCCTCCAAATCTGCTTAGTCTGAAGACCACATTTGGTCAGTGTGTAAGGTCACTGCAGGTAGATTACTTAGAAGCAACACTGACAGCCGTTGAACTGATTCACAATCTGTCTGCGACTCTCTTCCTGCCCAGCAGTTTGAGGAAGCTATTCCTGATTTCTTTAGTCCTCACGCCGTAAATGATGGGATTGAAGATGGGTTGGAAAATAGCGAAAGTGACGGCCACCACAAAGTGGAGTTCAGAAGAGAAGATGCTGGGGACCAGGTACATGGTGAACTCGAAGAGGGCACTGGTGTAGAACAATATCAGGACACAGCAGTGACTGGTGCAGGTATTGAGAGCTTTGTTGCGGACCTCCCCTTGCCCAGTATAGAAGGCCACCTTGAAAATCTTGAAGTAGGAGACGATGATGAGGGAACTGTCTGGCAGGGTGATGAGAAAGGACAGGGGGTAGGTGATGGCATCACTCACAGTCACACCGTGACAGGCCAGCTTGGAGAGCGAACCATAGTTGCAGTAGCAATTCTGGATAAAGTTGGAGCCGCAGTATGTGGCTTGGGTCAGTAATGCTGCCACTGCAACGAAGCCCATGGCTCGGAGGAAAATAATCAGGGCCACGGCCAAGAGGATGTAATGGAACTTGAGCTTGTGGTAGTTGAAGGGCTGGCAAATGGCCACATACCGGTCATAAGCCATTGCTACCAGAAGCGTCGATTCACTCAACGCTATGCAGTAGACAAAAAACATCTGGGTGACACACGCCTCCAGGGAAATGACCTTGGATTGAAATGAATACATGGCTAGAATCTTGGGGATGGTCACATTGCTGAGAATGATGTCAATGCCAGCGAGGATGCAGAGTAAGTAATACATGGGACCATGTAGATTGGTCTTGGTCTTAATCAAGAACATAATGGTAAGATTGGCTGCGAAGATGATGATATACAGCAACAGAAAGGAGAGGAATATCAGTAGCTTGTAGCCGTCACCATTGGGTACACCTTGCAGGATGAACTCAGTGTGGCTCAAGCCGCTCCCATTCATTTTCAGTCAAATTTGACACTTTCCCCTTCACCCAGAGAGACCTGGAAATGAGAATGAACAAGAGGTTGATTCGTAAGTGGGATTGTACTTCACTGACCTACTATGCTACATCAAAGGAAAGAAGGCATTTGCATAAATTTACATAAACATAGCCAATACTTCCTTGCAATGTAATTTGCTCTCGATTCCAAAATCAACCCACCAATTCTCTCATCAGCCTGTTTTCACACACCATTTATTTTATTTAAAAATAACTTGAATTTATATCGTGCTTTAACCTAGGAAAATATCCTGAGGCATTTTACAAGTGTGTAAATGAAGCAAAATTTGAGCACTGAACCTCAGACAGATATCAGGACAATTAATTGAAACCTTGGTCAAAGCAAAGCTTTAAGGAGCATCTTAAAGGAAGAGAGTGAACTGGAGAAGTGGGAGATCTATGGAGGGAATTCTAGAGCTCACAGGCAAGAAAGCAGAATTGGAGCAGCACAGCGCTCTGGGAGGGTTGTAGGATTTACAGTTCATTTAGATTCCCAAACCTCAGGAACATTCTTTAAGACTTACTTACACCCCGTCGTTCCCTATCAACCTGAATTACTGGGACCAACTGACTCCTGCAAAAACAAAAATACCGTGGATGCTGGAAATCTGCACTAGAAAAAGAGAATGCCGGAAATACTCCGCATCTGTGGAGAGAGAGACAGAGTTAATGCTTGCGATTGACAGCCTTTCGTAAGAGCTAGGAAATTTTTTGAGATGTTTAGCAGGTTTAAAGGAAGGACCAAGATTGGAAAGGAGAAGTGAAGGATAAGCAGGAAGGTAGGTACAATCAGGACAGACTGAGAATGGAAAGGAGAAGTGAAGGATAAGCAGGAAGGTAGATACAATCAGGACAGACTGAGAATGGAAAGGAGAAGTGAAGGATAAGCAGGAAGGTAGGTACAATCAGACAGACCAAGCGGCTTTCAATGGTGATTCTGTTTTCCCCCCAGGGACACCACACCCTCCTGTAGAGCCACCTGAAGGTCCATGACATAAACCTGTGACAAGGAGTCTTTTTTATTCTTTGATGGGACTTAGTGAGACCCATGGAGCCAGAGCCAGACAAGGCCAGCAGATTTCCCTCCTTAAAGCGGGTAACTCAGTTTCACGTTCAACAGAGTTTTAATTCCAGAATTGATTCAAATTCAAATCCTATCAGGGATAAAAGCAAAGAACTGCGGATGCTGGAAATCCAAAACACAAACAGAAACAGAAATACCTGGAAAAACTCAGCAGGTCTGGCAGCATCGGCGGAGAAGAGCACAGTTGACGTTTGGAGTCCTCATGACCCTTCGACTTTAAAGCCAGTCACATCTCGAACTTCCACCCCACCCACCTCCCCCCTTACACTTCTGATGAAAGACCACAGACCCGAAACGTTAACACTCTCTCTCTCTCTCTCTCTTTCTCTCTCTCTCTCCACAGATGCTGCCAGACCCGCTGAGTTTTATGCAGCGTAACGTGGGTTTCTTGAATTGTGATTTTAGCTCTTTCAGAGGAAGAGGGCACAGACCCGACGGACGGGATGTAAGCCACAAATCCGATGAAGCTGTTTACCTGAGGGTGAGCGCCGATGGTGCCGCTCAGGTTCTCAACTCAGCGGAGGCGGATTCCATAACTTGGGAGACTCAATGAGAAAGCAATTTTTTTAACACACACACACACACACACCAGATGCCCCTTTTTTTTCCTTTAGAAAGCGCCGGGAGCGGGGCAAATCCACCCCCCCCCCCACCCTCCCCGGGCAGCCTGAGCACATCAACAGCCACCCACAGCCCACACCTTGCACTTCACCAGCCAGCGGAAGATTTCCTTGATCTCCTGACACCCCTTTGCTCAAATAACCTGACTCAGAGAGCAAGCCTGTCCCGACCCAAAACGCTCCTGAATTTTGTCCGTGCAACTTATCGCTTAAGCCAATTTCCCACCCACCCCCTACCCCTCTAATTCCTTACAATTGCTTATTAACGTGGGAAAATAAATCTGTAAACATCCTATATTGCAAATACTCCACGCTAACTGATTCAGGGTCAGTATTTTTTTTTTGTTGGACGCTCTATTCTCAAAACGGCAAAGGCCAGTCCCAGATTAGCCCCTTGTTCTCACCTCGGGACTTCTTAAATGCTTCGCTTTCCAAAGCGGGAATGGTCTCTGATCAACCCCAGCAGCGACGGCCCCATCCCAGAGCCCAGAGTGAGATCACGGGCAGGATGATGAGGGCTGGAGGTCCAACCCACACATCACTTACCTTCAGCGCTGAATGGACGCTGAGCGTTTTGACAAGCTTGAGACCTTCGGTGGCTACACCAGACAGACTATTTATTCCTGTCTTGGGTGGTGTGGTGGGGGAGAATAAGCACACGGTTGTTATTTCCCACACCACCTCCCCGCCCCTATCCCCATATACACACACACACACACACATGAGCAGAGGAAGTATCTCAGGTGTAAATATATACAAAAACAAAAATAAAACTGAGGATGCTGGAAATCCGAAACAGAAACAGAAACAGAAATACCTGGAAAAACTCAGCAGGTCTGGCAGCATCGGCGGAGAGGAACAAAGTTGACCTTTGGAGTCCATAGGACCCTTCAGCAGAGCTAAGTAGAAATGGGAAAGGGGTGAACCCCATTTCTACTTAGTTCTGTTGAAGGGTCCCTGAGGACTCGAAAGGTCAACTTTGTTCTTCTCTGCCGATGCTGCCAGTATCTCAGGTGGTTGCCTATGATCCCGGCTATGGAGGGATTTTCTTATGAGGAGAGGTTGAGCCCCTTAGACCTGTACTCATTGGAGTTTAGAGAATGAGAGGCGATCTTATTGAAACATATAAGATTCTTAAGGGGGGGGGGGGGCTGAGTTTTTCCAGGTATTTTGTCTTGTTCTAAGATTCTGAGGGGCTTGGCAGGATGGATGCTAAGATAAAAGATACTGCGGATGCTGGAAATCTGAAACAAAAACAAAAATAGCTGGAAAAGCTCAGCAGGTCTGACAGCATCTGCGGAGAGGAACACAGTTAACATTTCGAGTCTGTATGACTCTTCATCAGAACTGATGCTGAGAGGTTGTTTCCCCTTGTGGGAGAGTCTAGGATCAGAGGGCATAATCTCAGAGTATGGGGGCACCCATTTAAAACAGAGATGAGGAGGAATTTCTTCTCTCTGAGGGTTGTCAATCTGTGGGATTCTTTACCGCAGAGGGCTGTAGAGGCTGGGTTGTTAGGTATATTCAAGGCTGAGATAGACAGATTTTTAATCAGTAAGGGAATCAAGGTTTATGGGGAAAAGGCAGGAAAGTGGAGGTGAGGATTAGCAGATCAGCCATGATCTCATTGAATGGTGGAGCAGACTCGATGGGCCAAATGGCCTACTTCTGCTCCTACGTTTTATGGTCTTATAATTGTGTGGGGAGCCACTGGGAGTGTTCTCCCCCAGACAGAAAAGGTTAACGGGTGATTGAACAGAGGTGTTCAAAATGACCAGGGGTTTTAGAAAGAGAAAATAAGGAGAAACCCACTGATTGAGGGCAGTTCACACGTGGATACAGCTTTAGGGTCATTGACGAGCAAAAGTAAAAGGGGGAGATGAGGATAATTTTTTTTTTCTGTACACAGCGAGTTGTTGTGATCTGGAACGTGCTACCTGAAAGGGCAGTGGAAGCAGATTCAATAATAACTTTCAAAATGGAATTAGCTAAGTACTTAAAAGAGGGAGGAAACTTCAGGGCAATGGAGAAAGAGGAGCAGGGTGGGACTAATTGAATTTGTCCACTTTGACAGGGAGAATAAAAAAGCAGAATATTATTTAAGTGGAAAGGTACTGCAAGATGCTGCAGTACAGAGGGATCTGGGTGTCCTTGTTCATGAATCATAAAGCATTAGCATGCAGGTGTGGCAAGTGATTAGGAAGGTAAACTGAATGTTGGCCTTGGTTGCAAAGGGGAATCAAGTCTAAAAGCAGGGCAGTCTTGCCACAGCTGTATTGGACATTGGTGCGATCACACCTAGAGTACTATGTACAGTTTTGGTCTCCTTACTTAAGGAAGGTTATAATTGCATTGGAGGCAGTTCAGAGATGGTGCATTAGCCTGATTCCTGGGGTGAGGGGTTTGTCTTATGAGGGAAAGGTTAGACCTGTACTCATTGGAATTTTGAAGAATGAGGGGTGATCTGATTGAAACATATTAGGTTGAGGGGTAGATGCTGAGAGGGTGTTTCCCCTTGTGGAGGAATCTAAAGCTAGGGGACACAGTTTAAAAATAAAGGCTCATGGAGATGAGGAGGAATTTCTTCTCTCAGAGGGTCATTAGTGTTTGGAACTCTCTTCCCCAGAGACCAGTGGAGGCTGGGCCATTGAATATGTTCAAGATTTGGCTCGACAGATTTGTGATCGACAAGGGAGCTGAGAGTTATGGGACACAGGCAGGAAAGTGGAGTTAAGGCCACAATCAGATCAGGCTTGATCTTATTGAATGGTAGAGCAGGCTTGAGGGGCCAAATGGCTTACACCTACAAAGAGCCAGCAGAGGACGATGGGCCAAATAGCCTTCTTCTGTGCTGTATGATTCTATGAAGAGAGTTATGAGGTTGCCACATTCATTAGGCAGGGCCAAGTTCAAAGCATTGCAATGTTATCCAAGATAGTCATCAGAATATGATTAGGATTTAGAACCAAAACCACACAGATTTTCTCAGATTTTGAATAAAATTTACTCTAGCCGATTGCTTTGGTCTTAATTTCACAACAGCAACTTGTTTGGATAACAAACCACAAATGCCTCCCATGGTTCCACACATTGGATCCTAACTGCTGGAGTACTTGTCCCATTGGCTGGAACTGGGTCACATGACTCACACATTCATGTTGCCATTTGAGGGTGTTGCAGGTGAGAGATTTCCTGAGCTTGCAGCGTATTAAGAGTCATGGTTAACACCATAAGGTAGGGTGATCACTGTTTCTTGCAACAGAAATGTCACAGACATGATGGGCAGAATGGCCTCTTTCTGTGCTGCAACCACTCTACGGTTCCAAAGTTTTAAATACATCCCTCTTTCAGATGTGATGTTGGCTTGCGATCTGCGTGCACATTTCTTTTCCCTCTCCCACTTTGGGGAATAGTGGAGAAGTGTTGGAAGGGTGAGCAGGCTCAGTGTCAACCTGTTGGATCATGTCATGAAAATCCTGGAGTGGGGGGCTTGCACCGGGAGCTTCTGGCTTAGAGATAGGGGATGTTACCTACCGAACAATCGGACCTCGTGGGTGAGGTATTAACCCAAGGCCCTGTCTCCCCTCCCAGGTGGGCACCAACTATTTTGAAGGAGAGCAGGGGAGTTCTTCTGGCTTATTTATCCTTTAATCATCATCACTAAACTAAATAATCTAGTCATTAATAGAGAACCAGGTTGTTGTTGGCATCCTTCCATCTAGAGGTGGTGGACATGTGGCCTTCATGTCAGGTTGGCAAGCATCATTGAGGCGGAGCCCCACTAGTCTTCTGGCTCTGGCTGCCTCACCACATGGAAAGCGACCATCTTCCAACCTGCGGATGAGCCAATGAAGCTACCTCTGTTTGATCAGTGCCAACTCACCTGGGAGCTCTGCCTTCGAAAGGACTGCAAGGTGCTGAGAACACAGGACATGTAAACATACGAAATACGAGCAGGAATAAGCCATTCAGTCCCTCGAGCCTGCTCGGCCAGTCAATAAGATCCTGGCTGATAAGTTTGTGTTTTGAATTCCACATTCCCAATATAAGGTTATCAGTGGTAGACAGTAAGGTCCTGTCCTTGCTCCAGCTCAGGCTTGGGTCAATAGTACCAGAACAAACAGAAGAACTGTGTGCCATAGCCGCTACTTGAATCATTGCTACCTGAACATATGGCAACGCTCTGATGGGAGTTTTTAAAAATTCATTCTCTGGGTGCACGTGTCACGAGCAAGGCTGATCCAAGATTGTCCTTGAGGAAGTGGCGGTGAATCTTCTTCCATTGCAGTCTGTCTTTGTGAAGGTGCTGCCACACCAGTGTAAGATAGCGAGTTCCAGGATTTTCACCCAGTGACCATGAAGAAATGGTGATAAATGTCTAAGGAAGAATGGAGAACTTGGAGATGGAGGCTTGTTGCCCTTGTCTTTCTAATAGCACTATAGGTATAACATTCACATCACTCAAGTGCCAGGCAATGACCATCCCCAGCAAGAGAGAATCTAACCATCGCCCCTTGATGTTCAATGGCATTACCATGGCTGAATCCTCCACTACCAACATCCTGGGGTTACTACTGGCCACAAACTGAACTGGACTAGCCATATAAATACTGTGACTACAAGAGCAGATCAGAGGCTAGGAACCCTGCGGTGAGTAACTCACCTCCTGACTCCCCAAAGCCTGTTTACACTGAAGAAGCTGGACACTATCCTGGACAAAGCAGCCCATTTGATTGGCATCACATCCACAAACATTCTCTCCCTCCACCACAGATGCACAGTAGCAGCAGTGTGTACCATCTATTAGATACACAGCAGGAATTCACCAAGGCTCCTTAGACAGCACCTTCCAAACCCATGACTGCTACCACCTAGAAAGATAAGGGCAGCAGACACATGGGAACACCATCACCTGGAAGTTCCCCTCCAAGTCACTCACCATCCTGGCTTGGAAATATAATGCCGTTCCTTCACTGTCATTGGGTCGAAATCCTGGAACTCCCTCCCTAACAGCACTGTGGGTGTACCTACACCACATGGACTGCAGCGGTTCAAGGAGGCAGCTCACCACCACTTTCTCAAGGGCAACTAGAGACGGGCAATAAATGTTGGCCCAGCCAGCGAAACCCACATCACATGAATGAATAAAAAAAATGGTCAGGTTTGGGAGGTGCTGCCAAAGGAGACTTGGCAAATGCCACTGTGCATCTTGTAGATGGTCCATATTACGCCCATATGCACTGGTGACAGAGGGAATAATGTGAAACGTGATAATCACTTGCCAAAAATTACACTCCAATGTTTTCTCATGTGTTGTTTTGTTATAATATGATCAAATGTCCCAGACAGCCTGTCAATAAAAGCAGCTTGTTATTACCACACCGACTTAAATGTTGGTCAGGACACAACACTGTGTAAATATCTTTAGAATTCATATTTTGTTTGTTTAATAATGTTGTATATTGGTATGTCCGTATGCATAGGGAAAGTAGCTACTATCTTTGGCCGACTCGCAAAGTGTGTATAGGGTAACATCAAACTGGCCTTTAGGAACAAGCTGTGATTTTATTAGCAATCATGTAAGTCGGGCCCGAGACATTTGCTCACCATGCAAGCTTGATGGTGAAATAGGGCGCAGCAAAAGCATCCTGCGGGATAAAGGCTACCCTGATCAGTTCATTTTGCGCTGTATATCACGCAAATTCCTGAGCGGGCCTAAGGCCATCACTTTTTGCCCTGAAAAGTGCCGAGACTACCTCAGGTTACCCTGGAAGGGCAAGCTATCTCAAAAATTTGGGCAACAGGTGAAGCTAGCTGTTTCACGCTTCTGCTATGTAATAGCAACACAAGTGGTGATGCTGGCTTTCACACAAAGGAATAATTTGGTACGTGAATTTCAGTGTCAGTGTGATAAGGCCGTACGTCTGAAAGACTGGCAAATCATCTCAAACGACATGTCCCAACCACTGTTCGCAACAGGAAAGGTACAGACTGTAACCAACCAGCCCGTGCTTGCAAAACCCAAACCCCAGTGTCCAATATTAGATCTGATTTCGCAATTGCACAACGATTGCTAAATAATCCTCAGTGCGCTAAGAATTACACTGACTACTTACGATTGTCAGTTAGGCTTGTGATGTGGCACATTTGCGTGTACTGGAAGCTAATACACAGGGCGTTGTTCTTAGCAGACAGGAAGAACATGCACACATATTACATCTGTTTCCACTAAACAAAGTAAGTTTCAGCCATTCCTTGACTCATTCCTCCAGGCAATGCCTTGACTAATCAGGTTCAAACTTGCTTGGTTTAAATTTCACTGGTAAATTCTCCATGGCAACGCCTCTACCAATCAGTATTCACCTGCGAACCAATCATCACTCTCTTCACATACAGTATAAATTGTTGTTTTCCCCTTATATTGGTATCCTTGCGAAGTGTCCTGGTGAGTGCTAGACAAAAAGCTTCAACTTTTCACTTTTTTCAGCAATACTCAATTTCTGGACTACCAAATGACTACTTATATCGATAATCTAGAATTGGCACTTTCTAGAGGAATTTCACAACTTGTCCCCCAGTCCAGCAGTGCCTCAATTTTAAACATCCCATACTTGTTTCCAAATGCAGACTGTTCGAAAAGGCAGCTCACCGCCTCCTTCTCAAGGGCAATCAGTGATTGGCTATAAATGCTGGCCTATCCAGCGTTTCCCATATCCTATGAACAAATAATAAAATATTTGGTGAAGGTCTAAATCATATGAAATAAGAGAAGGAGCAGGCCATTCGGCCCCTCGAACCTGCTCCGCCATTCAATAAGTTCATGGCTGATCTGTTTGTGTTTCCAATTCCACATTCCCATCTAACCCCGATAACCTTTGATTCCCTTGCCTAAAAAGAATCTATCTACCTCTGCTTTAAAAATATACCAGGACCCCACCTCCAATGCCTTCAGAGGCAGAGAATTCCAAAGCTGCAAAACCCTTAGCCATGATTTTTCAAATTATTTTTTTAAGAACAATGCCATCAGATTGAAAATTTGCTAATGTCACTCCATTATTTCAGATTCACTTGGCTGATTCCTGAGATGAAGGGGTTGTCTAATGAGGAAAGGTTGATCAGGTGTCTGTACTCATTGAGGTTTAAAAGGATCACAGAATCACTGAATTGTTACGGTGCAGAAGGAGGCCATTCAGCCCATCGTGTCTGCACCGGCTCTCCGAATGAGCATTATGACCTAGTGCCATTCCCCTGCCTTTTCCCCGTAACCCTGCACACTGCTTCTATTTAAATAATCAGCCAATACCCTCTTGAATGCCTCGATTGAACCTGCCTCCACCACATTTCCAGGCAGTGCATTCCAGACCCGAACCACTTGCTGTGTGAAAAAGTTTTTTCTCACATCGCATTTGCTTCTTTTGCAAATCACTTTAAATCTGTGTCCTCTCGTTCTTGATCCTCTTAGGAGCATGAACAGTTTCTCCCTATCTCTGTCCAGCCCTCTCATGATTTTGAAATCCTCTTAACCTCTTCTCCAAGAAGAACAGTTCCAACTTCTCCAATCTATCTTCATAACTGAAATTTCTCATCCCTGGAACCATTTTTGTAAACCTCTTCTGCTCTCTCTCCAATGCATTCACATCCTTCCTAAAGTGTGGCACCCAGAACACAATACTCCAACTGAGGTCTAACCTCTTGCTCTTGTACACTATGCCCCTATTAATAAAGCCTAGGATACTGTATGCTTTATTGACTGCTCTCTCCACCTATCTTGCCACCTTTAATGTCTTATGCACATATACACCCAGGTCCCTCAGCTCCTGCACATCCTTTAGAGTTGTACCCCTTATTTTATATTATCTCTCCATGTTCCTCCTACCAAAATGCATCACCTCTTACTTCTTTACATCGACCATCTATCTGCCCACTCCACCAACTTATCTATGTCCTTTTGAAGTTCTACACTGTCCTCCTCATAGTTTACAATGCTTCCAAGTTTTGTATCATCTGCAAACTTTGAAATTGTCCCCTGCACACCAAGATCTAGATCATTAATATATATCAGGAAAAGCAAGGCTCCCAATACCGACGTCAAGAGAACTCCACTACAAACCTTCCTCCAGCCTGAATAATATCCATTGACCATTACTCGCTGTTTCCTATTATTCAGCCAATTTTGTATCCACATTGTTACTGTACCTTATATTCCATGAACTATAACTTTTCTCACAAGTCTGTTGTGCAGCACTTTATCAAATGCCTTTTGGAATTCCATGTACACCCATCAACAGCATTACCCTCATCAACTCTCTCTGTTAGCTCTTCAAAAAAACACAATTTTAGTTAAACACAATTTTCTCTTAAGAAATGCATGCTGTCTCTTCCTAATCACCCCACATTTTTCCATTTGTCTATTAATTCTATCCTGAATTATTATTCCTAGAAGCTTCCCCAACATTGAAGTTAAACTGACTGGTCTGTAATTGCTGGGCTTATCCTTACAACCTTTTTTGAAGAGGGCCGTAATGTTTGCAATTCTCGTGTCCTCTGGCACCATACCCGAGTCTAGGGAAGACCGAAAGATTATGGCCAGTGTCCCTGCAATTTCCACTCTCACTTCCTTCAATATCGTTGGATGCATCTCACCCGGTCCTGGTGCCTTAGCAACTTTAAGTACCAACAGTTTATCCAATACCTCCTCCTTATCAATTTTGAACCCTTCTAGCGACAGAGGTTCCTCCTCTGCCTGGGTAGTATCTGCTTCCTTGGTAAAGACAGATGCAAAGTATTTATTTAACATCTCAGCCAAGCCCCCTGCCTCCATGTGTAAATCCCCTTCTTGCTCCCTAATCGGCCCTCCTCCTCCTTTTACCACCCTCTTACTATTTATGTGCCTATAAGATTTTGGGATTCCCCTTTATATTGGCTGCCAGTCTTTTCTCATAATCCCACTTCACTTCTCCAGCTCTTCTCTGTATCTACTGTATTGAGCTTGGTTCTCCATTGTATTTTCCACCTGACACCTGTCATAAGCGCACTTTTTCTTCTGTATCTCAATTTCTATCTCCACTTTCATCCAGGGAGCTCTGGATTTGTTTGCCCTACTTTTGCCTTTTGAGGGAATATATCTTGACTGTGGTCATGAAGCTATTATTGTATATAATGTTACTGGAAAATTTTTTGTTTAAATAGAGGGTTAGTCTGTGGTGTGTCTGTGTGTGTTTTGATTGGATTAAAGCCAGCTAATCTGGATGCTTTGATGTATAGTAATTTTGAGATGTAAACACAGAGATAGAGGACATTTGCATTTTGTTGAATAGAGCATTCAAAAACTGGGAGCGAAATCTTGCACCTAGCTAGGAGAGACCAAGCAATGTTTATATTACGAATAAAATTGGCACTATGAAAGGGGTTTTATTGTTAGAAGAGGTGGAGTTCAAAGGGCCTGAAGATACAATGAGAATTTACTTTCAAAGAGAAGTGCTGGGTATAACAGAAGGCAGTTTGGTGTGTGCAGGGCAGAGGCTTGTAACACTAAAGCAGCTGTAAATCTACAACTGTCTGCAAATGAACCAAAGTGAAAGGAACCTCATTTTGAATTTGTAAAATGAAAATGCTTTGCCTGGTGTCTGCTTAAAGTCTATGGGCTGTTGTTGCCTTAGTTTGGGAATTTGTTAAAAGTTATGACAGTAGTAATTTGTAGCCATGTGTATATGTTTAACCTGTGTAAATTAATAAATGTCTCATGTAGTTTGATATAAAAAACCCTCTCGAGAACTGGTGGTCTGATTCCTGAATTTAGAGCTGCATCTCAAACATACCACTTAAAATATAGGTTATGGGATTTTGAATAACAGCCTTTACCAACTGCTGTGTCATAACTGTGGACAAACCATTTCCTCTTTGAGGGTAGCCCATTGTTTAAATACAATTTTTCCTGCCAATCTTTGGTTCCAGTCTATCCGGCCCAGCTCCATTCTTGCCCCATTGAAGTCGATTCTCGCCCAGTTAATTATTCTTGCTCTGGATTGCACATTGTCCTTTTCTACCATCATCCCAAAATCTTACGACTGCCTCCTAAATGATCCCCCACTGACAACTGAGCTACTTGGCCCACCTCATTTCCAAGAACCAGCTCTAGCAGTGTCTCCTCTCTTGTTGCACTGGACACAGAACTCCTGTCGAAAATTCTCCTGAACACACTCTAGGAACTATTGCCCCTCTCTGCCCTTTACACTGCCACCTGCAGTAGCTGAAGGTATAGCCTCTCCTGCTGTCTATCAGGAGTCACGTGATGTTCTTGGAGGCTCCAACCAATGAGCCCTAAGCATGGGTAATCCAGAGGGGTGGGGCTCCCTGATGAAGGTCCTGATCAGGCACCTAGCAGCTGAAAAGCTCTCTCTGTAATTACGTTTATCTGTTTCTTGTTGAAACCTATCTTGTTGAAACCGGTCCATTGAGTCATTGCATTTAGCGATTAGGGTAAAATATCTCTGATCACCTTGTTACTGTGAGTACATCGAATCTTAAGAAAAAAGACAAGACTTCTCACCAGTCATGCCATTTTTCGACAGAATCAATCCTTACCATGTGACTATGGAAGATTGGAGCCAATATGTAGAGCGCCTTGGTTTTTATTTCATAGCGAATGAAATGACCGCAGAGGAAAAGCAGAAAGCCACCCTTTTGAGCGTACGTGGTAGCAAGACATACAATCTCATCCGCAGTCTGATGCGCCCAATTTTAACTCCTTTAATGAATTAGTGGACCTCGTGAAAGCGCATTTCTAGCCGAAGCCATCCGTAATAATGCAGCGGTTTAAGTTTAATTCCAGAGTTTGGGCCCCGGGAGAGTCCATCGCAACCTATGTAGCGAGGCTGAAGCAGTTTACAGAGCGCCCCGACTTCGGAGACACACTCAGTGATATGCTGCGGGACTGATTAGTTTGTGGAGTTCACGATGATGCCATTCATTCAGCGCCGTTTACTCGTAGGGGTCGACCTCGATTTGAAGCGCTCCCTGGAAACGTCCCTGTGAGAGTGGAAAGTGCTGTGAGAGACTCGCCGGCTATGAACATGGCGCTGTTCTTCATGGGGGAGGGGCAGGAACCTGTCGCTGGACCTAGTGTGAAAACCAGCGGCTCAGCAGCAAAGCCAGAGGCATGGTTGGCTGTTATAAACATGAGAAAGCCTAGTAGAAACACTAGGTCAACAGCAGCTCCAAGGTTAATTTGTTATAGATGTGGGGGTAATCACGGATCGGACACCTGCAGATTCAAGAAGGCAGAATGCCATTACTGCCATAAGTACTACTGCATGTAGTACGGCAATGCAGGGTGAAGTCAAAGCAGCCCGTAAAGCAGCAAACCAACATGACTCAATTGAAAAATACAGCAGAACCTGAAGCTGCCGATATCGACATCTATTCCCTGTATAACGTCACTGCTGTAAAAACCCAACTTATCACTGTCACAATCCTGGTTGATGGGAAGTAACTAGTAATGGAGTTGGATACAGGAGCTTCAACCACAGTGGTGGGAGAACACGCATTTAAATACCTAAATGAAGGTACCCAGCTGTCTACGGGGCCTTGATGAGTTTTGCAGTGCGTCTTGTCGATGGTACACGCTGCTGCTACTGTGTGTTGGTGGTGGAGGGAGTGAATGTTTGTGGATGGGGTGCCAATCAAGCGGGGCTACTTTGTCCTGAATGGTGTCAAGCTTCTTGAGTGCCATTGGAGCTACGCTCATCCAGGCAAGTGGAGAGTATTCCATCACTGATTTGTGCCTTGTAGATGGTGGACAGGCTTTGGGGAGTCAAGAGGTGAGTTACTCTCTGCAGAATTCTGACCTGCTCTTGTAGCCACAGTATTTATATGGCTGGTCCAGTTCAGTTTCTAGTCAATGATAACCCCCAGGATGTTGACTGTCGCGCATAGAATGTGGTGACCCAGCTGAATGGTTTGCAAGGTCACTTAAGAGACAATGACTCTGGGTGTGGGACAACTCATCTACCCTAACCCTTAAAGCACCACCCGTCCCGCAAAATCTGCAGATCACATATTGGACTTGTTAGCCATCTCAAACCACATTGAACTGAAGTGGAAGTAAAGTCACTCTTGATCCTGAGGGGCTGCCTTGGTAGAAGAGAAAGAGGTGATTCAGCCCATTGAAACCATGCTGGCTCTCTGTAGAGCAATCCGGTCAGTCCCATCGCCCTGCACTATCCCCGTATCCCAGCAGGCTTATTTCCTTCAAGTAACCATACAATTTCTTTTCAAAATCATTCATCGTCTCCGCTTCCACCACCCCCATAGGCAAGCTCTATGTCATTACCACGCGCTGTGTAAAAATGTTCTTGCTAACAACCCCCCTCGCCCACACACACTATCTCTTGCTCAAAACAGTAAATCCGTGTTTCCCTGGTCCTGTACCATCAGCTAATGGGAATATCTTTCGTTGTCTACCTCATCTAAACCTGTCATGATCTTTTGGCCATTTCTGTTTGGTGGGAGTCCTCGGAATCTACTTCTGTCCCTTGCTCATCCTGCTTTCTACCCTTAACGTCCCCATTAGCACATTAGATAATATCACCACCATCAACACCCCTTTGTCCTTTTGTCTATGACATCTTTGGCAATCTCTTCTTTGCCTCCACCTATCACTGGCCCTTTATCCAGCTCTACCTGTCCCACCCCCCCTCAACCAGCTTATATTTCACCTGTCTTCTATTTTTCCTTAGTTCTGTTGAAGAGTCATACGGACTCGAAACGTTAACTGTGTTCCTCTCCGCCGATGCTGAGTTTTTCCAGGTATTTTTGTTTTTGCTTCAGATTTCCAGCATCCGCAGAATTTTGCTTTTGTCCTTGGAATCTACCCCGCTGTAAATGTAGCAAGAAGATTTACGATGCTGGTGTTTTTCCTGTATCATGGCCAGGATTTTCAGGATGGCAGGGTTTCTCTTCTGACTCTCTGAGGAGTCAGCGGCGAACATCTTCTCCCCCCACCCCTCTGCTGATACTGCCTGCCCCGCCACCTTTTCGTTGCTCCCAGGAGCGTTCATTTTCTGGGAGGCAGGACTTCTGCCCTCCGCTCGGGAGGAAGTCGCACCTCAGACAAGCTGCCCCCGGCAATCTGATTGGTCAGTAGCTCTCCAGTCCCAACAGCGCCAGAAGCTGCAGTGGACAGGACTGGGACTGCAAGCTGGCCCCAGGGCCTAAGTCCCTGGAGTCCAGGAGCAAGTAAGTTTTGTGGGCCCCAGGGCAGGGAGGGGAGGTGAGGCCTTGGGTGGGTGGGGGGGGGGGGGGGTGGTGGAGGGGGGGTGCTAGGCAGATTGCGACAGGGGTGCTGGTGGAGAGGCCGAGGGTGGAGGAAGCACCCGCAGTGACCTTTTAGGAGGGACCACCCGATGTTAAAAGCAAGGCTGTGGATGGAGGTGCCCCCCTCCCCCACAACCTCCCGCCCTGAGGCCTGAGCAGGGTCAATCTTCGGGCTTCCCCCTGCCCCGGACCTCCTCCCGCCGACCTGGAAATTGAGGCTTGGCGGGAAACGGCCCTTAAGCTGCCAATTAATGACAACTTAAGGGTCTCAGCTGGGGCAAGGGAGGGCGGGCTGGCCTAGGCCTTGCTCGTCCTGTGGTAAGATGGCCACGGGCTAGCCAAGAGCCCAGTGGGAAGGCCACCTTGTTACAATCGGGATGGGAGGAGAGTGGGTATAATCCAGCCCCAATACTTTGCAGGCCGCACCATTCATTTACAAGTTTAATTTTCTCAGCAAAACAGCCAATCATCTATTTCCCCTACTAGTGCCCAGAATAAGAGTTGTCAACCAGGCTTCTTTCAATAAACTCAGAACGATTGTTTATTATAAAACAAAACTTCTTTCGATAAGTTGCAAGCACTGGTTAACACCCAATTATAATTGGGAAGCATAACTATCCATCTCTTCTGAAAGAATTCCCCCAGCACATTCACAGACAAATGAAGGACAAACAAATAGTGTCTCTCTGCAGAGATGGACTTTGGAGGATGGGGTTATAAAATAAAGGATTAAGTCGGTAGGGTCTCGATGTTGTCGACCTGGAGCTCTCTCGTGTGAAGATGGGCCGCTGGAACCAGTGGATGTCTGGAAGTTCTCACCACTGGTTTCAGCTTTGCAGGACCAAATGCAGATGGGGGTTCTCTGATATAACCACACACAATTTTAGGCAAGGCAGAGAGAGAGAGAGAGAGAGACAGCTAGAGCAGCCTTCCTTCCTCAGCTTGTTCCCCAACAAAACCGCCTTCAAAACCAGCAGGTTCACAACTTCAGTTTTTTTTTTCACTCTCTCCCACATGACTCCAGCAAGTTCCCAACCTTTTGCTGTTCAGTTTTTCTCCCCATCAATTAAAATGATTGCGGTTCAGAACAAACTACCAGATCTTCCTCAAGTACCATAAAGGTCAGGTGATTCCTTGGAAGAGGCCTGCTTGTTGAAGGTTCCAAGGTGAACTTCTGACCTTCTTCAAAAAAAAATGGCAGTTTAGTATCCAAATGCCCAGATCGTGCCATGTCCTTCCATTTTGTAAAAGCAAAATTCAGTCTTGAGAGATATGTTTCTAACAATCGGACGGATTCTAAAGCCACACTCTGCTGACAGACCTGCCAGCGAGGGAACATATCGTTCTGCCCCATGAGAGCGTTTTAAAGTATTCCTGTAGGATTTTGCTGTGGAGCAACAAAGGACATCTTTCCGTCCTCTTTCCAACGTCAATAAGAGGCAGTGATTCAGATCCTGTCAATTCACAGCACAGATCATTTTATTTTTATTATAGCCTCCATATTTAACAAGGTGACGCATGTTATTAAAACACCTTTATGGCCCGCTCACTTTTTGATTTTTAAAAAATCTTTCAGTGGGATGTGGACATCACTGGCAAGGCCAGCATTTGTTGTCCATCCCTAATTGCCCTTAAGAGCATTTAAGAGTCAACCACATCGCTGTGGGTCTGGAGTCACATGTAGGCCAGACCGGGTAAGGACAGCAGATTTCCTTCCCTAAAGGACATTATTGAACTAGATGGGTTTTTACAACAATCGATGATAGTTGTCATGGTCACCGTTACTGATGCAAAAGCAAAATACTGTGAAAATATCGCTGCTCCCAACGTGATCTCCCCTACATTGGGGAGACCAAACGCAAACTGGGTGACCACTTTGTGGAGCACCTTCAGTCTCATAGATGTTTACAGCACAGAATGACGTCATTTGGCCCATTGTGTCTGCGCCAGTCAACAAAGATCTGACCACACTGATCCCATTTTCCCAGCGCTTGGCCCATAGCCCTAATGGCTATGGCGACACAAGTGAATGTCTAAATACGTCTTAAATGTTAGGAGAGTTTCTGACTCAACCACCCTTTCAGGCGGTGAGTTCCAGACTCCCACTGCCCTCTGGGTGAAGAAATTTCTCCTCAGCTCCCCTCTTAGCCTTCTACCTCTTACCTTAAATCTATGCCTCCTGGTTATTGTCCCCTCCACTAATGGAAAAAGTACCTTCCTATCCACCCTATCTATGTGCCTCATAATCTTATACATCTCTATCAGGTCCCCTCTCAATCTTCGCTGCTCCAAGGGAAACAACCCCAGTCTATCCAATCTTTCCACATTGCTCAAACCCTCCAGCCCACGCAGTCTGTCCGCAAGCATGACCCAGACCTCCCTGTCGCTTGCCATTTTAACACTCCACCCTGCTCTCGTGCCCACATGTCCATCCTTGGCCTGCTGCAATGTTCCAGTGAAGCCCAACGCAAACTGGAGGAACAGCACCTCATCTTCCGACTAGGCACTTTACAGCCTTCCAGACTTAACATTGAGTTCAACAACTTCAGACCATGAATTCTCTCCTCCATCCTCACCCCTTTTAAAAAATGTATTTTTATTCATTGTTTTATCACCTTTTTTAACCCTTTTCCCCAATCACCTCACCTCCAATAGGACCAGCTGTTACTTGTTCCATATTATTCTTTCACAGAGTGCTAACCTTTGTTCTACTACTCAGACACTCTGCTTTCTTACCTTTATGCCACTATTAGCACCTTCTTTAGTCTTCACCACTACCAGTAACATTCCCTTTGTCTTGTGTCCATGACATCTTTGTCAGTCTCTCCTTAGTCCCCATCTATCGTTGACCTTCTATTCAGCTTCATTTGCTCCACCCCCCTTAAGCAGTATAAGTTTAATTTCGTTTCTACTTCTTTTTGGCTCTGATGAAGAGTCACATGGACTTGAAACATTAACCTTTGTTTCTCTCTCCAAAGATACTGTCAGACCTGCTGAGTTTGTCCAGCTGGGCTGTTACCATTACTGAGACTAGCTTTCAATTCTAGATTTATCAGTTGAATTTAGCTGCTCTGGTGGGATTTGAACCCATGTCCCCAGAGAATTAGCCTGGGCCTCTGGATTACTAGACTAGTGACATTGCTGCAATACCACCATCTCCCCACATTTATCATAGTGACAGTGAAGGAATGGCCAATATAGTTCCAATCAGGATGATATATGTGAGGGAAAATTGGAGGTGATCCCCTCGAGAATGTTAATGATGGAGGACTTAACGATGATAATGCCATTGAATGTGAAAGGGAGGTGGCTAAACTTTCCCTGATAGAATCAGCAAAGAAGGAGACCATTCAGCCTGTAGTGTCCATGCTTCATTTCTACAAGAGCAACTCACCTCGTCCCACACCGCCACCTTTTCCTGTAGCCCTACAATTATTTTCTTTTCAGATAATTATCTAATTTCCTCTTGAATGCCTCCATTGACTCTGCCTCCACCACACTCTCAGGCAGTGCATTCCAAGCCCTAACCACTCGCTGTGTGTAAAAGTTTCTCCTCATGTCGCCATTGCTTCTTTTGCCAATTACCTTAAATCTGGGCCCGCTGGTTCTCGATCCTTCCACCAACGGGAACAGTTTCTCCCTCTCTACTCTGTCCAGGTCCCTCATGATTTGGAGACAGTTATTGGCTGTTACTTGTATTATGCAAATATTACTTGTTTGATCAGGCATTTGGTGATAAAAGATGATATTTTTCTAATACCCTTCAATTTATATCGATGAAGTACAGAACGCTCCAATAGATTTCCCACATGTGCTGAAGGAGTGCATGAAGGAGTGTTCCCATTTACTAGAATATTGATGATAATAACAACATACAAAAGCCTTTTCCTTAAAGTGACCCATGACCTAAAAATTTGTATGTGAGTATGTTTTTAATTTATTTATTTGATCTGCCTGAAACAATAGTTGGATCATGTCATGCTATCTGTCCCTCGAGGAAAAATTTATGCAGAGAAACACCTTTGACCACAAGTCCATCAGTCAGTGGTCGGCACGGAACATCTTAGAGGCCCTGAGGGAAAAGGAGAGGGTGGATCCTGTGGGATCGTTCCCCGAACAGACTGTCAAAGTCATTTGGCAAAATGCCTCATCACCAGAACTTTCCAACAAGCACCAAGACGTAGCTTGGCTGGTGGTGAGATAGGGCCTCCCCATCAGATCCTTCCTACACGCCAGGAGTCTCACCCCCTCTGCATGTTGCCCTCGAGGTGGTTGTTGTGGGGACCAGACCGTTGTTCACCCCCTTGTGGATTGTGCCTTTGCAAAGGAGGGTTGAAGAGAGATGCAGTGGTTTTTGTCGAGGTTCATCCTGAGCAGTTCTGTGACACAGGACTCTGTTGTCTACGAGCTGTTTCCAGGGACACACACCAAGAAAAACATCAACTGCAGCTGGAGGACCATCAACTCGGTGAAAGACTTTCTTTGGTCTGCCCAAAATTTGTTGCTCTTCCGGTGCAAGGAGTTGTCCCTGACCGAGTGTTGCAGACTGGCACATTCCAAGGTCCAGGACTATGTGCTGAGGGACGCACTAAAGCTTGGGGCAGCAAAGGTGCAATGGGGAAGGGTCACTGTCTTTCAGGCATAGTGCGCCGAGGGCTGTATGACTCACAATGAATATATACAGTGAATACTGAATGTACCATAATTGTATTGAAGCACTTCAGAGTGCAACATGATCTATGTAGATAACTTGAATATCATTGCACTGTCTGACTTTGTCTGTCTGTAACAACCATTTTGAAATGTCTGTAATGTTCATTGATTGTATTGAAGCGCCTCATGATCTACGTGGAAAAGTTGAATCTGATTGCACTTTTTGTGATGGCCGTTTTGAAATGTTTTGCAATGTTCTTTCAGGTATTTTATGAATAAAGTATATTGTTCCAAAAAAAAACTTGCTGGTAAAAGATAGCTTGTTGGTCTTTTGGTGCAAAGAGTCATCTTCGACTGAGTGTTGCAGAGTGGCACATCCTAAGATCCAGGAACATGTGCTGAGGGATGCACTAAATCTTGGGGCAGCTGCTGCAGAGGCCCAATGTGAAAAGGTCACTGGCTGAGGACTTTCATCCAGGGTGCACCGAGGGGCTGGAAAATGAGTAGAACCCTTGGGACTGTATGTCTAACACTGAATATGAATACACTCACTCACTCACTTTTCCAGAACCGCTATGTCCAATTAAGGGTCGCAGGGAGTCGGAGCCTATCCCGACAGACAATGGGTGCTCGGTGGGAAATTTGAACAGGTTCCACAAAGGAAAGATGTCGATTAAATTGCAGTCTTTTGAAGTAGTCCTTCCTGCCTCCCCTTCTCTCAGAAGTTAAAGGCTCTTTCACAACTTTTAGGCATCAATGGACATCCCTGGATTGGCCTTTGCATTAATTCATGACTCTTGAGGCAGAATCAGCCCAGATTTTCACTAAGTGCGACAGTGGGCATGAAAAACCAGCCAGCAATAGCGGGTTATCATCCACTTCCCGCCTCATTAATTATGCAGCCACAGGAAACATGGCGTCTCGCTGGCGGGCAGCCTCCGAATCGCCCGCCATGCCGTTACCTCACTGTTTCCTCACTCCCGGTGCCATATCTAAGCTGCAACCGCGCACACAGTTCTCAATGCCTGCAGCCCGGGACCGCTCCAGTGAGGACAGGGCCCTGAAAGCCAAGAAGAGTTCAGTGACCCCGTCACTGGACAGCCTTTCGGAGACCCGCCATGATGTCCTCTGCCCCCTCTCTGGTCGCAGGAGGTCCAGTAAACTCACCACTCCAGTTTGGAAGGTGGTGGCAGTGGGGGTCAGTGCCAACGCTGCATAGAAGAGGTTGGCCATCCAGTGCAGAAAGAGGATGAATGATCTCATCCGTGAAGCCAGGGTAAGGCAACCATCTCATCGCTCTAAACTCACACACTCACAAGCCCATCACACATTCACTGGCGTCTCGCTCACTGCCAGCTCAAGGGACATCACCACTCACTCTCACACACACACCCTCACATCTCCATCTGGCCTCACCTCCTCTGGAGACTGCCTCCTCAGCCCTCACCATCTTGAGGCCCCCCACACACACACACACACTCTGGGATACCCCCCTTCCCCAGTACAGCCCTCGCCCTGCAGCCAATGAAAAGCCACCCCCGCCTTACGGCTGGTCTGGTAGGTAGAGACCTGCCCGTGATCCCCCCTAAAAGTGATGCGGCCTGTGAATCCTGGCGCTGATGAATGCGAGTGCTGACTGAAGGTAGGCAAACAAACATTGAAGTGACTAGCGAAGCATGGCTCACCAGGCGCATGTCGCTTATGTACAGTTGTGAAACACATCGGTGTGCAGACATGCCCAGATAATTTGGGGGGGTGGGGGTAAGATTCCGGTGAGCAGGGCTTGCAATGAGATGCTGTAGTATTGAAACCAGGTTCCTGACATGTGGCGGTGGAAACACAACCTGCCACTGATGGGCAGAGCGGACGATTGCAAACTAGTTTCACGACAGCGTAAAGCTGATAGTTGTCCTTCCCGCCATATTGTCCGCTCACGGCCACCATGACAACCGTTGCCAACGGGACTGGACGATTGCACCCTTCATAGCAGCTCCAGAGATATGAGTCTGAATGTTTGAATAAACATCGGGAGGTGGTCATGTTGTCTATCCATACCTCTGTTTTGAAAGAGGAAATGTTTGAGAACGTGCTTTTAAAACAGTTGTCCTTAAAACTTGTCACATCATAATTACATGTTCATGACAGTAGTTAGAGCCAATATAATCCTCCCATCTGAACAGCCACAATTTTGTACATGCCATAAGCATTTTGTTTGTTATTCATTCTATTGATGAGAGTCGTTGACAAGGCCCAGCATTTATTGCCCATCTCTAATTGCCCTTGAGAAGGTGGTGGTGAGCTGCCTTCTTGAACCGTTACAATCCATGTGGTGTAGGTTCACCCACAGTGCTGTTAAGGTCTTGAGCCACAGGCTATGGAGGAACTGTCGATATATGTCCAAGGTGGAATTGTGTGGGGGGGAACTTGGAAGAGATGATTGTCCCATTGTACATACTGCCTTAAGAACAGAAATAAAGGGTTAAGGCTGTGGTTTGACAGATTAATGTTGAGAATTTACATTATTCTGATTCTTGTAATTGCAAATTTCTTATGAAAACACAATTCTTATCTGGAACATTTGTCCTTTTGTCTATGATATCTTTTGGCAATCTCCACCTATCACTGGCCCTCTATCCAGCTCTACCTGTTCCACCTCCCCTTAAACCAGCTTATATTTCACCTCTTTTCTATTTTTCCTTATTTCTGTTGACAAGTCATACGGACTCGAAACGTTAACTGTGTTCCTCTCCGCAGATGCTGTCAGACCTGCTGAGTTTTTCCAGGTATTTTTATTTTTGTTTTTATTTTGGATTTCCAGCATCCACAGTTTTTTGCTTTTATATATTTCCAATCTTGGCACATAGCAATTTTGTTTTTGAACTTACGATCATGGAACTAGTCAGAAAAGAGCTCATCTGATTACATTTTGGATTTCTCTTCCAAGCAATGTGCATGGTAAGCACTAATAATTACTGGATGCATTGAGTAGGACTGTCTCCCTGGAGGAACCAGTGACCTCACCCAAGCTTCGAGTTTCCGTCCTGGTAATCAAAGCTCCCTGAGCGGCCTCTCAGAAGGAACAGCTAATGAACTTGTCCATCCTTTATTCACGTCATGTGGTCACTGCCACTGAGACACCTATTAGCTGAAGCAGCTCACCTCATGCTTCTCCCTTGCGGTTAAGGCAAGTTCCTAATGAGCTAAAGCACAGTCAGAAATAAGTACCTAGTTTGTATCATTTCTATGAGGTGACTTAAAATGTCTAAATATTGGAATTTCACATTTATGGTTGAGTACCTTGACAAAGACCTTCTTTTGTATTGAACGATTGTGATGGGATATGTTCAAAATCCTTCGCTCTTTTTGATGTATGTTAGTGATTTGGGTTTGCAAGGCATGATTTCAAAGTTTGCAAATGATACGAAATTCAGAAGGTCAATATACAATGAGGAAAAATGATAACAGACTTCAGGGAGACAGAGACAGACTGGTGAAATATACAGACACATGACAGATGAAAATTAACATGGAGAAGTGTGAAATTATATAGAATACTAAGATCACGAGAAATAGGAGCATGAGTAGGTCCATTTGGCCCTTCAAGCCTGCTTCACCATTCAGTAAGATCATGGATGATCTGATTGTGGCCTGAACTTCACTTTCCTGCCTGCTCCCCATAACCCTGAATTCCGTTGTCGATCAAAAATCTGTCTAACTCAGCCTTGAATATATCCAGTGATCCAGCCTCCATTGCTCGCTGGGGAAGAGAATTCCAAACACTAACCATCCTCTGAGAGAAGAAAATCCTCCACATCTCCCTCTTAAATGGGAGACCTCTTAGTTCTGAAACTGTGCCCCCTCGTTCTAGATTCCCTCACGAGGGGAAACACCCTCTCAGTATCCACCCTGTCAAGCCCCCTCAAAATCTTATACGTTTCAATAAGATCACCTCTCATTAATGAGGGGAGGAATATGGAGCAAGTGGTGCTGTTTGAAAGGGTGTGCAGGATGAGGGAGTACTGGGAATGTATGTACGCAAATATTTGGAGGTTGAGAATGTAAAACAAGCACCTGGGCTCCAAGGGCGGGATTTTCTGTACCTGGCCACCGCTGGGATCTTCCTGTCCCACCACAAGCCAATGGGCTTCTGGCTGGGGCGCCGCCTCGCAAGCAGCGGGTCCCACCTGCAATGGGGCCGGAAAATCCCGGCCTAGTCTTTGTTCTATTTTATTCTTTCACTGGCTGGGCCAGCATTTGTTGCCCATTTCTAGTTGCCCTTGAGAAGGTTGATAGTGAGCTGCCTTCTCGGACCACTGTAGTCCATATGGTGTTAGATACATCCACAGCGCTGTTAGCACCCTATTGTCTTTCTAGTGGTTTGGCACAACTGAGTGGCTTGCTTGGCCATTTCAGAGTCAACCACGTTGCTGTGGGTCTGGAGTCACATGTAGGCCAGACCAGGTAAGGACGGCAGATTCCCTTCCCTAAAGGGCATTAGTGAAGCAGATGAGTTTTTATGACAATCACTGATAGTTTCATAGTCATCATTAGGCTTTTAATTCAAGAATTTTATTAATTGGATTCAAATTCCACCACCTGCCGAGGGCCCCAGAGCATTACCCGGGGTCTCTAGGCTACTAGTCCAGTGACAATGCCGCTAAGCCACTGACTCCCCCTAAATTAGTCCAACAATATTATACCACAGCAAGGAAGAAATGCTAAACCCTTATCAAACTCAGGTTTGGCACCAGCTGGAATATTGTGGGTACCACAACTTTAGGAAGCATATCAAGGTCTTGGAGAGGGTGTGGAGGGGATTTACTCCAGTGGTCATAGGGATGAGGGATTTCAGCTATGTGGAGAGGCTGGGGAAGCTATGATTGTTCTCCTCAGACAGGGGAAGGTTAAGGGGAGGTTTGGTGGAGTGAATAAGGAAAAACTGTTTCCAGCGAATAAAAAAGTGGGTTACTAGAGGGTACAGATTTGAAGAGATTGGCAAAAGAATCATCGGGAAAAGAGGAAACATTCTTTAAGCAAAGAGATCTTGTGATCTGGAATGTACCGGCTGAAAGGGTGGTGGAAGCAGATTGAATAGTAACTTTCAAAAGAAAATTGAATATTTTCTGGAAGGAAAAGAGTGAGAGGGTTATGGGAAAAGAGTAGAGTAAGTGGGATTTCAAAGGTCTGGCACAGGCATGATGGGCTGAATAGCCTCCTTCTGTAGTGTATTATCTATGGTTCTGTGGTAAAAGTGTATACGAACAAGACCCACCATTCACTAAATAACACGACAGATACTAAAATCAACAGTTTCAGTTTTTAATCTCTATAGTTTAAAGCGTAACTTCCTTTCTGGTTCACTAATGTCCTTTAGGGAAGGAAATCTGTCATCCTTACCCGGTCTGGCCTACATGTGACTCCAGACCCACAGCGATGTGGTTGACTCGGAAATGGCCGAGCAAGCCACTCAGTTGTATCTAGCCGCTCGAAAGTCAATAAGGCACTAACAGCACTGTGGATGCACCTACACCACATGGACTGCAGTGCTTCAAGAAGGCAGCTCACCACCACCTTCTCAAGGGCAATTAGGGATGAGCAATAAATGCTGACCCAGCCAGTGACACTCACATCCTATGAAAGAATTTAAAAAAAGACTAAGGGCCCATATGCTTGTTTTACATTCTCAACTTCCTAAATGTTTGTGTACACACATCTCGAGTTCTTCCTCCTCCTTTAAAATAGGACCACTTAGTCCATATTCCTCTTGTCAGAATGGACTCTCCCTATGCGACACTCAGTCTTAATGATGATCAGGCTTTTAATGGGTTTTACAGGGCTAGCTTTGAATCCCTCATCAGTCTTAACAAATCAGTGCTAATTAGGTGTGTGCTTTTGGTTATTATTGCTAATGAGGATGTACTGCATTTCAGACATCCTTGGTAAGAAGTGAAAACAGTACCTGACTGTTAATTATATCTTGTGGAGCTTTATGCTCGATGACAGCTTTCTCCAAAGCAGTGTTAATCAGTACAATTTACAGTATCTTAGTTTGTAGTCTATAAACAGGACCAATGGGAATGCCTATGCTGCTATGTTCTTCACTTGCACAATAACATGGGTCACAAAGCAAATTAGTCAACCCTGTAAAACCAAATGTAATTTAAGAAATAAGTTTTATTTGATGCAAATATTTTGAAGTATGAATGATTCTATCTGATGCTATGATGATCTGTGTATTCATCTCGATATCTAATCTGGCAGTGACTCACCCCTTGACTCACTGGAGCCTGTCCACCACCTACAAGGCACAAGTCAGGAGTGTGATGGAATACTCCCCACTTGCCTGGATGAGTGCAGCTCCCACAACACTCAAGAAGCTTGACACCATCCAGGACAAAGCAGTCCGCTTGATTGGCACCCCATCCACAAACATTCACTCCCTCCACCACCGATGCACAGAGGCAGCAGTGTGTACCATCTACAAGATGCACGGAAGCAACTCACCAAGGCTCCATATAAAAGCGTCTTCCAAACCTGCGACCTCTTCCATCTAGAAGGACAAGGGCAGCAGACACATGGGAACACCACCACCTGTAAGGTCCCCCCCCCCAACGCACTCACCATCTTGACTTGGCGTGAATGTTTCTTGACACTTATCATCCCAAGCCTGAATGTTATCCAAACTGCTTCAGTATCTGAGGAGTATGAATGGTGCTGAACATTGTGCATTCATCAGTGAACATCCCCACTTCTGACCTTATGATGGAAGGAAGGTCATTGATGAAGCAGCTGAAGATGGTTGGGCCTGAGGACACTACCCTGAGGAACTCCTGCAGTGATGTCCTGGAGCTGAGATGATTGATCTCCAACAAACACAACCATTTTCCTTTGTGCTGGGTATGACTCCAACCAGTGGAGAGTTTGCCCCCATTCTCACTGACTTCAGTGTTGCGAAGGCTCCTTGATGCCACACTTGGTCAAATGCTGCCTGGTTATCAAGCGCAGTCACTCTTACCTCACCTCTGGGTTATGGTTCTTTTGTCCATGTTTGGACTAAGGCTGTAATAAAATCAGGAGCTGATTGGTCTGGCAAAACCCATACTGAGTATCAGTGAGTAGGTTATTGCTGAGTGTGGCTCGATAGCACTGCCGATGACATGTTCCATCACTTTGCTGATGATTCAGAGCATACTGATGGGGTGGTAACTGGCCAGATAAGATTTGTCCTTTTTGTGTACAGGACATTCCTTTTCCACATAGCCGGGTAGATGCCAGAGTTGTAACTGTACTGGAACAGCTTGGCTTGGGGCATTGCATGTTCTGGAGCACAAGTCTTCAGTGCTATTGCTGGAATATTTTCAGGCCCAATACCCAATGCCTTCAGCCATTTCTTCATATCATGTGGAGTCAATCAAATTGCCTAAAGACTGGCATTTGTGGTGTTGGGGACCTCAGGAAGTGGTAGATTACATAGCTCTGTCTTTGGCTTACTGTTTCCACTATCCAGCATGCATGTAGCCACGTACTGTAGTTTCACCAGGATGGCACCTCATTTTCTAGGCAGACATGATGCTGCTTCAGGCAAGCCCTCCTGATTGCATCACTGCTAGATCCTCTATCTGCAATCAGATAGGTAAGACAGGAACCAAGCCAGCGGTGTCTTACAAGGACTGAACAATGTAGGAGAGACGTTAGAGGTGGATAGTCTGGTCAATTGTGTTAAAGGCTATGGCCACCATTTGCTACGTGAAATGCAGCCAGCGTATGAGTTAAAAATATCAATAAGTTGTCGCTTGACAGCAGAGAATTTGAATGTTGCTGAAAAGAGAGACATGTTGCCAAACGTTTTCGTTTTGCACTCATCAGGACAAATGCAAGAATTCCAAATTTCAAACGATCAAAACAATTTATACTACAGGAGAAAAGGTTGCTGATTGGCTGGCAATGTGACTCTGATTGGCTGAGGTAATACCATGGAGAAAACAACTGGGAGCGCTAGGTTCCCCAAGCTCCCGAGCAATGTAGAAAAGGTACAAGTCTTGAACATATTTCTTCTAGTTACAGAGAACGCGAATATGTTCAAGCCTTGAGCCTTCTTGAATTAGTGGGGAACTTGGGGAGCTCTTAGTTTCCCTTTAATAAATCCATAAATTACCCCCTGGGGTTTACTCCAGTCAGAGCCAATGATGTGCAGCCTTCACATAGAATTGGGGGGTTGCCAACTGTGGCTGGGAATATTCTTGGATCTTTCGTCATATGACCTTTTGCCTCCGCCTCACATTCCCACTATTGATCACCTGACAAGCCCATCCCCCTGCCTTCCTACACCAATTGGAAAGTGAGCAGACTCTTCCATCCCAGGTCGGACGATTCTTGACCCTCAGTCAACCAGTTTCTTACCCCGGGTCCAATGTTATTAGCTAATAAACAGCATTGTCAAAGGGATTGCTTTAAGAATACAAGTTATTGCTGTCTCTATGGCTTGAGGCTTTGCTCACAACAGTGACTTGGTGATTAATCTTTAATCTCTAGAGACTCCAGGGCAATCCTGGAGGGTTAGCAACCCTAACTGCTGATGCCTCTTTTGAAAAGCACTGAAGCAAGCTAAGATCCTTTGCCCATCCCTAATTGCCCCTTGAGCTGAGTGTCTTGCTAGGCCATTTCGTTGGGCACTTAAGAGTCAACCTCATTGCCGTGGGTCTGGAGTCGCATGTAGGCCAGACCAGGTAAGGACGGCAGATTTCCTTTCCAAAACGGCATCAGTGAACCAGATGTTAGTTTCATGGTTACCATTCCTCGATCCACTCATTCTGTTACTCGTTATCATTGGAAATTAGTTTACCAGGAACTGACTTTAAAGATCTCAATCTGCAATGATTGCCCATCATGACATTAGGTGGTGCTGTAAGGGGAATGTCAAAATTACAGGCATCAACATCAACTTGCTTTTACTTTGTGCTTTTAATACAGTAAAACATCTCAAGGCAATTCACAGGAAAGTTGTCAAATTTAATTTAGCACCAAACCACTTAAGGAGATATTAGGACAGATGAAAAGGTTGGTTTTAATGAGAACCTTAAAGGAGCAGAGAGGAGTGGAGAGTTGGAGAGGTTTAGGAAGGGAGCTTAGGGCCCAAACAACTGAATAGACGGACACCAGTGGTGGAGAGATTAACATTGGTGGGGTTGCGCAAGAGGGCCAGAGTTGGAGGAGTGCAGGGAACTCAAAGAGTCTCGGGCTGGAGGAGGTTAGACAGTGATAGGGAGCAGTGAGGCCATGGAGCGATTTGAACTCAAGGGTGAGAATTTTAAAATTGAGGCATTGCTGGACCAGATGCCTGTATAGGTCTGTGATCGCAGGAGTGATGGTTGAACGGAATTTGGTGTGAGTTGGGATATGGGCTGCAGAGTTTTGTCTGAGCTTAGGTTCATAGAGGGTGAATGATGGAATGCCAACCAGTGGAGTGCTGATTCATCTGTGATTCAGTGTGATGACCATGGCTCAGCTGGTCCATTCTAGTTTCTGAGCTAGAAGGTTGGAGGGTTCAAGTCCCTCTCTAAGGTTTGTGTCCAAAAAATCAATGCTGATGTTCCATTGCAGGACTGAGGGAGTGCTGTATTGTCAGAGGGGATGCTAAACTGAGGTCCTGTCTCCCTTTACAGGTGAATATAAAAGATCCCATGGCGCTATTATAAAGAAGAGCAGGTGAGCTGTTCCTGCTGCCCTGTCCAATGTTACTCCCTCAATCAATGTCAGAATATCTGTTCATTCTCATATTGTGGGAGCTTGCTGTGTGCAAATTAACCACCAAATTTCCAAATTCCAACCGTGACTACACTTCAGGAGTAATTCTTTGGCCGTAAAGTGTGAAAAGGAAGAGTGTGCAGGGCTATAGGTAGAAGGCAGGGAATGGCTCATTTGGAGAGCTGGTACAGACACAATGGGCTGAATGGCCTCCTTCTGTGCTGTAACAATCCTGTGATTCTGTCAAAGCAAATCTTTCTTTTCAAGTCTAGAGTTTACAAGAGCATTTCGTTAAGAAACTGAAACACTTTACCTCCTTTAATTTGCAGGCCAGGAACTCCAGTACCTGATGAACCTCGGGCCTCTTGCGCATGTGCTGGCTGGGAAATGGCTGCACGTGTGTAGCTGGGTTTTTTAAAAATGTTCTTCAGGTCGTTGACCAGCCCTGTGTGCCTGTGCAGGAGAAAAGAAACAGAAAGGCATGAAAATCTGAGGAGGCGCGCCATCATCTTGTAGGTGTTCAGGGAGCTCGACATGGGATGGGGGCAGGGAGAAGGCCCCAAACCAGGGAGGGGGACAGCGAGAGGTCTCAAATGGTAGTCCCAGGCAAGGGATAAAAGCCAGGGGAGTGAAATAGGTCCCTCGAGTGAAGTTGAAGAAAGGAACAGAGTAATAGGCCCTGAATTCAAGAAAGGATAACAAGGAGCAGACTTCAAGCAAAGTGGGCACAAAAGAAGCCCTGAAGAGGCGGCCGAAGGTTGGTGACAGCGTGCTGCCAGCCGTTGGGATAAAGGTACCCCTTTGGAGCCATGGTTTTCTGCTCAGCAAGGCCAAAGATCTGAGATTGGGCATGGAAAGTGACGCTTGAGTGTTCTCCGAGACCCCGGGGAAAAGAATCTCGGAAGGCAAGACTGAAACTCTGCGAGGTGGGTCATAGTGAAAGACGTTTGAGTAGGAGTGACTTTTGAAGAGAATTCCAAGGCGAGATCTTCAGACGTGGAGATTGGAAACCTTCGTGAAGAAGATGAAGTCTCAGTGAGTTTGGCTGGGTTGTTTGGAAATCCATGGAATCTATTTTGGTCACATTTGTCATGGTGTGTCTGACCACGGTTCGCCTATTAGTTTACATTACCTCCTACTTACCCTGAACGTCGGAGTATAAGATGGATATTGTAAATTGTTTTATCTTTTTGAACTTGTAAAGTTAACTTCTGTTTCTTCAATACCCATGGAATCCTGTGGCTTTATTCAGTTAGTGAGCATCTTGAATCTCAAACTTCATCTCCTTTAAGCAAAATGTTATTGGTCCCTAACCAGATTGCCCCTCCCCACCACGTCCCGGGGTCTGGTCAAGGGCCAATTGGATGAGGGTTTCACCACTAATCCTGCTGCATTACTAGATGGTGCTGTCAAGCCCTACTACATCTTGCACTCCATTGCACCATCTGTTGCGTTTCTTGATCTCACCACTGAACCCCGCCCCCAGCTCTGATTTTATGGCCATGCCCCCTCATTCTGGGCTCTTGTACCACCACCCACCAAGAACCCCCTCCCCCACTGCCCCCCCAGAGGAAGTGTTTCTCTCTATCGACCTTATCAACTCTTTTAATCATCTTAAACACCTCAATTAGATCACCCCTTAATTCATTGCACTCTGGGGAACACAAGCCGAGACTATGCAACTTGTGCTCATAATTTAAACCTTTTAGCCCCAGTTTCATTCTGGTGAATCTAGGCTGTACCCCCTCCAAAATCCTTCCTGAGGTGCGGTGCCAGAACTGAACACAGCATGCCAGATAGGGTTGAACGAGAGCTTCGTACAACTACAATATAGCTTCCACCCCTTCATATTTTAGACGTCTTGAGATAATGACCAATACTCCATCGGTCTCTTTAAATTATTTCTTAACCTGCCCACTAACTCTGAGTGATATAGAATTGTGAGGTGCACGTGCATACTCCGACCTTGCTGTTTTCAACTTTTTGATCCATTCTACAAATTCTCAAAAAACCCCATTACCTTTCTAGTTAATACTTATTTATCAACCAGTGTCTGTAAAATAAATTTTTTAGACACTTTCCTCATTGCTGTTTGTGGGATCTTTCTTTTAAGAAATTCTTTCACCAGATGTGGGCATTGTTGGCTAGGCCAGCATTTTTATTGCCCCTCTCTAATTGCCCTTGAGAAGAGGTGCGGGGGGAGGTCGGGGTGTGAGGAAGAACTTTTTTACACAGCGAGTGGTAATGACCTGGAATTCGGTGCCTACGAGGGGGGTGGAAGCAGAGATGGCGAATGGTTTCAAAAGGAAATTGGATGGGCACTGGAGGGAAATAAACCGGCAGGGCTATGGAGATAGAGCAGGGGGAATGGGACTGACTGGATTGATCCACAGCACGCTGGCATGGACTCGATTGGCTGAATGACCTCCTCCTGTGCCTTAAATGACTCCAAGATGCTAGTACTGCATTTCAAAAGCATTCCTTTAGCTGCAAAATGCTTGGAACATCCCGAAGTTGTGACTTGCGCTACATAAATGAAAATAAATGTGAACCGCGTTCTAGTGAAGTGAAGAGGGTTTTAAACTAAATAATAGGGGCAAGGGATCAAACGTGGAAAGATGTGGTATGTCAAGAGTGGAGACAAGGTAAGAGAGAAAAATAGTAACATGGGAAATAAGAGTCAGAGTATGGCAGGGATGGGCAGAGAGAAAAAACCCTAAGAATGCACAACTAATCAAAACTACTAGATGTTACAAAGATAACAAAAGGACTAGACTAAAGGCTCAGTATCTGAATGCATGTAGCATTCATAACAAAGTAAACAAATCGATAGCGTGCGTTGCAGTAAATAAATATGATCTGATAGCCATTACGGAGACCTGGCTGTAGGATGACAATGAGTAGGCCCTAAATGTTGAGAATAGGAAGCTAGGTAAAGGTGGAGGGGTAGCACTGTTAATCAAGGAGGGCATTGGTGCAATAGTTAGAGATGGCCTTGGTTCAGGAGATCAGGATGTAGAATCGGATTGGGTGGACATGAGGAATAGTAGGGGAAAAAAGTCATTAGTGAGAGTGGTCTACAGGCTCCCTAACATTAACCAAAATATAGGACAAAGTATACAAGAAGAAATATTGGGTGCTTGTGATAAAGGGACGACAATAATCATGGATGACTTTAATCTACATATAAATGGAAAAATCAGATTGGTAGTAGTAGTCTGGATGAGGAGTTCATAGAATGCTTTTGAGATAGTTTCTTAGATAAAAACAAAAAAACTGTGGATGCTGGAAATCCAAAACAAAAACAGAATTACCTGGAATAACTCAGCAGGTCTGGCAGCATCGGCGGAGAAGAAAAGAGTTGACGTTTCGAGTCCTCATGACCCTTCGACAGAGCTTGAGTGAGTCCAAGAAAGGGGTGAAATATAAGCTGGTTTAAGGTGTGTGTGTGTGTGTGTGTGTCTGTGTGTGTGTGTGTGTTGGGGGGGGGGGTGGGGTTGGGGGGGAGGTTGGGGGGGGGTGGGGTTTGGGTGGGGGGAGAGAGAGAGAAGTGGAGGGGGTTGGTGTGGTTGTAGGGACAAACAAGCAGTAATAGAAGCAGATCATCAAAAGATGTCACAAACAACAGAACAAAAGAACACATAGGTGTTAAGGTTGGTGATATTATCTAAACGAATGTGCTAATTAAGAATGGATGGTAGGGCACTCAAGGTATAGCTCTAGTGGGGGTGGGGGGAGCATAAAAGATTTAAAAATATTTAAAAATAATGGAAATAGGTGGGAAAAGAAAAATCTATATAATTTATTGGAAAAAACAAAAGGAAGGGGGAAACAGAAAGGGGGTGGGGATGGGGGAGGGAGCTCAGGACCTAAAGTTGTTGAATTCAGTATTCAGTCTGGAAGGCTGTAAAGTGCCTAGTCGGAAGATGAGGTGTTGTTCCTCCAGTTTGCGTTGGGCTTCACTGGAACAATGCAGCAAGCCAAAGACAGACATGTGGGCAAGAGAGCAGGGTGGAGTGTTAAAATGGCAAGCGACAGGGAGGTTTGGGTCATTCTTGCGGACAGACCGCAGATGTTCTGCAAAGCGGTCGCCCAGTTTACGTTTGGTCTCTCCAATGTAGAGGAGACCACACTGGGAGCAACGAATGCAGTAGACTAAGTTGGGGGAAATGCAAGTGAAATGCTGCTTCACTTGAAAGGAGTGTTTGGGCCCTTGGACGGTGAGGAGAGAGGAAGTGAAGGGGCAGGTGTTGCATCTTTTGTGTGGGCATGGGGTGGTGCCATAGGTGGAGGTTGGGGAGTAGGGGGTGATGGAGGAGTGGACCAGGGTCTCCTAGAGGGAACGATCCCTACGGGATGCCGATAGGAGGGGTGAAGGGAAGATGTGTTTGGTGGTGGCATCATGCTGGAGCTAATGGCGGAGGATGATCCTTTGAATGCGGAGGCTGGTGGGGTGATAAGTGAGGACAAGGGGGACCCTATCATGTTTCTGGGAGGGAGGAGAAGGCGTGAGGGCAAATGCGCAGGAGATGGGCCGGACACGGTTGAGGGCCCTGTCAACGACCGTGGGTGGAAAACCTCGGTTAAGGAAGAAGGAGGACATGTCAGAGGAACTGTTTTTGAAGGTAGCATCATCAGAACAGATGTGACGGAGGCGAAGGAACTGAGAGAATGGGATTGAGTCCTTACAGGAAGCGGGGTGTGAGGACCTGTAGTCGAGGTAGCTGTGGGAGTCGGTAGGCTTGTAATGGATATTGGTGGACAGTCTATCACCAGAAATTGAGACAGAGAGGTCAAGGAAGGGAAGGGAAGTGTCAGAGATGGACCACGTGAAAATGATGGAGGGGTGGAGATTGGAAGCAAAATTAATAAATTTTTCCAAGTCCCGACGGGAGCATGAAGCAGCACCGAAGTAATCATTGATGTACCGGAGAAAGAGTTGTGGAAGGGGGCTGGAGTAGGACTGGAACAAGGAATGTTCCACATACCCCATAAAGAGACAGGCACAGCTGGGGCCCATGCGGGTACCCATAGCCACACCTTTTATTTGGAGGAAGTGAGAGGAGTTGAAGGAGAAATTGTTCAGTGTGAGAACAAGTTCAGCCAGACGGAGGAGAGTAGTGGTGGATGGGGATTGTTCGGGCCTCTGTTCGAGGAAGAAGCTAAGGGCCCTCAGACCATCCTGGTGGGGGATGGAGGTGTAGAGGGATTGGACGTCCATGGTGAAGAGGAAGCGGTTGGGGCCAGGGAACTGGAAATTGTTGATGTGACATAAGGTGTCAGAGGAATCACGGATGTAGGTGGGAAGGGATTGGACAAGGGGAGAGAGAAGGGAGTCAAGATAACAAGAAGTGAGTTCTGTGGGGCAGGAGCAAGCTGAGACGATCGGTCTACTGGGGCAGTTCTGTTTGTGGATTTTGGGTAGGAGGTAGAAGCCGGCCTTCCGAGGTTGGGCGACTATCAGGTTGGAAGCTGTGGGAGGAAGATCCCCAGAGGAGATGAGGTCAGTGACAGTCCTGGAAACAATGGCTTGATGTTCAGTGGCGGGGTCACGGTCCGGGGAGAGGTAGGAGGAAGTGTCTGCGAGTTGACTCTCAGCCTCCGTGAGGTAGAGGTCAGTGCACCAGACAACAGCACCACCCTTGTCAGTGGGTTTGATGACAATGTCAGGGTTGGACCTCAGAGAATGGAGTGCAGTAAGTTCAGAGAGAGAGAGATTAGAATGGGTGAGAGGAGCAGAGAAATTGAGACGACTAATGTTGCACCGACAGTTCTCAGTGAAAAGATCAAGAGAAGGTAAGAATTCAGAGGGAGGGGTCCAGGTGGAGGGAGAATATTGGAGGTGGGTGAAAGGATCCGTTGAACGGGGAGAGGACTCCTGCCCAAAGAAGTGAGCCCGGAGACGAAGACGGCGGAAAAAGAGTTCAACATCATGCTGAGCCTTGCATCTGTTCCGATGATGCTACCTTCAAAAACAGTTCCTCTGACATGTCCTCCTTCTTCCTTAACCGAGGTTTTCCACCCACGGTCGTTGACAGGGCCCTCAACCATGTCCGGCCCATCTCCCGTGCATCTGCCCTCACGCCTTCTCCTCCCTCCCAGAAACATGATAGGGTCCCCCTTGTCCTCACTTATCACCCCACCAGCCTCCGCATTCAAAGGATCATCCTCCGCCATTTCCGCCAACTCCAGCATGATGCCACCACCAAACACATCTTCCCTTCACCCCCCCTATCGGCATCCCGTAGGGATCGTTCCCTCCAGGACACCCTGGTCCACTCCTCCATCACCCCCTACTCCCCAACCCCCACCTAGTGCACCACCCCATGCCCACGCAAAAGATGCAACACCTGCCCCTTCACTTCCTCTCTCCTCACCGTCCAAGGGCCCAAACACTCCTTTCAAGTGAAGCAGCATTTCACTTGCATTTCCCCCAACATAGTCTACTGCATTCGCTGCTCCCAATGTGGTCTCCTCTACATTGGAGAGACCAGACGTAAACTGGGCGACCGCTTTGCAGAACACCTGCAGTCTGTCCGCAAGAATGACCCAAACCTCCCTGTCGCTTGCCATTTTAACACTCCACCCTGTTCTCTTGCCCACATGTCTGTCCTTGGCTTGCTGCATTGTTCCAGTGAAGCCCAACGCAAACTGGAGGAACAACACCTCATCTTCCGACTAGGCACTTTACAGCCTTCCAGACTGAATACTGAATTCAACAACTTTAGGTCCTGAGCTCCCTCCCCCATCCCCACCCCCTTTCTGTTAACCCCTTCCTTTTGTTTTTTTCCAATAAATTATATAGATTTTTCTTTTCCCACCTATTTCCATTATTTTTAAATATTTTTAAATCTTTTATGCTCCCCCTACCCCCACTAGAGCTATACCTTGAGTGCCCTACCATCCATTCTTAATTAGCACATTCGTTTAGATAATATCACCAACCTTAACACCTATGTGTTCTTTTGTTCTGTTGTTTGTGACATCTTTTGATGATCTGCTTCTATTACTGCTTGTTTGTCCCTACAACCACACCAACCCCCTCCATTTCTCTCTCTCTCCCCCCACCCAAACCCCCCCCAACACACACACCTTAAACAACTTATATTTCACCCCTTTCTTGGACTCACTCAAGTTCTGTCGAAGGGTCATGAGGACTCGAAACGTCAACTCTTTTCTTCTCCGCCGATGCTGCCAGACCTGCTGAGTTTTTCCAGGTAATTCTGTTTTTGTTTTAGTTTCTTAGAGCAGCATGTTGTGGAACCAACCAGAGAGCAGGTTATATTAGACTTGGTATTGTGTAATATAACAGGATTAATTAATGACCTCAGAGTTAGGGCATCCCTAGGTAGCAGAGACCACAATATGATTGAATCTTACATCCAGTTTGAAAGGGGGAAGAGTGGGTCTCGGACAAGTATTTTAAACTTAAATAAGGGTGAATATGTGGGTATGAGAGCTGATCTAGCTGAAGTGAACTGGGAAACTATGCTAAAGGATAGGTCAATAGAGAAGCAATGGCAGTCATTTAAAGGGTTATTTCAGAATACTCAGAATATTTCTATTTCTAATATAAAGACAAATTCTAAGGGGAGGACCCACCATCCATGGTTAACTAAAGAAGTTGAGGAGAACATCAGACTAAATGAAAAAGCATATAACTGCGCAAAGATGATTGGCAGGGATCAGATGATTGGTCAGAATATAAAGAACGGTGGAGAATGACTGAAAGGCTAATCAGGAGAAAAAAAATTAGAGTATGTAAGGGAGCTAAGTAGAATTGTAAAAATGAATAGCAAGAGTTTCTACAGGTAGTTGAAAAGGAAAAAAGTGGGTAAAGTAAGTGTTAGTCGTCTAGAGAGTGACATTGGGGAGTTAATAGTAGATAATGAGGAAATGGCAGGTGAAATGAACAAATATTTTGCTCTGCCTTCACTAGAGGATACAAAAAAAATTCCAGAAATAGCAGTAGATCAGGAGGTGGAAGGGAGGGGGGAGCTTGGTGAAATTACAGTCACTAGGGAAGCGGTACTGAGCTGCGGGCTGACAAGTCTCTGGGCCCTGATGGGCTTCATCCTAGGGTTTTAAAAGAGGTGGCTAATGAGGTAGTAGATGTAGTGGTGTTAATTTTCCAAAATTCGCTAGAAAGCATTTGATAAGGTGCCACATCAAAGGTTATTGCGGAAAATAAAAGCTCATGGTGTAGGGGGTAACATATTAACCTGGATAGAAGATTGGCTGGCTGGAAGAAAGTAGAGTATGCATAAATGGGTCTTTTTCTGATCGGCAGGATGTAATGAGTGGAGTCCCACAGGGATCTGTGCTTGGGCCTCATTTACAATGTACATTAATGATGTAGATGAGGGGAGTGAAGGCATGGTGGTTAAATTTGCAGATGACACAAAGATAGGTAGGATTGTATGTTGTGAAGAGGACATAAAGGACAGGTTTTTCTGGTCAGCGAGCGGGGGTGGGGCTCACTCGCTGAAGCGCAAGATGGCGCGGGGATGCATTGGACGTGTGTCCCGACCTCACCCCACGTCATTTACATTGTCAGTTCGGCTGAATCAGCTGCATGCTGAACTGTCAACGGCCTATTAAGGCCATTAAAAAACCAATTATCGCGATTGATGGACCTGCCTGTCCAGCCTTAAGGTTGGTGGGCAGGCCGGGAGCCCAGGGGGGCTTCGGAAAAAGCATGAAACCTCATCCACGGGCGGAATGAGGTTTCATGAGGGTCTTTACATTTTTATGAAAGGTTTCAATAAAAGTTATGGATATGTCCCAACTCATGTTCAAGTGGACTAGAATATAAAAGCAGGGATGTGCTGCTGAGGCTTTATAAGGCTCTGGTCAGACCACATTTAGAATATTCTGAGCAATTCTGGGCCCCGTATCTCAGGGAGGATGTGCTGGCCCTGGAGAGGGTCCAGAGGAGGTTCACGAGAACGATCCCAGGAATGAAAGGCTTAACATATGAGGAACGTTTGAGGACTCTGGGTCTATACTCGATGGAGTTTAGAAGGATGAGGGGGGATCTGATTGAAACTTACAGAATACTGAAAGACCTGGATAGAGTGGACGTGGGGAAGATGTTTCCATTAGTAGGAGAGACTAGGACCCGAGGGCACAGCCTCAGAGTAAAGGGAAGTCCTTTTAGAACAGAGATGAGGAGAAACTTCTTTAGCCAGAGAGTGGTGAATCTATGGAATTCATTGCCACAGAAGGCTGTGGAGGCCAGGTCACTGAGTGTATTTAAGACCGAGATAGATAGGTTCTCGATTGGTAAGGGGACCAAAGGTTACGGGGAGAAGGCAGGAGAATGGTGTTGAGAAACTTATCAGCCGTGATTGAATGGTGGAGCAGAGTCGATGGGCCGAATGGCCTAATTTCTGCTCCTATGTCTTATGGTCTTATGTGACAGTGTCACACGAGGGGACATGGCAGGGCAATATTTCAAACCTCTTTATTTCAAGTTTTACATCGGAGACGATCTGCCTCAGGGAGATCTGCGCACTCTTTCGTGCACATGTGCAAAAGAGCGCACTCCAGGCTGAGGGAATCGCCTCCCCCGTCCGCACAGGGAGCGCATAGCACTTCCTGGCGCACGTCATGTTGGGTGGGCTTTAATTGGCCCGTCCACTTAAAACAGCCGCGCCCCCCCAAATGGGGGTGTCGCTCAGAGTCCTGCCCACCGGCACCTACTCCCGCTCTTCCCCCACAATGGGGGGAAAATGTTGGCGCAGGAGTTTGCAGATGGATATGGGTAGATTGAGTGAGTGGGCAAAAACCTGGCAGGAAGGACAACAAAGCAGAGTACAACTTAAATGGAGAATGGCTGCAGAATTCGGAGGTGTAGAGGTGTTCTCGTGCATGAGTCACAAAACGTTAGCATGCAGATACAGGAAGTAATTAAGAAGGCTAATGGAAAGGAATTGAACATAAAAGTAAGGATGTTATGCTTCAGTTATACAGGGCATCGGTGAGACTGGATCTCGAATACTGTGTGCAGTTTTGGTTTCCTTATTTAAGGAAGGATGTAAATGCATTGGAGGCGGTTCAGAGGAGGTTTACTAGATTGATACCTGGAATGAGTGGGTTGTCTTATGAGGAAAGGTTGGACAGACTGGGCTTGTTTCCACTGGAGTTTAGAAGAGTGAGGGAGTAATTTGATTGAAGTATACAAGATCCTGAACGGCCTTGACAAGGTGGGTGTGGAAAGGATGTTTCCTCTTGTGGGTGAGTCCAGAACTAGGGGGCACTGTTTTAAAGTTAGGGGTTGCCCTTTTAGGACAGAGATGAGGAGAATTTTTTTTCTCTCAGAGGGTTGTGTGACTTTGGAACTCTCTGCCTCAGAAGGTGGTGGAGGTGGGGACATTGAATATTTTTAAGGCAGAGGTAGATAGATTCTTATTAGGCAAGGGAATCAAAGGTTATCGGGGTTAGATGGGAACATGGAATTCGAAACACAAACGTATCAGCCATGATTTTATTGAATGGCAGAGCAGGCTCAAGGGGCCGAATGGCCTACTCCTGTTCCTGTTTTGCATGTTTGCAAATTGTTCTTTTTGTGAAATATTGCAGTCACAGCAAGTTACTGTATAACATTAGGATGAAGTACATTAGATTGTGCAAAGAGATCTCACAAATCAAGCTTACTTAGTTAGGTGGAGACGTTGGCACTGTGGTAATGTCACTGGGCTAGTAATTTAGAGGCCCAGGCTAAATTTTGCTGCTTGGGTTTGAATCCCAACACTGCAGCAGGTGGAGTTTACATTCAATTTATTTAAAAAAAAACCTGGAATTGCAAGCTATTCAATGAAACTATCATCGATTGTCATAAAAACCCATCTGGTTCACTAATGTCCTTTAGGGAAGGAAATCTGCTGTCCTTACCTGGTCTGGCCTATATGTGACTCCAGACCCACAGCGACGTGGTTGACTCTTAACTGCCCCCTGAAATGGCCAACAGGCCATTCAGTTCAAGGGCAATTAGGGATGGGCAACAAATGCTGGCCTTGCCAGTGGCGCCCACATCCCATGAAATAATAAAGAAAAAATTCCAAGAAAGTTTCATCCACTGTATACTTGGCTGACTATGGATTACGGTCAAAGTCTTGATTCCTCCAGTGACCAGTGGAAACCACAGAACGTTACCTACTTCATTGATGACAATGATCAAAACAACAACTTGCATTTATACAGCAACTTTAAAATCGAAAACGATTCCAAGGTGCTTTGCAGGAACGATTACTGAACAAAATTGGACACCAAACCCCATAAAGAGATATTGGAACCGGTGGCCAAAGCTTGGTTTTAAGAAGCATCTTAAAGCAGGGGAGAGAGGTAGAGAAACGGAGAAGTTGGGGGGAGGGAATTCCAGTGCATAGGGACAAGGCAGCTGAAGGCAAAGCTGCTAATGGTGGAACACAGGGATGCACAAGAGGCTGGATTTAGAGGAGCACAGTGAGCTTTGGGGACTGGAGAAGATCACAGAGCTAGGGAGGGATGAGGCCATGAAGGGTTTTGAAAACAAAGGTGAGAATTTCAAGATTGGGGTGTTGCCACTTAGGAGCCAATGTAGGTCAGCACCAGCGAGAGCACAGGGGTAACTAGTAAATGGGACTTGGAACAAATTGTGATACGGGCAGCAGAGTTTTAGATGCAACATTAAAAATATATATATATTCTGTAATAAGAGTAAATTGTGAGGGTTTCGTGTACTAATTTATCTTGAAAATCTGCATCAATTGTCAGAAATTACATTTGCAAAGTGCCAATGTTATCCGTATCAAAATTTGGGTTCCATTTTGCATATTTCATAGGCACTTAAGGATTCAAGCCAAATGTATCTTCAGACATCACGAGGGTGGATTGCTCCCTACATTGTAGAACACATTGACCAATTCCTTGCTACCAATTAGTAAATTAGTTGTGGAGCAATTATCATCCAAACTGGAGAAGGTTTAATTAGTGGCTTCTCTGTGTCTGCGTCCCTATGGGCGTTGACAGTAAAAATAAATTAACCTCAATCCTGTTCATCGGACTGCTTGTTCCTGAGGTGAATTCACAATTAACTGGTGCGGTCACAAGAATAAGAGTAAGCCCCTCACATGTTATTTTTCCCGTGCTATGATCATGATTAATTTTTGCGTTGCGATAACTTTATCGCATGTGTGTGAGTCCACATGAAAGAAGTCGATTCACGTATTGTTCAGCTGTTAACAAATATTGTAAGGGGACCGAGAATATTTCAATGCATGTTAATTATTTGAGATTTCAATGATAGACTGTTTATTATTATTAGGTGACGTTTGAGACCTTTTAAAAAAAAAGGCATTGTTTTCTGTAAAACCCGAAACTCAAGTCGCTAGGTGTCAAAGTGATTGTCGCTGAATAATGAAATTTGAATTCTGCCTCGTCCATTTGCAGCCTCCCTCCTGAATATAATGATGAGGGCAAGGTAGGCAACAGAGCAGATTGGGAAACTACATCCCCTATCTAGCAATTAATTCCTAATCGGGGATATCACATAAAATTCCATAGAACTTGCAACACAGAAATAAACCATTCGGCCCAACTGTGGTCGATGCTGGTGTTTTGCTCCACACGAGCATCCTCCCAACCTATACCCTTCTATTCCTTTCTTCCGCATGGACAGAATTTTATTACCCCACCCCTGGTGGGTTAGTAGGCGGCGGGGCGAGCCATAAAATTATTTGGACGGCCATCCCACTGAGCTCTCTCGTCGCCTCGACCTCTCCCCAATTTTACGGTGGGGACAGGCAAGGCTTAGGCCGGCCCACCTGTCCTTGCTCCAGTTGAGGCCCTTAAGGGTCGTTTCCCACCACACCTCCACCTTCAGGCCAGTGGGAGGAGTTCAGAGGCAGTGGGGGGAAGCCCAAAAAGTGACCCTGCTCAAGCGTTGGGCAGGAAGAGGTGGGGCAGGGGGAGGGGAGTTGGGGGACAGGGAGGCACCTCCATCAGCAGCCTCCTTTTAACATTAGCCACCTCGTCCCAGAAGATCCGGCTACTGTGGGTGCTTCCTCTCCCCTTGGCCTCTCCACCACCACCCTTACCCCCTCTGCTCACTCCCCTTGGGCCTCACCTCCCCTACTTGAGACCCCCAAAACTACCTGGTCCTAGACTCCTGAGACTTCGGCTCTGAGGAATACTTGCAGTCCCAGTCCTGTCCACTGCAGCTGCTGGGGCTAGAGAGCTGCTGGCCAATCAGGTTGGCCGTTAGCCATCTGAGGCAGGGCTTCGGCCTGAGTGAGGGGCGCAAGACCCACCTCCAGCTAATTAATGCTTGTTGGTGCTTTAAACGGCTGTGGGGAGGCAGTATCGATGCCATTGTGTTTGCCACCAACTCCTTGGATGGTGGGAAGGGAAACTCGGTCATCCTAAAAATCCTGGCCCATGTGTTTATCTAGCTTCTCCTTAAAGGCATCAATACTACTCACTTCAGCCACTCCATATGATGGCAAGATCCACATTCTCACACTCTCTGAGTAAATGGCCATTTAAAAACATCTCTAGCTGTTGGGATGTAAGAACAGAGTTCACTCAGTTGACGTCTGCAGGTTAGTGATCTTCTTGGTTCATTGAGTTTGGGACTGATGATGGAAGCCATCTTCAAGACTCTACCTTTGAAACGTTCGAGCTCTGTTTGACTGTATGTGGCTTTGTATAAAACATCTGACTCTGCTTACATGAAGGCAGCATTTACTGACCATCCTGAATTGGCTGAGGGCAGATAAATGTAGGACTGGAGTCAGACAGATAGGTGAGGCAGACTCCCTTCCCTGAAGGTCATTATGGAACCATTACTGGGTTTATTACAACAGCCCTGTAATCCTTTTATAGTCATGAACTACCAGATTTATTGAATTCAATTTGGGGTACAGCAGAATAGTGGTTACGTGCCTCAGGGAGATTCCTGTGCTGTTTCGTGCACGTGCACTAAAGAAAGCAGGCCCCGAATCTCCCTCCTCGCCCCCCCCCGCTCTACCAGCCGTGGGCCAATTAAGGACTGCCCACATTAAATGGCGGCATGCAGCCAACCGCGGGCAGTGTTCAGCTCCACGCTCGCCGGTTCCTGACTGGCCCACCCGACATGCAGGAAATTCTCCCCATGAGCCCAAATCCCACCACGGCAGCTAGGGAAATTTAAATTCAATGAATAAACTTGGAATACGTAGCTAGTGACAGTAATGTTGACAGATTGTTGCAACCTGGTTCATTAATGTCCTTTAGGGAAGGAAATCTGTCTTCCTGACCCGGTCTGGCCTACATGTGACTCCAGACCCATAGCAATGCGGTTGACTCTTAACTGTCCCCTGAAATGGCCTAGCAAGCCACTCAGTTCTGCATTAGGAAAAAGGTGCATAAAAGAAAATCTAATACTGTGCATGATATAGCATTGCTACATTAATGATTTAATGCAAGCATAAAGAATCTAATCATAGAGCAATGCATTCTAGAGCCAATCAGGGAGCAGGCTATCCTAAACCTGGTAATGTGCAATGAGACAGGATTAATCAATAGCCTCATGATGAAGGAGTCTCTAGGTGACAGGCAGCACAAAATGATAGAATTTCATGTTTAATTTGAAATGGAGAATGTGAGTCCGTGACTAGTGTTTTAAAGGTAACTAGTTTTAGAGGTAACTATGAGGGTATGAAGGCAGAGTTGACCATGGTGAAGTGGGAAACTAGGTTAAACGTTTGGACAGTAGAGATGCATTGACAGACTTTTAAGGAGATAATTTAATAACTCTCAGAAAAGATTTGTCCCAGTGAGAAAGAAAGGCTCTTTGAGAAGGATGCATCATTTGTGGCTAAATAAGTAAGTTAAGGATAGGATTACACAGTTTGAGGATACAGAGTAGACCATTTAGGACTGAGATGAGGAGAAATTTCTTTACCCAGAGAGTGGTGGGCCTGTGGAATTTGCTACCACAGAAAGTAGTTGAGGCCAAAACATTGTATGTTTTCAAGAAGGAGTTAGATATAGCTCTTGGGGTGAAAGGAATCAAAGGGTATGGGGAGAAAGCGGGAGCAGGTTATTGAGTTGGATGGTCAGCCATGATCATAATGAATGGTGGAGCAGGCTCGAAGGGCCGAATAGCCTACTCCTGCTCCTAGTTTCTATGTTTCTATGTTTCTACATTGAAAAAGAAACACTGTGCAAATCTGCAAAGATTAGTGGTAGGTCAGAGGATTGAACAGATTTTAAGAACTAGCAAAGAATGACTAAAAAGATAATAAAGAGGCAGAAAGCAGAGTATGAGAGAAAGCTAGCTGGCAATAAAAAAACAGATAATAAGAGTTTCTACAAAGGAAAGGAGTAACTAAATCTACTGTTTGTCCTCTAGAGAGTGAGTCTGGGGAATTGATAATGAAAAACCAAGAAATGGAGGAGGCGTTGAACAGGTATTTTGCATTTGTCTTCACTGTAGGAGACTTGGAAAATGTCCCAAAGATTCTTGAAAATCAAGAGGTGATAGGGAGGGATGAACTTAATACAATCAACATCACCGGGGAAAAGGTGCTAGGAAAACTATTAGCCCTCAAGGCCGACAAGTCCCCAGGACCAGATGGTCTGTGTCCTAGGTCTTAAAAGAAGTGGCTGCACAGGGATCAGATGCATTGGTTATAATCTTCCAAAATTCCTCCGATTCTGGTTAGGTTCCAGTGGATTGGAAAATAGCAAATACAACACCTCTATTCAAGAAAGGGGGGAGGATGAAAGCAGGGAACTATAGGTCAGTTAGTCTAACATTTGTCGTAGAGAATTGTTAAGAAGGTTATGGCAGGATACTTAGATAATCATGATGTGATCAGACAGAGCCAACATGACTCTGTGAAAGGGAAGTTGGGTTTAACTAATCTGTTGGAGTTTTCTGATGAAGTAACATTCAAGTTGATAAAGGGGAACTTGTAGATGTGCCGTACTTGGATTTCCAAAAGGCATTTAATAAGGTGCCACATCAAAGGTTACTACACAAAATAAGAGCACATCATGTAGGGGGTAACATATTAGCATGGATAAAGAATTGGTTGGCTAACAGGAAGCAGAGAATAGGGATAAATGGGTCTTGTTCAGATTGGCAAACTGTAACTACTGGAGTGCCACAGGGGTCAGTGCTGGGTCCCCAACTATTTACAATCTATATCAATGACTTGGATGATGGGAGCAAATGTATGTTGGTTAAATTTGCTGATGACACCAAGATAGGTAGGAGAGTAAGTTGTCAAAAGAAGGTAGAGAGTTTGCAAAGGCGTATAGACAGGTTAAGTGAGTGGGAAAAAGATTGGCAAATGGAGTATGATGTACGTAAATGTGAACTTGTTCAGTTTGGCAAGAAGAATAGAACAGCAGCATATTATTTAAATAAAGAGAGCTTGCAGAATTCTAAGATACAGAGGGATCTGGGTGTCCTGGTATATGAATCACATAAAGTTAGTATGCAGGTACAGCCAGTGATTAGGAAGGCAAATGGAATGTTGGTGTTTATTGCAAGGGGAATGGAATATAAATATGAGGAGGTTAGCCTACAGCTGTAGGGGACCTTGGTGAGACCACATTTGGAATACTGTGAACAGTTTTGGCCTCTTTATTTAAAAAATGATATAACTGTGTTAGAAGCAGTTCAGAGAAGGTTCACTGGTCTCATTCCTGGGATGAAGGAGTTATTTTATGAAGAAAGATTGAACAGGTTAGTCCTGTATCCATTGGAGTTTGGAAGAATGAGAGATGATCTTATGGAAACATTCTGAGGGGACTTGATAGTGTAGATATCCAGAGGATGTTTCCCTTTGTGGGGGAGACTAAAACTAGGGGACACAGTTTAAAAATAAGAAGTCTCCCTTTTTTGACAGAGATGAGGAGAAACTTTTTCTCCCAAAGGGTCACTGGTGTGTGGAATTCTCTTCCCCAGAAAGTAGTGGAGGCTGGGTCTTTGAATCCATTCAATGCTGAGTTAGACAGATTTTTGTTAGACAAGGGAGTCAAGGGTTATGGGGGGATGGGGGGGGCGGGGGGCGGGGGGGTGCAGACAGAAAAATGGAGCTGAGACCACAACCAGATAACCCATGATCTTATTGAAATGTGGAGCAGGTTTAAAGGGCTAAATGGCCTAATCCTGCTCCTATGTTTCTAGAATCGTATAGCACAGAAGGAGGCCATTTAGTCCACTGTGGGTGCTTCTTCGTATAACTGAAATACTGAAATCCCTGGTAGCATTCTGGTAAATCTCCTCTGAACCCTCTCCAAGGCCTTCAGATCTTTCCTAAAAGTGTGGTGCTTAGAATTGAACACAATACTCTGGCAGAGACTTAACAGAACTTCTTTGCTGTTGTCCTCTAAACCTCTCTTTAAGAAGCCAAGGATCATCTATACGTGACCTGAGCTGACTACATATCCACACCAACAATGAAACCACTTATTTTACCTCCTCAACATGGCCTGTTCCTCCTCAGCTCATCGGTTGCTGAAACCCTCATCCATGCCTTTGTTATCTCTAAACTTCACTATTCTAATGCACTTATGGCTGAATTCTCACTTTTTCTGTTCTCTATAACCTTGAAGCTATCCAAAGCGCTGCTATACCTTAACACCTACCAAGTCCCATTCCCTTACCACCCTTGTGCTGGCTGATTGGCTGCAGGTTAAACAAGATCTTGATTTTACAATTCTCATCCTTGTTTCCAAATCTCTCCATAGTCTCATCCCCTCCCTAACTCTGTAATCTCCTCCATCCCCACAAACTTGTAAAATATTTACTCGGCACAAATTTTAGCTGCTCTACCATTGGCAGCCATGTCTTCAGTTGCCTTAGGACCCGAACTCTGGAATTCTCTCCCTACACCTCTCCATCTCTCGGTCTTTCCTCCTTTAAGATGCTCCTTCAAGTTTACCCCTTTGACCAATCTTTAGGTTATTCCCCTTTTTCCAATGATTGACCGCAACCTTGATCATTTGTCTCACTGAGGTGAACATGCGGAGTCCCAAGATCCTAGATCTCGGCTCTGTTACCTGCGGCTTTCATTCTTTTTTATATTCATTCCCGGAATGTGGGCTTCATTGGCTGGGCGAGCATTTATTGCCCATCCCCAATTGCCCATTGAGAAGGTGGTGGTGAGCTACCTTGAACCGCTGCAGTCTATGTGTTGTAGGTACACCCACAGTGCTGTTAGGAAGGGAGTTCCAGGATTTTGACCCAGTGACAGTGAAGGAACGGTGATATATTTCCAAGTCAGGATGGTGAGTGACTTGGAGGGGAATTTCCAGATGGTGGTGTTCCCATCTATCTGTTGACCTTGTCCTTCTAGGTGGTAGTGGTCGTGGGTTTAGAAGGCGCTGTTCAAATGAGCCTTGGTTAATTCCTGCAGTGCATCTTGTAGATGGTACACACTGCTGCTACTGTGCGCCGGTGGTGGAGGGAGTGAATGTTTGTGGAAGGGGTGCCAATTAAGCAGATTACTTTGTCCTGGACGGTGTTAAGCTTCTTGAGTGTTGTGGGAGCTGCACAAGTTGGGAATATTCCATCACACTCCTCCTTACTTGTGCCTTGTGGATGATGGACAGGCTTTGGGGAGTCAGGAGGCAAGTCACTCGTCACACTATTCCTAGCCTCTGACCTGCTCTTCTAGCCACAGTATTTATATGGCTGGTCCAGTTCAGTTTCTGGTCAATGGTAACCCCCAGGATGTTGATAGTGGGGGTTTCAGTGATGGTAATGCCATTGAATGTCAAGGGGCGATGGTTAAATTCTCTCTTGTTGGAGGTGGTCATTGCCTGGCACTTGTGTGGTGTGAATGTTACTTGCCACTTGTCAGCCCAAGCCTGGATATTGTCCAGGTCTTGCTGCATTTGGACATGGACTGCTTCAGTACCTAAGGAGTCATGAATGGTGCTCAAAGTCTTTCACATCTCAAAGACTATTTCTGGACTTAGAAAAAATGGACACGCTTAACCCTAAGAAATGACTTGATGTACATGTGCTGTTTATGATGGTTTAAAGGGAGGAAAGATGTTGTATTCAATTGTTCAGGTGTTTGATTATCTGTGTCTGTTGACTGCTCACTGTGCAGTTTGCTGTCAGTCAGGCCTTTGTATGTGTGGTTAGGGAAACTGAAAGCAAACAGAAGCTGGGAGTTTGAGAAAGCAGACATTTTAGAAGAGTTGAAATAAAGCTGCAGTTCACACATGTAGGCCGGGATTGTGTCAATGGTGCGTTGTTCCCGATGTTGGTGGTGAGCTGCCTTCTTGAACTGCTGCAGCCCATGTGGTGTGGGTACACCCACAGTGCTGTTAGGGAGGGGGGTCCCAGGATTTTGACCCAATAGAAATGTGCACCACTTAGGCTGTCTTGCTCTACCCCGTTTCCAGTATGTGATTACATTTAAAATTTAAAGTGCTGGCGGTGTGCGCGGGAGACATGTACAATTCAGCGGCGGGGGTGGGGGAAGCTTTCCTGTGGTGAAACCCGCATCATGTCTTGTTAATCAAGAATCTATCCAGCTCTGCCTTAAAAATATTCAAAAACCCTGCTTCTACCTCCTTTTGAGGAAGAGAGTTCCAAAGACATACGACCCTCTGAGAGAAAAAAATTATCCTAATCTCTGCCTTAAATGAGTGACTCCTTATTTTAAATAATGACCCCTGGTTCTAGATTCTCCCACAAGAGGAAGCATCCTCTCCACATCCACCCTGTCAAGACCCTTCAGGATCTTATATGTTTCAGTCAAGTTGCCTCTTACTCTTCTGAACTCCAGTGGATACAAGCCTAACCTGTCCAGCCTTTCCCCATAAGACAACCTGCCCATTCCAGGTATTAGTCTAATAAACCTTTCCTGAACTGCTTCCAATGCATTTACATCTTTCCTTAAATAAGATGGACAATAATGTACACAATACTCCGGGTGTGGTCTTACCAATGCCCGGTACAGCTGAAGCAAAACCTCCCTACTTTTGTATTCATTTTGCCTTGCAAAATTGGGAACATTCTTGAAGCTTTTCTAATTATTTGCTGTACCTGCATACTAACCTTTTGTGATTCATGCACTAGGACACCCAGATCCCTCTGCATCTCAGAGCTCTGCAATCCCTCACCATCTAGATAACATGCTTCTTTTTTGTTCTTCCTGCCAAAATGGACAATTTTACATTTTCCCATATTATACTTCATTTACGAAATCTTTGCCCACTCATTTGACTTATCTACATCCCTTTGTAGCCGCCCTTACATCTTCTGCTCAACTTAATCTCCTACCCATCTTTGTGCTACCAACAAATTTAGCAAACATATCTTCAGACCCTTCCTCCATGTTATTTATATAAATTGTAAAAGGTTGAGGCCCCAGAACTGATCCCTGTGACACACCACTCATCAGTTACATCTTGCCAAGCAGACAATGATGCATTTACACCTACTCTCTGTTTCCTGTTAGCCAGCCAATCTTCTATCCATGCCAATATGTTACCCCCTGCACCATGAGTTTTTATTTTCCACAATAACCTTTGATGTGGCACATTATCAAATGCCTTCTGGAAATCTAAATACGGTACATCCACTAGTTCCCCTTTATCCACAGCACATGTTACTTCTTCACAGAACTCCAATAAATTTGTTAAACATGATTTCACTTTCACAAAACCATGTTGACTCTGCCTGATTGCCTTGAATTTACCTTAGTCCCCTGCTATAACATCTTTAATAATAGCTTCTAACATTTTCTCTATGACAGCGGTTAATCTAACTGACCTGTAGTTTCCTGCTTTCTGTCCCCCTCACTTTTTTGAATAAAGGAGTTACATTCGCTATTTTAGTAAATTGAGATTAAAATATGCCTCTTATTGTATAATGCATAAACAGGAATGTTGCAAGTGTGCATTCACTACCTTTGAATAGCATTTTAAGATGCATGAATGGCTTCAATAATTTTATAATTTTGAATAGTCAGATCCCTACAGAATTAGTGACCAGTTGGGAGGTGGTCCCAGGGTAACACTTCACGTAAAATAAGCATGACCTGGACAACTAGCTAAAGAGAATCAAGAGCTTTAACGACCTGAGCTTTAATGAGCTCCCAGACACAATTCCTTCAGAATTATTTACTGTGTTGGTGGGAAGTGTTACAGGTAACTGAATGGTTTAATAGCTGTGTCAGTTCTGTCTCTCTCTCTCTCTCTCTGTCTGATTTTGCTTTTATATATTCATTCTTGCGACGAAGGCATCACTGTCAAGGCTGGCATTTATTGCTCATCCCAAGATATCCTCACCCAGTTTGATACAACAAAATAGCTCACAGTGACTGTTAAGAGTCAACCAGGTGAATGGGAAAAGCAAGTCAGCTTGTTGATAGCGGTGCAATTCTCGGGTCTGTCCCTGTCCCTAGGAAGAACATGGCAAGATGGCCAAAAATCGTTTCACGTTGTCATGAAACCAGTTTGCAATTGCCCGCTCCAACCACCAATAGCAGGCCATGTTTCCCACCGCCGCACATCAGAAACATAGTTTCAATACTTTAGCATCTCATTTTGGTTGTCTAGTCTCCCCTTAAGTGTATCTCCCCTTAAAAGTTCCATATTCTCCCCATAAAGTAGTTCCTTCTGAATTCCCTATTGGATTTCTTGCTGGCTATCTTATATTGTTGGATTCTAGTTTTGCTCTTTCCCACAAGTAAGAACATTCACTTCATGTCTATTCTACCAAAGCCTTTCATCATTTTAAAGACTTCCACTGGGTCACCTCTCAGTCTTCACTTTTCAAGAGAAAAGAGATCCAGCCTGGACATCCTCTCTGGATAGATATACCCTGGCATCCTTGATATCATCCTTATAAATTATTTTGCACTCTTTCCAGTGCCTCTACATCTCAAAATTAGGGGTTGCCATTTTAGGACAGAGATGAGGAGAAATTTTTTCTCTCAGAGGGTTGTGCGACTTTAGGATTCTCTGCCTTAGAAGGTGGTGGAGGCGGGGTCACTGAATATTTTTAAGGCAGAGGTAGGTAGATTCTTGTTAGACAAGGGGATCAAAGGTTATCGGGGGTAGGTGGCAATATGGAATTCGAAACACAAACAGATTAGCCATGATCTTATTGAATGGTGAGCAGGCTCGAGGGGCCGAATGGTCTTTTCCTGTTCCTATTTCTTACATTCTCATGTTCCTATTTACATGACGACCAGAATTGTACACTATAGTCTACGTGTGGTCAGACCAAGGTTCAATACAAGTTTAGCATACAACCCCCCCTATTCTTTTGATAATTATTCCAGGCAAGTACCTTGGGACATTTTACTATGCTATCTAAAGGAAAGAAGTTGTTGTTGGCTCCATTTATTAGTCCCTTTAGGTTGGTCATTTCATACCTTGCATGATCCAGCAAGTTGGGGTTGAGTTTTTGATAGGACATTGATTCTACCAACTTCATTAGTTTTTGATACTCCATGGTCTCATTTGCACTGTCTCACTTTTATTCATCATTGTCTCTGTAGATTGTGTGCACACAGCGGGCATGGTGGATACCAGTCACAGTGGCTCTCTTAATGATGATTCATCCTGCTCGGCACCCCAGGATTTGAAAAGTCTGAAAGTCTCCCCTCTGTTCCACTCCACTTGGTCTACTTAGTAAACTCTGCCATTGTGCTGGTGATTGACCCAGACCAGTGTTTGCATCATCCCATGTACATTCGCTTTTGCTGCCTCTTGGTTGTCAATATCATCGTCAGTTCCATCGTCAGTTCCATCCTGCAGGTGTTGCTCATCTTCTTGTTCAACCAATTTCTTTGACCGGTTGCCTGGCCCAAATGTTCTTCATTCATTTTTGGCCCTCTGCAGAATCAACGCTGCTCTTGGTGATGGCCACTGGTCGCTTTGTGGCGATTTGTAACCCCCTGCACACCGCAGCCAATACGAGCGCAGCCCTGCTCAAGCTAGCCACGCTTGCTCTCATTAGGAACTGGGTGGCCATGTCTACCCTAGTCATATTGGCTTCCCCATTCCCATTCTGCAAATCTAACATCATTTCCCATTGTTATTGTGACCGTATGGCACTGGTGAAGTTGACTTTCACTGGAACGACCTTCAGTAACGCCAGAGGTTTGGTATTTTGCCTCTGCAATAATTGTCTTTGACAGTATTTGTGTCCTCTTGACCTGCTGGAGGATAGTCACCACAGTTCTAAGAGTCTCCTTGGCAGAGTCCCATTGCAAGATATTTCACTCTTGCTGCACCCACTCGCTGGTGATCTCATGCTGTTACCTGACTGCCTCTTTCTCCTTCCTGACTTATCGAGTGGGTCAAGTGATGGTGACATTTGAATTCAATAAAGATCTGGAATTAAAAGTCTGATGATGACCACGAAACAATTGTCAATTGTCGTAAAAACCCATCTGGTTCACTAATGTCCCATAGACCATACAACCATAAGGCGCAGAAGTAGGCCATTTGGCCCATCGAGTCTCCTTTGCCATTCAATGAGATCGTGGTTGATTTGATAATCTTCACCTCCACTTTCCTGCCTTTTTCCATACCCCTTGATTCCCTTACTGAATAAAAATCTTTCTATCTCAGCCTTGAATATAATTAATGACCCAGCCTCTACAGCCCTCTGCGGTAAAGAATTCCACAGATTAACAACTCTCTGAGAGAAGAAATTCCTCCTCATCTCTGTTTTAATTGCGCAAGATTATGAAATTATGTCCTCTGCTCCTAGACTCTCCCATAAGGGGAAACAACCTCTCAGCATCTACCCTATCAAGCCCCCTAAGAATCTTATATGTTTCAATAAGATCACCTCGAATTCTTCTAAACTCCAATGAGCACAAGCCCAACCTACTCAACCTCTCCTCATAAGAAATCCCTCCATTCTCGGGATCAACCTAGTGAAACTTCTCTGGACTGCCTCCAATGCCAGTATGTCTTTCCTTAGATAAGAGGACCAAAATTGTTCACAGTATTCTAGGTGTGGTCTAACTAGTGCCTTGTATATTTTTAGCAAGACTTCCCTATTTTTATACTCCATTCCCTTAGAAATAAAGGCCAAAATTCCATTTGCTTTACCTATTACCTGCTGACCTTTTTGTGATTCATGCATGAGGACCCCCAAATCCCTCTGTGCTGTAGCTTTCTGCAGTCTTTCTCCATTTCAATAATATCCAGCTCCTCTATTCTTCCTGCCACTTTCCCACATTATATTCCATCTGCCACGTTTTTGTCCACTCATTTAACCCGTCTATATCCCTCTGTAGACTCTGTGTGTCATCCTAACCACTTGCCTTCCCACCTATTTTTGTGTCATCCGCAAACTTGGCGATAGTACATTCACTTCCCTCATCCAAGTCATTAATACGTATTGTAAATAATTGAGGCCCTGGCACTGATCCCAGTGGCACTCCATTAGTTACAGGTTGCCATCCTGAAAATGCCCCCATATCCCAACTCTGTCTTCTATTAGTTAGCCAGTCCTCTATCCATGCTAATATACTATCCCCAACACCATGGGTTCTTATCTTATTAAGTAGCCTTATGTGTGGTTCCTTATCAAAAACCTTTTGGAAATCCAAGTATATTACATCTACTGGCTCCCCATTATCTAGCCTGCTTGTTACGTCCTCAAAGACTTCTAATAAATTTGTCAGGCATGATTTCCCCTTCATGAAGCCATGCTGACTCTGTTTGATTAGATGATGCATTTCTGAATGCTCTTACATTTAAATGCTCTAAATGTTATTATATCCTTAATAATAGACTCCAACATTTTCCCAATGACAGATGTTAAGCTAATTGACCTATAGTTACCTGTTTCTTGTCTCCGTCCCTTTTTGAATAAGTGTGTTACATTGGCAGTTGTTCAATCCCCTGGGACTTTTCCAGAATGTAAGGATTCTTGGAAGATTCCTACCAGCGCATCCACTATCTCTGTAGCTACTTCCTTTAATATCCTAGGATGCAACCCATCAGGTCCAGGGGACTTATCAGCCTTTAGTTTCCCTAGTTCTTTTTCTCTAACGATAGTTATTGTATTTATTTCCTCCCCTCCTTTTGCCCCTTGATTATTTAGTATTTTTGGAATGCTATTAGTGTCTTCTACTGTGAAGACTGATGCAAAGTATTTATTCAACTCCTTGCCATTTCCTGGTTCCCCATTATTATTTCCCCAGCATCATTCTCTAAGGGGCCTATATTGACTTTGGCCTCCCTTCCTTTTTATATATTTAAAGAAGGTCTTACTGTCTGTTTTTATATTACTTGCTAGTTCGCCATCAAAGTTTATTTTCTCCCTCTTTATTATTTTTTTGGCCATCTTCTGTTGGTTTTTTAAACTTTCCCAATCCTCTGTCTTCCCACTAATCTTTGCTACACTGTATGTATTTTCTTTCACTTTGATACTATCCTTAACTTCCTTGGTTAACCATGGCTGTTTTATCCACTTCCTGGAATCCTTCTTCCCCACTGTGATATATCTTTGATGTGAGCCAATGAAGTATTTTCTTAAATGTCTGCCACTGTTCAACAACCGTCTTTTCTGCTAAATTCCTTTCCCAGTCCACTCCAGCCAACTCTGCCCTCATTCCTTTGTAATTACCCTTGTTTAAGTTTAGCACAGATGTTTCCAAACTAAGTTTCTCACTCTCAAACTGAATGCTAAATTCCATCATGTTATGGTCACTGTATCCTAGGGGATCTTTTACTCCGAGATCATTTATTAAACCTGCCTCATTACACCTTACCAAATCCAAAATAGCCTGATCCCTGGTTGGATTCACAACATATTGTTCTAAGAAACTGCCCCAAATACACTCTATGAATTCTTGCTCGTGGCTATCTCTGCCAATTTGATTTTCCCAATCTACATGAAGATTAAAGTCACCCATGAATAATATACTGCCTTTTTTACATGCCCTCAGTATCTCCTGATTTATTCTCTGTCCGAAAGCATAGCTACTGTTATGGGGCCTATAGACTACTCCCAGTAGTGTCTTCTTCCCCATGTTATTTCTTACCTCCACCCATATGGGTTCCACATCCTCCGATCCAAGATCCTTTCATGCTATCGTACTTATTCCATCTCATACTAACAAAGCTACCCCACCACCCTTTCCTTCCTGCCTGTCTTTCCGAAAAGTCACATACCCCTGAATACTTAGTTCCCAGCGTTGATCTCCTTGCAACCATAGCTCCATAAAGGCTGTAAGATCATACGCATTAGTCTAATTTGTGCTGTTAAATCATTTATTTTGTCCTGGATGCTATATGCATTTTAGTGAAGAGCCATTAATTTTGCATTTTTACCATATTTCTTTCCTTGATCCTATCTGTTGCTGCTTTTTATGTTTGTACACTCTATCCCTTCCTGTCACACTCTGGGTATCATCACCTAAATAGCTGCCCTGCAATGCTGCCATATCCTTTTGCTTTGTAAGCCTACGTATCCCCTCTCTGGAACCCTCCCCCGCTCTATTTAGTTTAAAGCGCTCTCTACAGCCCTAGTTATTCAATTAGCCCAGGATATTGGTCCCAACATGGTTCAACTGAAGCCCATCCCACGCTTCTACCCCAATACTGATACCAGTGCCCCATGAACTGAATCCCATTCCTCCCCAATCTTTGATCCACGCATTTAACTCCTTAACTTTATAGACCCTATGCCAGTTTGCCTGTGGCTCAGGTAGTAATCCCAAGATTATTACCTTGGAGGCTCTGCTTTTTAATTTAGTTCCTAACTATTCAAATTCTTTCAGCAGAACCTCCTTTCTAGTCCTATCAACGTCATTGGTACCAATGTGGATGACGACAACTGAATCCCTACCCTCCCAGTCCAGTTCTTCTCCAGCCCTGAGGAGATATCCTTAACCCTGGCACCGGGCAGGCAACACAGCCTTCGGGACTCACGCTCACGGCTGCAGAGAACAGTATCTATCCCTCTAATTATACTGTTCCCTACCAATACTACATTCCTATTTCCTCCCCGTGGTCAGTTTGCTCATTCTCCCTGCAGTCCCCGCTCTCGTCCACACAGTTTGCAAGAACCTTGAAACTGTTGGACAGTTGCAGGGGCTGAGGCTCCTTGAACGCTACCCCCTGGGTCCCCACACCTGCCTCACCTGCAGTCACACCCTCCTGTCCCTGATCACAGACCAAATTTGAATTATCTAACCAGTGGGGTGTGACTGCCTCCTAGAGCCAAGTGTCCAGGTAGCATTCCTCCTCCCTGATGTGGAGCAATTTCTGCAGCTCAGCCTCCAGCTCCTCAAATCAGATCTGAAATTCCTCGAGCTGCAAACACTTACGGCAGATGTGTTCACTCTGGGTCATCTTGGTGTCCAGCAGCTCCCACATGTTGCAGCAGCAACACATCACCCATCCTGCAACCACTATCCTATTTTATTTAATTTATTAATCAATTACTCTAGTATCGCTGCTCTTTACACTTGATTGAATTTAATTATTTACACCAGTATTGATCTTATACTTAACAGGCTACTTTTAAGAAAGAGAAAATAAAAACTAGAGATCTAAACACTAAATATAGACCTCAATTTTAATCTAAAGACTAGAAATACTCACCAATCCAATTCACCAATCAGCTGCTTTCCACGCTCTTTTTAAATGAGGTCTCCCCGCTCTGTTTTAAATAAAGTCCACACTTACCCCACTCTCTGTGAAGGAGATCTGCTGCCCTTACTTGGTCTGGCCTACAAGTGACTCCAGATCCACAGCAATGTGGTTAACTCTTAAATGCCCTCTGAACAGTGTAATTAGGGATGGGCAATAAATGCTGGCCTAGCCAACAACTCCCACATCCCATGAATGAATAAAAAAAAAGCTCCAATGGACATCCGCGTTTTGCTGTCTGTCTTGTACTTCATATTGCCCTCCCCAGTGACTAACCCCATCATATACAGGCTAAGGACCAAAGAAATAAGGGAGCGGCTCCTGAAAACGTTCAGAGGGAAAGGGGTTAAAACCAGAGTTCAGATAGTGGCCTCTTTAACTCACTGAGACACACAAAGTTTCCACTTGCTAATAAGCTTTATGAAACTCTTACTCGGGTAACAGAATTTCCACTGTCACAATATTACAGTTGGTTCATTAACGTTATGCATGATTTTGCGATTCGGCAGCACTTTCTGCACAATCCTAAGTGTGCTAATAACCAGAAGTGGTTGTTAGAAGTGTAAAAATAATAGTAGAGTAGCAATAGTGGGGGATTTCAACTTCCCCAACATTAACTGGGTTAGTCATAGTGTGATAGGCTTAGATGGAGCGGAATTCTTAAAATACATCCAGGAGAGCTTTTTAAGCCAGTACATAGAAGGTCCTATAAGAGAGGGGGTGGTCCTGGACTTAATTTTAGGGAATGTGGCCAGGCAAGTGGTAGAGGTATCAGTGGGGGAACATTTTGCAGATAGTGATCCTAACTCCGTTAGATTCAACTCCGTTGTTATGGAAAAGGACAAGGATGGGCCAGAAATCAGAGTTCTAAATTGGGGGAAGGCCGATTTTAATAAGATCAGATATGATTTGGCCAGAGTGGACTGGGAGCAGCTACTTTTAGGTAAATCTGCGTCAGAGCAGTGGGACTCATTCAAGAAGGAAATAAGGAGAGTACAGGGCCAACATGTTCCAGTAAATATAAAGGGACCAACAAATCCAGGGAACCCTGGGTGTCAAGGGATATACAGGATTGGATAAAGAGAAAAAGGGAGGCTTATGGCAGATACTGAGGGCTCAAAACAGCAGAAGCCCTAGAGGAGTATAGAATGTGTAGGGGGGAACTTAAAAAGGAAATTAGGAGAGCAAAAAGGGCGCATGAAAAAACATTGGCAGGTAAAATAAAGGAAAATCCGAAGTTATTTTACAAGTACATTAAGAGTAAGAGGATAACTAGGGAAAGAGTAGGGCCCATTAAGGGCCATAGTGGTAATTTGTGTGTGGAGCTGGAAGACGCAGGTAGGATTCTAAATGAATACTTTGTGTCGGTGTTCACAAGTGAGACGGACGATGTGGGTATGGAAATCAGGCAGGAGGGATGTGATATAATAAAAGAAATTAGCATAGAAAGGGAAGAGGTTCTAATTGGTCTGGTAGGCTTAAAAGTAGATAAATCTCCAGGCCCGGATGAAATGTATCCCAGGCTGTTGAGTAAGGTAAGGGAGGAGATAGCAGGGGCACTGGCAATAATTTTCAATACCCCTCTGGCCACAGGAGAGGTACCAGAGGACTGGAGGACAGCCAATGTGGTACCATTATTCAAGAAGGGAGGAAGGGATAAACCAGGGAACTACAGGCCAATCAGTCTAACCTCAGTGGTGGGGAAACTATTGGAAGCAATTCTGAGAGACAGAATTAATCTACACTTGGAGAGGCAGGGATTAATCAAGGACAGTAGGCATGGTTTTGTTAAGGGGAGGTCATGTCTGACCAATGTAATTGAATCTTTCGAAGAGGTGACCAGGTGTGTAGATGAGGGCAATGCATTTGACGTAGTCTACTTGGACTTCAGCAAGGTCCCGCATGGGACACTGATAACGAAGATAGGAGCCCATGGGATCGAAGGTAATTTAGCAAATTGGATCCAGAATTGGCTGAGTGGCAGGAAGCAGAGGGTGATGGTCGAGGGGTGTTTTTGTGACTGGATGCCTGTGTCCAGTGGGGTTCCACAGGGAACGGTGTTGGGTCCTTTGCTGCTTGTGGTATATATAAATGATTTAGATTTGAATGTAGGAGGGTTGATCAGTAAGTTTGTGGATGACATGACAATTGGTGGGATGGTAAATAGTGAGGAGGACAGCCTTAGATTACAAGGGGATATAGATGGGCTGGTCAGTGGCAAATGGAATTTAATCTGGATAAGTGTGAGGTGATGCACTTGGGCAGGACAAACACGGCACGGGAATACACGATGAATGGTAGGACCCCGGGAAGTACCAAGGATCAGAGGGATCTTGGTATGCATGTCCACCGGTCTCTTAAGGTAGCAGGACAGGTAGATAAGGTGGTTAAAAAGGCATATGGGATACTTACCTTTATTAACCAAGGCATAGAATATAAGATCAGGGAGGTTATGCTGGAACTGTATAAAACGTTGGTTAGGCCACAGCTAGATTATTGTGTGCAGATTCTGGAATCTGCATGATAGGAAGGATGTGATTGCACTTAGAGAGAGTGCAGAGGGGATTTATCAGGATGTTGCCTGGACTGGAAAGTTTTAGTTATGAGGGGAGATTGGATAGACCGGAGTTATTTTCCCTGGAGCAGAGGAGATTGAGGGGGGACATGATTGAGGTGTATAAAATTATGAGAGGCATATATAAGTCAGACAGGAAGGAACTTTTCCTCTTGGTGGAGGGATCAATAACCAGGGGGCATAGATTTAAGGTAAGGGGCAGGAGGTTTAGAGGGATGTGAGGAAGAATCTTTTCACCCAGAGGGTGGTGGGGATCTGGAACTCACTGCCTGAAAGGGTGGTAGAGGCAGAAACCCTCATAACCTTTAAGAAGTATTTGGATGTGCACTTGCGATGCCATGGCAACAAGGCTATGGGCCTAGTGCTGGAAAATGGGATTAGAATAGATAGGTACTTGTTTGACTGGTGCAGACTCGATGCGCCAAAGGGCCTTTTTCTGTGCTGTAGACCTTTATGACTCTATAACCAATTTATGATAATCATTGGGCAGCACTTTCTGTACAATTGTGAGTTTGCTAATAGCGACACTAACAACCAATTTAAGATAATCAGTTAAGATCATAATGTGACTCATTTACACTTGTTACAAGTGACATACATTCATAGGCAGGAACCTGTTCTCTGTGACCAAAAGGAATATGCCCTTTTGAATTAGTTGGGAGCTTGGGGAGCCTATAGTTCTCCATTGCTTTCTCTGTGGCAATGCCTAGGTCAATCAGAGTTGACTTGCCAAACAATCAGCATCGTTTTCTTGTGCAGTATAAATTTGGCAATCTTGCATTTGTCCTGATGAGTGTGAGGTGAAAAGCTTTGGCAACATGTCTCTCTTTTTTGGTTCTGTACTATCAAGTGACCGGTTGCCTTAGTGTTATATTGGTGACAACACAAATTATTTCATTTGATTACTTTTGTAATGAATGGTTGAGTGGGTGAATGGTGGGTTGGGGGGAAATATTTATTGATCGGGATGGGGTTTTAAAACTGCAGAGTTTACACTGAATAAGGTTGCCAACTGTGATTAAGTGTATTCCTGAAGGTTCCATCCCGTGACTTGCCCCCACACTCCATCCAATAGTTGGCCAACACATCCATCCTTGTTATGTACTCCTTCCCACACCCACTGGAATGCAAAAAGACTCATTACCCAGTTGGATGATGCTTGACTGTCAGGCAAACAGCGTTTTTTCCCCACTTTCAAAATTTTTATAACTGATAAAGGGAAATGTTCAAAGAACATTTGGTTGACAGACCAGAAACAAAGAGTGGGAATAAATGGGTTTTTTTCCAGGTGGCAGGTGGTGACTAGTGGTGTACTGCAGGGATCAGTGCTTGGGCCCCAGCTATCCACAATATATATAAATGACTAGGATGAGGGAACGAAATGCAATATTTCCAAGGTTGGTGACAACACAAAACTGGGTGGGGTTGAGAGTTGTAAGCAGGATGCAAGGAGGCTTCAGGGTGATTTAGACAAGTTGTGTGTGCGGGCAAACACATGTCAGATGCAGTATAACGTGAATAAATGTGAAGTTATACACTTCAGTGTGAAAAACAGAAAGGTAGAGTATTATTTAAATGGTGATATAATGGGAAATGTGGATGTACAAAGGGATCTGGGTGTCCTTGAACACCTGTCAATGAAAGTAAACAGGGAAGTGCAGCAAGTAATTAGGAAGGCAAATGTTGGCCTTCATTGCAAGAGAGCTTGAGTTCAGAAGTAGGGATGTCTTACTGCAGTTATACAAGGCCTTGGTGCGACCAAACCTGGAGTATTGTGTGCAGTTTTGGTCTCCCTACCTAAGAAAGGATATACTTGCCATAGAGGGAGTGCAGCAAAGGTTCACTAGGCTGATACAGGGCATGGCAGGACTGTCGTATGAGGAGAGATTGGTTTGACTGGGCCGGTATTCACTAGAGTTTAGAAGAATGAGGGGATCTGATTGAAACATATAAAATTCTAACAGAGCTAGACAGACTGGATGCAGGGAGGATGTTTCCCCTGGTTGGGGAGTCTAGAACCAGGGGCCACAGTCTCAGGATACAGGACAGGCCATTTAGGACTGGGATGAGGAAACATTTCTTCACTCAGAGGGTGGTCAACCTGTGGAATTCTCTACTGCAGAAGGCTGTGGAGGTCGGGTCAGTGAGTATATTCAATAAATAAATTGATAATTGTTTGGATATTAGGGGCATCAAAAGGTATGGAGAGAAAGCGGGAATATGGTGTTGAGATAGAGGATCAGCCATGATCATATTGAATGGCGGAGCAGGCTTGAAAGGCCGAATGGCCTACTCCTGCTCCTAGTTTCTACGTTTCTATGTTTCTAAAATGGCAAAAAGCCCAATCTTTTTTAATGTCCCAATTTCTCCAGGTTGCACACAGCAATGTCCTGGAGATTGATCTTCAATTCCTGGAGACTCCAGGCTAATCCAGAAGGGTTGGCAACCCTAACACTGTGAAAATCAAAGGGCCACTTTTTTACTGGCTATGGTTGTAGAACCAACAGGCCTCAGGGAACAGATGCCTTGCCCACTGACAGGAAAAAAACTGACATTTAAAGGGACCTCCCAGCTTTTAAAACTCAACCTGAGCTCCTGGCCGCCATTCTGCCTCGGATCTTGTGACTGCAATGTCTTGTTCCACTGCCCCACTGGGGGTCACGACCCACAGTTTCAGAATCCTTCAATAAGATCATGGCTGACCTTTAGCCTCAATTCCACTATCCCACCTGCTCCCCATATCCATGCATTCTCTGAAAGACCAAAGGTCAATCGACCTCAGCCCTGAATATAATCAACGATGGAGCATCCACAACCCTCTGGGGTAGAGAATTCCAGAGATTCACAGCCCTTTGAGTGAAGAAATTTCTCCTCATCTCAGTCCTAAATGATCGGCCCCTTATCCTGAGGCTGTGCCCCGGTGTTTTAGATTCCTCGACCAGCAGAAACAATCTCTCAGCGTCCAGCCTATCACCCATTCCCTTCAGAATTGTATACATTTCAATGAGATCACCTCTCATTCTTCTAAACTCCTGAGAATATAGACCCAGTTTACTCAGCCTCTCATCACAGGACAAACCTTTCATCACAGGCAGGGTCAGACAATTTAACAGAAGTGGTGGGGGGGGATATTGATTGGAAACTTGGCTCAAGGTCAAATATGACTCCAAGGTTGCAAAAGTCTAGTTAAGCCACAGGTTGCCATGGAGAAGAATAGAGCTGATAACTAGGGAAAGGGGTTTGTAGCGGGGCCTGAAGGCAATGGTTTTGGTATTCAATATTTAGTTGGAGGAAATTTCTGCTCATCCAGTACTGGTTGATGGATAAGCAGTAGAGGGTTTGTGAGAAGTGGTGGTGAGGTAGAGCTGGGCACCATCAGCACACATGTGGGAATTGACATTGTATTTTCAGGGTGATGTCGCTAAGGAGCAACCTAGGGATGAGAAATAGGAGGCAGCCCAAGGCCATGGGGGACACCAGAGGTAATGGTGCAGGGGCAGGAAGAGAAGCCATTGCAAGCGAATTCTCTGGCTAACCAGGTGAGAGCAGTCCCACCCAATGAGACATTGGGGGATGGTGTGATCACCCGTGTCCAAGACTTTAGACAGGTTGAGAAGGATGAGGAGGGATAGATGTCCATGATCGCAGTCACATAGGATATCATTGTGACTTTGATAAGAGCTGTTTCAGCACTTGGCCAGGGCAGAAAACCTGATGGGGTGGTGGGGAGGGATTCAAATGTGGAGTTCTGAGAAAAAATAGCATGAATTTGGGAGGGAACATCACATTCAAGGATTTTGGAGAGATAAGGGAGGTCGGAGATGGGACGATAGTTTATAAGGGTGCAGAAAGAAGGATTATTTTTGCTTGGGTAACAAATAATGATGCGTAAAAAAAAAACTTTCAGGTTGACAGGCTGAGTTTGTGGAGTTCAGATCCATCCAAAATGTGAGGGGTTTATTTCTTCTTCATCCTTATGTATTTTAAAATTGTACTTTTTAAATAGAGTCCTTTGCTGGCACATTGATGAAATGGACTGCAAAAAGCTAATAGTGTCCAAAATTAGAAATACTGCATTGATACTTTACCAGTAGAAAATATTCCAACCCGAGCATCGGCAATTAGAGAAATGTCACTAGAAGAAAAAAGATTTGTACAGCACCTTTCGTGACCCTTACAGCCAATGCAGCACTTTTGAATCCCCCACGATAAAACATCCTGGGGGTTACCATTGACCAGAAACTGAACTGGACCAGCCATATAAATACAATGGCGACAAGAGCGGGTCAGAGGCTAGGAATCTTGAGGCGAGTAACTCACCTCCTGACTCCCCAAAACCTGTCCACCATCTACAAGGCACAAGCCAGGAGTGTGATGGGATACTCTCCACTTGCCTGGATGAGTGCAGCTCCAACAACACTCAAGAAGATTAACATCATCCAGAGCAAAGCAGCCCGCTTGTTTGACACCATATCCACAAACATTCACTCCCTCCACCACCGACGCACAGTAGCAGCAGTGTGTGTATCATCTACAAGATGCACTGAAGCAAACTCACCAAGGCTCCTTCGACAACACCTTTCAAACTTGCGACCACTGCCATCTAGAAGGACAAGGGCGCAGACACATGGGAACACGATGACCTGGAAGTTCCCCTCCAAGCCACTCACTGCCCTGACTTGGAAATATATCACTGTTCCTGCACTGTCGCTGGGTCAAAATCCTGGAACTCCCTCCCTAACAGCACTGTGGGTGTACCTACACCACATGGACTGCAGCGGTTCAAGAAGGCAGCTCACCGCCACCTTCTCAAGGACAACTAAGGATGGGCAATAAATGCTGGCCTTGCCAGTGACACTTACATCCCATGAATGATTTAAGAAAAAGTCATGTTGTAGTGTAGGGAGAAGGGTGACCAACTTACGCACAGCAAGTTTCCACAAACAGTAATGTGCTAAAGACCAGATCATCTGTATTAGTGATGTTGCTTGAGGGATAAATAATATCCAGGACACCAGAGAGAATTCTTATGCCACAGGACACCAAACTGTGGTGGGTGTCACAGGATGAGAATTTGAGCTCTGAGGTTGCCATGGCGACCGTGGAGACAGTTGTGAGGCCCATTTAAAATGTTAGTTTAGTTTTCTGCTGGTGGCGTAGCTGAATCATTTGTCCTCTATGACCTGATTGGTCCAACAACTGCAACCCGTAAAAAGATGGGTCTTCACTTTTTTTTCTTTTTTATTCATTCATGGACTTCACTGGCTGGGCCAGCATTTATTCCCCCCCTAATTGCCCTTGAGAAGGTGGTGGTGAGCTGCCTTCTTGAACTGCTGCAGTCCATGTGGTGTAGGTACACCCACAGTGCTGTTAGGGAGGGAGTTCCAGGATTTTGACCCAGTGACAGTGAAGGAACGGCGATATATTTCCAAGTCAGGATGGTGAGTGACTTGGAGGGGAACTTCCAGGTGGTGGTGTTCCCACCTAGGTGCTGCCCTTGTCCTTCTAGATGGTGGAGGTTGTGGGTTTGGAAGGTGCTGGCGAAGGAGCCTTGGTGAATTCCTGCAGTGCATCTTGTAGATGGTACACACACTGCTGCTACTGTGCATTGGCAGTGGAGGGAGTGAATGTTTGTGGATGGGGTGCCAATCAAGTGGCTGCTTTGTTCTGGATGATGTTGAGCTTCTTGAGTGTTGTTGGAGCTGCACTCACCCAGGCAAGTGGGGAGTATTCCATCACACTCTTTTCTAAGTGTAGACCATGCATTTTTTGAAACTTCCATCCCACCCATCAATGTTCTATCAAAAAAAATTCATGGAACATTTGGAGGGGTGTTTGGACATCCTGTGCAAGATGGTCTACTTGCACCTCATTTGATTTGAAAGAACCAGGACTTCGAATTAAATTAACTCTACATTCCTGCACTATCCACATTATTCCAGCAGGGGACAACATTATACATGAAGTGGTGTCAGTTCAACCTCTGCAGATTAAAAAGCTAACATTTTCCATTTTACAGACATCAACAACTTATTTGCATGCTGAAATGATTGCAATTATGCAATTCTTTTATCATTATATACTTTGTTAGGAATTATGATTACCTGGTTTTATTTGCATTGTCATCATAATTCGCCATCTTTTAAAAATTAATTCATGGGATGTGGGCTTCGCTGGCTGGGCCAGCCTTTATTGCCCATCCCTAATTGCCCCTTGAGAAGGTGGTGGTGAGCTGCCTTCTTGAACCGCTGCAGTCCATGTGGTGTAGGTACACCCACAGTGCTGTTAGGGAGGGAGTTCCAGGATTTTGACCCAGCAACAGTGAAGGAACGGCCGATATATTTCCGAGCCAGGATGGTGAGTGGCTTGGAGGGGAACTTCCAGGTGGTGGTGTTCCCCATGTGTCTGCTGCCCTTGTCCTTCTAGATGGTAGAGGTCGTGGGTTTGGAAGGTGCTGTCTAAGGAGCCTTGGTGAGTTGCTACAGTGGATCTTGTAGATGGTACACGCACTGCTGCTACTGGGTGTCGATGGCAGAGAGAGTGAATGTTTGTGGTTGGGGTGTCAATCAAGCGGGCTGCTTTGTCCAGACTGGTGTTGAGCTTCTTGAGTGTTGTGGGAGCTGCACTCATCCAGACAACTGGAGAGTATGCCATCAAACTCCTGACTCGTGCCTTGTAGATGGTGGACAGACTTTGGAGAGTCAGGAGGTGAGTTACTCACCACAGGATTCCTAACCTCTGACCTGCTCTTGGAGCCACCATTTTTATATGGCTCGTCGAGTTCAGTTTCTGGTCAATGGTAACCCCAGGATGTTGGTAGTGGGGGATTCAGTGATGGTAATGCCACTGAATGTCAAGGGCAGATGATTAGATTCTCTCTTATTGGAGATGGTCAATAAAAGGTACATTTTTATAGCACCTTTAACACAGAAAACCACCCCAATCTGCTTTACAGGGGTGTTATTATACAACATTTGGCAGTGAACCACATAACGAGAAATTAGAGCAGGTGAATTGAAGCGTGGTCAAAAAGCTAGGTTTAATTGAGTGTCTTACAGGGAGAGGTAGAGAGGCGGAGAGGTTTAGGGAGGGAATTCCAGAGCTCAGAGCCCAGGCAGCTGAAGGCACGGTGGAAGGTTGAAAATTGAGCCATGTCTAAGACGAGGATTAGAGAAGTGCAGATAGCTGAAAGGGTTGTGGGGCTGGAGAAGATTGCAGAGGTTGGGAAGGGTGAGGCCATAGAGAGATTTGAAAACATGGGTGTGAACTTTAAAATCACAACGTTGCTTCAGCTGGGAGCCAAAATAAGTCAGTGAGCACTGGGATGATGGGACTTGGTGTGAGCTAAGACACAGGCAGCAGAGTTTGTTAACAGAGGGTGCAATGTGGGTGATTGGCCAGGAGTGCAGTGGAATGATCGAGTCTCGAGGTAACGAAGGATGAGAGTTTCTGAGGCAAGTTATCTGAAATGGGGGTGAAGTCAGGCGATATTATGGCATTCTTAGTGATGGTGTGGATGTGTGGTCGGAAACTCACCTCAGGGTCAAATATGACACCGAGGTTGTCAATAATCTGGTTAAGTTGCCGGTGAGACACATGGAGGGGTGGCGTTAAAGAAATAGAGCCTGTAGTGGCACTGAAAACAATGACCAAATTTAGGAGGGGGGAATTACTGTTCATCCAGTACTGAGTGTTGGACAGCCTGATAATCGAGGGTCAGTGGGGGGTGTGTTGAGAGAGTTGGTGGTGAGGTAGAGCGGGGTGTTGTCAGTGCCCATGTAGAACCTGGCGCTGTGCCTTCCAATGATGTCGCTGAGGGACTGCGTGTAGATGAGAAATAGGAGGGAGGCCAAAGATAGATCCACAGGGGACATGAGAAGTAATGATGCAGGGGCAGGTTAGGAAGACATTGCAAGTGGTCCTCTGGGTGCAATTGCCCAGTCTCATTGGTGGTAGGTGTCAAGGTGGGCGTGAGTGGACAATACGGTGAAAAGGACAAAAATTGGTTTCACGCTGTGGTGAGACCAGTCTGTGATTGCCCGCTGTGCTCGTCAATGACGGGCCGAGTTTCGCACCATCACACACCAGGAAACTAATTTCAATAATTTAGCATCTCATTATAAGCCCTGCTCGCTGGAATCATCTACCCCGTGCTGGATCATCCAGGCACCATGCCTATGTGTTTCACAACTGGACATAAGCGATGTGCACCTGGCGAGCTGCCCTTTACTCAGGGCTTCGAGGTCTGTTTGCCAACCTTGCTTCGGGCAGCACTCGCTGTCATCAGCGCCAGGATTCACAGGCAGCACCACATCACTTTTAGGAGAGCTTACAGGCAGGTCTCTACCCACCAGACCAGCCGTTAGGTGGGGGTGGCTTTTCAACAGCTGCAGGGCTAGGGCTCACTTGGGGAAGGGGGAGAAGTGGCCTCAGGCAAGGGAAGAGGCTGCAGGGCGAGGGCTGTACTGGGGAAGGAGGGTATCCCAGGATGTGTGTGTGGGGGGCACTTGTTGATCTGTGCAAGTGGCCTCAAGATGGTGAGGGCTGAGGAGGCAGTCTCCAGAGGAGATGAGGCCAGATGGAGATGTGAGGGTGTGTGAGAGAGTGAGTGGTGATGTCCCTTGAGCTGGCAGTGAGTGAGATGCCAGTGAATGTGTGATGGGTTTGTGAGTGTGTGAGTTTAGAGTGATGAGATGGTTGCCTTACCCTGGGGGCATGGCTGAGATCATTCATCCTCTTTCTGCACTGGATGGCCAACCTCTTCTGTGCAGTGTTGGCACTGACCCCCACTGCCACCCCCTACCAAGCCGGGGTGGTAATGTAACTGCCCCTCCTGCACCCCGAGTGGGGGCAGAGGACATCACGGTGGGGCCTCCGAAAGGTATTCCAGTGACGGGGTCACTGAACTCTTCTTGGCTTTCAGGGCCCTGTCCTCACTGGGACAGTCCTGGGCTGCAGGCATTGAGCACTGTGTGCGCAAGCTTAGGTATGGCTCCCGGAGTGAGGAAATGGCGTGGCGAGCGATTCAGAGGCTGCCTGCCCTCAAGACGGTGAGTTTCCTGTGGCTGCATAATTAATGAGCTGGGAAGGGGACGATACAGCTGTGATAACCTGCCATTGCGGCCAGCGGGTAAAACCTCTATTTTTACACCCGCTAACGCCCTTAGTGCAAATCTGGGATGATTCCCCTACCTGGCTACGATGAGATAGATAAGAACAGAAGCAGGTGAGAGCAGACCCACCCAGCTGGACGACAGTGGAGAGGTGTTGGGGGAGGAAGGTGTGGTCAAACCATGTCAGAGGCTGCAGACAGGTGGAGAAGGACAAGGAGGGAAAGTTTACCTTTGTCACAGTCACACAGGATGTCACTTATGACTTTGATAAGAGCCGTTTCTGTACATTGACAGGGTTGGAAACCTGATTGGAGGGATTCAAACACGGAGCTCCAGTAAAGATGGGAATGGATTTGGAAGGACTTTGGAGAGGAGAGGGAAGTTGAAGATGGCACTAGTTTGCAAGGACAGAAGGGTCACGGGCTGTTTTTCTGGGAAGAGGGTTGACCATGGCAGATTTGAAGGAGAGAGGTGCAGTACTTGAGGAGAGAGAACCATTAACAATATCAACTAACATGGGGATTGGGAAGGAAAGGTGAGGTGTCAGCAGTTTAATGGGAAAAGCATTGAGGGAACAGGTTGTGGGTCTCATTGAAAAGATGAACTTGGATAGGACATGAACAGAGATTGGAGTGAAGAGAAAGATGTGAGTACAGGGCTAGGGTAGGGGCACCATAGAGGAAGTCAAGGGATAAACAGTGATGTAGTTATTGACTATTCATGATGATCAATCTCTTATCAATGCATCTACAACTGGCCTGAGTTGAGGAAATGCCCTGGTGTTGGAGAACCTTGGGAACCATAGGTTCAAAGTCATCTGTTCCTCCCCAGGATGATACAGTTACCACATATCATTTACAACCTTGCTGAGGTCCCAAACATAGATCCTCCGCTTGAGGTTCATCAGTATTTTAGGGTTGCCAACCCTCCAGAATTTCCCTGGAATCTCCAGGAATTAAAAAAATTAATCTCCAGGGCACTGTCAGAAGCAACTTGGTTTACTTCTGACTTACACTGAGATCAAAAGTAGACCATGTCCACAGGGAAACAATGTATAAACCCTAGATGAAGGAGGAAAAAAGGTACCCAAAATCGTGCTCATCCTGATGGCCATCTTGGTGTGTGGCTGCTTCAAGCTCTGCGTGGACCCTTGGTGCTCAAGCAGCAAGTGAGACTATGCCCTATGGCCCCGGTATTGCTAAGGATGATTCTGGCCAATGTTGCTGTCGAGTGCTCCATTTATTCAGACCGTGCCCTATCACCTGTTTCTTTCGTGGAAGAGCTTGCACAGAGAAACACCATTGACCATAAGTCCATCAGGCAGTGGTCTGCACATAACATCCTCGGGGTCCTGTGGGAAAAGGAGGTGGCGAGTCATGTGGGATGGTTCCCCGAGCAGACTGTCAAAGTCACTTAGCAGAATGCCTCATCGCCAGAACTTTCATGCGAGCACCAAGACGTAACTTGGCTGTTGGTGAGAAAGGCCCTCCCCATCAGATACCTTTCTGTATACCTGGAAGTCTCACCTCCTCCACACATTGCCCTGGAGGCAGCGTAGTGGGAAAGAGACCGTCCTCCACAGCCTTCTGGAACATTCCTTTGCACGGAAGGCCTGGAGAAAGATGCAGTGGTTTTTTGTCGAGGTTCTTCCTGAGCAGCTCTGTGACGCAGGTCTCTGTGCTCTACGGGTTACACACTGAGACAAACACCAACTGCTGCTGGAGGATCATCAACCTAGAGATAGGACAGAATCGTCCCAGGTTTGCACTAAGTGTGGTAGCGGGTGGGAAAAAGGACGTTATACCCACCGGCCACAATGGCAGCTACTCATGTCGTATCATCCCAATCTTGCCTCATTAATCATGCATTCACGGGAAACACGCTATTTTAATGGTGGGTGGGCTCCGATTCACCCACCACGCCATCAGCTCGCCGCTTCATCACGCTAGGCATCGCATTTAAAGTGCAGCCGTGTGCAGACCTCTCACAGCTTCCAGCCAGGATGGCTGCAAAGACATGACCCCAAAAGGCAAGAAGACTGCAGTCCTCAGGTTTAGTGACACGTCCCTCGAGTGCATTTTGAATGCTGTGGAGGCCCCACCATGATATTTACAAAATTATGAGGGGTATAGGCAGAGTAAATGCGAGTAGGCTCTTTCCACTTAGATTAGGAGAGATAAACACGAGAGGACATGGCTTTAGGGTGAAAGGGGAAAGGTTTAGGGGGAACATTAGGGGGAACTGCTTCACTGAGAGTGGTGAGAGTGTGGAACGAGCTACCATCTGACGTGGTAAATGCGGGCTCACTCTTAAGTTTTAAGAATAAATTGGATAGATACATGGATGGGAGAGGTCTGGAGGGTTATGGACTAGGTGCAGGTCAATGGGGCTAGCAGATTAATATTTTAGCATGGACTAGAAGGGCCGAATGGCCTGTTTTCTGTGCTGTAGTGTTCTATGGTTCTATGGATGTCCTCTACCCCCACTCTGGCCGGAGTGGGGGGGTGGGCAGCAACATTACCACTCCGGCTTGGGAGGCGATGGCAGTGGGGGTCAGCGCCAATGCTGCACAGAAGAGGTTGGCCATCCAATGCAGAAAGAGAATGGATGATCTCATCCGTGCAGCCAGGGTAAGGCAACCATCTCATCACTCCAAACTCTCACACTCACAAGTCCATCACACATTCACTGGCATCTCACTCACTGCCAGCTCAAGGGACATCACCACTCACTCTCTCACACACACCCTCACATCTCCATCTGGCCTCATCTCCTCTGGAGACTGCCTCCTCAGCCCTCACCATCTTGAGGCCACTTGCACAGATCAACATGTGCCCCCCCCACACACACACCCTGGGATACCCTCCTTCCCCAGTACAGCCCTCGCCCTGCAGCCTCTTCCCTTGCCTGAGGCCACTTCTGCCCCTTCCCCAAGCAAGCCCTAGCTTTGCGGCCGTTGAAAAGCCACCCCCGCCTTACGGCTGGTCTGGTGGGTACAGACCTGCCCGTGAGTCCCCCTAAAAGTGATGTGGTGCCGCCTGTGAAGCCTGGCGCTGATGAATGCGAGTGCTGCCCGAAGCAAGGTGGGCAAACAGACCTCGAAGTCCCGAGCGAAGTGCTGCTCGCCAGGTCCATGTCGCTTATGTACAGGTGTGCAATCGCGCTGACCTGCCCGGATGATCCAGTGTAGGGTTGATTCTAGCTAGCTGGGCTTACAACAATACGCAGACAATGGAGCTGCCAATGGTGAGAAACATGGCCCACCATTGACGGGCAGTGCGGACGATTGCAAGCTCGTTCCATGGTGTCGTGAAACTGATTTTTGGCCTTCTCACCATGAAGTCCGCTCACACTGCTGACCACACCCAACACCAACGGGCATGGAAAATTCCGCCCTCAGACGCTCATTGGTCTGCCCGAGACTTGCTGGACTTCCAGTGCAAAAAACTGGCCACGACAGAGTGTTGCAGACTGGCACATTCCAAGGTCCAGGACTACTTGCTGAGGGACGCACAAAAGCTTGGGGCAACCACCGCAGAGGCGCAATGGAGAAAGGCCAGTGTCTAAGGCTCTCCCGTTCAGGGCTGGGAACTGTGTAAAGCCCCTGGGCTGTAAACGCCAGAGAGTCTTTGACATAAAATCTAAGTGTACGCTGTAAATATAACCTGTAATGGCAAGTGTAGCAAAGCACCTCACGTCCTGCATTGAATGAAACTGATCTGTGCTGCGCTTTAGGTAATATCAGATTTGAACTGCTTCGTATTGCTAACCTCACAAATGTTATGAATGGAGTGTATTTTAGGACGAAAAGAAAAATCATAAGGGCATTAAAATAAATAGTTTTTTTAAAAAACTTTCTTCAAAGAAACTTGTTTGTTAAAGATCTACTGGGGGTGGGAATCGAGCCTATTTGGCAAACAGTCAAGATTCATCCAATTAGGTAATCAAGAGTTTATTCGCTTTCTGATTGGTGTGGGATGGCCACAGGTCGCTAGGTTGGACATGTCGAGTGACCACTGGCAGGGGACATGGGGGTGGGGCAGTTGGCGGCGCAAAGTTTTGTGATAAAACCTCCTGGAATAGGTCCAACCATTGTTGGCAACTTTATCTATCTATCTCTCTTAACAATACTGTTAGGTTCCTTAAGTACTTAATTAATGAAGGATTCTCATGTGTAACAGCTTGGTTTCACCACTTGGCAATGCTGCATAAGTTAATTGCAGTCATCATCACTCAGTGATCCCTAGCCAGTTCTGCTCTAGGAGGAGGGGGCGGAGGGGATTTCCAGTAATATGTTCAGGGTCAATGCAGACCCTGGCCTAGTTCCCACATGGCGTATCTAAAGGTCCAAATAAATTCTTAGTAGTTAACAGTTTGTAAAACTAAGCATGAGGTTTAGACCAATGCCTCATGTTTTCTTGTAAGCTAAGACAATGTGAGGAAAGCATTCGATCTCAAAACATATTAAAATCCTGAGGGGTCTTAACAGGGTGGGTGTGGAGAGAATGTTTCTTCATGTGGGAGAATCTAGAACTAGGGGGTCACTGTTTAAGAATAAGGGATCGCCCATTTATTTCACTCAGAGGATCACGAGTTTTTGGGACTCTTTTCCTGAAAAGGTGGTGGAAGCAGAGTCTTCGAATATTTTTAAGGCAGAGCAAGATAGAATCTTGGAAAGCAAGGGGGTGATGGGTTATCGGGGGTGGGTGGGATGCAGGTTTCAGGTTACTATCAGATCAGCCATGATCTTATTTAATGGCTGAGCGGGCTTGAGGGGCTGAATGGCCTCCTCCTGCTCCTCATTCGTATGTTCGTAATTTTATGCAGCGAGTGGTAAGAATTTGGGATAGATCGAGGGTGTTGGGGGGAGGATGGGACTGGGTGAATTTCTCTTTTAGAGAGCCAGCACAGATATGACAGGCCGAAATGGCCTCCTTCTGTGCTGTAACTATTCTATGCTTCTGTGACTCTATTCGCATAGGATGGAGGAGAGAAGTTTAAAAGGAATCCTGGCGCAGGGTAACAACTGATCGACAGTGCAAAAGCTGATATAGAAGCGGTGAAGAAGCCACTCGAGATCTGCAGATGCTCAGGCGGTGAGTACATGCAAGACTGAGATCGATTGATTCTTGGAATCTCAAGGAGTCATGGGTTAGGGATTTGGGCAAGAAAGTGGATTTGAGGCTGAAATCAGCCAGGATCTTACTGAATGGCAGAGCAGGCCCGAGGGGCTGCATGGCCTACTCCTACTCCTAATTCTTATGTACTTATTTAGTGCTATAAGTCATTTGAAATAAAATTCTTTCATGGGGTGTGGGCGTTGCTGGTTGGGCCAGCATTTGTTGCCCCTCCCTAATTGCCCCTTGAGAAAGTGGTGGTGAGCTGCCTTCTTGAGCCGCTGCAGTCCAAGTGATGCAGGTTTCCACATTTCCTGCCTATGTGGAAAATTGCCCAGGTGTGTCTTGACCACAAAAAGCAGGGCAAATCCAACCCAGTCAATTACCGCCCCACCGATCTATTCTCGATCATTAGAAAAGTGATGGAAGGTGTCATCGACAGTGCTATCAAGTGGCACTTGCTTAGCAATAACCTGCTCGCTGACACCCATTTTGGGTTCCGTCAAGGTCACTCAGCTCCTGACCTCATTGCAACCTTGGTTCAAACATGGACAAAAGAGCTGAACTCCAGAGGTGAGGTGAGAGTGACTGCATTTGACATCAAGGCAGCATTTGACCGAGCGTGGCATCAAGGAGCCCCAGCAAAACTGGAGTCAATGGGAATCAGGGGGAAAACTCTCCACTGGTTTGAATTGAAACAAGATAGTTGGGGTTGTTGGAGGTTAATCATCTCAGTCCCAGGACATCACTGCAGGAGTTCCTCAGCGTATTCCTACAGCACAGGGACTGCAGCAGTTCAAGAAGACAGCTCACCACTGCCCTCTCAAGGGCAATTAGGGATGGGCAATTAATGCTGGCCTAACCAGTGAAGCACACATCCCATGAATGAGTAAAAAAAAGGTACACCCAGAGTATTGTTAGGGATAGAGTTGCAGGATTTTGACACTAGGACACTGAAGGAATGGCGATATATTTCCATGTCAGCATGAAGAGTAACTTGGAGGGAAACTGCAGGTAGTGGTGTGCCCATGCATCTGCTGCTTCGAGCTGTTGAGGTCGTGGGTTTGGAAGGTGCTGTCTAAGGAGCCTTGGTGAGTGCCTCAATGCATCTTGTAGAACAGTTTCTGGTCAATGGAAACCCCCAAGATGTTGATAATGGGGGATTAACGATACTAATGCCATTGAATGTCAAGGGGAGATAAGTCATATAAGCTAGATCAGTAGGATGATGGGAATGGTGGGAACAGTGAGGCTACTGTTCGTCAACGGTGGAGAGAATGAATGTTTGTGGATGTGGTGCCAATCAAGGGGGCTGCTTTGTCCTGGATGGTGTCAAGTTTCTTGAGTGTTGTTGGAGCTGCGTTCATCCAGGCAAGTGGAGAGTATTCCATCACACTCCTGACTTTTGCCTTGTAGATGGTGGGCAGACTTTGGGGAGACAGGAGGTGAGATACTTCCCACATGGGTCCTAGCTTCTGACCTGCTCTTGTAGCCACAGTATTTATATGGCTAGTCCAGTTCAGATTCTAGTCAATGGAAACCCCCAAGATGTTGATAGTGGGGGATTAACGATACTAAAGCCATTGAATGTCAAGGGGAGATAAGTCATATAAGCTAGATCAGTAGGATGATGGGAATGGTGGGAACAGTGAGGCTTGAAGAACAACCAATTTGGGCATCATTTCTCAGGCAGGATTATTGCGCATTGGAGATGTAACACTAGAAATTCATCTGAATGATATAGGGACTTAAAACATTGAATTGTGAAGACTTTACATAAACTTCACTGGTATTCACCTCTAAATTTCTTATCCTCACTTCCAAATCCTTCTCTGGCCTCACCCTCTCTATTTTCTGTAACCTCCTTAAGCTGGACAACACTTTGGGATATCTGCATTCCCCTAATTCTAGCCTCATGAACATCCCCAATTTCCAAGTGACTGTCACAAAGATACCATCTACAAGATGCACTGCAGCAACTCACCAAGGTTCCTTAGACAGCACCTTCCAAATGCACAACCACTACCATCTAGAAGGACAAGGGCAGCAGATAGGTGGGGACACCACCACCTGGAAGTTCTCCTCCAAGTCACTCACCATCCTGGAAATATATCACCATTCCTTCACTGTCGCTGGGTCAAAATCCTGGAACTCCCTCCCTAACAGCACTGTGGGTGTACCTACCCCACATGGACTGCAGCGGTTCAAGAAGGCAGCTCACCACCACCTTCTCAAGGGGCAACTCGGGATGGTCAATAAATGCTGGGCCCAGCCAGTGACGCCCACATTCCATGAAAGAACTTAAAAAAGGATATCTCTACGTGGAGGAGCCAGCACAGCCCCAATGGGCCGAATGGCCTCCTTCTGTGCCGCACAATCCCAATGCTAAACGTCTGTGTGGAGTGCTGAATGAATTCCACGGGGGGCTGTTATATTTTGGGCTCATTAAAATATGCTCTCATCAATCTTCACCACCATTGTAGCCTCATGTCCTCTGAATGGACGAGACACACCCTTGACCCTCCTCCCAGGGATTTACAAACTCCCGAGTTCCTTCTGGCGTGTGAAGTTCAACCGCGCAAACTGAGCAAGGTTCTGAGGATCAAAGCTGGGAACCGTGAGTACAACTTTTTGAGCGCTTCTAACCACGGGTTGAGCTTCCCTTCGGAAAACTTCCTAAACTGCAGGAGTACGAGACAGATGGCAAGAAAGAGTGAGTGAGTGGGTGAGTGAGTGAGAGAGAGGGAGAGAGAGAGAGAGAGAGAAGATACGGCGTTCTGCATTATAATTCTACATTTCGGTATTGAATTCTTTCGCTTTCCTTTAGCGTGTAGACTTTGACCTGTTTAGAAAAGTGAAGTAATTTGCAAGTCGATGGACAGCGTCTCAATCCTGGGCTTTTTTTTTTAACGAGAGACCGGGGTTGGGGTTGGGGGTGGGGGGGGGGTTGTTGCTGGGTAGGGGGGTCTTGTTAAATTCTGCAGTGGGATCATTTTGATTTACATCTTTCCTTCTCCCCAAACCATCAAGTTAAGACTGTTGCCTCCCCGTCCCTCTGCATTTTGACCGGCTGCGTTTCTGAAGTGGGAGTTTGGTGTTTACATAAAAGAAAGTAAACAAGTAAGTTCTTGAATAATGTATAAAAAAAAAACAACTTGCAAATACTTGGGGGGAGGCAAAGGTTTTTGTTTTGGCTTCAGAAGGTAAGCTTATGCCATCAGTGCAGAATATTCAGGAAATGTAGTCGGTTCGTTGCCAAACCCGTTTCCAAACTACTCTGAAGAGAGCAAACTTTAAAAAAAAAGTTTTTTTTTACATCTGTCGGCAGAAAAATATTTTCTTCGGGGCTTTTGTTATGGTTTCAGTCCCCACATCCCCCCCCCCCCCCCGGTCGTTCACTGAAGGTGTTTCAATATTAATATACGGTATAAACAAGTTTCTTATGGGGGACGAGGGTAATTTACTCATTCGCTTATATAGCAAGACTTGCAGTTGTACAGTGACTGCCAGAAGGTCCAAACCAAATAAATGTTGGAAGGTGGAAAATACACCAGCCAATTTGCGCACAGCAAACTCCCATAAACAGCAGTGTGATAATCACCAGAGGTGAATATTAACCAGGGCACCACCTTTGTCCCCGGGTGTGATGTCCAGGCACCACCTTTGTCCCCGGGTGTGATGTCCAGGCACCACCTTTGTCCCCAGGTGTGATGTCCAGGTACCACCTTTATCCCCGGGTGTGATGTCCGGCCAAGGCAAAGGCAGTAAAGGCCTCGGTTAAAGGGGGTGCTGAACGCCATCGGAAAGTCCTCCGGGATAATATCCAGGGAATCACTAAACCTGCCGTTTGCCACCTCGCTCGATGTGGGGGCGTTAAAAGCATCGCCGGCCTCATTTACGAGGAAACTCGCGAGGTTCTCAAGGTCCCCTTGGAAAATATCATCCGGGACTCGGTCACCTACCCAGAACACGCTGAAAGCAAGACTGTTACCTCCATGCGTGTGGTCTGTGCCCTGTATGGGTTCGGTGGTTGAGAACTGTTAACAAAGACATTTCTTGTTCAAAGCGGTGGTGGGATCTTTTGCATCATTCTGAGAAGCTAAATGGTGTAAATGTCTCAAAGACCTCAAAGATCTCCAATGGTGGCATTGGAATGTCAGCCCAGATTACAGTGTTCAAGTTTGAGACAGAGCACAAGAGCAAGGAAGTTATGTTGAGCTTGTATAGAACACAACTTCAACCTCAACTGGAGTATTGGCCTTCAGTTCACGGGCCCACACTTTAGGAAGAGTGTGAAGGTATTAGAAAGGCTAAAGAATCGATTCATAAAGGGTCCGGTGTGGGAGACTTCAGTTACACCTTAAAGGTTGATGAATCCAAGGTTGTTATTTTTAGAGAATGTTGAGAGAACGTTTGATTGAGGTGTTCAAAATCACGATGGGTCTGGACAGAGGAGATTGGAAGAACCTATTCCCACTGGTGGAAGGATAGAAAACCAAAGGGGACAGATTTAAGGTAATTGGCAAAAGAAGCAATGGCGACATGAGGAGAAACTTTTTCACACAGCGAGTGGTAGGGTCGGGAATGGGAGTGTGTTGGAGGGAAGGTCAATCATGGCTTCCAAAAGGAAATTGGATAATTATCTGAAGAGAAAGAAATATCAGGGAAGAGGAGCAGGACCATTCTATGATTGAAAGTCTCTGGATTGGGGCTTGAATGGTCCCAACAATCTGACCCAGGGACGAGAATGCAACCAACTGATTCACGCCTCACACAACAAGGATCCTGCTCCAACAGAATGTCCCCTCCTATTCCTTAGGAAAACAGAGCGTGCTGGAGAGTCTCAGTAGGCCAGGCAGCACTTGTGTAGAGCGCAGACATTGGAGACAGGCCATTGGTGAACAGTGAGTGAGAGGAAGGTATATAAATATACTGCCAAGTGAGAGAAGACCAATGATGGGTTTAAAAGGCTTCCGACTTGGATGCTTTCCCATGTCTAGTGACCCATGAGGCAGACAAAACGTGTGCTTATGTCTGTGTCCATGACAGGTGACCAGCTTGTCGCCAGACGCTATGGCTTGAGGGATGCAACTCCACACCAAGCATGGCCGACCAGGAGGCTCACCCATTCTTACCACCAGAAGCACACCGGCAGGATTTACAGGTTCACAAACAACCTGTTTGGCCACAGTTATGAATGTACCTATCGTGGGGTGGGATTTGAGCCCAGCGCTTCTGGCCCAGAAGCAGGAAAGTTGCCCACCGCAAAGCGAAAGCAGTGGGTAACAAAGCCTCTGAGGAAGGTTGCGTTCAAACGCTGGAAAAGAAATCCAGTGCTTCATTTAGTACTTTATCATGAGCTCTCTAAGGCTGCCACCCACCTTTTTTTTTCATGAGTTCATGAGATGTGGGCAGCAATGGCTGAGCCAGCATTTGTTGCCCATCCCTAATTGCCCACAACGACTGAGCGGCTTGCTCGGCCGTTCCAGAGGGCATTTAAGAGTTAATCACGTTGCTGTGGGTCTGGAGTCACTTGTAGGCCAGACCAGGTGAGGATGGCAGATTTCCTTCCCTAAAGGGCATTAGTGAACCAGATGGGCCTTAACCACAAAACCATTGCCAATTGTTGCTATCATCAGGCTTTTAATTCCAGATTTTTACTGGTTATACATTTCTCCATCTGCCATGGTGGGATTTGAACCCAGTGACAACACCACAACGCCACCTAATTTTAGGCTAAGGCAGGAAAATCAGCTGAACAGACGGGGACCTCACAGTCTTGACTGGCAAATATCAAGATTTAAGTCCATCTTCCCATTGATGTCTATATATCCAATTTTTGGAAGGGACCTTAGATGGAGGCCCTGCCTTCCCTCAGGTAGACATAAGAGATCCCACGGCCAATGTTTTGAAGAAGAGCAGGGGGCTTCTCCCCCGTGTCCTGGGCAATATCTCTCCCTCAACCAGCACCATTGCCGTTAGCAGAGAGGTCAAAAGGCAGGAGCCATGGATAGAAGGATTAGAGAGGAGTTGAGCAATTTATTTCACCCAGAGGGTGGTAAGGATCTGGAACTCACTGCCTGAAAGGGTGGTGGAGTCAGAAACCCTCGTCACCTTTTTAAAAGGTTATTGGATATGCAGCTGATGTGTCAAAACCTAGAGACTATAGACCAAGAGCTAGAAAGTGGGATTAGACTGAATAACTTGTTCTGGGCAGCACACATTCGATGGGCTGAATGGCCTCCTTCTGTGCTATACATTTTCTATATTTCTAACATAACTAAAAACCAGATTCTCTATTAGTTATCACATTGCTGTTTGTGTGGGAACTTGCTCTGATCAAATTGGTTGTCACATTTCCTACATATGCAATTCAGTAAGTACTTAATTATCTGTCAAGCACTTGTGGAAGGGACACAGTGCCTAGAATTCATTGAATCATAGAATGGTTTCAGCACAGAAGGAGACCATTGAGCTCATCAACTTCATGTTCAGCTAATCCCATTCCACGTCTTTTCCCAATAGCCGTACAAATTTTATCTCCAGATGTTTCTCCAGTTCCCGTTTGAAAGCACTGATTGAATCTTCCTCTGTCACACTATCAGGCAGCACATTCCAGGCTGTAACCCACTCACCACTTAAAATGAATTACAGACTGTTTAGCACTTAACTAACAGTGAGTCAGCATGTTAGATTAATTTTTAGCCATTGATGTGTCTGTGAAGCTGTGAAGCGTGTAATCTGTCCATCGTTTGAATCAGCACCCCAAAGTCAGGTCGGAGATTATTAACAGCTAACAGGAAAACCAGCAATGGTTCGCAATATCCTGAATTTGAATCCCGCCACAACATTTTAATAATTTGAATTCAGTTGAGGACAATTTAGGAATATTCCTGAAAGAAGAGACAGGTCTAAGATTTTCACCTTGCACTATCGGGACACCCACAAGAATACCAATATAAGGGAGAAAACAACAATTTATACTGTATGTGAAGAGAGCAAGTATAAATTGTTGTTTTCCCCCTATGTTGCCCCTCGGCCATCACAATCCATAGTTCCCGACTGCAATATACATGTAAAAGCGTGCGGTGCCATGGCAACTCAGACTCCTTGTGGTGGGGGTTGGGGGCGGGGGGGGGGTGCGGGATGTGGTTGGCTTAGTTGGCTGGATGGCCGGTGTGGATCAGATTGGTGCCAACAGCACCCACTCCGGCTGGAATGGATTTGGGACCTGCCTCCTTGCCCTACTCGTGGTGGGAGGTCATGGCGCTGTGGATTGGACCTGACTTCATGCAGAGAACTCAAGAAATAGGAGCAGGAGTAGGCCATTTGGCCCATCAAGCCTGCTGCATCATTCAATAGGATCATGGCTGATCTGATTGTGGCCTTAACTCCACTTTCCTGCCCCCCCCTCCATAGACCTTGACTCCCTTGTCGATCAAAAATCTGTCTAACTCAACCTTCAATGACTCAGCCTCCACTGCTGTCTGGGCAAGAGGATTGATAGCTATCGACCCTAGGGGAGAAGAAAAACCTCTCCTCATCTCCATCTGAAAGTCTATCCTGTAGGAAAGGAAACCTTTGCAACAAAATTTTAAGGCTGGGCTTTCAACCAGAACGGACTGACGAGGATAAAACTAATCTTTTATTAACGTTGAACCCTGCTTGGCCCTTGCCAAAATCAGTGCTCTCGAGAAGCAACATAAAGGTACTGGCTGGAATTTTCCATCTCCCTTGTCCAGTCCCGCTGAAGTCAGCGGAACTTTGAACAACTCGCCACATTTCCTGGCACTGCTGTAATGGAGCCAGAAAATTCCGTCCATTGCATAGTCAGAGGAAGGTGTCGGTGCAAATGATACTTTGACATTGTTCCACGGAACACAATGCACCTCATCAAAACACAATCCTTATCACGGTGTTTGCCAGCGAGTTGTGATTTAATCAGTGCAGCGGAACAACTGTTAATGTGGTCTTCAGATTATGGAATTTCTGTCTAGATGGACAGTCTCAATGTGGCTTGCCAAGTTTGAACCAAAAGGTGACCCATCGTTTAGTTATCATGATCTAAGGCTATCATCGATAAGCCAGTGAGGCCTTGGTGATGTCCACCATTTAGAGGCAACAGGGTATGGAAGAAGCTGTTCCAATAACCTCGCAGCTGCAGACAAAGAAAGAACCCCATTGATCATGGATGGAATGCTGCAGCCAAGGGAACCTATCATCGGAAGGTGAAAGGCTGTCAAAGAGAAAACTCGATTATCTTCAGAGCAACATCTATTCTGTGCTCAGAATTATATATTTAAAGGGGACCCTACCCATCATCAGAAGAATATTTAAGGGACCCTGACCCACAGAAGGGTATCTACACTGGAAAGGGGATTGCCACTCAAGTGTTTGACCAGTTACTAAGAACATATTTGCACATTATAATGCTAAGGCATCTTTATTGTATGTGGGTGTGGGTTTGTGTGTGGAATAAGAAGGGCATTGTGTTTTCAAGTGCTAATAAAGGCACTGCATTGCTAGATAAGTGCATTCTGCCAAGTAGGCTATTGGCAGGTAAACTTATGTGTGTGTGTGTGAGAGAGCTCGTGATTTTTCTCGAACCTACTTTGAAGCTTTATTTTTGGTGTTACATAAGCCATAGCAGAATGGATTTTGGCATTGTATGATCTAATAAAGCTTAATATTTAATTTAAGTATTTGAGTGTGCCCTCATTATTTCTTGAAATTCTCATATCTGAACCATAGAGTAATCTATCAAAAGTTAGAAGGTTAAGTCTTGCACACCCTTTTCTTTAAACTGTGCCCCCTAGTTCTAGATCCCCCCACGGGGGGAAACATCCTTGCAGCATCTCCCTTGTCGAGCCCCCTCAGAATCTGATTAGTTTCAATGTGGTAACCTCTCAGTTTTCTAATGAAGGCCCAACCTGCTCAACCTTTCCTTATAAGACAAACCCTTCATCTCAGGGGTCAGCCTAGTGAACCTTCTCTAAAATGCTTCCAATGCAAGTCTACCCTTCCTTTCATTAGGAATAGGTGGCCTTTCTTTTCCTTTTCCTCCAAGTGTGGCCTCACCAACATCCTGTACTGTTGTGGCAAGACTTCCCTACTTTCACATTCCATCCCCCTTGCAATAAAGGCCAACATTCTATTTGTCTTCCTAATCACTTGCTACGCTTGCATGCTAACGTTTTGTGATTCATTAACAAGGACACCCAGATCCCTCTGTGCTGCAGCATTCTTCAGTCTCTCTCCATTTAAGTAATATTTTGTTTTCTATTCTTCTTGCCAAAGTGGACAGCTTCACATTTTCCCACATTTTACTCCACTGACAATTTTTCGCCCACTCACTTAATTTAGCCACATCACTTTGCAGACTCTTTGTATCCTCCTCACAACTTGCTTTCCTACCTATTTTTGTATCATCAACAACTTTGGCAACAATACAGTTGGTCCCTTCACTCCAGCCATTAATATAGATTGTAAATAGTTGAGGCTCCAGTGCTGATCCCTGCGGTACTCCACTAGTTACAGTTTGCCAAGTTGAGAATGACTCATTTATCCCAACTCTCAGTTTCCTGTTAGTTAACCAGTCCTCTATCCATGATGATATATCACCCCAACACCATGAGCACTTGACTTGTGTAGTAACCTTTTATGTGAAACCTTGTCGATTGCCTTTTGGAAATGCAAATACACTACATCTACTGGCGCCCCTTTATTTATCCTGCTTGTTGCCTCCTTAAAGAACTCTAATAAATTTGCCAAACATGATTTCCCTTTCATACAGACAGAGTCAATATGGTTTTATTATGATTTTCTAAATGTCCAGCGACTACCTCATTAATAATGGATCCTAGCATTTTCCCAAAGACTGGCGTTAGACTAACAGGCCTATATTTTCCTACTTTCCATCTCCCTACTTTCTCAATTACGTTTGCAGTTCTCCAATCTGCTGGGACTGTTCCAGGATCTAAGGTGTTTTGGAAGATTACAACCAATGTATCCACTATCACTGCCGGCACATTTAAGACTCTGAGATGCAGGCTATCAGACCCGGGAGACTTATCAGCTTTTAGTCCCATCAGTTTTTCCAGTAATTTTCCTCTAGTGATCATAATCGTTTTAAGTTCTTCCCTCCCTTTGGCCTCTTGAATTTCTACTATTCTTGGGATGTTTTTTGTGAAATACTCCTTCAAAGTCTCTGCCATTTCCTTGTTTCCCATTATTAATTCCCCAGTGTCATTCTCTAAGGGCCAATGCTCACTTTAGCTACTCTTCCTTTCTATAAGTTTGTAGAAGCTTTTATGGTCATTTTAAAATATTTCTAGCTAGTTGTCTCTCACACTTTAAATTTCTAATTTTTTCCCCTTATTCTTTTGTCACCCTTTGCTGGTTTCCAAAAATTTCCCAAACTTCTTGCCAACCACTAAACTGTATAGCATTGTAAGCCTTTTCTTTCAATTTGATAACATCCTTAACTTCCTTAGTTAGCCTTGGATGGTGTACCCTTCTTGTACAGTCTACTTTTTTCAATGGAATGTATCTTTTTGAGAGTTATGAAATATCTCCTTAAATGTCTGCCACTGCTTCTCTACTGTCTTACTTTTAACCTATTTTCCTATTCCACTTTAGCCAACTCTGTCTTTATACCCTTGTGAATGCCTTTATTTAAGTTTAAGGCATCAGTTTTAGACCCACGTTCCTCACCCTCAAACTGAATGTGAAATTCTATCATGGTAGGGTTGCTCTTGCCTTGAGGATCCTTTTCTATGAGATCATTAATTAAATCTGTCTCATTACACATTACCAGATCTAATATACCCTGCTCCCTGGTTGCTTCCAGAGTCTATTATTCTAAGAAACTGTCCTGAATACACTCAACGAATGCATCCTCTAGGCAACCTGTGGGAGATGATGATGTAGCAGTAATATCACTAGACTAGTAATCCAGAGGCCAAGGACCATACTCTGGGGAATGGGTTCAACTACTACCATGGCAGCTGGTGGAACTTAAATTCAATTGATAACATCTGGAATTGAAAGCTAGTCTCAGTAATGGTGACCATGAAACTATCATCAATTGTCATTAAAAATCCTTTTGGGCTTCGTTAATGTTCTTTAGGGAAGGAAATCTGCCATCCTTATCTGGTCTGGCCTACATGTGACTCCAGACCCACAGCAATGTGGCTGACTCTTAGCTGCCCTCTGAAATGTCCACTTGGTTCAAGGGGCAAATGCTGGCCTTGCCCACATCCCGTGAAGGAATACATTTAAAAAAACCTTTGACAATTTGATTTGGCCAACCTATATGAAAATTATAATCACGTATGATTGTTGCAGTACCTTTCTTACAAGCCCCCATTAATTCTTGATTTATACTCTGTAGCTACTGTCAGGGATCCTATAAACTATTCCCGCCAATGACATTTCTCCCCAATTGCCCTTGAGGAGCAGATATGAGTCAAACACATTGCTGTGGGTCTAGAGTCACATGGAGGTCAGACCAGGTAAGGAAGGCAGATTTCCTTCCCTAAAGGACATTAGTGTTACAGATGGGTTTTTGCAACAATCGATGGTTGCCATTACTGAGACTAGCTTTTAATCCAGACTATTTTTTAAAAATTAATTGAATTTAAATTGCACCAGCTGCCATGGTGAGCTTTGAGCCTGTGGCCTCAGAGAATTATCCAATATCTCTGGATTACTAGCCCAGTGAAATGGCCACTATGCCACCATGGCTGATGTTTCCCTTTCTTAGTTCCAGTGTGCCAACTTCAGAAATAACAACTGATGAGTATATTGCACGGTTAACGCAATGAAACGTCCCAAGACACCAAGATCAATCCTAGACCTCAACACTCTCATCCCACATACCCATCCCCTCCCCTGGCCTTTCATCAAAATGAACAGGAAAGATCGGGCTGGTTGTATTACAGACAGCTGATCTGGTTGTGCCTGTGTTTGCTCAGCTGTGAATTCCAAAATCTACACCTTAGTGCTCGTCTAGAGAAAAGATTTGCTTCCCCAGTGGAGGAGCTGGCGGTGGAATCAGAGAAGGAGTTTTACAAACTCAGACATTTCCCGTCATGCTCCCTTAAAGTATCTGATTCATATCCGCAGGGTTAAAGACAACTCTTATTGACCATAAGATGTAGGAGCAGAAGTAGGCCATTCGGCCCATCGAGTCTGGTCTGCCATTCAAAGAGATCATGGCTGATCTGATAATCCTCAACTCCACTTTCCTGCCTTTTCCCCATAGCCCTTGATTCCCTTACTGATTAAAAATCTGTCTATCTCAGCCTTAAATATACTTAACAACCCAACCTCCACAGCTCTCTGCGGTAAAGAATTCCACAGATTCACTACCCTCTGAGAGAAGAAATTCCTCCTCATCTCTGTTTTAAGTGGGTGCCCCCTTACTCTGAGATTATGGCCTCTGGCCCTAGACTCTCCCACAAGGGGAAACCTCTCAGCATCTACCCTGTCAAGCCCCCTAAGAATCTTATATGTTTTAATATGGTCACCTCTCATTCTTCTAAACTCCAATGAGTACAAGCCCAACCCACTCAACCTTTCCTCATAAGAAAATCACTTTATACCTGGGATCAACCTTCTCTAGACTGCCTCCAATGCCAGTACGTCTTTCCTTAGATAAGGGGACCAAAACTGTTCACAGTATTCTAGCAGTGGTCTAACTAGTGCCTTATATAGTATTTAGCAATACTTCCCTATTTTTATACTCCGCTCCCTTTGCAATAAAGGCCAACATTCCATTTGCCTTCCCTATTACCTGCTGAACTTGTATGCTAACTTTTTGTGATTCATGCTTGAAGACTCCCAAATCCCTCTGTGCTGCAGCTTTCTGCAGTCTTTCTCCATTTAAATAATATTCAGCTCCTCTATTCTTCCTGTCAAAGTGCATTATCTCACATATTGCCACATTATACTCCATCTGCCAAGTTTTTGCCCACTCACTTAACCTCTGTAGACTCTGTGTGTCATCCTCACCATTTGCCTTCGCACCTATTTTTGTGTCATTCACAAACTTGGCGATAGTATGTTCACTCCCCTCATCCAAGTCATTGATATATATTGTTGCTCATACTACTTGGAGTAATCCAGACAGTATGGACACCATCAAAATAATTTAAATCAAACTCTCTCATCTTTCCTGCTAAGTATGTAGCAATGTGTCAGAGCATGTTCCTGACACGAGGGGGCTGTAATTTGTTTCACTCAAGAACACCACACCACATAGGACACGTGTGATACGTAGGAGACAAACAAAATGATCACGAGGAATCATGAGCCTAAAGTGCGAGCAATGAAAAAATTCACCATCTCTTATTCAAAAATGTTTTACAGACAATGACAAACTTTTGAAATGTAGTCTAGCTGTAATGTAGGAAAAGCAATAGCCGATTTAAGCAAGGTTCCACTAACAGCAATGTGGTACTGACCAAATAAATCTGAGTTCAGTGATGTTGGTTGAGGGATAAATATTGGCCAGGACATTGGGGAAGAATCCCCCTGCCTTTCTGCAAAGTGGTGTCTCTGGGATCTTTTACTTTTCCATGAACTGGCCTCGGTTTAAAGCCTCATCCGAGGAATGGGGTCTTTGACAGTGCAGCACTCCCTAATGCCCTTGGAGTGTCAGCCTGACCTTTTTGTGCACGAGCTTCTAGATCGCCCTTAGAATCACAGCCTTCTGGCTCGGAGGCAAGAACGTGACCCGCCAACTGAGACGTACAGAGTCAATGGGGCAGAGTGAGAGGCCATTTGGCCCGTCAAGTCCAGGCCAGCTCTCTGTACTGCAACCCGGACAGTCTCATTCCTCCCTTCCCCTGTCCCCATAGCCCTGAAAGTTGATTCCCCTCCAGTGCCCATCTTGGCTGACGCCAGTCAACTGTAGTTATTTTCAGTTAACAATTGCAATCGAGTTAAAATGTATTTACTTTATTGTTTCTTTTTATAGAATGGTGTCTCTTTCCTTCCTTTTCATCCTTTCTGCAGTCTTCCCCAAGGTATTGGCTCATTCAGTTCTGTAACCTCAGTCAATAGTAATTCCCCACACTGACGTTCTTCACATCCAGTGTGAGGTTTGACAGAATGCCACAAACATAAAATAAAAGCCAAGAAATATATAAAGTGTCACCCTGCCCAGGCTGCCGTGAACTGACTGAGTTATAAAGGAGACTGAGGGAGCTGAGATATAACAACGTCCGTAACGACACTGGGTGTACCTACATCACAGGGTCTGCAACGGTTCAAGGAAGCAGCTCGCAACCACCACCTTGAGGACAACTAGGTACGGCCAATAAATGCTGGCCCAGCCATCGTCACTCACTTCCCATGAATGAATATATAAAAAAAAAACTCGCATTTATATCGCAGCTTTAACATGGTAAAAGGCCCCAAGAGGCTTCAGAGGAGCCTCATCAAGACAAATCTGACACCGAGTCCCATAAGGAGATAATAATTAAGGCAGAAGACCAATATTTTGGTCAAGGAGGTAGGTTTTAAGGAGCGCCTTGAAGTAGGAAAGAGAGGTGGAGAGGTTTAGGGAGGGAATTCCAGAGCTTAGGGCCCCAGGCAGTTGAAGGCACAGCCAACAAAGACAAAGTGATTAAAATCTGGAGGTCAGGTTTGGAGAAGCACAGAAATGATGGGGCGGTTGTAGAGCTCTGGAAGTTAGAAGGTTGAGGGTTGATTTGATCAAAGTTTCCAAGAATTAAGGAGAACTGATGAGGTAGGTGGAGAGAGAACATCTTTTCCACTGGCCCGGGAGTCTAGGACTAGGCGGCGGAGTCTAAAAATTAGCGCCAGACCTTTCCAGGAGTGAAATTAAGAAACGCCTCTCCACACAAAATGTTTGTCCCGTGGGCGGGCGGGCGCCTGACCCCGAGAGGGGGTGAAACAGCGTCGGCCGAGCGACCCGACCTCATTGAGCACTCTCGCGATCTTTCGGTTGGCAGGCACGCGCAAGAGGCGGTGGTGGTGCGCTCGCCGACACATGAAGAGGCTGGTTAAGGCCCGTCGGCAACTAGTCAATTTGTACTTTTCGCTGCCCGCTTGACTGTTCGGTTGGCGGGCGGGGTGAATAGGTCAGGCGGCCTTCGCAATTTTTAATGAAACCTCATCCACGGGGCAGGATTGGGGGGGCGGTTTCCAACGGCTGCTTTAAAGGGGGGGAGGGGGGGTGTGCGGGGTGGTGGGGTGGGGGGGGGTGCGTGGTGCAGTCTGTCTCATGGTCATCCCCCGCGTCCACCCGACAAGGGGAAACAGTCCCAGACCAAAGGGTGGTGGAGGTTTGGAACTCTGTTCCGCAAATGGCAGCAGGTGCTCGGTCGACTGTTCATTTGAAATCTGAGGCTGATGGCTCTTTGTTAACCCAAGTTATTAAAGGGATGTTGGGGCGGTTGTGGGGGGGGTAAAGGTGGGTATGTATGAAGTTAGATTGTAGGCCAGGCGTGATCTCACTGAATGGTGGGAGGGGCCCGAGGGGTAAAGCAGCCTAACCCTTACTTGCGTTCCTGTGGTTAAACGCGCTGAGTATGAGGCCAAGGTATTTGGGGAAAAATAAATTGATGTTTACTGCGTCCTTCCTATAATTAGGTTTGTGTTTATAATTACGTTTTGTGTTACTACTAATTTCTAGTAGGTTTAAGGCCTCATTTTGTCTCATGACGTTTTAAATCCCCTTTCAAATCCTCTATTTTGCAACCTGGTCATTTTACAAAGTTTGACACCGGTTTCTGATGGTGCCAATTCCATGGCGCCATTCGAGAACAGCCATCACTGATGCAGTGTATAAAATCTCAGCAACTGGTGTGCGTTAAAATCCCATGAATAGCAATGAGATAAATGGCCAGTTAAACTGCTTTTGGTGACGGTTGTTTGGAAGGGGTAAATATTGGAAGGGGTAAATATTGACTCAGGCGACAGGGAAAACGGCTCTGCTCTTCTTCGAAATAGTTGTCGCCTCAGCTGAGAGGTCAGGCGAGTATGTTGGTGACATCCAGCAGGCCGAGCAACATCAGTGGAGAGAGGAACACAGCCAATGGGTGGAATCGCCCTGGATTTGCATAAAATGCGGTAGCGGGCAGGGTTAAAGGACGTTTTATCCGCCAACACACCCCGTCTCACTAATAATTCATTCCCCGGAAATGCGCCTAGACTGTGGCGGGACGGCCTCCGACTCCCTCGCCCTGCTGTCACCTCAGACGGTCAGTAATCTGGGCACCATATCTAAAGGGTGCCCCTGCGCAGAGCTGGCTCTCTCTAAGGGATTGAAAGCTGCTGGAAAGTCGTGTCTGCCAAAGGGAGGAACCACGTTGCCCCCCAGATTTAGTGACGACTCCCTCGGGTGCCAACAGGAGGAGGCCCCGCCCTGAAGTACTCTACCCCTGCTCTGGGCAAAGACAGCGAGCAGGGTCACCAATCCAGCATGAGGGGGGGTCGGTGGCAGCGGTGGTCAGTGCCAACGCCCTGAAAGAGAGGACAGCCACCCAGTGCCCAAAGAGGATGAATGATCTCCTCAGTTCCGCCAGGGTAAGTCGCTCTTCTCATCACTCGACTCACAAACACACACACACACACAAACCCATCATACATCTACAGGGATCCCACTCGTTGCCAGTTCATGGGACATCACCATTCACTGTCTCACACACACCCTCATCTGCCCTGCAGATCGTGTCCTCATCCCTTCACATGTCAGGCAACCTTCTCATCTGGCCTAGTAGGTGCCCTGCTTACACTCTGTCCGTCTGTATTCATGCAGGACAAGCTGGCACACAACAAAAGGGAGAGGTCGCAGACCGGTGGAGGAATGCCTGACATAAAGGTCCTCACAGACTTCAGAGTCATCCAGCTGGCCGGCGAGGATCTGGACCGTTCCTGTGCTGACGGTGAGGTCGGCGCTGCTTAACCAAGTGAGGATCCAGCAGTGCAACATCCATCAGACAACCATGCTGTGAGTGAGTTCCCCTGTTCTTCAGTCCCCTGCCAGGCACTAATTATCCCTCCTTCCTTTTACAGGCACATCTGGGAAGCAGCTGAAGGGGTCCATGAACCAGGTCCTTGACTCAACCCCCGAAGACACCTCGGAAGAAGAATCTGATGATGGTCTAATTGAAGACCAGTCACAGCGCTCACCCACACCCTCCACCAGCGCAGAGACACACACCTCGGCGGGACAAAGCTTTACAGGACCCTAGGGTTCATAATCTGGTGAGCACATTGCACTGTCTGATCCACAGCAGGCGGCAACAGGGACTTAAAAACAAAAAAACTGCGGATGCTGGAAATCCAAAACAAAAACAGAATTACCTGGAAAAACTCAGCAGGTCTGGCAGAAGACCCTGTCGTAGGGTCATGAGGACTCGAAACGTCAACTCTTTTCTTCTCCGCCGATGCTGCCAGACCTGCTGAGTTTTTCCAGGTAATTCTGTTTTTGTTTTGGCAACAGGGACTTCCCAGGTGTCTGGCAGTTAGAGAACTGCTGGAGGCCAGAAATCTGCTGAGTCTGAGTCAGATGATGAGTCTCTGGACTCAGTCGTACCTCAGTTACTGGAGTTGCAAAGGCAAGCTCAGGAACATCAGGAAGAGTTGTCCGCTGCACTCCTCAGATTGCAAGGCATGATGGAGGAGTCGTCTGCCTTCACTCTGAGCTGATAGCGCCGGCATGTCAACGCACCAAGGTCAACACTGGCAAGATGGTGGCCGCCATGGAGACCTTGGTCCAGGACGTCGGTCTTCCACTGCTATGTGGGCTGAACTCCATCATTGACGCTATAGTTGGCCTCCAATAGTATCAACACGAGATGGGAGTGGTGCAACTCGATCTCACTCCAGCTTCCCCTTCTCTTCAAGGAGTCAGCCAGGGGCCCTCGGGCACCCATAGGGAGGAGGATCAGCAGGTGTGCACTCCGGGGCTATCCACCCAGGCGACTCTGGGAATGTCCAGCCCATCTGAACCCCCTCTTCCTGTGACCCAGCAGCTCCAGCTCCACAGGCCGAGGAGGGAGCCACTGCCACACGGCAGGATCCCGAAAGCAGGCCGGGGACCACCAGGTCTCAGCCCTCTGGAGGACGCCCACCAAGGCCATCTCAGACAGGGCGTCGCAGTCAGCAGGCTGCCTCCACCTCCACTGTGGGTGCCGGGGATGCACCTACAACGTCCTCCTCATCGGAGGGGATGTGTAGCTCCTCCATCTCCTCCTCAGCCAGGTCCTCCCCTCTTTGCAGCGCCAGGTTGTGTACCATGCAGCAAGTGATGATGATGTGCGACACCCTCTGGGGTCTGTATTGCGATCTCCACCGGACCTGTCGAGGCACCGGAACCTCATTTTCAAAATGCCTACGGTTTGCTCCACCAAAGTCCAGGCTGCACCATGAGCCTCGTTGTACCGTCTCTCTGCTGCAGTCTGAGGCCTCCGCCCGGGTGTCATCAGACATGTCCTCTCTGGGTGGCTCTTGTCCCCAAGGAGCCAACCCTGCAGCCTCTCTGGACCCTGGAAGATGTCAGGGATCTGAGACCTGCTAAGGATGTAGGAGTCATGGACGCTCCCTGGGAATTGTGCACAGGCCTGTAGGATGTGTTTGTGGTGGCCGCACATCAGCTGAACATTCAGTGAGTGGAAGCCCTTGTTGACTGCTTGTTGCCACGGAGATCTCAGTGTCCTGTGAGTGCAGTCGCTGGCACCCTGCACCTGTGGGAAACCCATGTTCTGGGCAAATCCCAGCGCTCTTGCTTCCTGGCTTTCCTGATCCCGGTTGAAATACACGAAGTTCTGTGTCTTCATGAAGATGGTGTCCATAACCTCCTGGATACACTTGTGTGTGGAGGTTTGTGAGATCCTGCACAGGTCACCTGTGGACCCCTGGAAGGAGCCACAGGCGTAAAAAGTGAGCACCACGGTCACTTTCACAGCCACTGGCAGTGGATGCCCTCCATGTCCCTGAGGTGCCAATCCTGCAGCAGGTGGCAGATGTGACTGACCAGTTCCCTAGACATGCGCAGTCTTCAGTGACACTGGTTCTCAGTCATCTGCAGGAATGACAGATGCCGTCTATAGACCCGGGTCTAGCGAAGTGTCTACGGGCAACGGTTCTCTGTGGATCTCCAGCTGTGTGTGCAGCAGATCCTGCTGCCCCTTCATCTTGAGGGAGATTCTCCTCCCTTTGCCAAGCCAGGCACCTCCGCTGCTCTCTTCCTCTTCTTCACTGCTCCCTGTCAGCCATGAGGCAGATCATAAATCACCAGACTCCATGATCCTGATGTTCTCCTCCAGCAGAATCAAAGAGAGAGACGTGTGGATTAGCTTAGGTGTCCTAAGAACCTCTCTTGGTTAAGCCTGAAGGCCCCTTCACACATACAGGAGAGTGCTGGCTCCCACTTGTCTGGCCAGTGTGTAGGGCACACGTTGGCTGTCTGAAATCCCATCCACCTCCATCCCACTCTATCTGACCGATTGGCAGCAGCTTTGCCCATTGGACTGCAGGCTGTGCCCTCAGCTCAGACACAGACATTCTCCTAGCCCACACTGCAAGGCTGCACTGTTAGCTTAAACCATGAGGGAGACTGGTCCAAACCTGAATAAAGACATTGCAGGGTCTGTGAGCACCTCCACCAGTGACTGGGCCATGGCTGCCTTTCACAAGGGGATTGTCGGCCCATTGTTCTGCTGCCCCCTAAAGCGCACATTAATTTACAGCCTGTGCCTGAGGGGTGAAAAGCTCTGGAGCATTTGGTGGCCCTTTCATGCTTTTACACCCTGACTGCCAGGAGAACCCATCGTGGACAAGTTCAGGATTGGTCTACAAAAGCAATTCTCACAAAGCATAGCGACTACCTAACTTGGTCTCTGGTTGGGGTATTTAGATACTTTGCCCCACTGGTATAAAATGATCACCCCCCCCCCACCCCAGTTTTCTTTTTACTGTGGTTTATGAAGGAAAAAAAGACTTACAAATCTTTAATTCACAACTTTAATCGTTAATTCGCTCCTTTAATTCACAGATCAAGGGTGTTTCAAGTTCAGCTTACAGCCAATGAAGAGCTTTTTGATGTCTCGGCTCTGTTGTAATGTAGGAAGCGCAGCAGTCAATTTGGGCACAGCAAGCTCCCACAATGTGATTGTCTGTTTTAGGGATGTTGGCTCCAGGACACCGTGGAGAACTCTCCTGCTCTCTTCTGAAAAAAGTGCCATAAGATCTTTTGCACCCGCATGAGAGGGCGGGCAGCATGAATGTCTCATCCAAAACAAAGCACTGCTGACAGTGCGGCACTCCCTCAGCATGGGAGTGTCAGCCTGAATTCTTGTGCTAAAGTGTAGGACTTGAACCTAGAGGCAAGAGTCCTACCCACTGAGCCACTGCTTAGGGCTGAGGGAACCAATGGCCTGGCTGCCAATGGTGGGAATTGGAGACCTGCAAGGGGCCAGAATTGGAGGGGGCGGGGGTGTAGAGACAAATACAACCTAATGGTGGTTCTGGCTCTCGTAGCGAAAGGAGATCTTTTTTTTTCACTGATGTTCCTGATCGCTCCTGACATCCCTACATCAGGATCCCTGACCCTAGATTGTGCAACCTCTCCAGGCAACAGGAACTCTTACATCTGCATTTCAGCACAGAACCTTTAGCCTTCGACTGATTGCTCAAAGCTCTCTCGTTTCCTGCTCAGCTCTCCCCAGTCCCCTCGCGGGGAGCTGGCTAAAGATTGTTGTCTCCACTCCGCTTCAATGTTATCTGACTAATATAGGGAAGCTGCAGCTGTATGTGGCCCCTTTCACAGAATGCCTTGATTTACAACCACCCTTTTCTTCTCTCAGGATGACCACCCAGAGAGGCTGCCCTGATCTGTTAGCCTTTCTACTAAACTAAGCTGTACTTATCACCCTTCTGCTCTAGATTTTAATCCCTGATCCCTTCAGTGGTGGATGTAACATTCTGGAGTCATTAAAGAGGGAGTTGATTGCTGTGGTTTGTCAACCCCCTCGTCAACAAACAAACCTTAACAGGCTCCCTCATCACTTATCTGAGTTAACAGCATAGATTGCATTTATATAGCACCAGTAAAATGGTAAAACCTCCCAAGGCGTTCTGCTGGAGCTGTTATCAAACAAAATTTGACACCAAGCCACATAAAGAGGGTCCCCCTTCAATGCACCTACGCTGTTACCCTCAGCTACACCAAGCAGCAGTGAATCCATTTCTTCTTTCTACTCTTACAAAAAAAAAATCATGGCTGTAGATGTCCAGATATTAGAGAGGGTGCAGAGAAGGTTTACGAGAACGGTACCGGGGTTGAGGGACTTCAGTTATATATATAGAGAGAGAGAGGCTGGGATTGTTCACCCGAGGACAGAGAAGGTTCAGAGGAGATTTATAGAGTCAGAATAGTTTTCTTCATTCTTTCATGCGATGTGGGTGTCGCTGGCAAGGCCAGTGTTTATTATCCACCCCTAGTTGCCCTTGAACTGAGTGGCTTGCTAGGCCATTTCGGGGGGGCGGGGGGGGGCAGTTAAAAGTCAGCCACGTTGCTGTGGGTCTGGAGTCACATGTAGGCCAGACCAGGTAAGGATGGCAGATTTCCTTCCCTAAAGGAAATTAGTGAAGCAGACGGGTTTCAATAACAATCAGTGATTTCATGGCACTATTACCAAGACTAGCTTTAGTTCCAGAAAATTAATTAATCAATGAATTCAACTCAGATTCCATGGGGGGATTTGAACCCATGGCCCCAGTAGTATTAACCTGGGCCTCTAGATTACTAACCCAGTGGTATTAGCACTATGCCACCATCTTCCCCCCCCCCCCCAATTCAGCGTAGAAGCAAGTGGGTCTTGAGGTAGGAGAAAAATAAACCGAGGTTCAGAGAAGGAATTTCAGAGCTCTAGGCCCAGACAGCTGAGGGCATGGCTGCCCGTGATGGAGCGATTAGAATCAGAGAGGAGCTAGTGGTCAAAATTAGAGGAACGCAGAGATCACCAAGCCACAGAATCACAAAATTGTTACTGCGCAGGTAGAGGTCGTTCAGCCCATCATGTCTGCAGCGGCTCTCTGAATGAGTATTTCGCCTAGTGCCATTCTGCTGCCTTCTCCCTGTAACCCTGCACATTCTTCCTTTTCAAATCAGATTTCGGAGGGCAGTGGGTTTGGTGGAGGTTACAGATGGTCGGGAGTGGTGAGACCACGGAGGGGTTTGAGGACAAAGATGAGAATTTTAAAATTGAGGCCCTGGCGCACCGGGAGCCATTTTAGGTTTGTGAACGCAGGCGGGATTAGTGAGCAGGACTCGATGCATGTTAGGAAGTGGACAGCAGAGTTTCAGATGAGCTGGAGTTTACGGAGGGTAAAAGATGGGAGCCTGGTCAGGAGAGCATTGGAATGGTCAATTCTTGTGGTAGTGAAGGTATAGGTGGTGTCAACAGCAGAGTCAGAGGTGGAGATGGGGTAATGTTATAGTGGGGGATATAAATGCTCTTGGTGATGACATGGATGTACGTTTACAAAGCTCATCTTGGGGTCCGACTATCTTACATCAGTGGTTACCCAGATAAAGTTAGAAGGATTAAAACCACTTCTAGCCTATGGGTAATTATTGTACAGACCAACACTAACCTGCACGGGACTCCCCCACCCACACCACTGAAACCCCCTCAGGGAATCTCCTCACCTCCACTGACTATCCCAACCATGGCACTCTCCCACCACCATCGATTACATCCCCACCACAGGACTCCCTCACCACAAGGCTCCCCCCCACCCATGGGACTCGCCCCCACCCCCACCCACAGGACTCACTCCAACATGGAACCCACCCCGCTGAACCTCCCAGGAACTCCACCCAGCACCCAATTACCTCCCCCCTACAGAGTGCCCAATCCCACCCCCCCCAGGACAGCCCCTCCATGGGACCCACACCCCCCCCCCAAACCCCCAGGGGACTCTGCCCACTGCCCCCCCCTCCCCTGACTATCTCCTCCCAACAGGACTCCCCCTCCCACCAGAACTACCCCCCCACCCCAACACCAACCCCGCAGGACAGCCCCCAACTTTCGACTACCCCCCAGGCCTGAGCCAACCCGACCTCTCCACACCGCCCCCCCCTCCCCAACTGTCCGATCCCACCTGCTACCCGTCTAAAACCCCCGCCGAGTGCCCCCAACACCCGCAACACCGATGGTCTGACCACCCCCCTCAACGTCCAACCCTCCACCCCATTCCCTTTAGCGCCTGACCTCTCCCCCAGTGCCTATATGCGCCCCCCCCCCAATAATTCTAACCTTGCTCAGCTGACGTCACCTCGCGCCATTTCACGCTTGGTCAGGTTGGGTGCCCGCTGAGCTAAAAATTCTGCCCATGCAGTAGAAAGATATGTTGTTGGACTTGATGAGGCAGAGATAGGGAGAGGCCTGCATCGAACATAAATACCAGCATAGACTAGTTGAGCCAAATAGCCTGTTCCTATGCTGTAGACTCGATGCTATGTCATATGTAATGATTAGTGGCCTGTGTGGGTACACACATTCAGTCAGAAAAATATTTTGCAAGATATAAATGGAGCTACCTCAAGAATTTTCCAAGGAATAGAATGTGTTCCTTGTTAAAATTTCCTCTTGGAAGTGAGCAGTTGAACTTTTCCAGTTTTGGTTGAATGAATTGCAAGAATTGTTTAATTATATCGTACGGAAATAGGAAGGGTTGGAAAAGATATTCTTTTCCACTTTACTCCCTCCTGCTGGTGAGCTTTAAGATTGGGAACATGGACCTTGGGTAAAAAAAGAAATGCTTACTAGAGAATTATACGCTTTGGACTTTTTAGGTTCTTTCTAGACAACACGATTTGAGTTACTTAAGTATCTTGCAGAGGGTGGGTTATGTTAGGAAAATATAGTAATTTTCATAATGTTATTGCAATTTATTGTTAAGTACAAATTGTGTGTGTGTGTGTGTGTGTGGCGTAGGGGGGACTTAACTGAATTAGAGACAGCTGGTCTGAAGGCTTTGATGTATCAAGAAGAGAAGCAAGGTGTTAAATAGGTAAACATGGGTGGAGTTTTTGAACGTGAGCTGTAAAGGCAACGTGTGCATTTTTAGATAAATTAGAGTGGTGAATTTCAAAGAGATGGTGAGGTGTTACACCTAGCCAACAGAGGCTAAGCCAAACAGTGTGTTTATTTTTCCCAAAGCTTACTAATAAAATTAGTATTATGATAAATTTTTATTATTGGAAAGGTAGGGTTGAAAAGACATGTCGGAACAATACATTGAAAAGAGAGAAATCTGCATAAAGAAGATGAAATCATGTGTAAGGGGCAGGCCTGTTAAGACTGAACACAAGTGTGAAAAGCCTCAAACTGCTGCCTACAAGGAACCGAAGCTGAGGAAAACACACTTTGAATTCGGCTGCCCAAGGTGTGTGCTTGGCCTGGGTCTGTTTAAATCTAACAAAGGTGTAACTGGGAGGTAGATTACCTAGGGGAGCTAGGAGTTAACAGTAATTTGTAAACCTATGTATGTGCTTAAATTCATTTTTTTTATTGATAAGGGTTTAATTTAAATTTGTAAGAAACCTCCAAGCATCAGTGGTTTCTTTTTACCGAATTCAAAGCCCGCATCTTGAAATAAATACAAATTGCAAATAGTTGTGGCAGCTGCTTCAGGTTTCCCTCTGGGATTTGAGCAGCTTGGCATTTACCCTCTGCCTGCCCTAACAGGTTGTCTCAGTTGGCTAGATGGCTTGTGTGGGGTTCAGAATGCCCATGATGTGGGGCTTGATCCCCATTCTGGCTGAGGTAGACTCAGGGCTTGCCTCCTTGCCCTGTAGTAAACTCATGGTGTAAGCCATTTTTCAGTGGCCCTCAAATAATTGTGGATGTTATCTGGGGATAAAGATGACATATCTTACTTGCCTCATGTGAAGTTTAAATTGATATGTTCTGGGGGAATTTCTATCTGATACAGTTTTAAGAATCTTTTTCCCTTTGTGCCACCATCAGACAACTCTACACCCAGTATAACATAGGCTTCTTTATATTAGATCTTAATGCTCAAGGCTCTGGAGTGGGATTTGAACCCATAACATTTTTAAAAATTCGTTCATGGGATGTGGGCATTGCTGGCTAGGCCAGCATTTGTTGCCCATCCCTAATTGTCCTTGAGAAGGTGGTGCTGAGCCACTTCCTTGAACCGCTGCAGTCCATGTGGTGTAGGTACACCCACAGTGCTGTTAGAGAGGGAGTTCCAGGATTTTGACCCAGCGACAGTGAAGGAACGGTGATATATTTCCAAGTCAGGGTGGTGAATGGCTTGGAGGGGAACTTCCAGGTGGTGGTGTTCCCATGTGTCTGCTGCCCTTGTCCTTCTAGGTGGTAGAGGTCGTGGGTTTGGATGGTGCTGGCGATGGAGGCTTGGTGAGTTGCTGCAGTGCAATTTGTAGATGGTCCAGCCTGCTGACTCCAATGCAGGTGTCCTGCCTACTGAGTCAGGCTGACACTCCCAAAGACTTCTAAGTCAGGTGTAGCATAGCACTATTGACCAATGGGATAAATATTTCTCTACTCTGCTTCATTGAAAGCTCCCAGGTGAGGTAAACCCACAGATTGCATGCTGAATAAATCTTATTCTACATGACTCACTCAGTCAGCCTGGTGTCAGGTAGAAAACAGGCATTGCTGTACTTGAACTGGAGGGAGTCACTGGGGCCGATCGAGTGTGGTTCTTAAGGGGACTGAGAAGTGAGTACAAAATTCTGCTTATTGAGCAGTTATCTGCCTAAGCATTGGTAGCTCTTTAATGGGTATCTCTGTTATTTTTGGGTGAACATTTTTAAGTGGTGAGGCTAAAGAGCAAACTGTTAATTAGAAGGGAAAGGCATGCAGATGAATGGGTCTGGTTTGATTGGCTGTTCTATAAGTAGTATACCTTTTTGAATGAACTGTTTGTGCTGCCTGGGCTGTTGGAGTGGATTTAAGCGAAGTTTCCAAGTGAGAACAGTGGGGTGGTGAGCGGCCAGAGGAACAGGAGGCCACAGAGTGAGAGGGTTCGATGGGAACTGGAGTTTGGTGCTGAGTGGGTCTGATATCTACAACATTAAACAGGTAAATGAGAATTAGTTTGAATGCCAGGTTGGAGTGGATAGGATTTGGAATGGACCAGCTGATTGAGTGGTTGATGCAGATTTAATAATGGCCTTCAAAGGGGCATTAGATGAATACTTAAAGGAGAAATAAGATAAAGGGATATGGGGGAAGAGCGAGCAGAGTGGGACGAGCCAGATTGTTTTCGAAAGAGCTGGCACAGGCTAGATGGGCTGAATTGTCTCTCTTGCACTGCAGTTTGGAGTTTCAGCACAGCAGGTTAGGAAGCGGCTTTGGCAATGTGTACAAAATAGCATGAGATGTTCAGGAAACTTAAATTATCACGGATGCGTCTGCACAATTCTTCATTTGTATTTATAACGATTGAATGCAGGAATGCTGAGCTCCAGTCTCCAGCTGGCTTCACTCCACAACACATGTAAGAAGTTTTAAGGCATGCTCTGGAAGATAACCAGCCCTGGTGACAGGAGTTTAGGAGCTTACAGGACCGTGCTACGAATGTTGCCAATCTAGAAGCCCAGGCCAGTGCTCTGGGGATGTGGGTCCAAACACCACTGTGGCAGCTGGCTAATAAATCTGGAACGTTAAAGAGGAATGCTAGTCTCAGCAATAGTGACCATGGAGCTATTGTTGTAAAAATCCATGCCCTTTAGGGAAGGAAGTATGAAATAGGAGCAGAAGTAGGCCATTCAGCCCCTTGAGACTGTTCTTCCATTCAATAAGATCATGGCTGATCTGATTGTGTTTCAAATTCCACATTCCCATCTAACCCCGATAACCTTTAATCCCTTGCCTAACTAGAATCTACCTACCGCTGCCATAAAAATATTCAGTGACCCCCACCTCCACCACCTTCTGAAGCAGAGCATTCCAAAGTCGCACAACCCTCTGAGAGAAAAAAATTCTCCTCATCTCTGTCCTAAAAGGGTGACCCCCTAGTTCTGGACTCACCCACAAGAGGAAACATCCTTTCCACATCCACCTTGTCAAAGCCGTTCAGGATCTTGTAAACTTCAATCAAATCACCCCTCACTCTTCTAAACTCCAGTGGAAACAAGCCCAGTCTGTCCAACCTTTCTTCATAAGACAACCCACTCATTCCAGGTATTGGTCCAGTAAACCTCTTCTGAACATGCTCCAATGCATTTACATCTTTCCTTAAATAAGGAAATCTGCCATCCTTACCTGGTCTGGCCTACATGTGACTTCAGACCCACAGCAATGTGGTTGACTCTTAACTGCCCTCTGAAATGGCTGAGCAAGCCACTCGGTTGCATCATAAATCGCTTAAAAAGCGTACAAAAAGGAATGAAACTGGGTGAATCACCCGGCATCAACCTAGACACCAGAAACAACAACGGTAGACCCAGCCCTGTTAACCCTGCAAAACCCTCCTGACAAACATCTGGAGCCTTGTGCCAAAATTGGGAGTCACAGGCTAGCCAAGCAACAGCCTGACACAGTCATCCTCACGGAACCATACCTCACGGACGGTGGCCGGGATTTTCCTGTCCCACCCGCTGGGTCACAGGAAATTCCTGCCCGAAACCAACGGACACCCTGTTGGCCTGTCGATTTTTCCATCATGTCTTTGATGATTCCTGCCTTGGGTGGGAACCGGAAAATCCTGGCCGATGTTCCAAACACCATCACCACCATCCCTGGGCACGCACAGTAGCCGCAGTGTGTGTTCCATCTACAAGATGCACTGCAGCAACTCACCAAGGCTCCTTAGACAGCACCTTCCAAACCCACGACCTCCACCATCTAGAAGGACAAGGGCAGCAGACACATGGGGAACACCAACACTTGGAAGTTCCCCTCCAAGCCACTCACCATCCTGACTTGGAAATATATCGGCCGTTCCTTCACTGTCGCTGGGTCAAGATCCTGGGACTCCCTCCCTAACAGCACGGTGGGTGTACCTACACCACATGGAACTGCAGCGGTTCAAGAAGGCAGCTCACCCCCCACCTTCTCAAGGGGCAATTAGGGATGGGCAATAAACGCTGGCCCAGCCAGTGACGCCCATACCCCCTCAAAGAAGCTGGACGTGCGGGGGCAAGTGGTCACGTGACGCGGGAGGGTGTCAGGAAACGGACCGCCGACTGCGATTCGCTCCCGACCGCGATTTCACGCTAACCGGCCAACTAACGGGCAGCCAGGCTGAAGCGCCCGCTGATAACGATCAGCGCTGCCTGGGTTTGTGGGGGTGAGGTGGGGTGGGGGGGGGGGTGGTTGGTGGGTGGTGGGTTGGAGGGCGAGCGCTGGGGGGAGGAGCGTGGGCGCTGGAGGAGGGTGGGGCGCGGTGTGGGGGGGGGGGGGGGGGGGGGGGGCGCAGAATGAAAGCTCCCTGAAGGCAGAGAGCTGCCTCGGGGAGCTGAAGAATTTAAATCCACAAAAATAAAGAGCGTAAGATCTGTACAAAAAAACCAAAATGCCCACGCGGTCAGAAACAGTCACCTGAACGTACGCAGCGTGAAAATTCTTGCCAAACTTTTTTAATGTATTTTTAAATTTTAATGACGGGAACCTCATCCCACCCTTGGACGAGCTCCCCTGAAAAACGCAAAGGCCGCCTGGCCGATTTGCCCGCCCGCCCGCCCCCTGTAAAGTTGGGCGGGCAGCGAAATATCCCAGTTCACTGCGCCCGTTCACGGGGTTAATGGCCCTCTTAATTGCCGGCAGGCGCACCTTCCAAGCTTAGAGCGCGCCCGCCGACCGAAATATTGCCGGAGCTCACGATGGCGTCGGGACGCTCACCTGACATCACCGCGCACTCATTTACGCTCAAGCGTGTCGGGTGCGTGATTGCACACCGAGCGAAAAGGTCCTGTCCCGTGTTCCGAGTCCGTGTGACTCTTCTTCAAACTCAGAACTAATTTCTCTTATTCTTTCAGTGGGACTATAGCGGGCATCGCTGGCAAGGCCAGCATTTGTTGCCCATCCCTGATTACCCTTGAGCTGATCGGCTTTGCTCGGCCATTTCAGGGGGGCAGTTAAGAGTCAACCCCGTTGCTGTGGGTCTGGAGTCACGTGTAGGCCAGACCGGGTAAGGACAGCAGATTTCCTTCCCCAAAGGGCATTAGCGAACTAGTTGTGCGTTTACAACAATTGATGATCGTTTCGTGGTCACCATTACTGAGACTGGCTTTCAGTTCCAGGCTTGTTTATTAGCAGTTGAATTTCAATGCAGCTGCCATGATGGGATATGAACCCATGTCCCCAGAGCATTAGTCTGGGCACCCAGGTTACTCGAGTGACATTCCCACTACCCCTAACATTTGGCCTCTTGAATCAGAAGAGTATTCTGATTGAGGTCTTTAAAATATTAAAACAATTTGTCCATAGATCCCTGAAGGCAGCAGCACAGGTAGATAAGGTGGTTAAGAAGGCATATGGGATACTTGCCTTTAATAGCCGAGGCATAGAATATAAGAGCAGGGAGGTTATGACGGAGCTGTATAAAATGCTGGTTAGGCCACAGCTGGTCGCCATGCTATAGGAAGGTTGTGATGGCACTGGAGACGATGTAGAGGAGATTCACCAGGATGTTGCCTGGGCTGGAGCGTTTCAATTATGAAGAGAGACTGGATAGGCTAGGGTTGTTTTCCTTGGAGCAGAGAAAGCTGAAGGGGTCCTGATAGAGATATACAAAATTATGAGGGACGCAGGGTGGATCCCCTTAGCGGAGGTGTCAATAACCAGAGGGCATAGATCTACGGTAAGGGGCAGGATGTTTAGAGGAGATTTGAGGAATAATTTTTTCACCCAGAGGGTGGTTGGAATCTGGAACACACTGCCTGAGGGGGGGTAGAGGCAGGAACCCTCAAACATTTAAGAAGTATTTAAATGAGCATTTGAAACGCCGTAGCATACAGGGCCAAGTGCTGGAAAATGGGATTAGAATAGATATGTGCTTGATGGCCAGCATGGACACAATGGGCCAAACAGCCTCGGGATCACAATCTGTTGAGCGCAGCACAATCTGTTCCCTGCGGAGGCAGGGATATCCTTAGTCACCGGCATCAGGGGACTGCTGGAGGCAAAGAGTCTGCTGATTCTGAGTCAGATGATGAGCCTCTGGACTGGATCATCAATCAGTTGCTGGAGCTGCAAAGACAATCACAGGAACATCAGGAAGGGATGTCTGGTGCAGTCCTCAGATTGCAAGGGATGATGGAGGGGTCAGTCTGCCTTCACTCTGAGGTGATAGCGCCAGCGTGTCAATGCACCAGGGTCAACACTGGCAGGATGACAGCTGCCATGGAGACCTTGGTCCAGGACATCGGTGCTGCACTGCTGCGCGGGCTGAACTCCATCGCTGACGCCATAGTTGGCCTCCAATAGTGTCAGCGCGAGAGGCATGTGGGGCAGCTCGATCTCACTCCAGCTTCCCCTTCCCCTCAAGGAGTCAGCCGGGGGTCCTCGGGCATCCAGAGAGAGGAGGATCAGCAGGTGCGCACTCCGGGACCATCCATCCAGGTGACTCTGGGAACGTCCGGCCGATCTAAATCCCTTTTTCCTGTGACACCATCATTTCCAGTTCCACTATGGATATCTGGGGAGCACCAGGATGTAGAAGCAGTTAGGAAGGTTAGGATGATGCAGTTGCAGAGCCTGGGCATGGATGTTAATCACTTGTACTTAATGTTCACTGTTGAAAATAAACTCCCAAGGATGTCTCCCTGCCTGTGGTTCCTTGTTCTGATGAGCAGTGTTTGTGTCACTCAGATGTGAAACCTTGGTTCCTGCACAAGATAAAGGCAGGTGTCTCAGTCCAGGGCCTCTTCCCTGTGCAGTCTGTAACCTTCAGACCAAAGGATGGTTCAGCCTCACACTCTCTGGACGCATTACTGATGCCTGCACCTTGACCAGAATGTAGTGGGCAGGCGGCACAGAGTTCCATCATTCTCTCTGTGTGCTCTCAGCACTTTTTGAGGTGGGGCTGGCCCCCATCTCATCAGCATCTGTGTCCAATGCTTAAAGGATCAGATGCTTCCAGAGTTTCATGGATGCGTCTCTATGATGTGACCCCGGATCACAGAGCACAAGCGAGCTGCCCCTCAGCCAGACTGGAGTCAGACATTCACAGAGGCCATGTGAAGATCTATGGAGTGTCCTCACTGCATGTCGTCATCAGCCTCCTGGTGAGCTGCCTTCTTGAACCGCTGCAGTCCATGTGGTGTAGGTACACCCACAGTGCTGTTAGGGAGGGAGTTCCAGGATTCTGACCCAGCGGCAGTGAAGGAACGGCCGATATATTTCCAAGTCAGGATAGTGAGTGTCTTGGAGGGGAACTTCCGGGTGGTGGTGTTCCCATGTGTCTGCTGCCCTTGTCCTTCTAGATGGTACTGGTGGTGGTTTTGGAAGGTGCTGTCAAAGGAATCTTGGTGAATTCCTGCAGTTGCATTTACAATTCATATAAGAGCAGGAAGTTAACATTTTATCAATATATCTTCCCTAACCAGCAGCCTCAATGTCAGATTAATCTGTCATTCATACCCTTGCTATTTGAGGGAACTCGATGTGTTAGCACAGCTGTCATATTTTCCTCACAGTAGTGTGAATAATACATCCCAATATTATTATACAAATCTGAATGCTGGAACCTGAGGGAATTTATCAATTAAAATATATTAACAACAGGGATGCACCAATAAATGCTGGCCTTAACCAGAGAGGCCCCCGCATCCCATGAATGAACAATAATCAAAGGAAACTTCTCGTGGTGAGTTAGGAGTGCATTGCCTGAAAGGGAAATTGGGTCTAGACTTGACAAGGGAAAATTTGCAGAGCTGGCAAGAAAGAGTAGAGGGGAGTGGGACTAAATGAATAGCTCTTTCAAAGAGCTGGCACAGTCCCGATGAGTCTGAGTCTAATGCCCTCTTCCTGTGTAATATTCTATATCACAGGGCTGTGAAAGTGTATTGCAGCAACACTTTACAGAGCAGAGGCAACAGCGAAGAAATAGTGAAATAAACCGGGGAAAAGTGAGAGCTTAGACAATTTCTCATTGAATAACGGGATACTCTCCGCTTGTCTGGATGAGCGCAGCTCCCACAACACTCAAGAAGCTCAACAGCATCCAGGACAAAGCAGCCGGCTTGATTGGCACCCCGTCCACAAACATTCACTCCCCCCACCACCGACAGCAGGGGTACAGTGTTGCCGGAGTACACCCGAGCGCCGGTCCGGCACCCCTGACCAAGGCCCGGGAAGGGAGAGGAGGGGTTTCAAATGCCAGGGGTTAGAGGGGGGCACGGTGCTGGGCCTGGTGTTTTAAATGGAGCTCTCGTCATCACGCTGAGCAGCTGGAGATTAGGACCTGACAGACCGGCTTAAAAAAGATCCGAACTTCCGATTTTTTTTTTTTTAAAGCCAGTCTGTCGGGCCTGTTTCACTCGTTGCTGTGCTGCTGCTGCTGGGGAGATTGGTGGGGGGTGGGGGTGGGGGTGGGGGGCAGTGACTGGGGTGTTGATTAGTGGGGAGGGGGTGTTGGGGGTAGGGAGGGGGTGGGGATTGGAGGGAGTTGGGGTAGAGGAGGGGAATAGGAATCATTATTCGATTCGATGAGCTAAATGTTTACTGTAATTTTCTCAAAAGTATTGACAGAATCTTTTGTCGAAGATGGAATTGCTTCTTTTGTTCTGGAAGAGTGCACAATAAGGACTTGGGGGTGAATTTTCTCCCTGTTGGGTAGGCTGGTTGGGAGCGAGCGGGGGTGGGTGGGTGTGGAGCCGATCGCCGCCTGCGATTGGCTACGAGCCGCCATTTTACGTAGGCCAACCAATTAAGGCCCGCCCAGCGTGATGCGCACCCGGTAGCGCTCCGTGATTACCTGTGCGAGCCGAGGGGGGGGTGGGGGAGGAGGAGGGAGAGTCAGGGCCTGCGCGAAGAAGAACAGAAATCTCCCTGAGGCACGAAGCTGCCTCAAGGAGATTCATTTAAATTTGGCAGGTCAAAATAAAAAAAGGTTTTTCAAAAAAATCATCATTTACACATGTCCCCTCGTGTGATAGCATCACGTGACCTGGGACATGTCTGTTGAATGTTAAATTTTTAAAAATTTTAATGTAATAAACCCTTCACGACATTTCATCCTGCCCGTGGATGAGGTTCCATGAAAAATGTGAAGGCTGCCTGGGCCCCCTTCGCCTGCACACCGCAACCCCCCCCCCGCCACCCAACCTCCACCCCACCACCACCACCCCAGCCCCCCCTTCCCCTCCCCCCCCGCCCCCCCCATGCCCCCGCCTCCCCCACCCCCGTGCCAACCTTAAGGTTGGACAAGCAGCCCGGACAATTACTTTACTTAGTTAATTCATGGCCTTAACAGGCCATTGACAGGTTGGTGGGTGCGCAGCTGACTCCTGTGTGTGTGCCCGCTGAACTAAAGATTGGAATGACACGCGGTGACATTGGGACACACACCCGACATCACCGCACTGCCATTTAACGCGCCGGCGTGCGGGGCCCGCCGAACAGAAGATTCTGCCCTTGAAGTAGAAGACTTGCAGAATCAGCTCGTCCTATTGATCACATCCTAAACTACAGATGAGCAACCCCTGGTGGTTGATTATTTTTTCAGACTACTGGGCTGTTTATTTATATTTGAGCCACTGAATCACCCTTTTGAATGTGCGCAGAGTGACTGAAGTCTCTCATCCTCGGAACCATTCTTGTAAATCTTTTCTGCACCCTTTCTAACACCTTCACATCCTTCCCATTGAAGCTGAACCAAGTGTTTTATGGAGGTTCATAAACTTACCTGCTTTTGTACCCTGTGCCCCTATTTATAAAACCCAGGGTTCAGTACAATTGATTAACCACTTTCTCAACCTGCCCTGCCACCTTCAATGATTTATGCACATGTACACCCAGGTCCCTCTGCTCCTGCATCTCCTTTATTTTATACCACCTCTCCTTGTTCTTCTGACCAAAATGTATCACTTCACACTTACCTACATTAAATTTCATCTGCCACTTGTCAGCCCTTTCCAACAGCCTATCTTCATCCACTTGAAGTCTGTCACTATCCTCCTCACAGTTCATAATACTTCCAAGTCTTGCATCATCTTCAAATTTTGAAATTGTGCCCTGTACACCCAGGTCTAGGTTATAAATATAAATCAAGAAAAAGCAGTGGCTCCTCTATATACCATCCCCCAGTCAGAAGGAAGTAAATTCATGTTTTTAATAGGTTTGAATTAAAAAATTAAACTGTTGCATAGTGTAATTCTAGCTATGCTAAAAACTAATGATTCAAAATACCACATGGTTTGAAGTAAAATGCCTGCTGGCACTAATATTTTTCACTTAAAAAACATTGTTTTCCTATATATTAATTATCTGAGTCCCCAGATGTCAGTAAAACTATGTAATAGTAGATTTAGAAATGACATGGCCAACACATTGAGGTGCTGCTGCACCTCAAAATTTAGCACTACACCCCTGACCGGCACCCAGTGGCAGCAGTATGTACCATATACAAGATGTACTGCAGCAAGTTGCCAAGGCTCCTTAGACAGCACCTCCCAAACCCATGACCTCTACCACCTAGAAGGTCAAGGGCAGCAGACAGATGGGAACACCACCGCCTGGAAGTTCTCCTCCAAGCCACTCACCATCCTGACTTGGAAATATATCACCGTTCCTTCACTGTCGCTGAATCCTCCCTTCCTAACAGCACTGTGGGTGTACCTATTCCCTGCAGACTACAACTATTCAAGAAGGCAGCTCACCACCTCCTTCTCAATCAGTGATAGGCTATAAATGCTGGCCTATCCAGTGTTTCCCACATCCCACAAACAAATAATAAAATATTTTCTAGAGGTCTAAATCAATGGAATGCTAATATGAACATACTAACATACGAAATAGGAACAGGAGAAGGCCATTCGTCCCCTCGAGCCTGCTCCATCTTCCAATAAGATCATGGCTGATCTGTGTGTGTTTTGATTTCCACATTCCCCATTTATCCCCAATAACCTGTGATTCCCTTGCCTCACAAGAATCCATCTTAAAAATATTCAATGACCCCACCTCCACCGCCTTCTGAGGCAGAGAGTTCCAAAGTCACACAACCCTCTGAGAGAAAAAAAATTCTCCTCAACTCTGTCCTAAAAGGGCGACCCCTAATTTTAAAACCGTGCCCCCTAGTTCTGGACTCACCCACAAGAGGAAACATCCTTTCCAAGTCCACCTTGTCAAGGCCGTTCAGGATCTTGTAAACTTCAATCAAATCACCCCTCACTCTTCTAAACTCCAGTGGAAACAAGCCCAGTCTGTCCAACCTGTCCTTATAAGACAACCCACTCATTCCAGGTATCAATCTAGTAAACCTCCTCTGAACCGCCTCCAATGTATTTACATCTTTCCTTAAATAAGGAGACCAAAACTGTACACAATATATATCTTAGCAAATTTTTAAGAACTGATTTATTGCACAGTGTAAATTTTTCCTATATCCTATTGTGCTGTGATTCATCACCAAGACAGTTCAGTCCAAAATTCTGGTTTCTTACTGAGGAGCGATTAGGGAAAAGTGGAAGAGCAAAAGAGAACTGAGTGCCTAGATTCACAAACCATAAGAAACTAGTGGACAGGCACAAAAAGTAATCAAAAAGGCGAATGGGATTTTATTTTATTTATTTGTCCATGGGATGTGAGTGTTGCTATTTGTTGCCCATCCCTAGTTGGCCCTTGAGAAGGTGGTGATGAGCTGCCTTCTTGAACCGCTGCAGTCCATGTGGTGCAGGTACACCCACAGTGCTGTTAGGGAGGGAGTTCCAGGATTTTGACCCAGTAACAGTGAAGGAACGGCGATATATTTTCTATGGTGCTATTAGGAATGGAGTTGGTGTTTAGCACAAGAGGGCTGGCATACAAAAGGGAGGAATTGATTCTGTGGATGTACAGTATCCTAGGCTGACCCCAGCTGGAGCATTGTGTTCAGTTCCAGGTAACACATAACTTTAAGGGAGTGCGGCTTCACCTAGAATTAAATTGGAATTAAATTAAAGGATTAAATTACAAGGACAGGTTGCATAAACCTGGCTCTTATTCCCGTGAGTTTTGAAAGTTGAAGGGTGATTTTAATTGAGACACTTAAGATGATAAAGGGATCGACTAGGGAAGATGCAGATAAACTGTTTCACCTGTGGAAAGTCCGGAACAAGAGGGCATAATCTCTAAAAATTAAACCATTGCCATTTAGGAGTGAAATTAGGAAGCACTATTTCACACAAGTGATAGAAGGACGCCATTCTACCCATCATTTTTGTGCCAGCTCTTTGAAAGAGCTATTTAATTAATCCCACTGCCTCTATTGCCTCTGCCATCTCCTCCCCCCCAAACCCTGCAGCAACCCTACTCTTTACCCATAGCCCTGCAAGTATTTATCCAATTTCCATTCTGAAACTCCCTGCCTCCACCCCCCCCCAAAAAAAAAAGCTGTGGATGCTGGGGAGGGCCAGTTGAAGTTTTGAAGTGTTTGAGAAGGGTTGAGTTTGTCAAGGTAAGGGATAAGGGGCAAAGGCAGGTAAATGGAGTTAAGATGCAGAACTACCGATCCTCTAACTGAATAGCCAAACAAGTTTGAGAGGCTGAATTGCCTTCTTCTGTTCCTATAACAGGAACCTTTCCTCCCACTCCACTTGGAGGATGTTGATTAGATACTAATGTTAAACTACAGACTTGTCAAGTTTTCATTTGGGTTCAAAGTTGTCACTTAATTGAAAGTGTTGTTTGCCTAAGGATAAAAAAAAAATACCCTGTGGCACTGAAGCTCATTGTTAATCTCACTTCTGCATTCTTGACAATTCTGGCTTCAATTCCTGCTGAATGCAGGTCAACAACATGAGATTAAACATATGACTCCAACAAGCAGTGTCTATTAAATGTCTATAAAATGGCTGCTTAGGAACAACTCACTGCTCTTTATTTATTTAAGACACATTATTAGAATATTATACAGAATTTACAGAACATAAACAGTCCATGTCAGTGTTTATGCTCCACACAAGCCTCTCTTTTCATTTAACCCCAGCAGTATGTCCTTCTATTCCTTTCTCCCTCATGTGTTTATTTAGCTCCCCTTAAATGCCTCTATTTTATTCACCTCAACTACTCTGTGTTGTAGCGAGGCCCAGATTCTCACCACCTTTTGAGCAGAGACATAGGATTTATGAGTAGCTATTGTGAAGGGACTTGTTTCCCTCTTACTAATGTTGCTATAGCAATCCTAATCTGTGAGACGGGGCGGAATTAACTTTAAAATACAATTAACCTGCGTTGTACCTGACCTCAGAGCAGTTGGTCGGCTAATGTGATGAGAGATTTAATCTGTATCTAACCCCGTGCTGTACCTGTCCTGGGAGTGTTTGATGGGGACAGTGTAGAGGGAGCTTTACTCGGTATCTAACCCAGTGCTGTACCTGTCCTGGGAGTGTTTGATGGGGACAGTGTAGAGGGAGCTTTACTCTGTATCTAACCCCGTGCTGTACCTGTCCTGGGAGTGTTTGATGGGGACAGTGTACAGGGAGCTTTACTCTGTATCTAACCCCGTGCTGTACCTGTCCTGGGAGTGTTTGATGGGGACAGTGTAGAGGGAGCTTTACTCTGTATCTAACCCCGTGCTGTACCTGTCCTGGGAGTGTTTGATGGGGACAGCGTAGAGGGGGCGTTACTCTGTATCTAACCCCGTGCTGTACCTGTCCTGGGAGTGTTTGATGGGGACAGTGTAGAGGGAGCTTTACTCTGTATCTAACCCCGTGCTGTACCTGTCCTGGGAGTGTTTGATGGGGACAGTGTAGAGGAAGCTTTACTCTGTATCTAACCCCGTGCTGTACCTGTACTGGGAGTGTTTGATGGGGACAGTGTAGAGGGAGCTTTACTCTGTATCTAACCCTGTGCTGTACCTGTCCTGGGAGTGTTTGATGGGGACAGTGTAGAGGTAGCTTTACTCTGTATCTAACCCCGTGCTGTACCTGCCCTGGGTTTGATGGGGACAGTGTAGAGGGAGCTTTACTCTGTATCTAACCCTGTGCTGTACCTGTCCTGGGAGTGTTTGATGGGGACAGTTTGGTGGGAGCTTTACTCTGTAACTAACCTGGTGCTGTACCTGTCCTGGGAGTGTTTGATGGGGACAGAGTAGAGGGAACTTTACTCTGTATCTAACCCCGTGCTGTACCTGTCCTGGGAGTGTTTGATGGGGACAGAGTAGAGGGAACTTTACTCTGTACCTAACCCCGTGCTGTACCTGTCCTGGGAGTGTTTGATGGGGACAGAGTAGAGGGAACTTTACTCTGTATCTAACCCCGTGCTGTACCTGCGCTGGGAGTGTTTGATGGGGACAGTGTAGAGGGAGATTTACCCTGTATCTAACCCTGTGCTGTACCTGTCCTGGGAGTGTTTGATGGGGACAGTGTAGAGGAAGCTTTACTCTGTATCTAACCCCGTGCTATACCTGTCCTGGGAGTGTTTGATGGGGACAGTGTAGAGGGAGATTTACTCTGTATCTAACGCCGTGTTGTACCTGTCCTGGGAGTGTTTGATGGGGACAGTGTAGAGGGAGCTTTACTCTGTATCTAACCCCGTGCTGTACCTGTCCTGGGAGTGTTTGATGGGGACGGTGTAGAGGGACCTTTACTCTGTATCTAACCCCGTGCTGTACCTGTCCTGGGAGTGTTTGATGGGGACAGTGTAGAGGGAGATTTACTCTGTATCTAACCCCGTGCTGTACCTGTCCTGGGAGTGTTTGATGGGGACAGTGTAGAGGGAGCTTTACTCTGTATCTAACCCCGTGCTGTACCTGTCCTGGGAGTGTTTGATGGGGACAGTGTAGAGGGAGATTTACTCTGTATCTAACCCCGTGCTGTACCTGTCCTGGGAGTGTTTGATGGGGACAGTGTAGAGGGAGCTTTACTCTGTATCTAACCCCGTGCTGTACCTGCCCTGGGAGTGTTTGATGGGAACGGTGTAGAGGGATCTTTACTCTGTATCTAACCCCGTGCTGTACCTGTCCTGGGAGTGTTTGATGGGGACGGTGTAGAGGGAGTTTTACTCTGTATCTAACCCCGTGCTGTCCCTGTCCTGGGAGTGTTTGATGGGGACAATGTAGAGGGAGCTTTACTCTGTATCTAACCCTGTGCTGTACCTGTCCTGGGAGTGTTTGATGGGGACAGTGTAGAGGGAGATTTACTCTGTATCTCACCCCGTGCTGTACCTGTCCTGGGAGTGTTTGATGGGGATGGTGTAGAGGGAGCTTTACTCTGTATCTAACCCCGTGGTGTACCTGTCCTGGGAGTGTTTGATGGGGACAGTGTAGAGGGAGATTTACTCTGTATCTAACCCCGTGCTGTACCTGTCCTGGGAGTGTTTGATGGGGACAGTGTAGAGGGAGATTTACTCTGTATCTCACCCCGTGCTGTACCTGTCCTGGGAGTGTTTGATGGGGACGGTGTAGAGGGAACTTTACTCTGTATCTAACCCCGTGCTGTACCTGTCCTGGGGATGTTTGATGGGGACAATGTAGAGGGAGCTTTACTCTGTATCTAACTCCATGCTGTCTGTACCTGTCCTGGGAGTGTTTGATGTGGACAGTGTAGAGGGAGCTTTACTATGTATCTAACCCCATGCTGTCCCTGTCCTGGGATTCTTTGTTGGGGACAATGTAGAGCGAGCATTACTGTGTATCGAACCCCATGGTATACTTGTCCTGGAAGTATCTGATGGGAGCAGTGTCAAGGGATCTCTGTGTCTAACATGCGCTCTCCCTGTCCTAGGAGCGATTGATGGTGCACATTGTACTTTAGTGACTCCATCAGTCTCTAGATGGCTATCTGGAACAGGTAGTGAGGCCACCATTTTTTCTTTAAGAATTTGTTTTGAAACCAGCGTGTCAGCCAATGAATTGGAGAAGGGGACTGAACTTACATTGAGATTCACTGCAAACATTTTACGTTGAAGGGTATTTATTCAGCAAACAGAATCTCTTTAAACAGCAGACAGTCTACAGAATCTAATTAAAGGGGAACAGGTAAGGTAGATAGAGAGAAGCTATTTCTGCTGGTTGAGGAGTCTAGGACTAGGGGACAGAGTCTAAAAAATGAGTCCAATCATTCAGGAGTGAAATTGGGAAACAGAAAGGGTGGTGGAGGTTTGGAACTCTCTTGTAGGAATTGCAATTGGTGCTACATCAATTGTTTATTTGAAATTTAAATTGTTAATGATAAATTTTTGTTAGCCAAAGAAATTAAGAGAGATGGGATGGAGGCAGGTGTATGGAGATGGGTCAAGGATCAGCCAAAAATCAAGGTCAGTTTTGAGATTTTTACTTGGGCTGCAGGCTCAACAGTTTTTTTGGGGGAGAGAGTTCCAGATTTTCACTAACTTGAAGAAGTGCTTCCCCACACCACCTAATCTAATGTTAAGGCTCCATGCCCCTTGTTCTGGACTCCTCCCCTACCCAGAGGAAATAATTTCTCTCTATCTGCCCTCTCAAATCATTTAAGTGTCTCGAATACCCCAATAAGATCACCACCAAGGGAATACAGTGTAAGCTGCCCTCATAATTGATGCCCTAGCATCATTCTGGTGAATCTGTGCTGCGTCCTCACTTAAGGCCAGATATCCTTCCTGAAGTGCAGTGCTTAGAACTAGACACTGCACTGTGACGTGCGTGAGTTGCAAGGGATCAATCCAACATGCCTTCAAGTTAATTAGCACCTAATTTATTCATTCGTACAAAGGGATTATTATTCTTCTGCCAGTACAAACTCTACAAAGCTTAAGAGTTAAGGGCACAGATTTAAAGTAATTGGCAAAAAAAAAGCCAAAGCGATCGGAGCAAAATCTTTTCACACAGCGAGGGGTTTGGGCCTGGAATGCGGTGCCTGAGAGTGCGGTGGTGGCAAGTTCAATCGAGAGGGAATTGGACTGTGCTCTGAAAAGGAAGAATGTGCAGGGTTACGGGGAGAAGGCGGGAGAATGGCACTAGGTGAAATGGTCACTCGGGGAGCTGGTGCAGACAAGATGGGCCGAATGGTCTCCTTCTGCACTGTGACAATCCTGTGATTTTTTTTTTAAATAAAAAAGTTGTTAAAATCAATCTAATAGCTGCGCTGTTTCCCAGTGCAATTTGAATGAATAGTGTTTTTTTTTAATGGAATTGCCAGATTCCAGTTACTTTAATTAAAAACTTGTAGGTCATTTAGGGACCAGTTTTTCTGTATTGACAAATCAAGGTGAAGGTCCAACCCTCAGATGAGCAGTTGGAGAGCTGGATCCACAAGTGACAGTTTCTGAATGGGGATCAGATGATCCTCATCTGAAGTTTTGTTTCAGCAAAACCTTAATGCACATCAAAGCTTAATGGGCGATTTGATTGAGGTTTCTAAGGCTTTGAAAGGAATTGATAGGGCAGATGGAGAGAAACTTGTTGTGGTGGTTGGGGAGAAGCTAGGACAGGGGATGTAACCTTAAAATCAGAGCCAGGCCATTCGAGACAGAAGTCAGGAAACAGTTCTCCACACAAAAAAGGTGGTGGAAGTGTAGCTCAGTTGATAATTTAAATCAGAAATCAATGTTGTGATACGATGACATGTACCGTTAAGGGTGTGGTATCTTAAACTACTGTCAACTGTTACCCAGCTCAATAAGATGTCATGTATCAATCCCAGGATGGAGGGGGATCGTTAAAGTTGTTAACTTGGTGCTGCCGGCTCTGTAATATTTGCCACTCCAGGGCCAGTGATGACTGCGCATATGCCCTGCTGCATGTTGCCCCCTAGAAAGATGGTGGCCACACATATAGCTGCACATGTGTGACATTGGCAGCAACCACACAGCCAATTTCCAAACCAAGATGGATAGATGTTTGTTAAAGTAAGGATATTTAGGGATATGGAACAAAGCGGGGAGATGAATTTGAGATGTAGACCAGCCATGGATTTGTTAAAGAAAGGTCTTGCCTCACAAATTTGACTGAATTCTTTGAGGAAGTGACAAGAAGGGTTGATGAAGCTAATGCAGTGGATGTTGCGTACATGGATTTTAGCAAGGCATTTGACAAGGTCCCACCATGGCAGATTGGTCAGGAAAGTAAAAGCCCATGGGATTCAGGGTAATGTGGCAAACTGGATAAAAGGTTGGCTTTGTAACAGGAAACAAAGGGTAATGGTCGATGGATGTCCTTGCGAATGGAAAGTTGTCTCAAGTGGTGTTCCACAGGGCTCGGTGTTGGGACCCTTGCTGTTTGTGTTATATATTAACGATTTGGACGTGAATGTAGGGGGCATGATTGGGAAATTTGCAGATGACACAAAGATTGGCCGAGTAGTGTATAGTGTAGAGGATAGCCATAATCTCCAAAACGATATAGATGGGTTGGTGGAGTGGGCGGTAAAGTGGCAGATGGATTTTAACATAGAGAAGTGTGAGGTCATACATTTAGGGAGGTCAAACAGTTACAGGGATTACAAAATAAATGGGAATATACTAAGAGGGGTAGATGAAGTGAGAGATCTTGGCGTACAAGTACATAGGTCCCTGAAGGCAGCAGTTCAAGTAGACAAGGTTGTAAAGAAGGCATATGGAATGCTCTCCTTCATTGGCAGAGATATAGAATATAAAAGTAAGGATATAATGTTGGAATTGTATACAACACTGGTGAGGCCACAACTGGAGTATTGTGTGCAGTTCTGGTCACCACATTACAGGAAGGACGTAATAGCTCTGGAGGGACTACAGAGGAGGTTAACAAGAATGTTGCCAGGGTTAGAAAAGTGTAGCTATGAGGAGAGATTGGATAGGTTGGGGTTATTTTCCTTAGATCAAAGAAGGCTGAGAGGTGACTTGATTGAGGTGTACAAAATTATGAGGGGAATAGATAGAGTGGACAGGATAAAATTGTTTCCCTTGATGGAGAATTCTAGAACCAGGGGACATAGATTCAAGATAAGTGGCAGAAGATGTAGGGGGGACATGAGGAAGAACTTTTTTACGCAGAGGGTAGTGGGTGTCTGGAATTTGCTGCCCAAGTTGGTGGTGGAGGCAGAAACTTTAAACTCTTTTAAAAAAGTACCTGGATCTGCACCTTAAGTACTGTAAACTGCAGGGCTATGGGCCGGGTGCAGGAAGGTGGGATTAGAAAGGGCACCTGGGTGTCCTCGGGCTGGCATGGATAAGATGGGCCAAATGGCCTCCTTCTGTGCTGTAACTTTTCTATGGTTCTATGATCTCACTGAATTGTGAAAGAGGTCAAAGAGACTAAATAGTCTCCTCCTCCTGTTCCTGTTCTTTTTATTAATTTAATGGAAATTAGATTTGAACCTTATTACCAGCTGTATGACGGGACTGGATTTGAAATGTCAGGTCTGGCAGCATCGGCGGAGAAGAAAAGAGTTGACGTTTCGAGTCCTCATGACCCTTAGGTCGAAGGGTCATGAGGACTCAAAACGTCATCTCTTTTCTTCTCCGCCGATGCTGCCAGACCTGCTGAGTTTTTCCAGGTAATTCTGTTTTTGTTTTGGATTTCCAGCATCCGCAGTTTTTTTGTTTTTTTGTTTTTCTGGATTTGAAATGTGTTGTGTACACATCATGGTATTAAGTATAATTCAAGGGTCATTGAAATTACTTCTCTTTATAAAGCATCTTTTAACTTGGACAATGCCCCCATTGTGATTACACGCAAACAGTACAAACTCAAATACGTTAACCAACATTGTGTGGCTCTCTCTCAGAACACAGCTACCCAACCTTGAAGATGGGGATGACCGGGCCTCCAACATCAAAGCACAACCATGGTGAAGAAAGACCCAGGAGGTGTACCTTCAACCCGTTTCACAGCATAAAGGTGGGTGCAGGAGTCTGAGGGTATCGTTGCCTTACATTCTTAGCACATGTAATACCTTCTGCTAACTCGAGCTTACTCAAAGCTCTGCTGCCTGTATCCTAATTCTCACCGATTTCCATTCCCACTGACCTACATCGGCTCCCACACTGACAAAGCCTCCATTTTAAAACTCCAGGATCTCTGCATTCCTCCAAGTTCTGGCCTCTTCTGTTTCCCCAATTTTAATCGTGCTGCTATTGGTAGCTATACCTTCAGCTGCCTAATCTCAGGAATTGCCTTCCTACAGCTCCCCACCTCTCTCTGTCTCTCTTTCTTCCTTCTCTCCTTCTCCTCCAAACCTCCCTCTTTTCCCAAACTTTTGGTCACTGGTCCTAATATCACTTTGCGGCTTACTGTCAGATTTTGTTGGATGATACCTCGGGACACTTGACGAAATTAAAGGCGCTATATAAATGCAGGTTGTTTTTATATGCCGGGTCAGGGTTCCCAAGGCATGGCCATTAGAACACCTAAACCATCAGCCGTAGTACTCTGGCCATGAAGTCCAGATAACTTATTTGTGTTATTTTATTTTTATGTTCCTGAAGTTTGGAAAGAGCTGCACTTAGCGTTTTGATGGATAAGTTGGAATGCCAAAGCTGTTAATGTCAGTAACTCGAGCTATCTGCAAATGTGAATTTAAACTTTCTAGCCACTGATTTTTGTTGAGGTTCCACCAATCCCTTGCCACAACATCAGTGTATTATGTTTTGTACCTTGGAGATATGCAGAGATGACACACACCAGGTTCTGTGTGTGGACAGCACTTTATTACAAAAGGTTTTAAAATGTCTGATCCATAAGGTTCCAGCTTCTCTTTCTCACTCGCAGGCTAGACTCGTAGCATAGAGCACAGAGAACAGTCCACAGACACACATAATCAACCGCTGAACAATTGAACAGAACAGAGCAGCTCTTTCAGAAGACATGAAGTGAGGATTACTGCTGGGGGGAACGAGTAGGGTCTGGCCAGACATGTTTCTTAAGATGTCATTACATGATCTCTTCCTCCAACTATCCCAACCCCCACAGTCCTGTCATTAGTCACCTGGCGTGGCTCTCTTTGTGTATGCCCTGCCTCCACACGCAAACCATTGATCACCTGACATGTTCATCCTCGCGATGTTCCACCCTTCCGATGGCCAATTGAAAAGCAAGCAGACTTCCTCATCACCTGATTGGAAGATTCTTGACTATTAGTCAAACAACCTTCCCTCCCCGTGTCCGATAATTTTATAATTCATAGAATGGTTGCGATTAGTTGAAGAAAAGTATTCCAAGAAAATTTAAGAAGAGAACTTTCTTTGTTACCCCATTAACTTCTTTCCTTAGGGGATTGGTTGGCTAGGTGGTTAGAGTGCGGATCAGAATGATGCCAGCCACATGGGATCATTCCCTGTTCTGACTGTGGGCTATATGACAGTTGTGTGCGTGTGTGTGTGCGTGTGTGTGTGTCATTGGTTCTCTAATGGAAGGAGGTGCCCTCGACCTGACATTTCAAATCCAGTCCTCGAGAAAGGAACATACCACAAGTAAACAAGAAGGGAGATTCAGGGGAAGAGCCACTTTGAAAACTGGTTTCAACTCGCACTAAGCATTTGATGTTCCTTCCTTCCTCAGTTTTTTGTACTATGTCACGGACTGTTGCAGCTTTCCCAACTCTTAGTGTCCGGGTATCTGAAAAGCATCATCTCAACCATTGAGAAGCGATTTGGCCTTTCCAGTCAGAACTCGGGGATGCTGTCTTCTCTGAATGAGGTAGGTGTGGGAGGTTTTAAGAATATAAGATTTAGGAGCTGGAGTTGGCCATTCGACCCCTTGAGCCTGCTCTTCTACCTCAGCTTCAGCTTCCTGTCCTATCCCCATATTTTTTAATTCCTAAAGATCCGCCACCTCAGTCTTGAAGAAACTCAGTGACTGAGCGTCCACAGGTAGAGAACTCCAAAAGTTCGCAACTCGCTGGGTGAAGAAATTTCTCCTCTTCTCAGTCGAGAAAGCCGCCTCTCTTTATTCTGAGACTGTGAATGCTAGGCCCAGGTCTAGATCCCCCCGGCCAGGGAAACCACCTCTCCGCGTCTAACCTGTGAATTATGTCACACCAGCAACGATCGCTCGCAAGCGACCATGGTTTATCATCGTGGTCCACGTTTTAAATACATAGGCCAGAACCTTCTGTTTGGCATCCGGGGACAGGTCCCACTCGACGATGCGGGGTGACATTGGGCGTGCATCCCCGACATCACCGCCGGTGTCATTCAGACCTCCAGTTCGGTGGACGCGCTCCGGAGTCGGCTGCGCGCCTGCCGGACTTGTCAAAGGACAGTCAAGGCCATTTAAAAACTAACTAAAATAATTAACAGAGCTGCCCGTCCAACCTTAAGGTTGGTGGGGGTGGGGTAGGGGCAGGCGAAGGGCCCAGGCGGCCTTCACATTTACCACGGAACCTCATCCACGGACAGGACGAGGTTTCGTGAAGGGTTTATAAATCCAAATAAATTTTTGTGTTAAAATTCTTTGACATGTGCCAGCTCATGTGACACTGTCACGTGAGGGGACATGTCTGAAAATTGTTTTTTTTCTCCTTATTTTAAATTTTTTTTCAAAACGTCATTGAACTCCCTGAGGCAGCTCTCGTGCCCCCAGGGAGATTTCTGCGCTCGTTCGCGTGCAAGCTTACTCTCCCCACCCGCACAGGGAGCGCTCAGCGCTTCCAGGTGTGCGTTGCGCTGGGCAGGCCTTAACTGGCTTACCCAGGTAAAACGGCGGCATGCTCCCACTCCCACTCACCACCCCCCGACGGGGAGAACATTTTCCCCATAGAATCAGAGAATGGTTACATTTCAGAAGGAGACCATTCAGCCCGTCGTGTCTGTGCTGGCCCTCTGCAACAGCAAACGTTCAAATTATATGAGCAAATATCAAACATGGTACATATTTCGCCAACATATTTATTTCAGTACAAATCCCAACAGTTGTGTAAATTTTGAATTCTTGGCTGTTGTTGTCTTTGGGTTGTGAAGAGAGAATTTGCCCTGATACAGCTTCTTATTGTGTGTCCTCCGCAGTGCTAAGCAAGGAAGTTATGCTAAAGCTTTGTAAAACACTGGCTAGGCCTCAGCTGGAGTAGGTTCCAGTTCTGCACATCACGCTTTAGGAAGGATTTTAAGCTCCTTGAGAGGGTATAAAGGAACAGTAGCAGCAGGGCTACGGCGGTGGGTTTGGGGAAGGGCAGGGGAGTGGGACTCAATAGATGGCTGTCTCAAAATGATGACTTAGATGGCTCAAAAGAGATGTGGTGCCAATTTTATAGATAGTTTTTTTTCCCCCCCCTTAATTGCCCTGGTCCTTGTAGTTTGTCACCTCTCATGAGAAAATTTGTGGCTTTGGGAAGACGCACACAAAGTGTCCAGTCAGGATTCCCCAGGCACCATGAACGTTTAAGCAGCCTTCCTCTCATACGAACGTATGAATTGGGAGCAGGAGTAGGCCACTCAGGCCTCTTGGACCTGTTCCGCTATTCAGTAAGATCCTGGTTGATCTGATTGTAACCTCAAGCCCACATTCTCGCCTACTACCCCCGATATCCCTTCACCGCCTTGCTTATCGAGAACCTATCCACCTCTGCCTTAAAAATACTCAAAGATTCTTCCTCCATCACCTTTTGAGGAAGCGAGTTCCAAAGACTCACGACCCTCCTGAGAGAGAAAAAAATTCACCTCATCTGCCTTAAATCGGTGACCCCTTGTTTAAAAATAAGAGACCCCTGGTTCTGAATTCTCCCACAAGAGGAAACGTCCTCTCCATATGCACCCTGTCAAGACCACTCAGGATCTTATGTTCAATCAATCTTGAATCATAGAATCTTACAGCACAGATGGAGGCCATTTAGCCCATCGTGCCTATGATATTCATCCAATTAGCTCCACTCCACCTACTCTTTCCACTAATCCTACAGTATATTTTCTCCTTCAAGTATTTATCCAATTCCCTTTTAAAATTAACCGTGAATTTGCTGGGTTTTTTAAAAAATTGTTTTTTAGGCTGTGAAAGGCCAGCATTTATAGCCCATCCCTAATTTCCCTTGAGTAGGTGATGGGGAGCCACTTACAAACTAATGGTTTGCTGGGCCATTTCAGAGGGAAGTTAAGAGTCAACAACATTGCTTTGGGTCTGGAGTCACATGTAGGCCAGACCAGGTAAGGGTGGCAGATTTCCTTCCCTAAAGGACATTAGTGAATCAGATGGGTTTTTACAACAATTGAATAGTTTCATGATCGTTATTAATGAGACCAGCATTTTAATTCCGGATTTATTAACTAATTGAATATTGCTGAAAAGAGAGACATGTTGCTGAAGCTTTTCACCTGGCACTCTTAAGGACAAATGCAAATTTCAAACAATCACACCAATTTATACAGCAGGAGCAAAGAGTGTTGATTGGTTGGCAAGTTGACTTTGATTGGCCAAAGCAAGATCCCTGTGTATGATTGTATGTTGCTTCTAGCAAGTGTAAATGAGCTATGTTATGAACTTGACTGATTATCTTAGTGTGGCTATTAGCACACTCAGTATTGTTCAGCAAGTGCTCAATTGCAGAATCGCGTCTAGAAGCAACATACATTCATACGCATGGACCCGTTCCCCGAAAACAAGTTCAAGCCTTGCGCCTTTTTTGAATTACCCGGGAGCTTGGGGAGCCTATGGTTTCCCATTTCTTTCTCCATGGCAAAACCTCGGCCAATCAGAATCAGCTTGCCAACCCGTCAGCACCCTTTACTCCTGTAGCATAAATTGCTGTGATTGTTTGAAATTTGGCATTCGCGCATTTGTCCTGATGTGGTTGAAGCTTCTCATCTTGCACTCATGTCCCTGTCTCCAGCAATATTCAAGTTCCGTACCACTGAGCGACTGTTTGTAATTAATTGAATTTAAGTTCCTCCAGCTGCTGTGGGGGAATTTGAATTCATGACTCCAGATCATTAGTCCTAATCCTGTCTTTTCAGATCGGAAGCACAGTGTTTATAGTGTTTGTCAGTTACTTTGGCAGCCGTGTTCATCGTCCTCGTCTAATTGGTTGTGGGGGTATTCTCGTCAGTGTCGCTGCATTCACCATGGCGCTGCCCCACTTCATCATGGGCGGGTACGAGTTTGATCAGACCATTGCAAGTGAGTATTCCCTTTCTTGACACGGTTTATAGGGAGGGGGCGCTAATGGCTTTAATGGTTAATGGGCAGTTTTTCCAGGTAATTTCAGAACAAAAGAACTGCTAGACAGAAATAGATGGGGACCAGAAAACCAGATGAGACTTATTTTTATATTCGCTCAGGGGATGTGGGTGTTGCTGCCTAGTCCAGCATTTATTGCCCATCCCTTTTTGCCCTTGAGGTGGTGGTGGTGAGCTGCCTTCTTGAACCGCTGCAGTCCATGTGGGGTAGGTACACCCACAGTGCTGTTAGGGAGGGAGTTCCAGGATTTTGACCCAGTGACATTGAAGGAATGGCAATATAGTAGGGAGAGGTGGTGGCATAGTGGCATTTTCACCAGACTATTACTCCAGATACCCAGGGTAATGCTCTGGGGACCTGTCTTCAAATCCTGCCATTTGAATTCAGTGAAAAAAAAAAAAATCTGGAATTAAAAGCCTAATGATGACCACTGACCATGAAACCACTGTCAATTATTGTAAAAACCCCATCTGGTTTAGAAATTAAGGAAACTTGCTGTCCTTATCTGGTCTGGCCTACATGTGGTGGCTCTTAAAAATGGCATTTCAAGCCAAGTCAGTTCTCAAGGGCAATTAGGGATGGGTATTAAATGCTGGCTCCAGCCAGTGAAGCCCACATCCTGTGAACAAATAAAAAAAATAGTTCCAAGCCAGGGTGGTGAGTGACTTGGAGGGGAACTTCCAGGTGGTGGTGTTCTCATCTGTCTGCTGCCCTTGTCCTTCTAGATGGAGGGTGTGGGTGGAGTGCCAATCAAGTGGTAAGTTTTTGAATTATGGATTTAGGGTTAGACTCTAGATTTAGTATCCCCTTTGTGGGTGAAAATTTGTGTGTGGTGTAGCTGTCAATGTGGACGTTATGTGGTCAAAGTAAGGAAGTTATGTTAAACGCTCACAAATACTGGTTGTCTCCCAGTTGGAATATTGTGTCCAATTCTGGGCACCACACCAAAGGAAAGATGCCAAAGCCTTGGAGTGGGTGCGGAGGAGATTTACTAGAGTTGTTCCAGGGTGCGGGACTTCAGTTATGTGGAGGGACTGGAGAAGTTGGAATGGTTTTCCTTAGAGCAGAGAAGGTTAAGGGGAGATTTGACCGAGTGTTGAAAACTGTTTCCACTACTAGGAGGTCAACCAGAGGCCAGATTGAAAATGATTGGCAAAAAGAAGCACGGAGGGAGATATGTTTTCTCTTTTCACACAGTGGGTTGTTGTGATCTGGAATGCAGCATCTGAAAGGCCAGTGGAAGGACAGTAATAGCTTTTGAGAAAGAAGTGGACTTGAAGAGAACAATTTGCAGGGCTATAGGGAAAGAGCAGGGGGAGTGGAGCTAATTGGGTAGATTCTTCAAAGAGCCAGCACAGATCTGTTGGGCTGAATGGTCTTCTGTGCTGTTTGATTGTAGGTTCCTACCAGCACCATAAACTCTAAATCTTACCCTTTCTTGCGCTTGTAATTGGATTTTAACATTCTTATCCTTGTTTTCAAATTCCTCCAAGGCCTTGCCCCCTTCCTATCTGTGAAAACTCCTCCAATCGTACATCCTTCTGATATCTGTGTTCCTCTTGTCCATCCTTTAATTTTACTCCCTCCACCACTGACCTTCAGCTGCCACAGTGCTAATCTCTGGAGTTCCCTCTCTAAACCTCTCCACCTCTCGCTCTCTCTCTCTCTCTCTCTCTATTGATTTAAGATGTTCCTTTGACCAAACTTGTGGTCATCTGTCAAAGTACCTCAGGTAGCTCGTTGCATCATTTGACTGTACAGCAATCCAATGAAGCACCTTGGGGACATTTTACTATATTCCAGGAGCTATATAAGTACAAGTTTCTGTCCTTCAATGCAATAAAACGTTTTATTTCTTACAGATAGTGTTGGTAACGTCTCTGATCTCTGCCCCTTGACGCTGGAGGACCAGAATCTGACCAATGAGAGCTGCAGCACGGACAAAATTGACAGTGATTACAAAATGCTTTCCCTGCTGATAGTCGGGCAGTTATTGTTGGGAGTTGGTGGTGTTCCCATTCAACCTTTTGGGATATCATACGTTGATGATTTTGCCAGCAATCGGAACTCACCTTTGTATCTTGGTATGTTAATTAAGCTTTCACTGCTAAAAGATGCTTCGACCAAGGCCTAATAAGAAAGAGAATAACTTTTTTTTAAAATTGTTTTTGGTGGGATGTGGGTTTGTTACCCATCCTTAATTGCCCTTGAACTGTGGAGTCACATGTAGGCCAGACCGGGTAAGGATGGCAGATTTCCTTCCCTAAAGGACATTAGTGAACCAGATGGGTTTTTACAAAAATAATCAATGATGGTTTCATGGTCACCATTACTGAGACGAGCTTTATATTCCAGATTTATTCATTGAATTAAAATTCCACCAGCTGCCATAGTGGGATTTGAGTCCATGCCCACTGAACATTAGCCTGGGAATCTGGACTGTTAGTCCCCAGTGTCATTACTGCTACATCACCATCTCACCAACTTACACGTGTGTAGCAGTTTTCACAATCTGAGGGCATCTCAAAAGAATAAATGACGTACTTTCGAGGGTAGGCACTGTTGTAACATGGCAGACAATGTGCGCACAGCAAGCTCCCACAAACAGCAATGCGATAATGACCAGATAGATCATCTCTAGTTCTGTCGAAGGGTCATGAGGACTCGAAACGTCAACTCTTTTCTTCTCCGCCGATGCTGCCAGACCTGCTGAGTTTTTCCAGGTAATTCTGCATCTGTTTTTAGTGTTGGTTGTGGGGGATGAATATTGGCCCTGGGACAGGAGGGAGAACTCTGCCACTTTTTTCTTTTGAAATGGAGCCTCTCGTATCCAGCCGGGAGATCAGTCTGTACCTTAATGTCTTATCCATTACTGCGCTGGGGGTGTCAGCCAAGGATTTTGTACTCAAGTCTCTGGGGTGAGGCTTGAACTCATGATCTTCTGACTCGGAGACGAGAGCGGCACCCACTGAGATAGAAACGGAAAATGCTGGAAATGCTCAGCAGGTCTAGCAGCGTCCACGGAGGGAGAAGCAGGGCCAATAGACGGAATTTAACGCCCTTCCCCATGGCGAGTGGTGGGTGTGGGGGGCATTTAATCAGGCAAGCGGGGACCCCACCTGCTACTCAACCTGCTGCCAACTGAGGCCTTTAAGTGGTCGATTCATGCCCTCTTAAAAGCCTCACCCCGCCACTGCTGGCATTAACCCAGTGATGGGTGGGTCGGAGCGTTGCTGCCCCCATGCATTCATTGCAACAAGGAACCTGTGTAGGGTTGCTTGCGGGCTCCCTGGGGTGTCCCTCATTCAAAAGCACTTAGAGCCCGAGCGAGGGAGCCAGCATTGGGAAGGGCGAGGGGGCTAAGAGCCTCCTCCTGCCTTTTTCCCCCTCCCGCCATCAATCTCACCTGTGGCCTGGGATCCGGCGATGATAATAGACCTGGGGGTGGGTGTCGAACCAGCAGCTTCCGCCGCTTCTCCGCTGGCGTTGCCATTCAATAGAGCTGCCGTCCTCCGATTGGTCGGCAGCACTCAGTGGCCGGACGTCTGCCCCAGGGGGGTCCTTGATCCCAGGGAAGGCATGCTACCGTCCGGTTAAGTGCCGAGGGTGGCACTGAACATGATGGGCCTTCCCCAAAGGAGATAGCACGGGGCTCCCCAGCCAGCAGCCCAGTACCCCCATCACTGAAATCCAGCCCCAAAAAAATTCATTAACTCCGTTTCGCTAGCTCTTCATAGATGTTACCTTTTCCTGCTGAGTATTTGTAGCATTTTCCATTTTTATTTTTGCTTTTGTGCTGGTATCCACAGAGCTTTGGGAGACGACTCGTTGTTGGACTGAAGGAGTTGAACAGACTGTAGGATAAATTAAAGTCGCAAAGAAGCAGACACCAAATTTAGGTTTATTAAAGTTCATTTGTTTTCCACAAGCTTTAGAGTGCAAGTTTGACATCAGCCAACTGTAGCTGCTGCAGTGGAGATGGTAGCGTACTGCTAATGTTATTGGACTGCTAATCCAGAGACCCAGGCTAACGCTCTGGGGGCACAGGTTCAAATCCCACCGTGGTCGCTGGTAGAATTTAAATTCAATTAATAAGTCTGGAATGTAAAGCTAGTCTCAGTGGTGGTGACCACAAAATTATCATTAATTGTTGTAAAAACCCATCTGGATCACTAATGCCCTTTAGGGAGGGAAATCTGCCATCCTTACCTGGTCGGGCCTATATGTGACTCCAGACCCACAGCAACGTGGTTGACTCTTAACTGAAATGGCCTAGCAAGTGACTCAGTTCAAGGGCAATTAGGGATGGGCAACAGTTGCTGGTCCTTGCCAGCAACACCCATTTCCAATGAAAGAATAAATTTAAAGAAAACTCTTGACTTCTCTTAGATCTGTGTTGTTTAGAGAAGTAAAACTCATCTGTTCATCTCATCCTAAGTGAAGAAAAGATTTACGAGAATGGTCCCCATTTGAGAGACTTCAATGATGTAAATAGGCTGGAGAATCTGGGACTCGTCGCTAGAGAAGAGAAGGTGGAGAGGAGATTTGAAAGAGGTGTCAAATTCACGAGGGAATTGGACAGAGTAGATAGGGAGAAACTTTTCCCATTGGAGGAAGGATTTAGAGCCAGAGGGCACAGGTCTAAGGTAACTGGAACAAGAACCAGAGGCAACATGAGGAGAAACTTTTTCATGCAGCGAGCAGTTAGGATCTGGAGTGCACTGTCTGACAGTGTGGTGGAGGCAGGATCAATCGTGGCATTCAAAAGAGAATTAGATTATTATCTGAAGAGAAAATTTTGTGGGGCTACAGTGAAAAGGCAGGGGAGTGGGATCAGCTGAATCTTTCTTACAAAGAGCCAGCATGGACACGATGGGCTGAGTAGCGTCCTTACGCACTGTAACCATTCAACGATTTTTTTTGTTAAATGATAACTGTCTCCACTTTCTGCTTATTGTGATTTTTTTTCCCTCCAGGGATTTTATTTGCGGTTAGTGTTCTGGGTCCAGCATTTGGCTTCGTTTTGGGCTCTGCTGTTCTCCGGCTCTACGTTGACATCGATAAACTATCAGCTGGTGAGTGTTCCAGTGGGAAGCTGTTGTTCTCCCTACACAATGGGGATGTTTTTAACTGTGTAAAATAGATTGGTCCCCACTTATTTCAAAAGGATGGAATATTGGGCACAGTGTCTAACAGGTGGCTGATTCAGCTTTGACCATCTTCAAACACCAAAGTAACCTCCCAGCATATTGTGAAGGATGTAGCAATTATAGGAACAGAAGGAGGACATTTTGCCCATCAAGCCTGTTCTGACATTCAATTAGATCATGGCTGCTCTGTACCTTGACTCCATCTGCCAGCCTTGGTTCCGTAGTACGCTTAATAATCCTGCCCAACAAAAATCTTTCGATCTCAGTTCTGAAATTTTCAGTTGACTGCCAGCTTTTTTTGTAGAGGGAGTGAGTTCCGGATTTCCACTCCCCTTTGTGTGAAGAAGTGCTTCCTGACATCACCTCTGAACGTCCTGGGTCTCATTTTAACATTACATGGGCAGAATTTTACAACAGCGGGATTTTATGGTCCTGCCGAAGTCAGTGGACTTCTGGACGGTGCGCCGCATTTAGTGGTCTCGCCACTGCTGTGACAGGGCCATAGAATTCCACCACATGTTACTTTGGTTCATCCCCCCCCCAACCCCCACCAGAGGAAATAATTTCTCTCCATCTACTCAGTCAACTCCCACAATCATCTTAAATATTTCACTTCGATCATCCCTTAACCTTCTATACTCCATAGAACGCAAGCCAAATCCATGCAACCCGTCGTAATAATTACCCCTTTTAACCCTGGTGCTTGAAGGGAATTTTTAAGCCCGTCAATGTGGAATGGGATGTATTCCTAATTTCATGGCAGTGTCAGGCTCTTCCATGGTAGAGTCCAATATTGTTTCAGATGCAGCTATCGGGAAAGGTTGAACAGGTTGGGACCTTTCTTCTTTAGAAGACAGAAGACATAGGCACGGCCTGAGCTCTTCATATTTGTGAAGGGGTTGGGCAGAGCAGATGTAGAGAGAATGTTTCCACCCGTGGGAGAATCTGAAACTAGGGAGAGAATTTTCTCCCTGTCGGCAGAGGGGTTGGTGCTGAGAGGGAGCGGGAGCAGGCGCTCGCGTACCCGATCGCCGCCCGCAATCGTCTGCGCGCCCGCCATTTAACGTGGGCGGGCCGATTAAAGCCCGCCCAGCGTGATGGGGACCCAGATGTGCTGCCCGCGCTCTCTGTGCGGGCAGGGTGAGTAGGCTGAGTCGGGGGCACAGAGCTGCCCCAGTGAGGTTACTTTCATTATCGATAATTTAAATAAAGGTGGGCGGGGGGAAATTAGTGTCACATGAGCTGGGACATGTCAATGAACTTTAATGAAAACTTTTATTCAATTTATAGACACTTCCTGAAACCTCGTCCTGCCCGTGGATGAGGTTTCGTGGTAAATGCGAAGGCTGCCTGGTCTCTTCGCCTGCCCCCCGCACCCCCCCGCGCCCCCCCCACCAACCTTAAGATTGGACGGGCAGCTCCATTAATTATTTTAATTGATACTTAAATAGTCTTAACAGGCCTTTGACAGTTCGGCAGCCGCACAGCTGACTCTGGTATGCGCCCGTCGAGCTGAAAATCGGAATGACGCGGGGTGATGTCGGGACCCTCGCTCAACACCACCGTGCGTCATTTGACACGTCGGCGAGCGGGGCTCACACCCCCCCCCCACACGCCAATCCAAAGATTCTGGCCTGGGGGCAGAAATATAAGAGTTACTGATGAACCAGAGAGAGTGCAGAAAAGATTAACGCAAATGGTTCCAGGGATGAGGAATTCAGTCATGTGGATAGATTGGAGAAGCTGGGAGTGTTTGTCCTGGAGAAGAGAAGGCCGGGAGGAGATTTGATGGAGGTGCTCAAAATCGTGGGGGAGAAACTGTTCCCGTTGGTGGAAGGATCGGGAATAAGAGGACACAGGCTTAAGGTAATTGACAAAGGAAGCACCAGCAATAGGAGGGGAAACCTTTTTCATGCAGCAAGTGATTGGGATCTGGAATGCGCTGCCCGAGAGTGTGGAGGAGGCAAGTTGAATCGAGGCGTTCCAGACGGAATTGGATTATCATCTGAAAAGGAAGAACGTACAGGGTTACGGGGAGAAGGCAGGAGAGTCACATAGGGGCATTGCTCCTTCAGAGAGCCAGCACAAACACGGAAGACTGAATGGCCTCCTCCTGTTCTGTAACTGTTATAATCCCAGCTGAGGTTACCCCTAGACAAGACCGATCGCAGAGTGGAACCCAGCTTGATGAATCCTACCTTTTCTTTCTTTGTTTATATATATGTGGAGAGTAGCTAGTGAACAGTCACAGGAGTCGGCTGATGAACCTTTAACAAAAGAATAAAACACTTATTAAACAAGAAAAGATGAGCTATATTACAATACTCCTCCACCCACAACTATACCCTTATAGATATATAGATATTTGTAAAGATAACACAAGTTGTAAAAGTTGTCTTATACTCTAATGTCCATGGTAAGTACATGGTCCATGTAAACCCATGGCATCCTGTGGGCAGACATATCACACTCTGAAACCAAGTGACAAGTGCCACCTCAACCAGATGCTATGAATCTCTCCTCAACTCCCCCCAGACGCTTGTCACACTGTGAGCCAACCAGCCTCACTGCACTCCAGCTTTCATACGAGGGTTTCCAATCTCAACTCTCCCAAGACCTCACCTTGGAATCTTCTCGCAAACCAACACCTTCTCTCAGACACTTTCCACAAGGGTTCACCTCTAGGGTTTCGAACTCTCCTTCCCTGCTCCTCTTCCCTGGGTCACCATTCAAGTTGTCTTCTGTGCACTCTCTCTCTCTCTTACCGATTCAGCTGTCAACAGTACCATTGCTAGCAAAGTGTTATAGACCTTCAGTCATCTCTTTGGACCTTCTTGCCTCTTTCAAGCTTTTCTTGCTTTAAATCTGCTTTCTGCAGCCTGAAGCTTTAAACTTGAAGCATGGGGCCGTTCCCAGCCCCTCACTCATATTTTCATTGACAGGATTTTTTCCAGGTTCCTGACCTTCCTTTGACTTGAAGGTTTTCTTGGGACTTTCCCCTTTTCCACTCCCTTAGATTTTGGGGTTTTCCTTAGCGTGGGACTGGATAACTGTCCCCTTCTAGATTGCTTCTATTTCACAGCTGTCTTCAAACCAACTGAGTTCAGACAGCTTCCAAAACAAACTGCTGTTTCTCTCTTTTTCTGTGTGTGGCTGTGGGAGGGACCTGTCTCTCTGATCCCCTGTTGCTAGGCAACAATCCAATTCTTCTACCCTTGATTGTTTAACCTAGTTTACAGTTGTAAAACTGTCATTAGAAATGCAAGCACCTTTTTAAAGTGAAACTAAAACTTAATTTGACTTTTCTTAACACACAGACACAGAAATGCAAATCAAACTTACACTTAAAAGCTAAAACTCATTACTAACACCCACAAATACCAACATAACTTACTTAAACTATCTTTATTTCCTAACAGTAACCATTCTGTGATTCTGTGAATCCAGCCAGGAAATAAGGCAAAATTCCTTGACTCGGCGAGTGGTTAGAATGTGGAACTCACTGTAAGTGGTTGAGGCAAATGTATTAGATGCTTTCAAAAGGAGACTAGATAAGTACAAGAGAGAAAGGGGAATAGAAAGATATGCTGGATGGTTGAAATTAAGTAAATGGAATGGGAAGAGGCTCATATGGAGATTAAACACCATCACTGACTAGTAGGGATGAATGGTCTGTTTTTATGCTGTATATTCTATGCAGTTATTTCCTTTAACAATTCATTGAAGGGGAGGAGGGGAAACATTTCTCAAATCAATTCTGACTGATCAGCCTTTGATCCTGTACTTATACAGATTAGGATTGTGTTTAATGCTTAACATTTGCTACCTGAATCAAGCCTTGCATTCCATTGGGAAACTGGCTCAGAGTGTGTATAGGCACTATAATCCTTTCTGGGATCTTTTACATAGATTGGAAAAACTCGCATTTATATAGCACCTTTCATGACCCTTGATCGGTCAGCTGACCCGTGGAACTGCCTTTTGTTTTTTGGCGTTCTGATTTGTACTTTGTGGTTTTACTTGACCTTTGGATATTTAGTTTTTCTTTCCCCTGTTGCAGATGAGATCGGCTTGCAGTTCGGAGACCCACGTTGGGTGGGAGCCTGGTGGCTAGGATTCCTCATTGCAGCCAGTGCCGTTGCAGTGGTCTCTATCCCATACTTCTTCTTCCCAAGGGAAATGCCCAAGGAGGTAGGTCCATAGGCGGACGTGCCAATCTGAAGGAATATGGATCAGGCAGAGGCCATTCAGCCCCTTGAATTGCCCACCAGTTCACGGGATCCTGGCTGATCTGCATTTTATCGCATTCAGCCCGTCTTGACTCCATATCCTCTGTTACACTACTGGCTAGCCAAAAGCCAGCCAGTCAGTCAATAAAGCTGATCTCAGAACTAAAGATGATTAGTTGCACAAGCATCTATTGCTTTTTGTGGGAGAGAGTTGCACACTTTCACCGCATTTGGCCTGAAAAAAATCTGCTTCTTAATTTCACCTTGTCCTAGATCTCCCCTACCAGCAGAAAGAAGTTTCTCTCTATCTACCCTATCAATTCCTTTCTGGATTGATGTGTCAGCTGTGGCTGCACTCTTCCCTCCCAGTCACATTCGGGTTCAAGCCCTGTTGTAATATGTTTTTAAGGGGTAGCAGCATGACATCACTAGAAGGGAAGTGTGTCATGTGATCCAGTCTTAATGTCACTTTTGCTTTTGAGCAGAGCATGAACACACAGCTCTGCTGCTGATGTCTTCAAGCTTTCTACCTTTGTATAAATGTTCCCATCTTCCTAGCCTAAATAAATGAACCCACAACTTGTTTATCCAGTCCCTTATGAGCGATTGGTGCCTTTTATATCATTATAACAACACAACAAGTCCCACTCCAAAACTTGAGCATAAAAATCAAGGCTAAAGCTCCAGTGGAGTACTGAGGCCATGCTGTTCCATCAGAGGTGCTGTCTTTTGGATGAGATGTTAGAACCTGCTCAGGTGGAGGTAAAAGATCCTATGACGCTGTTTTGAAGAAGAGCAAGGGAGTTCTCCCTGGCATCCTTGCTGATATTTAACGTTCAATCAACATCACAAAAACAGATTACCTGACAGTGACCACACTGCTGTTTTGTGGGAGCTTGCTGTGCACAAATTAGCTGCTGGGTTGCCTACATCACAACAGTGGCTTCACCCCAGAAGAACTTCATTCGCTGTAAAGATCTTTGAGACATCTGGTAGTCGCGAGAAGCGTTATATAAATGCAAGTCTGTCTTTCTCAAACAGCTCAATCGTCTTATCCTTCTACGTTCAAAGGGATGCTGAGGTAATTGATGTAATCTTGCCTCGTAATCTAACCCTCCAAACCAAAGTAACGTTCTATTGAATCTGCTCCACACTCCTTCCAGAGCCAATGGTTGGGATTGTCCTCTCCCATCGTAGCGGGACCCACCGGTTGAGGGTGGGGGGGTGGTATCCACTGACTTTTGGCAGGACCGGAAAATCCCGGCCAATATATCACTTCTCCGATATGGTGCCCAGAACTGTAGACAGTACCAAAGAATGGCCTGCCTCAATGATTGGCATCGTGTGGCATTAATTTTTTAAGTTGGTTACAATGAGAGATGTCACCGTTTCAGGATAGCACTCGGTGAGATAAAGTGGGTAGGTAGGAATTACTTCCATTAGCGTAGAGGCCAGTAGCTGGTGGGCATAGATTTGAAGTAATTGGCGGAAGGATTAGTGGGAGCTTGAGTAATATTTTCACCCTGATGGTGGTGGGGGATCTGGAACTCACTGTCTGAAAGGGCGGTAGAGGCAGAACTCTCGCAGTATTTAAAAAAAATAACTTGGATATGCACTTGAGGATTGTTACCTACAGGGCTACAGACCACGACCTGGAAGAGGGAGGGATTAGGCTTTATAGCTCTTTTTCATAGTCCAAATGGCCTCCTTCTGTGCTGTAAACTTTTCTATGCTTTTATCGATCACAGTAAAACCACACTGAGACACGTCATGAATCCTCATCGGTTGTATCGGTAACATCAAAGTCTGGAGCCCATAGTGAGATTTTCATAGAGATATATGAAAATGACATACAGAAATAGGCCCACAGGCCCATCAAACCCATCCCACACAGGTACCATGATGATATGCACACTCCCCACCCAATCTCAGAGCTATATGATCCCCAAGAAATATCAAAAAACCAGAGTGCAGTCGCCTTTCCTGCCTGTCCCCCATAACTCTTGAATCCTTCGATGACCAGAAATCTATCTAACTCAGCGTTAAGTGTATTCAGTGACCCAGCCTCCACTGCTCACTGGGGGAGAGAGTTCCACAGACCAACGACCGTCGGAAAGAAGAAATTCCTCCTCGTTTCCAACTTAAACGGGAGACCCCTTATTTTCCCCTAGTTCGAAATTGCCCCACAAGGGGAAGCATCCTTTCCACCCTGTCAAACCCCCTCAGAATCTTACACATTTCAATACGAACACCTCTCATTCTTCTAAACGCCAATGAGTATAGGCCCAGCCCGCTCAACCTTTCCTCGGAAGGCAACCCCTTCAACCCAGGAATCAGCCGAGCGGACCTGCTGTGAACTGCTTCCAAAGCCAATCCATCCCTCCTTAAATAGGGAGACTAAAGGTTTCACCAATTCCTTGTACAGTTGTAACAAGATTTCCCTACTTTTATGCTCCATCCCCCTTGCAACAAAAGTCAGCATTCGGTTTACCTTCCTAATCACTTGCTGCGCCTGCATGCTAACGTTTTGTGATTCATGTACAAGGACACCCGGATCCCTCTGCACTTGCAGCATTCTGCAGTCTCTCTCTCCATTTTATTAATATTTAGCTTTCGTATTCTTCTCGCCGAAGCTTATAGCCTCAACCTTCTTATATTGTTCTCCACCTGCCCAATTTTTGTCATCCTCCATCCTTTGCGGGCACTTTGGGTGGGATTTTCGGGTCCCCACCCACCATGGGAATCATCACGGGCGGGACAGAAATTTGACAGACCAGCAAAAGGTCCATTGATTTCAGGTGGGAATTTCCAGTCCCGCGGTGGGCGGGAGCAGAAAATCCCGCCCTTCGTGTCCTCCTCGCAACTTGTTTCCCTTTCAATCTTTGCATCAGCAGCAAATTTGGCTACAATACAGTGACTTTATTCAGCTTGATCCAAGTGATTAATATAGATAGTAAATAGTTGGAGCCACAGCACTGATCCTTTTGGCACTCCACGGGCTATATTTTGCCAACATGATAGTAACCCATTTACCCCGACTTTGTTTTCTGTTAGTTAACTAATCTTCTACCTATGCTAATAATATATTACCCCGAACACCATGGATTCTTATCCTGTGCAGCAAAATTGTATGATCTCTTGATTTTTGGATAAGACCCAGATAATCTTTGTCCTGGCAGATCCTGCAGAAAGTTTATTGTTAACCACAATCTAAGTGTTCTGAGAACAGGAAGAACTCTGACTGTTACCTCAAGCAGCATTGATTCCCCAACAGCTTGTACTTTTAACAGCATTTCTGACACAGTGAAACTTTCCATGGCAATTGACTGGAGGGCTAACAAATAAAATTTGACATTGAGTCACCTAATAAGATATTATAAGAAACATATAAGATCCTGGGGTGGGGGGGGCGGGGGGGGCGTGTCTGGATGGGGTGGATGTGGAGGAGATGTTTACTCCTGTGGGAGAATCTAGAACGAGGGGTCACTGATTAAAAACAAGGGGTCGGCCATTTAAAACAAAGACAAGGTGGAATTTTTTCTCTCAGAGGATCGTGAGTCTTTGCAACTCTCTTCCTGCAAAGGCAGAGGAAGCAGAGTCTTTGAATATTTTTAAGATAGAAGTGGATAGGCTCTTGGTAAGCAAGGGGGTGGTAGGTTATCGGGGGCAGGTGGGATGCAGATTTCTGGTTACCATCACGTCAGCCATGATCTTATTAAATGGCGGAGCAGGCTTGAGGGGCTGAATGGCCTCCTCCTGCTCCTTGTTGATATGTTTGTATTAGGCAGATGCTAAAAGCTTAGTCAAAGAGGTAGGTTTCAAAGAGCGCCTTAAAGGAGAGAGAGGTGGAGAGGGTTAGAGAGGTAATTCCAGTGCTTATGACTTATTTACTTTTATTCATTTGTGGGATATGTATGTCGCTGGCTAGGTCAGCATTTATTGCCCATCCCTAATTGCCCTTAAGAAGATGATAGTGAGCTGCCCTCTGGAACTGCTGCAGTCCATGTGGTGTAGGTACTCCCCCCATGCTGTTAGGGAGGGAGTTCCAGGATTTTGACCCAGCGACAGTGAATGAACAGTGATATATTTCCAAGTCAGGATGTGTGTGGCTTGGGGGGGGGATCTTCCAGGCTGTGGTGTTCCCATATGTCTGCTGTCCTTGTACCTACACCACATGGACTGCAGCGGTTCAAGAAGGCAGCCCGCCACCACCTTCTCAAGGGCAACTAGGGATGGGTAATTAACGCTGACCCAGCCAGCAAAGTCCACAACTCATGAATGAATTTTAAAAACGTTCCTATCAGCTAATACTTCTAAATTTGAGAAGTGGTTGAGAGGAGGCTTGGTTGAACTTGCTCTCAATTTTTCATTCTCAACGTGTGAGCTTTACTGGCTAGGCCAGCGTTTATTGCCCATCCCTAATTGCCCCTTGAGAAGGTGGTGGTGAGCTGCCTTCTTGAACCGTTGCAGTCCGTATGGTATAGGTATACCCACAGTGCTGTTAGGGAGGGAGTTCCAGGATTTTGACCCAGTGACAGAGAAGGAACATCGATATATTTCCAAGTCAGGATGGTGAGAGACTTTGCGGGGAACTTGCAGATACTGGTGTTCCTATGCGTCTGCCGCCCTTGCCCTTCCAGGTGGTAGAGGACACAGGTTTGGAAAGTGCTGCAAAATGTCCGTCGAAGTGACGCTTAATCTCTCTTTTTTACCCAGGACTCCGGGGATCCTGAAGGTGAAAACAAACCCAAAAAACAGTTGGACAAATTAGAATCCAAAGACGATACAACACAAGATCTGTCGTTGCTTCAGTTTATTAAGAGTACGTTTCTAAGCACTTCCTACTCGCTTGTTGGGTATCGACCGTCGAATCTCATATCACAGAAGCAAGCTATTTGTCCCACTGCCCCTCTGTTGGCTCTTTGAAGGAGCTGTCCACATCCTTCACAGGAGCCTATATAAGCAAGTGGAATTTGACAGTGAACCACATAAGGAGGTATTAGGGCAGATGTCCAAAAGCTTGACTATGGTGCATCTAAAGGAGGAAAGCAAGGAGGTTTAAGGAGGGAATTCCAGATCTTGGACCCCAGATCATGACCACCAACGGTGGACTGACTAAAATTGGGGGTGCGCAAGAGGCCGGAATTGGAGGAGCACAGAGATCCAGGAAGGTGGGAGGAGATTGCAGAGGGAGGGAGAGGCCAAAGTCATGGACACGATGATAAGGATTTCTAATTTGAGATGCAGCTTCACCAGGAGGCCATGTAGGTCAGTGAGCACCCACTGCCGGGACCAATAGTCTTTTTATCAGAGGATGCCAGGCTTTCTGCTCTTGCCCCCAAGAAATCGTCAGTGGCAGCTTCAAACTAGATGTTACGAGCCCGCATGAGGTGCCAAGTCAAGAGAGCTCTATCCATGGGAAAACAAGTAGTTGCGCAGGTTTTATTCCTGAAGTGGGCCAACGTGCAATGATTCATAGGAGAGGAATGCGAGAATATTAACTTCCTAAAGGCAAAACCCAAGTGTTTAATCGTTGAAAATTGATGTTGCACTTCTAAGGGATTGGAAGGGTATATCGTTCACCCCAGGGAAGATATTTGAGTTTTTGTTTCGACTGGAGAGTTTAGAGTCACAATGGCACAGGAGGCCATTCAGCCCATTGCTGAATAGTCCAACTTTGAGGGGAGCAGGGCAGGAGAGAAAGGAATGTAGGGGCACATGTTCATAACTCTGTGGAGGTGGCAGGGTGGTTTTTTTTTTAGAATTCATTCTCTGGACCTGCACGCCATTGGTTAGGCCAGCATTTATTGCCCTTGAGATGGTGGTGACGAGCTTCCTTCTTGAACACAACTGAGTGGCTTGCTAGGCCATTTCAGAGGGCAGTTAAGAGTCAATCACATTGCTGTGGATCTGGAGTCATGTGTAGGCCAGGCCGGGTAAGGACAGCAGATTTCCTTCCCTAAAGGACATTAGTGAACCAGCTGTATTTTACAACCATTTGGCAGTTTCATGGTCACCATTACAGGCGCTAGCTTTTTATACTGGATTGATTTAATGAACTGAATTTAAATTCTCCAGCTGCTGTGATGGGATTTGAACCCATCTCTCCATAATTATTAGTCTAGGCCTCTGGATCCCTAGTCCAGTACTATAACCACGAGACTGCCATCACCACTGAGATAGCATTTAAGCTTATGGAGTACTTAGTTTTGTAAATAGAGGCATAGCATTTAAGAACAAGGAAGTCAAGCTAAACATTTACAAGTTCCCTCTAAGATCTCAGCATTGTACACAATTGTGGGTGTGGCACTTTAGGAGGAACGAGCAAGCCTCCAAAGAGGGCACAGAGGAGATTTCCCAAGATAACACCCAGGGTTCAGCAACTTCAGTTATGTGCAGCGATTGCAGAAACCAGGATTGTGCTTCGAGCTAGGAGGTTAAGGTCAAAATTATGAAGGGTCTTGATAGAGCAAGTCAGAGAAATGGTTTCCTTTGCCAAGTGGGTCATTAACCAGAGGCGCCAGATTTAAAATAATTGGCAAAAAGAACGAGAGGGAAAGCTATATTTCTCCACATGGAGGGTGTGTTAAGATCTGGAGCACACCACCTGAAAGGGAAGGAAAATCAAATTCTGTAGGAACCGTCAAAAGGCAATTGGACATGTACCTGAGGAGGATGAGTTTCCAGAGTTATGGGGAACGAGCTGAGATGTGGGACTAATTGGATAGCTCCTTCAAAGAGTCAGCACAGAGATGATGGGCCAAGTAGCCTCTTTCTGTACCTTTTGTCGTTCTATGATTCTACTCTCTGAGTCAGCAATGCTCTGCCCTAAAAGCCCTGTTTCCATTTCCCACAGGTTTTCCTTTTATATTGCTGCGCACTTTAAGGAGCTCAGTTTACCTCCTGGTTGTCTTAGCGCAGGTGTGTATGTCAGCTCTGATGTCTGGATTAACCGTCTTCATTGGCAAGTTTCTGGAGCAACAGTTCACCGTGACTGCCTCATTTGCAAATCTATTGATCGGTGAGAACGCCAAATCAAAAAATGTGCTTCACTCAGCACTCCTCTCTTTTTTGTCTTTCTGATGTTCCAGTGTTGACGTAGACTGGGAGGTGTGGAGGGATTGGTGCGATGCTTTTACAATCTCAAGTTGGCCTCCACCTATACCCCACCTTCAGTGACCCATGCGAGTTTAGTTGTTTATTTAGCGCGGGTTTTGTCTGCAATGCCAACATCCCAAGAATGAATATATAAGAGATTAGGCTCACTCAATGTCCATGTTTGGGAGCTGTGGTGGATTATCTCGCTCCTGGTGTCAACTATGGCTCAGTAATTCTCTGAGTCAGTAGTCTGTGGGTTCAAGTTCCACTCCAGAGATGAGCACAAATTGCAGGCTGACGCTCCCACTGTGGGAGTGCCGCACTGTTGGAGGTGCCATCTTTCAGATGAGACGTTTGTCTGCCCTCTCGGGTGGAGGTATGAGATCCCATGCCTTCTACAGGGGAGTGTTCCCGAGTGCCAGTCCAATATTTAATCCACGTGGTCAAAATAGATTACCCGGTCATTTACCTCATTGTTGTCAATGGGAGCTCTCTGTACATAAATTGGTTGTTGTGGTTCCACATTATAAAAGTGAATACTGTTAGGGCCAAACTGGAGCCTTGTAGTTGAGACTCACACTGCCAAAACTGGACCCTAAGACTAGTCCAGACAAATGTTTACTCCTGTGCTTTTGTTTGTTGTTAACTAATGTGAATTAATTTGATTATTCTATTTTAACTCTTAAATTTCTTCTAACTCAAGGAGGCATCCAGGTCCCTGGGGCTGTTCTTGGCATCCTGATTGGTGGAGCCATTTTGAGGAAGTTTCAGATAACTCTGAGGGGCTCAGCCTTCATGTGCTTCATGGCCATCTTCGTCGCCATTTGTGCCACCACACCGCTCTTGTTCCTTGGCTGCTCAACACAAGTAGTTGCTGGAATAAACTACAACCACAGTTCCTTGGATAGGTAATGCACATCCCAAGTTGAGATGTTCTTCCCTAAATTTGTCTCACCAATGGCTGATAATTAAAGCCTGCCTTCATTTCTATGGATGCAAGTGTCAGGAGTGTGATGGAATACTCTCCGCTTGGCTGGATGAGCGCAGCTCCAACAACACTCAAGAAGCTTGACAAAGCAGCCTGCTTGATTGGCACCACATCCACAAACATTCACCCCATCCATCACTGACGCACAGTAGCAGCAGTGTGTGCACCATCTACAAGATGCACTGCAGCAACTCACCAAGGCTCCTTAGACAGCACCTTCCAAACCCACGACCTCTACCACCTCAAAGGACAAGGGCAACAAATAAAGGGGAAAAAAATAAAAGCAAAAAACTGCGGATGCTGGAAATCCAAAACAAAAATAAAAATACCTGAAAAAACCCAGCAGATCTGGCAGCATCTGCGGAGAGGAGCACAGTTAACGTTTTGAGCCCGTATGACTCTTCAACAGAACTAAGTAAAATTAGAAAAGAGGTGAAATATAAGCTGGTTTAAGTGGGGGTCGGGGGGTGGTGGTGGGACAGGTAGAGCTGGATAGAGGCCAGTGATAAGTGGAAATAGCCAAAATATGTCATAGATAAAAGGACAAAGAGGTGTTGAAGGTGGTGATATTGAATAAGGAATGTGCTAATTAAGGGTAGAAAGCAGGACAAGCAAGGTACAGATAGAAATACATTTAAAAATAATGGAAATAGGTGGGAAAAAAAAAATCTATATAAATTATTGGAAAAAAAAGGGGTGGATCGGAAACAGGGTGGGGATGGAGGAGAGAGTTCATGATCTAAAATTGTTGAACTCAGTATTCAGTCCGGAAGGCTGTAAAGTGCCTAGTCGGAAGATGAGGTGCTGTTCCTCCAGTTTGCGTTGAGCTTCACTGGAACAATGCAACAGGCCAAGGACGGACATGTGGGCATGAGAGCAGGGTGGAGTATTGAAATGGCAAGCGACAGGGAGGTCTGCGCCATGCTTGCGGACAGACCAAAGGTGTTCTGCAAAGCGATCACCCACTCTAACCTGTCTCTCTCTGAACGTGTTGCACTCCATTCTCTGAGGTCCAACCCTGACATTGTCATCAAACCTGCTAACAAGGCTGGTGCTGTTGTTGTCTGGCGCACTGACCTCTACCTTGCAGAGGCTGAGCGTCAACTCACAGACACTTCCTCCTACCTCTTCCTGGACCATAACCCCCACCACTGAACATCAAGCCATTGTTTTCAGGACTGTCACTGATCTCATCTCCTCTGGAGATCTTCCTTCCACAGCTTCCAACCTCATAGTCTCCCAACCTCGGATGACCCGCTTCTACCTCCTACCCAAAATCCACAAACAGGACTGTCCCAGCAGACCGATCGTGTCAGCCTGTTCCTGCCCCATGGAACTCATTTCTTGCTAACTTGACTCCAATCTCTCTCCCCTTGTCCAGTCCCTTCCCACCTACACCCGTGATTCCTCTGACACCCTACAGTACAGCAATTTCCAGTTCCCTGGCCCCAACCGCTTCCTCTTCACCATGGACGTCCAATCCCTCTACACCTCTATCCCCCACTGGGATGGTCTGATGGCCCTTAGCTTCTTCCTCGAACAGAGGCCCGAACAATCCCCATCCACCACTACTCTCCTCCGTCTGGCTGAACTTGTTCTCACACTGAACAATTTCTCCTTAAAATCCTCTCACTTCCTCCAAATAAAAGGTGTGCCTATGGGTACCCGCATGGGCCCCAGTTATGCCTGTCTCTTTATGGGGTATGTGGAACATTCTTTGCTCCAGTCCTACTCCGGCCCCCTCCCACAACTCTTTCTCCGGTACATCGATGATTACTTCAGTGCCGCTTTATGCTCTCGTTGGACCTGGAAAAATTTATTAATTTTGCTTCCAATTTCCAACCCTCCATCATTTTCACGTGGTCCATCTCTGACACTTCCCTTCCCTTCCTTGACCTCTTTGTCTCAATTTCTGGTGATAGACTGTCCACCAATATTCATTACAAGCCTACCGACTCCGACAGCTACCTCGACTTCAGCTCCTCACACCCCGCTTCCTGTAAGGACTCCATCCCATTCAGTTTCTTCACCTCCGTCGCATCTGTTCTGATGATGCCACTTTCAAAAACCAGTTCCTCTGACATGTCTTCCTTAACTGAGGTTTTCCACCCACGGTGGTTGACAGGGCCCTCAACCGTGTCCGGCCCATCACCTGCACATCCGCCCTCACACCTTCCTCTCCCTCCCAGAACAATGATAAGGTCCCCCTTGTCCTCACTTATCACCTCACCAGCCTCCGCATTCAAAGGATCATCCTCCACCATTTCCGCCAACTCCAGCATGATGCCACCACCAAACACATCTTCCCTTCACTCCCCTGGTGGCATTCCATAGGGATCGTTCCCTCCATGACATCCTGGTCCACTCCTCCATCACCCCCTACACCTCAACCCCCTCCCATGGCACCTTCCCATGCAACCGCAGAAGGTGCAACACCTGCCCCTTTACTTCCCCCCTCCTCACCATCCAAGGGCCCAAACACTCCTTTCAAATGAAACAGCATTTCACTTGCACTTCCCTCAATTTAGTCTACTGCATTCGCTGCTCCCAATGCGGTTTCCTCTACATTGGAAAGACCAAATGCAGACTGGGTGACCGCTTTGCAGAACACCTTCAGTCTGTCCGCAGGCATTACCCAGACCTTCCTGTCGTTTGCCATTTCAACACTCCACCCTGCTCTCACGCCCACATGTTCGTCCTTGGCCTGCTGCAATGTTCCAGTGAAGCTCAACGCAAACTGGAGGAACAGCACCTCATCTTCCGACTAGGCACTTTACAGCCTTCCAGACTGAATATTGAGTTCAACAATTTTAGATCATGAACTCTCTCTTCCATCCCCACCCTCTTTCCGATCCTCTCTTTTTTTTTCCAATAATTTATATAGATTTATCTTTTCCCACCTATTTCCATTATTTTTAAATGTATTTCCATTCATTGTTTTATCTCTACCTTTTAGCTTATTTTGATTCCTTCCCTTCACCCCACCTACCCCCACTAGGGCTATCTGTACCTTGTTTGTCCTGCTTTCTACCCTTAATTAGCACATTCCTCAGATAATATCACCATCTTCAACACCTTTATCCTTTTGTCTATGACAAATAAAGGGGAACACCAGGTTCCCCTCCATATGAATTAGGAGCAGGAGTGGGCCATTCAGCCCCTTCAATTTGCTCCGTCATTTGATAAGATCATGGCTGATCTGATTGTGGCCTCAACTCTACTTTCCAACCTACCCCCAATAACCTTTGACTCACTTATTAATCAAGAATGTATCTAACTCAGCCTTGAATAAATTCAATGACCCAGCCTCCACTGTTCTCTGGGGGAAGAGAATTCTACAGATTAATGACCCTCTGAGAGAAAAAAAAATGATCCTCATCTCCAACTTAAATGGGACACCCCTTATATTTAAACTGTTTCCCTGTTATGGCGTGGCAGATGATGTGTGCCGGGTGGACCAAGTCCACGAGGGAAACTTGGTCGCGCTATCACAACGGTTTTGCAATTTGTATTTATTATGAGATGTCTGCACTGAATTCAGAAGTAATAAGTCCACCAAGGCCTTTAGAGATTTTAAAAATTAAATTAAAATATTTATTAACAAAATAAAGAAGCTTTCAGCACATACATAAGACTATAAATTACTCATTACTATAATAACTCATAAATTTCCTCTTTAGCCTGACCCCCAGTTACACCCCCTTTAAGGCAACGGTCCAAAAGTAGGTTTTTAGATTTAAAACAAACTCAGCAAGTTAACACAATACCCTTGTCAGTGGAATTCCAAATGGCTTTTCCCCAACTTCTGTTTTGTTGCATAGCAGATTTATGCACACATGTTGAAGGCTACTTCACACACTCCTATTAAATCTAATATGGCCTCCTGTCATGCAATCTTTCATTCTCCTTTATATATGTTTCTCTTTCTTTAATATGTAAATTCTATTGTTCCATGTGCTTTTGAAACTGTACCTTCCTCATACTATAATGGTAACATGAAAGTTTTTATATGTTGTCAGTAACCTTTGGGAAAAATGAACACATTCCTTAGACTTGCTCATCTGGCTGACTGTAAATGGATTAGGATCCCTTTGAAATCCAAACTTCCCTTCATTTATCTAAAAATGGAAATTCCCTTCACGCCTTACATGCTAAGCCAGCATCTATGTTTACTCAATAGCTTCTTTTGATGATTTAAAGCTTACAGTCTACTTGACTCCAAATGTAATTAAATCACACACAGACAGACCCAACTATACTTACGCCCATAAACCTACCTTACATTAAAGCAGAAAAATATAATGAAAATTATTATACTTTTATCAGTCCCCTTGTCCTAGTCTCTCCCATAAGGGGAAACATCCGCTTAGCATCCACCTTAGCTTGGACAAGGTGTTCCTTCAGCATTGCCGAGTCAAAAGCCTGGAGCTCCTGACCTGTATCATACCTTTGATTAGGACTGAATTTTCCAGCCCCCTTGTGGGGGGCCGAATGACAGGCAGGGGGATGTAAATTTGGGCACCATGGCAACAGCGCTGTGCCTCTGCAGGTATTTTGCCAATTAATAGCGACTTAAGGGCCTCCTCCTAGTGTGACTCCCTCCTCCCACCCCCCCCCTTTGACAGGGGTGTCCCACAGCAACCTAGCAGCCTTGTGGCTAGGCCACACTGGGAAGTGCCTCCTGTTCGGGCACCCACTGAGGTGTTCCCCCTACTGCACTTCACATCCCCCACCCTTGCCAGCGAGAGCACCGGGAGACCTTGAACTTACCTGAAAGCCTGGGTCCATTGCGTCTCCCCTTCAGGACCCCCTGCAGTCCCAACGCTGGCCACTGCTCCCAGTGGCGCTGTTGGGGCACAAGAACTGTCGACCATTTGAATGGGCAGCGGCTCCTGGAGGTGAGACAACTTCTCTGACAGGGGCAGAAGTCCTACCTTGAGCCAACTGAAGGCCTGATGGCTGTTTAAAAGGCTGTCGGGAAGCTGGGATCCAGCCCCGCGGTGTAAACTCCAGCCTTTAGAGTACAGTCTGCAGTTCTGGTTGCTAATTTAAAAAAAAATGACATAGAGCTACTAGAGAGGGTGCAGAGAAGATTTACGAGGACGATGCCAGAAATGCGTGGGTATGAATATCAGGAAAGGATTGACACGCTGGGGGTCTCTCCTCTTGAAATATGAAGGCTGAGGGATGACCTAAGAGAGGCATTTAAAATGATGAAAGGTTTTGATGGAGTGGAAAGAGAGAGAATATTTCCTCTTGTGGGGAAGAGCATAATGAGAGGTGGTCAATATTAAGATAGTCGCCAAGGAATCCAATAGGGAATCCAGGAGAAACTTCTTTACCCAGAGAGGATGTGGAACTCGCTACCACAGAGAGTGGGTGAAGTGAGTAGTATAGATACATTGAAGAGGAAACTAGACAAATGGATGAGGGAGAAGGGAATAAAGGGTTGCAATGGTAGAGTTAGATGAATACAAGATGGGAGAAGGCTTGAATGGAGCATAATCACCAGCGTGGACTGGTTGGACTGAATGGCCTGTTTCGGTATATCCTATGTAACGTCATTCTATGCAACAGCACTTTGGGACCATCTGCACCTTCACAATACATACATTTAAAGTCAGGGAGAATTTCACAATACAAACTGATACTCAGCAGCGTCCCCTCCACTGGCCACACCCAGCCCCTCCCCTCCCCTCATAACCCCACAGACAGTTTGTCAATGCCTAGACTCACACATGGGGAATGGCTGCTCAGATCAAGTACCAAATGATGACTTATACCGTTTACTGAAAGTTAATTCTTGGGGCGTGAGCATCGCTGGCTCGGCCAGCTTTTATTGCTCATCCCTAGCTGCCCCTTGAGAAGGTGGTGGTGGTGAGCTGCCTCCTTGAACCGCTGCAGTCCATGTGATGTAGGTACATCCACAGCGCTGTTAGGGAGGGAGTTCCAGGATTTTGATCCAGCGACAGTGAAGGAACGGTGAGATATTTCCAAGTCAGGATGGTGAGTGGCTTGGACTTGGTAGTAGGAGTTGAGATTTATTGTTGAGGGAGAGAAAAGGGGGAAATTTAACTTCAAAATCACAAGGAGCCTGGACAGAGTAGAGAGGGAGAAACTGTTCCCATTGGTGGAAGGATCGAGAACCAGAGGGCCCAGATTTAAGGTAATTGGCAAAAGAAGCAATGGTGACATGAGGAGAAACTTTTTCACACAGCGAGTGGTTAGGATCTGGAATGTGCTGCCTGAGAGTGTGGTGGGGGCAGGGTCAATTGAGCTTTTTAAGAGGGAATCAGATCATTACCTGAAGAGGGAAGAATCTGCAGGACTACAGGAAGTGGCATTAGGGGAATTGCTCCTTTAGAGAGCCAGCACAGAGATGACGGACTGAATGGCCTCCTTCTCTGCTGTAACCGCTTTTGTGAATCCACTCGGTGCCTGACCTGGGAGCATTAATCGCGATGGGGGGGGGGGCAAAATACGTTCCCTCACTGATTCATTCAAAGACGTGTTTGAGTCAAAGAGAAGTGATGCTTATATTGTTTAAGACTATTTTTCTCCTTCACTTTCAGTTCTTCAGGCATTGAGCTTGGCTGTAATCAGGGATGTAACTGCAGGGATCAGGCCTACAACCCAGTTTGTACGACTGATGGCATTGAATTCACCTCTCCCTGCCATGCTGGCTGCAAGTCTGCCTTCTTTGAAGCTGATGGGAAAGTTGTGGTAAGTTGGGTTGAGACAATTTTAAGCTAGAAGGCTTAAACCGTGACTGGTATAACTTTCCCTTTTTTTTAATATAATTTATTCTTTTCATGTGATTGGGAGTGGCGGGAAGGGAAAGGCATCGGCAAGGTCAGTGTTTGATGCCCACCCCTAATTGCCCCTGCACTGAGTAGCTTGCTTAGGCCATTTCAGAGGGCAGGTAAGAGTCAACCACATTGCCCTGGGTCTGGAGTCACGTGAAGGCCAGGTAAAGATGGCAGATTTCCTTCCCTCCGTCAAGGACATTAGTGAACCAGATAGGTGTTTTTAATGATAACTTCATGGTCACCATTACTGAGACCAGCTCTCAATGCTGGAATTATTAATTGAATTTGAATTCCACCAGCTGCAGTGGGATTTGAACCTGTGACCTCAAAGCATTAGTCTGGATCTCGGGATTAGTCATCCAGTGACATTACCACCATGTCACCACCTCCCACGATGGTTAGACATCAGCAGCTGTAGCTCAGTGTGCAGCATCCTTGCCTTTGAGGCCAAAGGTTGTGGATTCAAATCTCACTCCAAGGACTTACCTAGAGCAGTACTGAGGGAGTGCTAAAGGTGTTGATCTTTAGATGAGATATTGAACCAAAGCCCTGCACCCCCCCCCCCCCCCCCCCAGTTAGTGACAAATTGGAGGAGAGCAAGGGAATTCTCCCCAGTGTCCTGGGGCCAATATATACCTCTCAGTCAGCTTCACTAAAAACAAATGATCTGGTCATTATCAAGTTGCTGTTTGTGGAAGCTTGCTGTATGTAAATTGGCTGCTGTGTTTCCTACATTGCAACAGTGGCCACACTTCAAAAGTGCAGCCTTGGCAGTAAGGTGCTTTGAAGTGTTCTGAGGTTGTAAAGGGCTCTATGTGAATGTAGGTCTTTACACCCATCTAATTGCAGATATCCATGTCAGTTCAAGCGCTGCTCTGAGTTAAATCCACATAGATCAGGAGTTTTCTGGTTTAAAGGGCTGACTGAGACATAATATCTGAGGTTTCTTTCTCAAACAAAACAAGATCCAACAGGTTTAGTGAAAGTATGTAACAAAAAGGTGTGCTGAATAGCCAAACCAGTTCACCCACGCAGTGTTACAACACAGAAGGTATGCTGTTATGTTAACCCATTGTAGTGACTGTGTAGCTTTAAGTCTTATTGTGTTGTATAGTATCACGTGACAGTTTGAATGAATCAGCTCTAAGCGTGAAGCACCTTAGAGTATGAGTTTTTCTGCTAGCCGCGGAGCTTTTTGGAAGCGTGTAACTGTTGCTGCAGCCTGTAAATAAAATTTAATGTTTCTAATGAGGAACCTGTCTGGAAAATCAAATCCATAACAAACTGGCAACGAGGGTAAATCGGGTCTGGCATTACCCCTCACCCAGTGATTGTGAGTATCTTGTTTAAACAGAAGAAAAGAAAGACATACTCATCAGATATGCCACATTTTGGCAGGATGGACCCCATCAAACTATCCACAGAGGATTTGTGTCAATATGTAGAATGCATTGGGTTCTAATTCCAGGCTAACGAAATAATGGGGGAGGAAAAGAGAAGAGCCGTTCTCCTAAGTGTTTGCAGGAGTAAAAACTTATCTGAAGTTTGATGGTCCTGAAGGTGCTCGATTCAAAGACCTTCGGTGAATTGGCAGACCTTGTTAAGGGACACTTTCAACCCAAGCCCTCAGTCACGATTCAGAGGATCAGGTTTAATTTGCGGGATAGAGCCCCGATGGAGATCATTGCTACAGACATGGCGAAATTGAAACAACTGACTGAACACCGATTTTGGGGAGACCCTCAGTGAAATGCTGAGGGATCGTTTGGTCTGCGGCATGCAAGATGATGCCATTCAACGACGGTTATGCGCTGAAGTAAACCTCGATTTTAAAAACGCGTTGGAAATAGCGCTTGTGAAGGAAAGCGGAACACGTCGACCATACAAGGCGCACAAAGCAACGCCGTTACCCAGTTTGGGGGGGAAATGGGCAGCCAGGTGTGGCTCGAAAAAAACTGGGACTCCGCCACAAAGCGGGAGACAGTCCCCGCTGCCAGCACATTTAAAATAAATACAGCTCAGCATCAAATCTGAAAATGAATTGTCACCAATGCGGAAGCAATCATACTCCTGAAACTTGCCATTTTAAAGAGGTGGAGGCTACTTTTGCCATAAAAGAGGGCACACACTGAAGCAAGGTATAGCAAGATTGAGACAGACTCCCAGGCGACAAACTAAACTGATCGATGTACATAATTTGGAAGAACCAGAAACCACCAATTCTGATATTTACTCACTTTTTAATGTAAAAGTAGGGAAGACAGAGCCAATTACTGTTACTCTGCAGGTAAATGGAAAACCCTTTTAATGATGGAAGTGGACACTGGTGCCTCAACCACCGCACTGGGAGAGCACACCTTCAAATATTTAAACAAGGGGACTCAACAATTGAATTTGGAGCAAGCTTCAGCCAAATTGAAAACTTATACAGGTGAAGCTATCTAAGTGAAGGGTATTACCCCTGTACCTGTTTATCATAAACACCAAACAGCACAACTCCCTGTGATAGTAGGAGGAGGCGGAGGACCAAGCCTTCTAGGTCATGATTGGTTGAAGGGAAATTAACCTCGATTGGCCAGTGAGATTTCAAAAGGAAGCAGGAAAAGTTCCTGTGTTGGAAAAGGAGCAAGACAAGGCACTTCAGAAAGAGACTGGAGAGTCAAAGGACCTTAACAGGATGCGAAAGGAGTATGTAGCCATTCAGCAACCTGAAGAAATGAAGACTGTCTTAAACAACGACATGGAAGAACAGCAGAAGAAACTCAAGGAGACTGCTGAATGACAGAATTCAAGTTGAAGCGAGTGAGCTTCGCAAAGGAAAGGGAAACCCGTTGAAAGACTTTCACACACTACAAGGATCACTCAGGTCAAAGTTTGTACCTCTGGAAAATTACGAAGAGAAGCAGAATGAATTTAACGTCAATCTGAACAAACTGAAGAACCAGTTGGCAGAGAAGACGCAGCGATGTTCAAGTTTTCAAGAGGAAGCCCAACAGGTACAAGAAGAAGACAGAAGAGCTGAGGAATCAGCTGAATGAAAGAAGAAGGGTAATAAAAGGAAGTGTCACGGAACTTTCCAAAATTCCAGTGGGTGGTAAAGCTACAGGTGGCTCAACCCCTGAACGGAATCAAGTTGAGATTTCACATGAGAGAATTCTGGCTGACTGTGAAATCAAAATTAAGGTCAAGACTAAACTCTGTGATAGACTGAAGAAGACAAGATGGAAGATGGTTCAGAAAAGACAATGACTGACCCCAACCACCGCCCCCCATCTCCCCCCCCCCCCCCCCCCCCCCCCCGCCCCACACTACTATAGGTTCAACACCTTCAGAGTTACTTATGAAGCGCCACCTTTGAATGAGATTAAGCCTGACACTTCGCAATTTGGAGGGGAAGGTGGAGAAAAGTCAAGGGAATCAAACAGCGACTCATGATTTGCATAATCGTGAATGAGAATTTACTATTGGTGTAGCAGTATACGTACAAAACTTCGGTGGTGGATCAAGTTGGTTACCTGGTGTAATCGTGCCTGTGACCGGACCCTTGTCGTACCATGTAGAAGTGGAGGGCCAGATCACCCGAAAACACATGGATCATTTGAGAAGAAGGGAGCAACCCCCAACAAAATGATGTTCCGCCTGCAACCATTGAAGAACCTGTGGCCTCCGTTGAAATGGTTCAACCAAGGATAGACACCACCAGAGGTTTCTGTCGGAGTAGATAACACCGAACTGCCTGTGCCTGAAGAGGTACCTGATGTTGCTGTGGTTCCAGATAATGTAGATCCTGTAAGAGATTTAAACATCACGGAGCTGCGGATCTTCCACACGGATCAGGAAACCCCCTGAGAGGCTGAACTTATAATTCCATGACCTGTGTATATATTTGTAACGTCATGAAGGCAGATGTTCTTGTAAATGCAAACTATACAAAAAATTTAAAGGGGGAGGAATGTAGTGACCATAGCTTTAAGACTCATTGTGTTGTATAGTATCACATGACAGTATATACGATTCAGCTCTAAACATGGGGAACCTTAGAGTGAGAGTTCTGCTAGTTGTGGAGCTTGATGGAAGCATGTAACTGCTGCTGCAGCCTGTAAATAAAGTTCGATGTTTCTAATGAGAAACCTGTCTGGAAAATCAAGTCCATAACACCCACTATCCTGATTTTGCTTGGGAAGTTAGCAATTAAAAAGGGGTATTCCCAAAACTGTCAACATAGTCCTAAAATTATTGATAAGAATTGCAGTCAGGAGCCACACTGTCAATGAGTACTACCTCTTACAGAACTGGGGGAGGTGGTGGCATAATGTTAATGTCACTGGCCTGGTAATCCAGAATACACTGCTACAATTTACGCAAAAAAGCAGGAACTCAGCTCCAGGGAGAATGTGATGGGAGGGGAACAGAGGGGAGAGGAAGGGGAAATATCGGTTTCTTTGTTAGGTCAAACATACCCAGAGCTGAACTCAGGGCCAGAAGGTGGGTTTAACATTTATTTTTCAGATTTCCTTGTAACCCAGGAGTCCTGGGCCTTTGGGTAAATTCTCTGCCTTTGAACTGGGCATTCTCCCAAACCCATTTCCTGATTCCAGTCGGACCCCTCCCTCAGTCCCCATTGCTGTCTGAATACACCAGGGAACTATAGGCTCCCCAAGGTCCTGGGTAATTCAATGAAGTTCTCTGCTGCTTTCTCCATGGCTACACCTCGACCAATCAAAATTGACCTGCCAACCAATCAGCACCCTTTTGTTTGAAATTTGACATTCTCTTATCTTTCTTTGTCCTGATGAGTGCAAACTGAAAAGTTTTGGGGCGCATGCCTCCCTTTGCTGCGATATTCCAGTTCAATTCTATAACCTCTTCCTCAGGATGTCCCCAAAGAGCTTTACAGCCAATGGCATACTTTTTGAAGTGTAGTTACTGTTGTAATGGAGGAAGCGTGACAGACATTTAAAAAAATATATTCATTCACAGGATGTGGGCCTCGTTGGCTGGGCCAGCATCTATTGCCCATCCCTAACTAGGCAGTGGTGAACTGCCTTCTTGAACAATTGACGCACAGCAAACTTGCACAAACAGCAATGTGATCATGACTGGATATTATGTTGACTGAGGGATCAATATTGGCCAGGAGACAGGGGAGAACTCCCCTGCTCTTCTTCAAAATAGCGCTACGGGATCTTTTACATTCATCCAAGCAAGTAAGTGGGGCCTCAGTTTGACATCTCACTTGAAAGGCAGCAACTGTGACAGTGCAGCATTCCTGGAATGTTGGCTCTGATTTTTGTGCTCAAGCCCTGGCATGGGACTTCAGCCCTGAACCTTGAGACTCAGATGGGGGAGCTACCCACTGAGCCCCGGCTGATACTCACTCAGTGACGCCCGTATCCCGTGAATGAATGTTTTGCCAACCCTTTGAGGATTTAACTTGCTTCTTTTTGTCTTTCTCCCTTGAAAGAATTATACCGACTGCTCCTGTGTTCCTGCTCAAAACCTGGTGAAACCTGGCACCTGTGGCAGTGGATGCTACCAACTCCTCCCGCCATTTATATTCTTCCTAACATTGGCTGCTTTTGTAGCCACCCTCTGTCAGACCCCTTCCTTCATGTTGGTCCTGAGGTAAGATATTTCACACATTGGTCTCTTTTTTCTTTCCAGAGGAGATCTCCCAAACTGGTTGCCCCTTTTAAGGCATGTTCATGTTTGACACCATTTAAAAGTTGGATTTTCCACTCCTAGTTTCCTCTCTGCTGCAGCGTCTTTGTGAGCAGCAGTAGCACTCTTGACTCTGAGTCCGGGGATGCTCAAGAGGCTAGAATTAGAGGAACGCAGAGATCTCCGAGAAACTTCTTTAGCCAGAGAGTGGTGAATCTATGGAATTCATTGCCACAGAAGGCTGCGGAGGCCAGGTCATCGAGTGTATTTAAGACCGAGATAAATAGGTTCTTGATTGGTAAGGGGATCAAAGGTTACGGGGAGAAGGCAGGAGAATGGGGTTGAGAAACTTATGCCATGATTGAATGGCGGAGCAGACTCGATGGGCCAAATGGCCTAATTTCTGCTCCTATGTCTTATGGGTGGAGAAGAATGCAGATAGAGAGGGCTGAGGCCACGGAGGGATTTATTTTCAATTTATTCTTCCATGGGATGTGGGCATCACTGGTAAGGCCAGCTTTTGTTGCCCATTCCTAATTGCCCTTGCACTTTCAGAGGGCAGTAAAAAGTCAACCACAAATGTTGTGGGTTTTGACTCACGCATAGGCCAGACCAGGTAAGAACAGTAGATTTCCTTCCCTAAAGGGTTTTTTTTTTCCCAACCAATGACAGCTTTATATTCCAGATTTATTAATTGAATTTAAATTCCACCAGCTGCTGTGGTGGGATTTGAACCTACGTCCCCCCATTGGATTAGCTTAGGCAGCTGGAGTACTAGTCCAGTGGCATCACCATTATACCATCATCTCCTTGCCCATCTGCCCCGAAGGAACTTGAGAGTGAGGGTGAGAATTTTAAAATCAAGGCATTGCTTAACTGAAATCAATTGAGGTCAGTCGGGGGAGGGATGGGGTGGGGGGGGGGGGGGGGGGGGGGGGGGGGGGGGGGGGGGGGTGGGGGGGTGGTGGTGGGTTGGGTGGGGGGGAGGGGTGGTGCGGTGTAGATGGGTAAATGGGTGTAAGGGCACAGGGAATAGAGTTTTGGATGAGTCCAAGTTTACAGAGGGTACAGGGAGGTCAGCCAGGAGTGTGTTGGAACAGTCAAGTCTAGAGATAATAAAGGCATGGACGAGGGTTTCAGCAGCTGATGAATTGAGGCAGTGGCAGGGTTGGGCGATGTTATGGAGTAGAAATATGCAGCCTTAGGGATGGCACGGGTTGTCCTGTGATCATCTTGGGGTCAAGTATGACACCAAGGTTGCAAACAGCCTGTTTTAATCTCAGATATTTGCCAGGGAGAGAATTGGAATTGACGTTTGGGGAAAGGAGTTTGTGGTGGGGACTGAAGACTGGCTTTGGTCTTCCAAATATTGACTTGGAGGAGATTTCTGCTCACTCATTACTGAATGTCGGGTCAGCAGCCTTGATAATTTAGCAATGGAGGAGTCCGGAGAGGAGGTGGGGGTGAGGTAGGGCTGGATGTCAAAACTCGTGCTGTGTTTTCAGATGACGTTGCCAAGGGGCAGCATGGAGATGAGACATAGGCAGCAGCCAAGGGTGGATCCTCGGGGAACAGCAGAGATAATGGGTGTGCCGAGAGGAGAAGCCATTGACCGTGCTAATATACTGAAAGGCTGAGCTGAGGTAGATGCAATGGGAAGAGATTCGTGTGGAGTTTAAATAGCAGCACAGACTGGTTGGATTAGATGGCTTGCTTCTTTGCCGTATATTCCAAATAATTCTATGAATGAACGAGCCACTGACAGGACAAACCTGTGGGGTTATCCCAGCCTTGAAATTCCTCTTAAAGCTTTCTTATCTGCTATTTTAAGTAAAAAGTTGCATAGTTAACATTTCATTTGCAACTGTTTTGCATTTGTTGACTCCAGGTCAGTGAAGCCTGAAGATAAATCTTTGGCAATAGGGATTCAGTTCTTGCTATTCCGTGTTCTGGGTAAGTACAAGGACAACTATATCTGACTCCCAGATAAAGCTCTTTCCCGACAAACTCACGGACCAGTCCAATTCAATATACATTGCTGAACTCTTCACCCCACATGAATGTGGAGCAATTGATGGTTTTGCTGTAATAATGCTGGTCCATTGACTAAGGTTAATGCTCTGGGGGAAAGGGTTCAAATCCCATCAAGGCAGATGGTGAAGTTTAAATTCAATTGCTAAATCTGGAATGTAATAGTGATGAATCATTGATTGTGTTTTGTAAAAACCCAACTGGTTCACTAATGTCCTCCATAAAATAGACAAGGAGAAGCTGTTCCCACTTGTAAAAAGAATGAGAGGACACAGATTTAAAGTAATTGGCAAAAGTGACAGGAGGAAAAAAGGTTTTTTTGCATGCAACGATTGGCTAGGGTCTGGAATGCGCTGCCTGAGAGTGTGGTGGAGGCAGGTTCAAGTGAAGCAGTCAAAAGGGAATTAGACTGTGATCTGAAAAGGAAGAATGTGCAGGGTTCCAGGGAAAAGGGGCTAATAAATTTGCTCATTTGGAGAGCGGGTACAGACATGATGGACCAAATGGCTGCTTCCTGCATCGTAACAATTCTGTGATTCTGAAGGGAATCTTCCTCCCTTACCCGGTCTGGCTTACATGTGACTCCAAACCCACAGCAATGGGGTTGACTCTTAACTGTTCTCTGAAGTGGCTGAACAAACCACTCAGTTCAAAGGGCAATCAGGGATGGGCAACAAATGCTGGCCTTGCCAGCGATGCCCACGTCGCATGAAAGAATAAAAAAATATGAAAAATACTGGACTTTAAAAAAAGAGAGACACAAGGTAAATCTTGTTCCTCTTCTACCAACCTGGAAGTCACATGATTTTAATAGTAATGGAATCATTAAATAATTCACCTGGGACATTTAACATGGAATCATAATGCACATTTTTACAGAAGTGTAAAGGAAATCTGGAACTCCTTAAGAAGTTAAGCAGTAGGGACAGGAGTAGATCTTTTAGCTCTTTGAGCCCACTCCCCATTACATAAGACCATGGCTGATCTTCTGCCTCAACTCCACCTTCCTCCCGATCTTAATCCCCTGAGATTCCAAAAATCTATCACGGAATCACAGAGTGCAGAAGAGGCCCTTCAGCCCATCGAGCCTGCACCAACATGTGAGAAACACCTGACCTACCTACCTAATCCCATTTACCAGCACTTGGTCCATAGCCTTGAATGTTATGACGGTGCCAAGTGCTCATCCAGGCACTTTTTAAAGGATGTGAGGCAACCCGCCTCCACCACCCTCCCAGGCAGCGCATTCCAGACCGTCACCACCCCCTGGGTAAAAAAGTTTTTCCTCACATCCCCCCTAAACCTCTTGCCCCTCACCTTGAACTTATGTCCCCTCGTGACTGACCCTTCAACTAAGGGGAACAGCTGCTCCCTATCCACCCTGTCCATGCCCCTCATAATCTTGTACACCACCATCAGGTTGCCCCTCAGTCTTCTCTGCTCCAACGAAAACAACCCAGGTCTATCCAACCTCTCTTCGTTATCGATCTCACTCTTGAATGTACTCAGCAACTGAGCACCCACAACTCTCTGGGGTAGAGAGTACCAAAGATTCACAATCTCCTGAGTGAAGAAATTTCTCCCCATCTCATTGTGAAGTGGCTGACCCCTTATCCTCAGACTGTGACCCCCACGTTCTAAACCCTCCAGCCTGAGGATTGGGCCTCTCAACATCTGCCCTAACTTGTTCCACTGAAAGGTTATGGAAGGCCCAACCTATCAAAATTCATTTCTCCACCCGCTGTCCACCCAGTGCAAGCAGAAAACCAAAATTGTAGCCAACACGTGTTTAGGCACAGGGTTTACGGCCCTACTCACCAAGCTGTTAACACTGCCAAACAAGAAAGTCAAGCATGAGCGAATGAGTAAAGCTCGCTCTAATGGACACAACCTAATCTAGACAGAGCAGCGAGAACTTTGACAATCTTCAATGCCTTTTCCTATTCGTGCCTGTCAAGTGTTGAGTTGCTGCCATATTGTTAATAGCATCTTGAAGAAGAAACTCTGTTGAACTCGCTACCACAGGGAACAGTTGAGATGACCAGCGTAGAGATGTTTAAGGGGAATCTCAAGAAGCACATGTGGGAGAAAGGTCTAGAAGGATATCTCAATGGGGTTAGATGAACAGGAAGAGGCTCATGTGGAGCATCAACACCAGCATGGTCCAGCTAGGCCGAATGGCCTGGTTCTGTGCGGTAAGGAAGTTGACATGCTATGTAACCTGCCATTGTCTCCACCTACCTAGAAGGACAAGGGCAGCAGACACATGGGAACATCACCATCTGCAAGTTCCCCTCCAAGCCACTCACCATCCTGACTTGGAAATATATTGCTGTTCCTTCACTGTCGCTGGGTCAAAATCCTGTTACACCCTCCCTAACAGCACTGTGGGTGTACCTACACTACATGGACTGCAGTGGGGATCAAGGAGGCAGCTCACCACTGCCTTCTCAAGGGCAATTAGGGATGGGCAATAAATGCTGGCCCAGCCAGCGAAGCCCATATCCCATGAAAGAATAAAAAGGAAAAATTATGTTTTATAATTCTACTTAATTTAGGAACATAAGACCAGAAAGAGGACAGTCAGGCCATCGAGCCTGCTTCACCATTCAATAAGATCATGGGTGATCTGATTGTGGCCTTAACTCCACTTTCCTGCCTGTGTCCCATAACCCTTGACTCCCTTGTTGATCAAAAATCTATCTAACTCAACCCTGAATATACTCAATGACTCAGCCTCCACTGCTCGCTGGGGGAGAGAATTCCAAAGATTAAGAACCCTCTGCGAGAAGACATTATTCCTCACCTCTGACTTAAATTGGGAGACCCCTTGTCTTTAAACTGTGCCTCCCAGCACCACCACAAGAGGACATATCCTCTCAACATCTAACTTGTGAAGCTCCCTCTGAATCATACATGTTTCAATAAGCACATAAGAAAAGGAGAAGGCCATTCAGCCCCTCAAGCCTGTTCCACATATTAGAAATGGTCCACTCCATTTACCCATCTTTGCTCCACATCCTTTGATAACCTTACCCCAACAAAAATCTATCAATCTCAGTCTTGCACTTTCTAATGGAGCCCAGAGATCAGAGCCTTTTAGGAACGATGTTTCCAGATACCCACTAGCCCTTGTGTGAAGAAATGTTTTCTGATTTCATTCTCAATGGTCTAGCTCTAACTAGGAGATTATATCCCTGATTTCTAAAGTCCTTGTCCACCCGTACCCACTCAGAGCAAACAGTGAGTGGTTCATTCCTCAAACAAGGGAGGTTAAATAATGCCGATATTTTGGAGTTTTGCTTTCTTATCTTTAGGAATCAGGGCAATTTGTACAGAACTTACTCACAGGGAGAAAAATAATGAAAGTGGACTTTGTGACTTGGTATGAAAGTCCAACAAACTCACTCCCTGTATAGGAAGGAGGAAAAATGGGTGGGTAGAGTCAGTGATAGGGGAGAGTATACATGGGGCTGTGGAAGGGGATTAAATGGGTGGGTAGAGTCAGTGATAGGGGAGAGTATACATGGGGCTGTGGAAGGGGATTAAGCGAGTGGGTAGAGTCAGTGAGAGGGGAGAGTGTACATGGGGCTGTGGGAGGGGATTAAATGGGTGGGTAGAGTCAGTGAGAGGGGAGAGTATACATGGGGCTGTGGGAGGGGATTAAATGGGTGGGTAGAGTCAGTGATAGGGGAGAGTGTACATGGGGCTGTGGGAGGGGATTAAATGGATGGGTAGAGTCAGTGATAGCGGGAGAGCGTACATGGGGCTGTGGGAGGGGATTAAATGGGTGGGTAGAGTCAGTGAGAGGGGAGAGTGTACATGGGGTTGTGGGAGGGGATTAAATGGGTGGGTAGAGTCAGTGATAAGGGGAGAGTGTACATGGGACTGTGGGAGGGGATTAAATGGGTGGGTAGAGTCAGTGAGAGGGGAGAGTATACATGGGGTTGTGGGAGGGGATTAAATGGGTGGGTAGAGTCAGTGATAGGGGGAGAGTGTACATGGGACTGTGGGAGGGGATTAAATGGGTGGGTAGAGTCAGTGATAGGGGAGAGTGTACATGGGGCAGTGGAAGGGGATTAAATGGGTGGGTAGAGTCAGTGATAGGGGAGAGTGTACATGGGGTTGTGGGATGTATGTGCTTATAGGACGGTGATAAAAGCTTTATTCTTTTATTGAGAACATTCACAGAGTGTTGTGAATCGCATCTAAGATGCTCATATTTTGATGTTCTTCCCCAGCCTGGTTGCCAGGACCCATCATTTATGGAAGTACAATTGACACCACATGTATCCGATGGGAAGAGAAGTGTAACAAAAAGGCAGCCTGCAGATACTATAACCTGGATCTCTTCCGGATCAGGTATGTTTGTTTCAGTTCATTAGCCCTTCATGTAAAAAATACTCGCTAAGGCTCCTTCAACACCACTTTCCAAATCTGCAGCCAGTACCACCTGGAGGGGTAAGGGCAGTAGACGGACAGGGACATTCACATCTTCAAGTCACTCACCATCCTGATGTGGAAATATATTGCTATTCCTTCACTATCACTGAGTCAAAATCCTGGGACTCCCTGCCTAACAGCACTGTTATTTTTAATTCCTTTCTTTAATGGGTTGTGGGTGTGGATGGCTAGGCTAGCAATTTTATTGTCCATCCCTAATTGCACTTGAGAAGGTTGTGGTGAACCATTGCCTGGAACCGCTGCCGTCTCTGTGGTGTAGGTACACCCACAGTGCTGTTAGGGAGGGAGTTCCAGGATTCTGACCCAGTGACAGTGAAGGAACGGCCGATATATTTCGAAGTCAGGATGGTGAATGACTTGGAGGGGAACTTCCAGATGGTCGTGTTCCCATGTGTCTGCTGCCCTCGTCCTTCTAGGCGGTAGAGGTCACGGTTTTGGGAGGTGCTGTCGAAGGAGCCTTGGTGAGTTGCCTCAGCTGCCATTGTGTGTCGGTGGTGGAGGGAGTGAATGTTTGTGGATGTGGTGCCAATCAAGCGGGGCTGCTTTGGCCTGGATGGTGTCTTGCTTCTTGAGTGTTGTGGGAGCTGCGCTCATCCAGGCAAGTGGGGAGTATTCCATCACACTCCTGACTTGTGCCTTGTAGATGGTAGACAGGATTTGGGGAGTCAGGGGCTGAGTTACTCACTGCAGGATTCCTAGCCTCTGACTTGCTCTTGTAGTCACAGTATTTATATGGTTATGCTCCAGTTCAGTTTCTGGTCAATGGTAACCTCCAGGATGTTGATCACGGGGCATTCAGACATGGTAATTATTTTTTTTAATATTCGCTTACAGGATGTGGGCTAGACCAGCATTTATTGCCTATCCCTAAATGCCCTTGTTCAAAGGGCATTTAAGAGGCATTGCTGTGGGTCTGGAGTCACATGTAGGCCAGACCAGGTAAGGATGGCAGATTTCCTTCCCTAAAGGGTATCACTGAACCAGATAGGTTTTTTACAACAATCATTTCATGGTCATCATTGAACTTATAATTCCAGATTTTTTTTTTTAAATAATTCAATTTAAAGCCAGGGATTTTCGGGAAACTCCAAATCCCATGGCAAGATTTGAACCCTGGTCCCCAGAGCATTACTCTGCTTCTCTGGATTACTAATCCAGCAACAACACCACAACATTGCCTCTCCCTAATGCCATTGAACATCAAAGGGCGATGGTTAGATTCTCTCTTGTTGGAGATGGTCATTGCCTGGCACTTGTGTGGCTCGAATGTTACTTGCCATTTATCGGCTCAACCCCAGATATTGTCCAGGTCTTGCTGCATTTGGACACGGATTGCTTCAGTATCTGAGGAGTCGCGAATGGTGCTGAACGTTATGCAATCATGTGGGTGTACCTGCACCGCACTGGCTGCAGTGGTTCAAGGAGGCAGCTCACCACCACCTTCTCGAAGGCAATTAGGGATGGGCAATAAATGCTGGTCCAGCCAGCGACACCCACATCCCATGAATGAATAAAAAATAATACCAGCTGTGGATCTTTAGAGGCTGATTAGGGGAGATGCGGGTTCCTGTCCATCACTCCCCCGCTTAGGCACCAGGGTGACTTACAATATTTCTGTTCATTATGGGCACAGCAATAGTAAAGATATGCAAATAATGATATATGTCACTGTTCATTACTTGCAACACTGGACTCCAGGTTGTCTGTACGTTGCTGGTGTTCAGTGCCCCCATGATATGGTGGAATACTCGGCCTCATGTCTCAGAGTCAAACAGAGAGGGAGAAAGAGGAGGAACCAAAAAGAAAGATAAAAGAGCAGAAAAGATAAAATGAATTAATTGTCAAAAAGATTTTTCATTTGTGTGCAAGATCCCGGGTTAATCAGTTAGCGTTTTATAAAATTATGAATTATTAATTATTCTGCTTTGTGTCTCCTATTTTCACTCAGGTACATTGGGATGCAGATGCTGTTTCAGTGTGGAGCGTTTCTATTGTTCCTGATGGCCTACTATTTCCTAGTGAAAGACAGTTTGAAGAGGGAGCGACAGACTGGGGTGAAAACCAAGACTCCGATAGACCCCGAGGTTGGGGAAGAGAGAAATAAACTGATGAGCAAAGGCAATGGAATCAAATCCCAGCCCGAATTGAAAGTGTGAGAGGTTATCGATGGGGAAGTTGTGGGGGGGGGGTGGGTGAGGGGGGGGTGGTGGTGGTGTGTGGGGATGGTGGGGGGAGGGGAGGTGGGTGGAATGTGTATGTACCTAAAGTCTGACCACAACACAGGGGCAGGGGACAGGTGATGCTGTGCCTGTGATGGCAGCCTTTGGAAAACCTGCCTGTTTCCAATCGGTTTTCATTCCTGTGTACAGAGCTGTTTCTCTGGGGAAGGCTCCCCGATCTCCTTGGACATTTTCTTGCCCCGCCACTCCCACCACCACCACACCCACCCCGCCCCCTCTCTTTTGTGAACGTGGCCCTCGTGAAGGGGCGTACCAGTCTGTAAAAGGAGCTTTCCCTTTTACCATTAGACACTGTGAGATGTGAGTGAATCCCCTGACGCTCCTAGGGTCCCAGGAGACGGGGACCTCCTCCTGTATGTGCCCGGTTAGCGTGCTAAGTTTCTCTTGCTTGCTCATTCTCTGCTCCTTCGACCTCCGAGTGGATTTCAGATGGGATGGGGCAATGGAATAGAATTCACATCAGGCTAAAAGACTCGTGACCATGGGTCAAAAAGCCTATATGGCAATCCGCACTGTCGAGTGAATGAAAATTCATCACCATCAGGCGACATTTCTCCCATTTATCTTCATGGCAATGTTAGTAGTGCCTTTCAGCCAATTAAGGCCCCCCCCCCACCCCAGACGATGTCACACCCAGGTTGAGCGGCACTTCCAGGTCAGTATTGTTGGTGATGGCGTGTCACTCAGGGGGTCCCAGTTGCCGTGGCAACACGCAGGTTTCTGGTGTAGGGTTGTTAACGGCGGCTGGACGTACCCCACACCCCACGGAAGTGACATCATGTCACGTGAGCGGACGTGGGGACGCTTGCAATTTTTTTTTGCCCTTTTAGCAACGGAGCGTCCAGCCCAAGCCTCTTTTTATTCAAATAAAACCTGCTGCTTTGCAACTCCAACATTGGTTTTACCGTCTTGCACTTTCCACTCGGAGGCGAAGTGGCCACGTCCAATCAGCAGCGAGCTGGACTGTTGAAATGTCCCATTAGGGCATTGGGTGGTTGACACCACCAGGTGCTGAGGTTTATCAGCCACATGTCCCCCCCACCCCCCGCCCACATGCGCACTCACAGTGTCAGCTACCCGCATTGAAGACAGTGCATACCAAACAAACACAAGAGAGGAAAAAACTCCACCATTGACAAAGTTCAGTCTGTGCACCCGATCCCTTCACCACTGGTGCCGTGGTTTAAAATCTCCCAGAATGCTTTCTTTGGGCACCGGGAGATTGATGCCAATTCCAGGCCATTCCAGGAGGGGTGGCAACCCTATTCCACAGCCATGGATAGTGATAATAGAGGCTCCAACGTTCTTTCCATTGCGTAGCTGACCATGAATCTCCCCGAGTCTTACCACCTGCCATTGGCACGTGTTGGAAGGATTTGCGGGTTGATACTCAATCGTTTTGGCCGCAGGAGGAACGCACCATCCTTGGCCGTCAAGTTCCAAGGTGGGACTCGAGCCCAGAACTTCTGGATCAGAGGGAGGGCCACTGCTCACTGCACCACAGGGCCTCCTCAGTATTGTTGATAGCTTAATTCTCTCCCACAAAATTCCAACTTCTGGGAGCTCCGTGGCTTCCATGTTGCTGTTTTTAAGGGTCAGTGAGATCTTTGTAAGGATCTCCCATGATCACAAGAATCCTGGGTGAGCATTCTCCAGTAACACTTCCCTGCCTTGGTTGACTAACAGTACAAGTTTCGTGTGCATGAGTTCAAATCTTCCCCCACAGCAGCTCGAAAATTTAAATTCAGTTAAATAAAAAAACACTAGCACCTGCAATGGTGACCTTTTAAAAAAAATTGATTCACAGGATGTGAGCAGCATTTATTGCCCATCCCTAATTACCCTTGAGAAGGTGGTGGTGAGCTGCCTTCTTGAACCGCTGCAGTCCCTGTGGTGTAGGTACACCCACAGTGCTGTTAGGGAGGGAGTTCCAGGCTTTTGACCCAACGACAGTGAAGGAAGGGCCGATATATTTCCAAGTCAGGATGGTGAGTGACTTGGAGGGGAAATTCCAGGTGGTGGTGATGGTGCTACTGAATTGGTTTTGAACCCATCTGGTTCCCTAATGCCCCTTTTAGAGAAGGAAATCTGCCATCCTTACCCGGTCTGGCCTACGTGTGGTCCAGACCCACAGCAATGTGGTTGACTCTTAACTGCTCCCCTGAGCTATGCAGCACATTTAGGTCCAGGTGAAGCCAGGAGCCAGTAGCTGTATCTCTAAGGAGGCTGCGCTGAGTTGAGATGTCACTGGCTTGTCGAGGTGTTACTGCCTACTGTATCACACTAGAATATTTCTACATGATTTAGTGATATTTTAATACTGTGAGTTGGAAGAATTATCAAAATGTGTATTGCTTGTAAATAGTAAATCTTGCCTGAGGCTCCATCTCACTGAAGGAGCGTAGTGAATGGCACCCGATAGTATGTAGATTTTAACAAAATATTAATTCGTATATTACAGAAATTTACTTCATGTAAGCTTTTATTTACAAATATATTTTTGCACACTTATTCCTCAACTGTGAACTTCGAAACGGTTAGTCGTGCTGAAATTTATCTTGTATGGCTTGACATCCAGCTTGAGATTTTAGAAAGAATTTGCGATTATCACTGTCAATTCCGAATGACCTGGTTCTAATTTTGAGATTCTGTCCCTCCCTGCCTTTCATTCTCCCCCAGGAGAGGAAATAGTTTTCCCCTTAACTACCCTATTGAGTCTTGCATTCATGTGAACGCCTCAGTTAGATCAGCCCTGCTAATCAAATTAATAAATGAAAGTTGATAGGAAGATTAATAGATTTGGAGGGATTTAGATCCAAGGCAGGTAATTGTAGTTAAGGTATGGATCAGCCATGGGTTTCATTGAATAGCAGAACAGGCTCGAGGGACTGAATGGCCTCCTCCTGTTCCTATGTTCCTAATCCTTAGCTTCCATACATGCAGCTTTTACAATTTAACTCCTTTAGCCCTGGCATAATTCCAGTGAATCTGTGCTGCAGCCACTACAAGTGGGATATTTGTATTTTCAGAAATTGTTTGACAAGATTACTATAACGTGACAAAGGTTACTATACAAAATAAGAGCTCATGGTTTACAGGGGGTAACATATTAGCATGGACAGAGCAAAGCAAAATACTGCGGATAAAAGCCAAAAAAGCTCTGAAGAAGGGTCATATGGACTCGACACGTTAACTCTGCTTCTCTCCCCTGCACTTGCTGCCGGACCTGCTGAGCTTTTCCAGCATTTTCTGTTCTTGTTTCAAAATACTGTGGATGAAATGAAGACGGAAAATGCTGGAAAAGCTCAGCAGGTCTGGCAGCCTCTGCGGAGGGAGGAACAGAGTTAACGTTTTGAGTCCGCATGACCCTTCTTCAGAGGCTCCGGTTTCAGATGAGACACTGAACCCAGACCCCCTGTGTGTTGCCTCAACTGGACGTGAACGATCCCACAGCACAATTTTAAAGGAGTAGCAGAGGGATTATCCCCCGGTGTCCTGGACAATATTTATCAGTCAATTAAAATCACTGCAACAGATTACCTGATCATTATCACATTGCTGTGTGTGTGTGTGTGTGTGTGTGTCTGTGTGTGTGTGTGTGTCTGTGTGTGTGTGTGTGTCTGTTTGTGTGTGTGTGTGTGTGTCTGTGTGATCTTGCTGTGTGCATTTGGTGTGGTGTTTCCCTACATTACAGATGTGATTACACTTCAAAAAAAGTAACTTGTTGCTTGCAAAGCACTGCAGGGCCTCCCGGGGTTGTGAAAGACACCACGGAACCACAAGTCTTTTTTTCACCTGCAGTGTTCCCCTTTCATATATTCCAAGGTTTTGTTTCAAACCAGTGTAAAGCAGGAAGCCCGCTTTACTCTCACACTGGGATTAGAGGCAAACGCACATACTGATTATCGTCAAGGTCGGATTCTCAGTGGGATTAAATCGATATTCTACAGCGTGCGGTGGGGGGAAATAACTTGCATTTATATAGCGCCTTTAACACAGCCGAACATCCCAAGGTCTGCACAGGTGAGTGATCAGAGAAAAAATTGACTCCGAGCCGCATGCCCAGGTATGAGGACAGATTGGACCAAAGTGGCAGCTTTTCAGGAACATTGTAAAGGTCGAGAGAGTGAGAGAGAGAGCCAGGATGGTTAGAGTAGGAAATTGAAATGCTTTGGGTTAAAGTAAATGTCTCAGAGATCAAGAGGAAGATTTCATGGTTATTGTGCAAGACCTGTCAGCATTTGATGCCTGTATCAGTTACAAAGCACTTAAACTGACACAGACCCTTTCCTCCCTAGAAACTGATACTAACTGTAACAGGTTGGTGCACAATATAAGATGTGGGTTCCAACCAAATTGGGAAGGATAAAATCAGCGAATCGAACCCGCTGGATATTCGCACCGTGATTGGATCATTTGCAACCCTTAAAGAAAGACTGGCCTTTGGAAACCTCAGCACGTCGTAAATCTCCGCACACCTCAGGGAAATACTTTTTGAAAAGTGGGCTGAGATTTTCCGCTCCCCGCCAGTCAATTGACTTTTGTCCACTCTCCAAATTTTCCTGTCCTGCCCGTGACCATCGCGGCCGCTGGCGGGACCGGAGAATCCTGCCCACGGTCACTGTTGTCAAGTAATGTTGCAATCAGTTTCCAGGGAGGAAAGGACCAGTCCATTTTTAAGTGCTTTGTAACCAACACAAGCGCCAAATGCAGACAGATCTTGCACAATAACCATGAAATCTCCCTCCTGATGCCTGAGACATTTACTTTAACCTAAAGCATTTCAATTTTCTGCACTAACCATGCTGACTCTCTCTTCCTCTCTCATTCTCACTCTCTCTCTCTCTCTCTCTCTCTCCCCCTCTCTTGACCCTTGCATTGTTCCTTTGGCTGTATCTGTCCTCATATCTGGTCAGGTGGCTCGGAGCCAAATTGTTCTCTGATTTGGCAGCCGATTTGCGCACTACACAGCAAACTCCCACAAACAACAGTCATAATCACCCAACTACCTGTTGGTTGAGGGATAGACATTGGCCGGGACACCAGGGAACAGTCTCCAGGGTAGGAGCCATGGGATCTTTTGCATCTACCTAAGAGGGCAGACGGGAGCCTCGGTTTAGCATTTCATCCAGAAGACAACACCTCCAACACTCAGACTGGAGGCGGTAGCGTAGTGGTGCTGTTGCTGGATTTATATTCCAGAGACCCGGGGTAATGCTCTGGTGACTCAGATTCAAAATTCCACCATGGCCGACGGTGCAATTTGATCTCAATAAAAAATCTGGAATTAAAAGTCTAATGAAACCGTTGCCGATTGTAGTAAAAACCCATCTGGTTCACTAATGTTCTTTAGGGAAGGAAACCTGATGTCCTTGCCTAGTCTGGCCACTAAATGCCCTCTGAACTAGGGATGGGCAATAAATGCTGGCCTAGCCGGTGATGTCCACATCCAATGAATAAGGGGAAAAAGCTTGGATTTTGCGCTCAGGTCTCTGGATTGGGATTGGGACCCACAACCTTCCGACTGAGGGCAAGAGAGCCGCCCACAGTGTGTCTGCTGGTTCAAGGGCAGTGGATGAGAGAGAGAGAGAGAGAGAGAGAGCCCTGAGGCTATGAGGAGGGAGTTTGCAGTTTTACTGGCGATACCTGCGGTGAGCTTTGTGTTTGACCGGCACGACGGACAAGCAAACTGTGACCTTGAACCTAAATATGGGCAAAAAATCGAAGAACAGCCAAATAATCGCGCTGGTGAAATCTGATAAAATGTGAACGGGAGTTTATGTAGTTCAACTCTGGTCGTGTCTGTTGTGTGTATACAATTTGATTTACTGCTTGTACACAATAACTAATTAAACACATGACATTTCGTTTGAACCATACGCTGTGTGTGTTGTTTTTCTATTTCTGGCACTTTGGCCGGGGTTCTCTGGCCCTGCGGTTGGGGTGGACCACTTCCCCATGGTGGATGCAGCTAGCCCTTCAAACCTCCATTGACTTTGGCAGGACCGCCAGATGATCTGCCAATGGGAGGAGGGGCTGGAAATTTCCGCCCTCTATTCCCAAAGGGAGTCTTACAAGTCAACTTGAGGAGAAATTTCCAGGGTTACAGTGATGGAGAAAGTGCCTGGATGAATTGAATGAAGAAATGCACCAGTGACATGGGGAGAGGAGGGTCCAAAGGCTGAAGGGGAAGCTAAAAGAAATGTGTAGGAATATATTAATTTGTTAGTTATCACATCTATCTAAGAACCATGCGGTGCAGAAGGAGGCCATTCAGCCCACAGTCCCTGTGCCAGCTCTTTGAAAGAGCTATTGAGTCAGTCCTTCCCCACAGCCCTGCAAATGTTTCCCCTTCCAAATCCCTATTGAATCTTCTTGCACCGCAATTTCAGGCAGCACACTCAGATCGCAACGACTCTCCACCTAAAAAGAATGAAGAGTTTTTTATTCTTGTGTTTGTCCTATGAGTGCCAGACAAAAAGCTTTGGCCACATGTCCGTCTTTTCAACAATGCAACAATAGTTCTCTCATTTCCCCTCCGCTCCGTTGGCAATCACATTGAATCTGTTTCCTCCGATTACTGTCCCTGCTGGCACTGGAAACTATTTCTCCATGTTTATCAAACCCCCCCCCCCCCACCCCCTCATGATTTTGAACACCTCAGTTAAATCTCTCCTTAACCTTCTCTGCTCCGAGGAGAACAATCCCAGCTTCTCCAGTCTCTGCACATTGAAGTTCCTCATCCCTGGTGTCATTCTAGTTAATCCCCAGCTAGTGGAAACACTTTCTCCGTATTTGAAGATACCTCTGTCCTCATTGACTGCACAGGAAGGTAGTTTATCCTCTAGATCCTCGGTGACACTCCCTCCTGCACTGATTAACCGTGCAATCTGAGGATGCAGTAGCATTTTTTTATTCTTTCGTGGGATGTAGGCTTCTCTGGCTAGTCCAGCATTTATTGCCCACCCCTAATTGCCCTTGAGAAGGTGGTGGTGAGCTGCCTCCTTCTTGAACTGCTGCAGTCCATGTGGTATATGTGCACCCACAGTGCTGTTAGGAATGGAGTTCCAGGATTTTGACCCAGCGATAGTGAAGGAATAGCGATACATTTCCAAGTCAGGATGGTGAGTGATTTGGAGGGGAACTTCCAGGCGGTGATGTTCCCATGTGTCTGCTGCCCTTGTCCTTCTAGATGGAAGTGGTCATGGGTTCAAAAGGTATCGTCTAAGGAGCCTTGGTGAGTTCCTGTAGAGCATCTTGTAGATGGTACACACTGCTGCTGCTGTGCGTCGGTGGTGGAGGGAGTGAATGTTTGTGAATGTGGTGCCAATCAAGTGGGCTGCTCTGTCCTGGATGGTGTCAAACTTCTTGAGTGTGGTGGGAGCGGCACTCATCCAGGCAAGTGGGGAGTATTCCATCACACTCCTGACTTGTGCCTTGTAGATGGTGGACAGGCTTCGGAGAGTCAGGAAGAAAGTTATTTGCCACTGAATTCCCAGCCTCCGATCTGTTATAGCCACAGGATAGAGATTCTGACATTGGACTAGTGATCCAGCGACATCCCTGTTCTGTTCTAGAAAACCAGGAAGTGAATAATAGAACTAGAGCCTCATCATGACACACTTATAAGATTTTATATACGGAGATACATTATACAAGCATGCACCTCCAAACGCAACGACCACCATTTCAGCCTATTCCAATACGTAGGAGCACAAGTGAATCTGCAGTTAATGGGACAGGTGGTGGCATAGTGCTAAGGTCACTGGACTAATAATCCAGAGGCCCAGCCTAATGCTTTGGTGGCATTGGTTCAAATCCCACCACAGCAGGTTCCCCTCTGAATTCAAACCCCATTGTGGCAGGTTTCTCTCCCTAAAGGGACACTAGTGAACCAGGTGGGTTTTTACCAACAATTGATGATAGTTTCATGGTTGCCATTACTGTGAACTAGTGTCCACTTCCAGATGTTATTAATTAGTTTAGAGTTCTGGATCACTGCTCTAGTGACATTGCCACTATGCCCTGTGTCTGTGACAAGACCCTAGAGAGCAACTCAGCTGCACCAAACTAAGGACAGTTACAGCAATAGGGAGGAAGCGAAGGTGAAGCCATGGAAGGATTTGAAAATAGAGATGAGAATTTTAAAATTACAGACTTGGGCTTTGGCCACAACCATTTATGATTTGCTCTTTCACAAACATTAATCATTGAAATAGTTGACTAGCCCTGGAGCATGAAATTCAAGGTGAGTAAGACACACATCAAAATCTACTGAGGCAGCTTAATTATGACTCAACACTTTTTTGCAACCTAATCAATTTTGTTCCAGTACTTTGTAGTGAGAATGAATTTTAAAAAGGAAAGGCCTCAGTGATCTTTTGTTCTCCAGATATTCCTATGACTATTACTAAAGTAAAATTTAATATAGGCCAATCCAATCTAATCACTGGGAAAGTTTAACTGTTGAACAGATTAAATCCTTTGGATGAGCAAATGTCAAAACTGCCAAAATGGATATCTTTAGAGTGAAAGAATTGGCTCCAAGAGCAGGTTAGATGCTAGGAATTACAGATACTGGCAATTACAGAGGTTGGGACGAATAACTCACCTCTTGAACCTCCAAAGCCTGTCCACCATCTACAAGGCACAAGTCAGGAGTGTGATGGAATACTCCCCACTTGCCTGGATGAGTGTAGCCCCAACAACACTTAAGAAGCTTGACACCATCCAGGACAAAGCAGCCCGCTTGATTGGCACCCCATCCACAAACATTCACTCCCCCCCACGATTGACGCACAGTGGCAACAGTGTGTACCATCCACAAGATGCACTGCAGAAGCTCACCAAAGATCCTTAGACAGCACCTTCCGAACCCACGGCCACTACCATCTAGAAGGACAAGGGCAGCAAACATATGGGAACACCACCACCTACAAGTTCCCCTCCAAACCACTCACCATCCTGACTTGGAAATATATCACTGTTCCTTCACTGTCGCTGGGTCAAAACCCTGGAACTCCCTTCCTAACAGCACTGTGGGTGTACCTACACCACACGGACTACAGCGGTTCAAAAAGGCAGCTCACCACCACCTTCTCAAGGGGCAATTAGGGATGGGCAATAAATGCTGACACAGCCAGCGACGCTCACATCACATGAAAGAATAATAATAATATAAAAATAAAAGACCTCAGGTTGCTTCCACCTGTCAGGACAGACTCACTGACTTCCCTGCCCTGGTCTGATGTTAAAATAGCAGTCAGGGCAGGATGATGCTGTCCCTGCATAATTAATGAAGGGCCCACTTAATTCAGAGGATGTCATTGATGCCTCATCATTGGATCAATAACAATTTGTATTTCTGTAGAAAATTTAAATACCAAATTTTCGTTTGATAATCTTAAGAAAATAGGGAATCATGAAGTGGAGGCCGTTCAGCCCCTCGAGCCTGTTCTGCTAGTCAATGAAATTGTTGGCTGATCTTCAAACTCCACATCCTTACTGTATAATCACTCCTGTGAAGAGCCTTGGAATGTTTTGCTGAAGTGAAGGTGCTATTATAAGTACAAGTTATAGGGTCGTTTACATGCAATCATTCATTAACCATTAACAATATCAGTTAACATGGGGGCCAGGAGGAAAAGTTGGGTGGTCAGTGTTTTTTGGAAACACACTCTACAGAGCTGAATGGTCATTAACAAGACCCTAATGGCCAGAAAATGAACCACCCTTAACCACATTATTTACTGCATAGCAACAGGCTATTCAGCCCAACTGGCCCATGTTGGTTCCACAAGAACTTCCTTCCACCTTTTTTTAAAAATTCTTTCATGAGATGTGAGTGTCGCTGGCAAGGCCAACATTTGCTGCCCACCCCTAATTGCCCCTGAACTGAGTGGCTTTTTAGACCACTTCAGAGGGTATTTAAAAGTCAACCACATTGCTTGTGGGTCCGGAGTCACATGTAGGCCAGACTAGGTAAAGATGACAGATCTCCTTCCCCAAAAGGCATGAGTGAACCAGATGGGTTTTCATAGCATTTGCTTCATGGTAACCATCACTGAGACTAGCTTTCAATTCCAGATTGATTACCTGAATTTAAATTCCACCCACTGCCATGGTGGGATTTGAACCTGTGACCCTAGAGCATTAGCCTGAGATTCTGGAGTAGTAGATCTTACCACTATGCTAACCCAGTTCCATGACACTGCACCCCTGCAGAAGTGAGAGGGGAATAGATCTTGACTTTGTTGTGAACATGTTAAAACTGGTGCCCGCAAGCCAGTGGTCAGTATTACATTTCTCTCCATTTTCTACAGACTTCAGTGGGAGGACAGCACTGGGTGGGCTGGCAGGAAGAGCGCCGGGTAGAGTCTGTGATCACGTGAGATCGTGGAGAGGCCGAGGTTACTTTTGCAGAGCCTGCAAGAGCACCCCAGCTCCTCCTATCCCCAGATGAAAATAATTTAACCCAAACCTTAGCTTGGAAACTCAGCGACTCCAACCCGAATAAAATCAGTTGCTCACTCTGGCCAGTATATTCTGTGACTGGCCCTTTCAAGAGTGGCAGTGGCTGAATTATTGGCATTGAATTGTTGCTGGCTAGGCCAGCATTTATTGCCCATCCCTAATTGCCCTTGAGAAGGTGGTGGTGAGCTGCCTTCTTGAGCCGCTGCAGTCCATGTGGTGTAGGTACACCCACAGTGCTGTTAGGGAGGGAGTTCCAGGATTTCGACCCAGCGACAGTGAAGGAACGGCGATATATTTCCAAGTCAGGATGGTGTGTGGCTTGGAGGGGAACTTCCAGGTGGTGGTGTTCCCATGTGTCTGCTGCCCTTGACTTTCTAGATAGTAGCGGTCGTGGGTTTGGAAGGTGCTGCCTAAGGAGTCTTGGTGAGTTCCTGCAGTGCATCTTGTAGATGGTACACACTGCTGCCACTGTGAATGTTTGTGGATGGGGTGCCAATCAAGCGGGCTGCTTTGTCCTGGAAGTTGTCGGGCTTCTTGAGTGCTGTGGGAGCTGCACTCGTCCAGGTACAAATTAGTTGCTGCATTTCCACTATTACAACAGTGGCTACAATTCAAAAATGTATTTCATTGGTTGCAAACTATCTTGGTCCATCCAATGTTTGCGAAAGATGTTTTATATCAATGTAAGCTCTCTATTTCCCTTTTGGAAGCGGGAGAGGAACATTCCTACAGTTTCTGACAATGCACAGCAGTGCACAGCAAAGAGCAAAATACTTCAGAGTGAGCTACAATTATGTTGTAATTTCTGTGGAATAATGCAGAGTGAGTGATAATGAGACTGCTGAGAAAGCAGTTTATGTTGTTATTTCAAAAGCAGAGCACTGTTACTGGGAAATGGTGAAAATACTTTAAGGAAATGTGCACATTGTTTGTGTGTAATGACTCCTGGACCCCTGCCACGGGTATGCAGCAAAGGGACTATGTGACGATTAGGGTCTTGGATACAGAAAGGAATCAGTACTGTGGATAAAAAAAGAACAATTTCCTGCCTATGCGGAAAGAGCAGGGGCCGGGGGAGAGGGGAGGTAGCAGACATAGTCATTAACTAAGTTAACAAGGTGAGCTCTAAGGAGAAGCTTAAAGTAGGAAGGATTCATGGAGAAAATTCTAGAGTGCAAACCCTCACCTCAAAGTACGGCAATCAATGGATCAGTTGAAGAGAAAAGGGAACAATGGGGAGAATGTGAAAAAATCTAGAGCTAGGAGTCACTGTTTAGAAATAAGAGGTCACCCATTTAGGACAGGGATGAGGAGAATTTTTTTCACTCAGAGGGTTGTGAGTCTTTGGAACTCTCTTCCGCCACAGGGACAGATCCTTTGGGTGGGATTTTCTGGCCCAGTCCATTGTGGGACAGGAGAGGTAACAAGCAGGATAGATAAAGGCGAACCAGTAGATGTAATATATTTGGATTTCCAAAAGGCATTCGATAAGGTACCGCACATAAGGCTACTGAATAAGATAAGAGCCCGTGGTGTTGGGCGTAGTATATTAGCATGGATAGAGGATTGGCTAACTAATAGAAGACAGAGTTGGGATAAGGGGAGCATTTTCAGAATGGCAACCTGTAACTAGTGGAGTGCTACAGAGGTCAGTGCTGGGGCCACAATTATTTGTAATATTTATTAATGACTTGGATGAGGGAAATGAATCCACTATCGCCAAGTTTGCGGATGACACAAAAATAGGTGGGAAGGCTTCCACCGCCTTTTGAGGAAGAGAGTTCCAAAGACTCACAACCCTCTGAGAGAAAAAATTCTCCTCATCCCTGTCCTAAATGGGTGACCTCTTATTTCTAAACAGTGACTCCTAGCTCTAGATTCTTCCACATTCTCCCCATTGTTCCTTTTCTCTTCAACTGATCCGTTGATTGCTGTGCTTTGAGGTGAGGGTTTGCACTCTAGAATTTTCTAGAAGTGGTGAAGATGACACAAAGAGTCTACAGAGGGATACGGACAGGTTAAGTGAGTGGGCAATAACTTGGCAGATGGAATATAATGTGGGAAAATGTGAGGTTATACAGTTTGGCAGGAAGAATAGAGGAGCTGAATATTATTTAAATGGAGAAAGACTGCAGAAAGCCGCAGCACAGAGGGATTTGGGAGTCCTCGTGCATGAATCCCAAAAAGCTAACATACAAGTTCAGCAGGTAATAGGGAAGGAAAATGGAATGTTGGCCTTTATTTCTAAGGGAATGGAGTATAAAAATTGGGAAGTCTTGCTAAAACTATACAAGGCACTAGTTAGACCACACCTAGAATACTGTGAACAGTTTTGGTCCCCTTATCTAAGGAAAGATATACTGGCATTGGAGGCAGTCCAGAGAAGGTTCACTAGGTTGATCCCGGGGATGGAGGGATTTTCTTACGCGGAAAGGTTGAGTAGGTTGGGTCTGTACTCATAAGAGTTTAGAAGAATGAGAGGCGACATTATTGAAACATACATGGGGCTTGACAGAGTAGATGCTGAGAGATTGTTCCCCCTTGTGGGAGAGTCTAGGACCAGACAGCATAATCTCAGAGTAAGGGGTCACCCACTTAAAACAGAGATGAGGAGGAATTTCTTCTCTCAGAAGGTAGTGAATCTGTGGAATTCTTTACCAAGAGGGCTGTAGAGGCTGGGTCGTTAAGTATTTTCAAGGCTGGGATAGACAGATTTTTAATCAGTAAGGGAATCAAGGGTTATGGGGAAAAGGCAGGAAAGTGGAGTTGAGGATTATCAGATCAGCCATGATCTCATTGAATGACGGAGCAGACTCGATGGGTCGAATGGCCCATTTCTGCTCCTATGTCTTATGGTCTTATGGAAGTCAATGGACCTTTTGCTGGTCCATCAAATTATCTGTCCCACCTGTGACAATTCCCCCTGGCAGGCAGGACTGGAAAACTTAGGCTTTTGAATATTTTTAAGGCAGAGCTGGATAGATTCTTGATAAGCAAGGGGGTGAAAAGGTATCGGGGGTAGGTGGGAAGGTGGAGCTGAGGCTACGATCAGGTCAGCAGTGGTCTTGTTGAATGGCGGAGCAGGCTCGAGGGGCCGAGTGGCCTGCTCTTGTTCCTAATTTGTATGTTCGTGTAAGAGCCTGGAGTACAGAGGAGGGATAAGTTCAGAGTGGGGTCAAAGCAGTTTCAGAGGGCATGGGTGAACTTAAATGTGAGGGATTTTAAATTTGAGGCATTAGGAGGCCAGGGACCGACAAAAGGCAGTGAGGTTGTGGGTGAATTGGGCTTGGTGTGGGATAGGTTACTGGCGGCTGAACTAAAGCTCACACGAGGTATGGAGCAGCAGAGCATTGGCAAGTCAAATGGGGTCAAAGGCACGGGGTCGGGCTGCAGTGGATGTTAGGCCGCGCCAGTCTTTGTGAGGGAGATGGGATGGAGTCAGCAGCTGACCTAGGGGGTCAAAGGGGATATTGAGGTTGTGACCTGTAGTGTTGATGCCAAGGTGAGGGAGCAGCAGAGGGGATGACGTTGGTGGTCTCAACCCCAAGCCTCACCACACAACTGAAGATGCTTAGGCCTGAAAGCAATCTGGTAAGCTATTGGCCCAGAAGGAGGTGATGGTGTAGTGGTATTGTCACTAGCCTACTAATCCTGTGACCCAGCCTAACACTCTGGGGACCTGGGTTCATATCCTGCCATGGCGGAGGGTGGAATTTGAATTTAACGAAAAATCTGGAATTAAAAGTCAATTGATGAGCATGAAACCATTGTTGGCTTTTGTCATTGTGAAAACCCATCTGGTTCATTAATGTCCTTTAGGGAAGGAAATCTGCCATCCTTACCTGGTCTGGCCTACACGTAACTCCAGACCCACAGCAATGCGGTTGGCTCTTAAACGCCCTCTGAAATGGCCCAGTGAGCCACTCAGTTGTAACAAACCACTACAAAGTCACAAGAAAAATGGAATGAAACTGGACGGACCACCCGGCATTGACCTAGGCACCAGGAATGACAACGGCAAACTCAGCCCTGTCGACCCGGCAATGTCCTCCTTACTAACATCTGGGGGATCGTGCTAAAATTGGGAGAGCTGTCTCACAGACTAGTCAAGCAACAGCCTGAAATACTCATCCTCACAGAATCATATCTTACAGATGATGTCCCAGACACCACCATTACCATCCCTGGGTATGTCCTGTCCCACCGGCAGGTCAGACCCAGCAGAGATGGCAGCACAGTGGTATACAGTCGGGATGGAGTTGCTCTGGTTGTTCTCAACGTCTGCTCTGGACCCCATGAAGTCTCATGACATCGGGTCAAACATGGGCAAGGAAACCTCCTGCTGATTACCACATACTGCCGTCCCTCAGCTGATGAATCAGTCTCCTCCATGTTGAACTCCACTTGGAGGAAAGCACTGAGGGTGGCAAGGGTGCAGAATGTACTCTGGGTGGGGGACTTCAAAGTCCATCACCAAGAGTGGCTCGGTAAGATCACTACTGACCGAGCTGGCTGAATCCTAAAGGACATAGCTGCTAGACTGGGTCTGCGACAGGTGGTGAGGGAACCAGCAAGAGGGAAAAACATACTTGACCTCATCCTCACCAACCTGCCTGCTGCAGATGCATCTGTCCATGACAGTATTGGTAGGAGTGACCACTGCACAGTCAATGTGGAGATGAAGTCCCGCCTTCACATTGAGGATACCCTCCATCGTGTTGTGTGGCACTACCACCGTGCTAAATGGGATAGATTTCAAACAGATCTAGCAACTCAAGACTGGGCATCCATGAGGTGCTGGGGGCCATCAGCAGCAGCAGAATTGTACTTGAACACAATCTGTAACCTCATGGCCTGGCATATTCCCCACTCTACCATTACCATCAAGCCAGGGGATCAACCCGGTTCAATGAAGAGTGCAGGAGGGCATGTCAGGAGCAGCACCAGGCATACCTAAAAATGAGGGGTCAACCTGGTGAAGCTAGGTGAACCAGGACTACTTGTATGCCAAATAGCATAAGCAGCAAGTGATAGTCAGGGCTAAGCGATCCCACAAACAATGAATCAGATCTAAGCTCTGCAGTCTTGCCACATCCAGTCGTGAATGGTGGTGTACAAGTAAACAACTCACTGGAGGAGAAGGCTCCACAAATATCTCCAGCCTCAATGATGGAGGAGAACAGCACATCAGTCCAAAAGATAAGGCTGAAGCATTTGCTACAATATTCAGTCAGAAGTGCCGAGTGGATGATCCATCTCGGCCTCCTCCAGAGGTCCCCAGCATCACAGATGCCAGTCTTCAGCCAATTCGATTCACTCCACATGATATCAAGAAAAAGCTGAAGGCACTGGATACTGCAAAGGCTGTGGGCCCTGACAATATTCTGGCAACAGCACTGAAGACTTGTGCTCCAGAACTTACTGCACCCCTAGCCAAGCTGTTCCAGTACAGCTAAAACACTGCATCTACCCAGCTATGTGGAAAATTGCTCAGGTATGTCCTGTACACAAAAAGCAGGACAAATCCAACCTGGCCAATTACCGCCCTATCAGTCTACTCTCCATCATCAGTAAAGTAATGGAAGGGGTCATCAACAGTGCAATCAAGCAGAACTTGCTTAACATTAACCAGCTCACTGATGCCCAGTTTGGGTTCTGCCAGGGCCACTCAGATCCTGACCTCATTACAGCATAAGGCTCAAACATGGACAAAAGAGCTGAACTCCCAAGGTGAGGTGAGAGTGACTGCCCTTGACATCAAGGCAGCATTTGACCGAGTGTGGCATCAAGGAGCCCGAGCAAAACTGGAGTCAATGGGAATCGGGGGAAAACTCTCCAGTGGTTGGAGTTATACCTAGCACAAAGGAAGATGGTTGTGGTTGTTGGAGGTCATTCATCTCAGTTCCAGGACATCAGTGCAGGAGTTCCTCAGGGTAGTGTCCTCGGCCCAACCATCTTCAGCTGCTTCATCAATGACTTTCTTTCCATCATAAGGTCAGCAGTGAGGATGTTCGCTGATGATTGCACAATGTTCAGCACCATTTGTGACTTCTCAGATACTGAAACAGTCCATGTCCAAATGTAACAAGACTTGGACAAGTGCCATTCACTCCCTTCACCACTGATGCAAGTACCAGGTAAAGACCATCTCCAACAATAGAGAATCTAACCATTGCCCCTCGATGTTCAATGACATTATCATCACTGAATCCCCCACTATCAACTTCCTGGGGGTTACCATTGACCAGAAACTGAAGTGGACTAGCCAAATAAATAATGTGGCTACAAGAGCAGGTCAGATGCTAGGAATTTTGTGATGAGTAACCCACCTCCTGGCTCCCCAAAGCCTGTCCACCATCTGCAAGGCACAAATCAGGAGTTTGATGGAATACTCTCCACTTACCTGGGTGAGTGCAGCTCCCACAACACTCAAGAAGCTCAACACCATCCAGGACAAAGCAGCCCCGCTTGATTGGCACCCTTTCCACAAACATTCACTCCCTCCACCATCGATACACTGTAGCAGCAGCGTGTACCATCTACAAGATACACTGTAGGAATTCATCAAGGCTCCTTCAACAGCACTTTCCAAAACCACTACCACTACTATCTAGAAGGACAACGGCAGTAGATAGAAGTTCCTGAAATCTCCCCTCCAAGTCGTTCACCATCCTGACTTGGAAATATATCGCCGTTCCTTCACTGTCACTGGGTCAAAATCCTGGAACTCCCTCCCTAACAGCACTGTGGGTGTACCTACACCACATGGACTGCAGTGGTTCAAGAAGCCAGTGCACCACCACCTACGAGGGGGTGGGGGCTATGAATGGGTTCAGATTCCACTTACCTCCCCCCACCAACTCCCACGCTCCCTACCCCAGATTTGCCTCCCCTATCCTTCCAATTCTACTGAGCGCTAAAGATGGACAGATGGAAGATCCCCCCAAGGCTGGGTGGGCAGGAAGCAGTCAGGCCTGAGTGTAAAGCACTCTCATCGCAGACAGTTTTGGGTTCAAACCCCACCCTCGACATTTTAGCATAAACTCTCGGCTGGACTTCCCAGGGCAGTGCTGAGGGAGCACCGTGCTATCAGAGGAACAGTACGAAGGGAATGCTGCACTGTCAGAGGTGTTAATGTTGTAAATGCTGTGACAATTGAGTACATGCTCTAGATGTGATTAAGAGCAGCTGATACCATTTGGGGAGATGTTGGGGCACACATATAAGGCCCAGTGGGAGGTCCCCAGTGCAGGGCTGTCGACAGGTGAGTCCACCCTTTCCAAATTGGGGACCTGGTGTGGATGGTGATGCATGCAGCAATGCTATCCAACCATAGGTTAAGGTGGTTCACGGACTCCCAGGCCAAATGTGTTTTCTCCGGCCAAGGGGAGTCCGGGTTCCACATCTACGTAGTTTGCCTGAGGTTGCAGACCCTCTTTCATTATTTGAGGGGGTTGCTCCTCAATGTTTGGTTGCACTTCAGCCCCACGCTCCTGATCTTTGCTCACCCAGTGCGGGGGAGATGATGTGGGGGGTGGGGGTGGGGGGAGGAAGGAGAACCTCTTTGTAAGCCTGTTCCTGGGTGTGGCCAAGGTGGACATCAACAGGGCTGGGCGGCAGACTGTCGAGGGGGTCAACCAACCCGACTGTCTGCTCCTCTTCCACCGCTACATTCATGGCCGAGTGGCACTGGAGAGGAGCATGCAGAGTTCGCCGGTACGTCTGAGACTTTCCACGGCTGGTGGGTGCTGCGGGGGCTGAGGTGCATCTTCACCGCCCCACCGGGAATGATATTTTGGTTTAGTTGGTTAAGTTTCCTTTGACGTTTTGATTTTTGTTACAGTGCTCAAGCAGGGGCTGATTATTTAGTTCATTTCAAAAGAGAATATAAGAACCAGTTTGCATCATTGTGGGGGGAACGATGTGAGAGGCAAGAGTTTGCTTTTATTCATGGGATGTGGGTGTCACTGGCTAGGCCGACATTTATTGCTCGTCCCTAATTGCCCTTGTTCAGGGGGCATTTAAGAGTCAACCACATTACTGTGAGCCTGGAGTCACATGTAGGCCAGACCAGGGAAGGACAGCAGATTTCCTTCTCTAAAGGGCATCAGTGAACCAGATGGGTTTTTACAACAATTGGTAAAGGTTTCGCGGCCATCATTAGACTTTTAATTCCAGATTTTTATTGATTTCAAATTTCACCATCTGTCATGGTGGGATTCAAACCCAGGTCTCCAGCCCAGTGACAATGCCACTATGCCACCACCTCCCTTTGTGAGTAATTCTACATTGACTGGCTCCAATTTCTCCCTTTGCCAGATGGATGTTCACCAGGTTAACAAGAGGGGCTCTGTTTGGATGTACATTAAACAAAGGCCCTGTCTGCCCCTCTCAAGTTGACATAAAAGATCCCATAGCACTAATTTGAAGGGGCGCAGAAAGGTCCTCCCTGGTATTGTGGTCAATATTTATCCCTCCAACTAGTATAGCGTATCTGATCATTCTATTGTTTCTGTTTGTGGGAGCTTGCTGTGCACAAATTGACAGCCTGTTTCCTGCAACAGTGACTACACTTCAATAAGTGCCTAATGGGCTGTAAAGTGCTTGGGGTGTCCTGAAGGTGTGAAAGGCGCTGTATAAATATAAGTTTGCTCTTTCCAGTTAACCTTGCAATTGGCCTAAGACGGGTTTCCAAGAGTTGCAAAGGAGCTAAATCATTGTGAGCAGATTGTGTTCTTACAGGAAATTCCAGCCAGCTGTATGGAAGCCTGACACCCTGAGTGACCTCCACGCTTGGTGTCAGATTTCCTTCCTGTTGAGTCTCTGTCACCATTTCCAAGTACCTCTGATTCTAGAAAGTAAAATAGAAATTGCTTAGGTCAGTCCCTGTCGGGTGTTTTTGCAATCTGTCTTGAGGTATTTGTTCCCAAAATTGGATTATAACCACGGTGGAATCAGTTTGCAGGTCCTGATGCTGTATACTCTCCCTCTCTTTTATTGTGTACAAAAGTTAAAAACTGAAATATACAGGGGCTGCTATTCTCTATAATATACACAGGGGCTGCTATTCTCTATAATATACACAGGGACTGCTATTCTCTATAATATACACAGGGGCTGCTATTCTGTATAATATATACAGGCGCTGCTATCTCTATAATATACACATGGACTGTTGTTATCTATAATATACACAGGGGCTGCTATCCTCTATAATATACACAGGGGCTGCTATCCTCTATAATATACACAGGGGCTGTTGTTATCTATAATATACACAGGGACTGCTATTCTCTATAATATACACATGGACTGTTGTTATCTATAATATACACAGGAGCTGCTATCCTCTATAATATACACAGTGGCTGCTATTCTGTATAATATACACAGGGGCTGCTATCTCTATAATATACACAAGGGCTGCTATCTCTATAATATACACAAGGGCTGCTATTCTATAATATACACAGGGACTGTTGTTCTCTATAAAATGCACAGGGGCTGCTATTCTGTACAATATGCATGGGGGCTGCTACCCTGTATAATATAATATATACAGGGGCTGCTATCTCTATAATATACACAAGGGCTGCTATTATTTATAATATACACAAGGACTGTTGTTCTCTATAATATGCACAGGGGCTGCTATTCTGTATAAAATATACAGGGGCTGCTATTCTGTATAAAACACAGGAGCTGCTATTTTCTATAACATACACAGGGGCTGCTATTCTCTATAACATACACAGGAGCTGCTATTCTCTATAATATACACAGGGGCTGCTATTCTCTATAACATACACAGGAGCTGCTATTCTCTATAATATACACAGGAGCTGCTATTCTCTATAACATACACAGGAGCTGCTATACTATACAATATACACAGGGGCTGCTCTTCTCTATAATATACACAGGGGCTGCTCTTCTCTGTAATATACACAGGGGCTGCTCTTCTCTATAACATACACAGGGGCTGCTCTTCTCTATAACATACACAGGAGCTGCTATTCTCTATAACATACACAGGAGCTGCTATTCTCTATAATATACACAAGGGCTGCTATTCTCTATAATATACACAGGGGCTGCTCTTCCCTATAATATACACAAGGGCTGCCAACTCTAGAATGTACACAAGGACTGATATTCTGTATTATATATACAGGGGCTGCAATTCTGTATAATATATACAGGGGCTGCTATTCTGTATAATACACAGGAGTTGCTATTCTCTATAATATACGCAGGGGCTACTATTCATTAAGGATATACCAGGTGGCTGCAATTCTCTGTAATATACACAGGGGCTGTTATTCATTAAGGAACACTGGGTGGGGAAGCTCCTTCCTCCAAGCAATCCCATTTGATTATGAATCCATTTGAATATTATTTGGGCTCGCAATCCTCCTCTCCCAATTTCCTCTCCAATTTCTACCAGGAACCATCAAACTGCAAAAGGATGAAATTCTGCTCCTTTCTGCCTTGTCTCCTTCAGAGTCAATCCAAGATTATAAAATCCATAATTTTTCCTGCTTAGCGGCAAAGTGGTGCATAACTCCCCTTCTAACTCTGACTTCCTAAGTGTTAACTTATGTTCCCTTGAAACATTTAAGTGCAGAACACAATTTTTAACAACAATAGGATCAAATTGCATTCATATAGCACCTTTACTGCAGTAAAGTGTTCCAAGGCACTTCATAGGAACAAATATGAGGACAGTCACAAAGGTAAGTTTTAAGGATAATCTTAAAGAGAGAGAGAGAGAGAGATGGGGAGGTTTAGGGAGGAAATTCAAGAGCTTATGGCCCAGGCAGCTGTAGGCAGGCTGCCAATGTTGGAATGATTCACAATATTCCTGTATTATCTACTTCAATTTCCACCAAATAATTTTGCGAACTTAGATTCCATTGTACAGAATCATAGAATTGTTACAGCACAGAAGGAAACCATTCGGCCTATCATGTCTGCACTAGCTCTCCGAATGAGCAATTGTCCTAGTGCCACACCCATGCCTTCTCCCTGTAACCCTACACATTCTTCCTTTTCGGATAATAATCCAAATCTGTTTTGAATGCCTTGATTGACCCTGCCTCCACCACACCCTCGGGCAGTGCATTCCAGATCCTAACCACTCGCTGCGTGAAAAAGTTTCTCCTCATGTCACCATTGCTTCTTTAGCCGAATACCTTAAATCTGTGCCCGCTTGTTCTTGGTCCTCCCACCAATAGGTTCAGTTTCTCCCTCTCTACTCTGTCCAGACTCCTCATGATTTTGAATTCCTCTATCAAATCTCCTCTCAACCTTCTCTTCTCCAAGGAAAACAGCCCCAACTTCTGCAATCTATCTACGCAACTGAAGTTCCTCATCCTTGGAACCATTCTTGTGAATCTCTTCTACATTCTCTCTAATGCCTTCACACTGCTCCTAAAGTGTAACGTCCAGAACTGGGCACAATACTCCAGTTGAGACCAAACCAGTGTTTTATACAAGTTTAACATAACCTGCTTGCTCTTGTACTCTGTGCCCCTGTTGATAAAGCCCAGGACACTGTATGCTTTATTAACTGCTCTCTCAACCTGCCCTGCCACCTCCAATGATTTATGTACATATACACCCATGTCTCTCTGCTCTTGCACGCCGTTTAGAATTGCACTCTTTGGGCAGAATTTTGCCCTTGGCAGGCGGGCTCGGCATGATACGCGAGCAGCAGCGCTCAGCGCTACCTGTGCCGGGGTGGGGGTGGGGCTGGGGGTGGAGAAGGGTGAGCGGGCCGAGGGTGAACTTCACGCATACGTGCGGGTGAGCACTTCATAATCTCCCTGAGACATGGAGCTGCCTCAGGGAGGTGAAGCATTGTTTTAAATAAAAGAAAACGAAGAAAATAAACATGTAATAAAACATGGTGACTCTGTCCCATGAGCAGGGACATGTTATTAATTCAATTGTGAAGCTTTTATTTTATTTTTATCTGCTTTTGTGCGCCCGCTGAGTGAAAATTTCTGCCCTTTGTGTTATATTGTCTCTCTACGCTTTTCCTACCAAAATTAACTCTGCTCTTTTCCTGAAAATTCAAGTTCAAATCCCTGAACCATTCCTCATTGCATAAAAACCAGGAAACATATTTAACACTGTGCATTGGCAGTTAGTTTAGTTATACTCATGCCTCATACTCTCCCATGGGCTTAAATCTTCTCTGGCCCATTTTCAGCTTCCATAACCTGATGATCAAGTTTTCTGACCTTTGCTAATGGCACCTTCCTTTTCTGACTATTCAGAAACATTGAGAAATAACCTGGATCTGACATTAGTTCCCATAAGTCCTGTGCTAGGGCTGAATGCTTTAAGATTCTTCAGGAATACTTTAGCAGTCAGAATTTAGAGAGTTTGACGGCAAGGCTGAAACAGCAAAAGAGGTAGAATATGGGCTACGCAGCTAGATTACATAGGACATAAAGTATGGAAACAGCCCATTCGGCCCATCCAGCCATGCTGCTTTTACGCCTGCTATCATCTTTCCTCTTCCGACTCTACCAGCACACCTATTCCTTTCCCACTCCGTGCTAATCCAGCTTCCCCATAAATGCATCCAAACTATTCTGCTAAACCACTCCCTATGGTAGCGAGTTCCACACTCTCACCACTCCCTGGGTGAATTCTGTCTGAATTCACTATTTTGTTTGTTAGTAACGATCTTTATACTGAAGATACACAGTCCAAGTCTCACTGTAGTACAGGAGTGTGATGACGATAATTGCTCTGTACATTAGGACTTTTTTTTACTTTATCCTTTCATGGGATTGAGCATCACAGGCAAGGCCAGCATTTGTTGCCCGTCCCTAATTGCCCTTCATCTGAGTGTCTTGCTTAGGCTATTTTAGAGGGCTGTGGATCTGGAGTCACATGTAGGCCAGATTAGGTAAGGATGGCAGATTTCCTTCCCTAAAGGGCATTAGTGAACCAGATGGGTTTTTACAACAATCGATGATAGTTTCATGGTCACCATTACTGAGACTAGCCTTTATGTTCCAGATTTATTAATTGGATTTAAATTGCACCAGCTGCTGTGGTGGGATTTGAACCCATGTCCTCAGAGCGTTAGCCTGGGCCTCTGGATTACTAGTCCAATGACATTACCACTGTCTCTCCCTTCTCCCTACCACACAGGAAATCACGGTGAATTCTCTTCTGATCAAATATGAATTATTCTTACTGACAGAAAGTTGTATTTTACACTGTAACCACAGCCCAACTTTAATAATAACAGATTGGAAAAGTCCCATTTGCTTTGAGCGAGGTAAATTGGGTTTAACTGTTTTTGGAACACATGAGCAAGGGGAGGTCATTCAGAGCCTCAATCCTGCTCTGCCTATCATTCTATTAAATCTTCTCTGATCTGTATCTTAACTCCATCCACCCACCTTGGCCCAATAACATGCGCCTGACAATAACGCATGAATCTTAGTTTCAAAAATTTCAATTGACCTTCGGCCTCAACAGCTTTTTGCGGGGGGAGAGTTCCAGTTTTCCAGCGTCCTTTGTGTGAAGAAGTGCTTACCTTTGAATCTCTTGGCTCTAATTTTAAGGTGATGCCCCATTGTTCTGGACTCCTTCTCTGTCACAGCCACCCACCGCGTTCCCCAACCCTCCTCCCCCACTCCCTCCCCCACCCCACCCAGTCGTATCAGAGATCTGACAATTGATGAGCCAAAGCTTAGCCAAAGAAGGAGGTTTTAAGGAGCGGCTGAAAGGAGAGGAGAGAGGTTGAGAAGTGCAGAGGTTTAGGGAGGGGAATTCCAGAGCTTGGGGGCCCAAGCAGCTGAAGGCACGGCCGCCAACGGGGGGAGTGAGTAAAATCAGGGTTGCTCATGAGTGGAGGAGTGCAGACGTTTCCAACGGCTGCGGGGCTGTTTCAGAGAGGGAGGGGAGAGGCCATGGGAGAGAATTGAAAAGCCAGGATGCGAATTTTACCAAGGACACATTCTCGGAAAGGTGTAGGTCAGCGGGCGCAGGGGTGGTGGGCGAATGGGACTTGGCACAAGTCAGGGTGTAGGCAGCACAGTTTTAGACGAATTCTGGTTCACTCATGCCATTCAGGGAAGGAAATCTGCCAACCTTACCTGGTCTGGCCTACATGTGACTCCAGACCCACAGCAATGTGGTTGACTCTTAACTGCCCTCTGAACTAGGGCAACTAGGGATGGGTGATAAATGCTGGCCTGGCCAGTGACACCCACATCCCAGGAATGAATATTAAAAAAGATCCAAGTTTGTGGAGGATGAAATCTCTGTGTAAAGAAAGCTACTGACTAATCTGTACCTTGAAGGCACCTGGCAAACACCAGTTGTATTGAACTGCTATAAAGAATTTCAGTGACTCAACAAGATGGATCACTGCCATTTTCCCATGATGGGTGCTGAATATCTGCCTTGCCAGTGCTGCCAATAGCCTGAAAATGAAACAAAAAGAAAAATGGGAGCATCCTAAGTTTGATCTCAGGTCAGCACTGAGATGGGGCATGTATGTGTTGTGGGGCTACCATTCGCTTGGCGGTCTGGAGAAGCAACAAAATAGGATGGCCTCTCCCTCTGGGTTCCCAGGCCCAATGGCCACATGTGGAGATGTGCAGATGTGGACATTGACCAAGGTCATGAGCAAGTTCGGCTGAGGCACTCGACACTCAAAATAAGCTGGTGGGATTCACCACCCAGCCTCAAATGTGTGGAGTTCAGAAGGGAACATGATGGAGCTGTACCCAGCACTGGTCCATGCCTTTAGCACAGGAGGGAAGAACATGTGAAAAGTAAAATGAACAGCACAACTTAGTTAATTAACCAAACAGTGAGTGATTTATTCCAGGTGTTGTGATATGTTGCGGGTAAATCCTTGGAACTAAAATGAAATACTCTGGGGCGAGACATGTTAAAACATTGGAATCAATCCAACCATGTCAAGGTTTACCAATGAAATGATGCAGCTGAGGGATTGAGGTGAAAGAAAAAGAAATGTTTGATTTATATGATGCCTTTCATGGTCCCATAGCGCCTTACAGCCAATTCTGTGCAGTTCAGTTACTATTGTGGCAGGTCCTGAGGGGACTTGACAGAGTGGATGTTGAGATGATGTTTCCCCATTGTGGGGCAGTCTAGATAGGGGACACAGTTTAAAAATAGAGGGGATTCCCATTTAAGACTGAGATGAGGAGAATCCTTTTTCTCTCAGAGGTTGGGCCCTTGAATTTATTCGAGGCTGAGTTGGACAGATTTATTATCTACAAGGGGGTCAAGGGTTATGGGGGACAAACAAGTAGATAGAGTTGAGGCCACAAATAGATCAGCCATGACCTTATTGAATGGTGGAGCAGGCTCGAGGGTTCATATGGCCTACGCCTGCTATTAATTCTTATGTTGTTGTGACGTTGGAAACTTGGCAGTCAATTTGCACACAGCATGATCCCACAAACAACAATGGGTGAATGAATGGATCACTAGTGATGTTGATTGAAGAATAAATACTGGCCAACACAACGATGAGTCAGGTACATCAATATGAGGTGCAATGAGAATGGAGAATTGGCAGACGTCAAACATTCAATCGATACACAACGATTTCCATAGTGTTCCCAAGAGTTAGTTACACCAACCTGTTGGCTACAGTCTGTTTCATGAGTTTGTGCCTGAGGAAGCTTTGGTTTGAGGTGGTTTTGAAAGACAAGCAGACCTGGATTAACCATTTACTCCCAGGCCTTCTACATTGAAAGGGCAGCAGAGGAAGTCCAGGAATCCCATTGTGATATCAATGCCCATTTATTCTCTCTTAAAAAGCAACTGCCTAAAAAAACTTGCATTTATATAGCACTTTTAATCTAGTTAAACTTCCCAAGGTGCATCACGAGAACATTGTCAAATAAGATTTAGCACCAAGCCACAAAAGGAGATATTTGGTGATCCAAAGCAGTTAAAGAGGTAGGTTTTAAGGGATGTTATGAAGAAGGAGGGAGGTAGAGAGGAGAAAAGGTTTAGGGGGGATTTCTAGAGCTTGGGACCCAGGCAGCTGAAGGTACGGCTGCCAATGGTAGAACGATTAAAGTCAGGGATGCACAAGAGACCAGAATTGGAGGATCACAGAGACCTCAGAAGGTCGTGGGGCTGGAGGAGATTCCAGAGATAGGGAAACGCAAGGCCATGGAGGGATTCGAAAACAAGGATGAGAATTTTGTGTAGCACCTTATATAGCACCACATAAGTGCCAGGCAATGACCATCTCCAACAAGAGAGAGAATCTAACCGGCGCCCCTTCATGTTCAATGGCATTACCATTGCTGAATCCCCCACTATCAACATCCTGAGGGGTTACCATTGATCAGAAACTGAACTGGGCTAGTTATATAAATACTGTGGCTACAAGAGCAGGTCAGAGACTAGGAATTCTGTACAAAAACAGAATTACCTGGAAAAACTCAGCAGGTCCAGGTAATTCTGTTTTTGTTTTGGATTTCCAGCATCCGCAGTTTTTTTGTTTTTATCACTAGGAATTCTGTGTTGATTAACTCACCTCCTGACTCCCCAAAGCCTGTCCACCATCTCCAAGGCACAAGTCAGGAGTGTGATGGAATACTCCCCACTTGCCTGGATGAGTGCAGCTCCCACAACACTCAAGAAGCTTGACACCATCCAGGACAAAGCAGCCCGCTTGATTGGCATCCCATCCACAAGCATTCACTCCCTCTACCACAGACGCACATTGTGTACCATCTACAAGATGCTCTGCAGAAACTCACCCAGGCTCCTTCGACAGCATCTTCCAAACCCATAACTGCTACCATCTAGAAGGACAAGGGCAACAGACACATGGGAACACCACCACCAGCACTTTTCCCTCCAAGCCACACACCATCCTGATTTGGAAATATTTCGCCGTTCCTTCACTGTCGCTGGGTCAAAATCCTGGAACTCCCTCCCAAATAGCACCGTGGGTGTACCTACACCACATGGACGGAAGGCAGCTCACCACCACCTTCTTGAGGGAAATTAAGGATGGGTAATAAATGCTGGCCCAGAGAATAATAAATCCTGAGAATAAATTTTTTAAAAATCTCAGAATGACACAAAGTGCTTCACAGCCAACCAAGTCCTTTCTAAAATGCAGTAATTATTAGAGGAAATGTGGCAGCCAATGTGTGCACAGCAAGCTCCCACAAACAGCAATGTGTTAATGACAAGATAATCTGTTTGTTTAAAGGATGTTGATTGAAGGATAAATATTGGTCAGCTGTCCTCTGCTCTTCTTCAAAATAGTCCCTTGGACTTACTATGTCTACCTGAGAGAAAAGACTGGGCTTCAATTTACATCTCATCCAAAAGACAGCACCTCTGGCAGTGCAGCATTCCCTCAGTATGATATGGGATGTCTGTTTATTTTTTTAATGCTCAAGTCTGTAGATTGAGACTTGACCCATCAAGACTTTCAACCAAAAGATGGTGATGTCCCCTTTTTTGGATAAAATGTGCAACAGAGGGGTAAGAAATGAGATTTTTGATAAATTATACTTTTCAGAATAAGAGTAGAATTATTATGGAATTGGTTGGCATACCTTAAGGCTGCCTTAGTGGATAAACTGTTATCTTTCTCTCTCTGTAAAAACACATAAAAATTCCCTAGAAATGTCCAGGACTCCTCCTTCAGGCTTCCATCTAGGCACTGCTAAGCCACAAGGACACCATCTTGTACCCTCTTATCTATACACGTGTCTGCTAAGAGCTAACAAATGGCCTTCAGCGTGAGGTGAACTAAAACGATACCCTCGAGCTAAAGTACTGGACAAGGGACGGGTGGCCACCTTGACATCTTCAGTACCCGTCATGTATTCATTGGTTAGAAAGGTTCAAATAAGCGATTGGCCTGGGGTAAACTACCAGCCCCTGGGAATGAAGTATATTAATGAGTACCGGAGACAGGGGGCAATCCTCACCGTCTTCAGATGGAAGATGGGCCGGGAAAGATGGAGGAAGACTGGGGGAAGAGCTTTCTAACACTTCGGCTAGAGAGCAGAATGCTGCTACATCAAGCTACAGAGATCGACACACCCTGTGCCAACTGTCCATTCGTCCACTGGAATCAGTAAACCACAATCAACTCTGATGGATTGTATGCTCTTCCTGTCTATTTAGCTTATGCATCAAATCTGAACCATTGCTTCTTAACAAACTTAATAAACTACCTTAAAATCACTTATGAGCTCTTGGCCACCTATTTTGGGTAACCTGTGACACACAAACCTTAAAAACTCACAAATAGGTGTGGGATTCACAGTGGTTAAACCATAGAAAACCATCCTTGGCTTCAAACGGAAGAGCAACAGTCTTAGGGTGTGGTTAAACATACGTGGAGTAGTTATTACGTGAAGCCAGGAGTCACCATGGCATTGGCATACGCTAGGGAACGACACTCAAGAGAGTCTGACTGAGAGAAGAGGCTCAGCTGGAGCACGGAATATCCTGGAAGCTGTAGAAGAGCATGACGGGGATTACGAGAGTATTCTTGATCGGCTTTCTGAAGAGGTTCAGAAAGGCAGGTTTAAGTTCAAGAAGGTTCAGGGTAAGTTGCTCTAGGATGCACACGTGCGTGCCTTATGGCTGAATAAAAAGTACAAGGCGTTAAGGGGACAGGTGAATAAGGTACAAAAGGAGAGTGGTGGCAGGCAGGAGAACACTACTGTTCTGCACAATCAGGTAGGCTGGGAACAGGAGGCACATGATAAGAGTGCGCTATACAAGGAATAAACTAGGCCAAACACTGGAACAAAATACAAACAGAAAGTGCTGGAAAAACCCATCAGGCCTGGCAGCATCTGTGGAGAGAGAAACAGAGTTAATGTGTCGAGTCCAATATGACTCTTCTTCAGAGCTCTTTGGAAATGGAGCCAAACATTAATTTGCAGACAGAGAATACCAGGCTAAGTGGGGAGTTATAAGATGCAAGGGGGAAGAGGGCTTTGAGGGAATTAATTCAACAACAAAGCGTCACCTCCCCTGAAGCAGACTGCTCGGTGTTCAGCTAAAAGCAAAACAGCTTCAAGCACGAATCGGTCAACAGCAGGGACTCCGTGGTCTCCAAACCCAGGGCAGGTGACCTCGACCTTTGCTGGAACAAAAGCACTCCCCCACTCTGCTCCACCTCTCCAATGCGGTGAGGGAATGCCAGCATGTGTCTTCACATGCGGCCAGGGACGCAGGACAGACTAAGAGCAACGCAGAAGGAGCTGCGAGGAACAGTGAAGAACCTTTGCCAAGGCAGAAATCTGGACCGTCCAGGAGCTTGGTGCCGAGAGGGGACACCCGAGTGCGTGATTTTAATTGCAATTGCTAGGGCCGCTGTGCCTGTGACTGCTACAATAGTTGCACTGGGGAGGCTGACAGTAACAGTGAGCCTTGTTTAACCCTTCTCCTGTAGAGAGGACTCCCTTCGAGCAGTGATTAGACAGAATGGAGCTAGTGACAGAGGCCATGCAAATTAATAACAGAGTTTGGTGGGTTGCTGTAGTGTATCAGGTGCCTGCAAAAGGGGTATTATTAGATCCAAAGGGGAGACACATAAAATTGCCAGAAAAAGAAGCAAGCCTGAGGATTGGGAGCAGTTTAGAATTCAGCAAAAGTGGGCAAAAAGATGGATCGAGAAAGGGGAAAATGGAGTATGAGAGTAAACTTGCAAGGGACTTAAAAACTGACTTTAAAAGCTTCTATAAACATGTGAAGAGAAAAAGATTAGCAAAGACAAATGTGGGTCCCTTACAGTCAGAAACAGGGGAAATTCTAATGGGGAACAAAGAAATGGCAGAAGATTTGAACACATATTTTGGTTCTGGCTGCACAAAAGAGGACACAAATAATTTCCCAGAAATGTTAGGGAACCAAGGGTCTAGTGAGAAGGAGGAATTGAAGAAAATCAGTATTAGTGAAAAAATGGTGCAAGAGAAATGAATAGGGTCAAAGGTTGAAAAATCCCCAGGATCTGATAATCTCCATCCCAGAGTATTAAAGGAAGTGGCCCTGGAAATATTGGATGCATTGGTGGTCATCTTCCAAAATTCTATAGACTCTGGAGCAGTGCCTACAGATTGGAGTGTGGCAAATGTAACCCCGCTATTTAAAAAAGGAGGGAGAGAAAACACAGAGGGGAGGATTTTCTCCCTGTGGGGTGGGCCGGCCGGGAGTGGGCGCGGGGCCGATCGCTGCCCGCAATCGGCTGCGCGCCGCCATTTTAAGTGACGCGCACTCAGTAGCGTTCAGGCCTACCTGTGCGGGTGGGGGGCAGGGGGAGGGAGAGGTGGGGCCTGCGCTCTTTTGCGCACGCGTGTGAAACAGCTCAGAAGTCTCTCTGAGGCACGGAGCTGCCTCGGGGAGATTAAGCTGAATTTGAAACTTCAAAATAAAAAAAAAGTTAAAAATCATTGACACACGTCCCCTCACGTGATGGCTGGGACATGTTTGTCAAACGTTTAAAAAGCATTTATTAATTTAATAAACCCTTCATGAAACCTCAGCCCACCCGTGGATGAGGTTTCATGGAAAATGTGAAGGCCGCCTGGGCTCTCCACCTGCCCCCCCCACCCCGCCCCCCACCCACCACTGCCGACCTTAAGGTTGGACAAGCAGCCCCTGTCAAATTGGTTCATTAGTTTATTAATGACCTTAACTGTCCTTTGACAGTTCGGTGGGTGCGCAGCCGACTCCGGTGTGCACCCACCGAGCGAAAGATCGGAATGACACGCGGTGATGTCGGGACGCGCACCCGATGTCTCATCGCATCGTTTTACGCTTCGCCCAGCCACAGTCGCCGAACAGAAAATTCTGGTCAGAGAATTACAGACCAGTTAGCCTAACATCAGTGATAAAAACCAAAAAGCTGCGGATGCTGGAAATCCAAAACAAAAACAGAAGGGTCATGAGGACTCGAAACGTCAGCTGTGCTCTCCCCCACCGATGCTGCTAGACCTGCTGAGCTTTTCCAGGTATTTCTGTTTCTGTTTTTGTTTTAGCCTAACATCAGTAGTGGGAAAAGTGCTAGAGCCTATTATAAAAGATGTGGTAACAGAACACTTGGAAAGCATTAAAGGAATTAGACAAAGTCAGCATGATGGATTTATGAAAGGGAAATCATGCTTATCTGATCTAATGGAGTTTTTTGAGGATGTAACTAGTAGAAAAGATAAGGGAGAACCAGTGGATGTGGTGTATTTGGATTTTAAGAAGGCTTTTGATAAGGTCCCACATGAGAGGCTAGTGGGCCAAATTAAAGCCCATGGGATCGGGGGAAATGTACTGGACCGGATTGAGAATTGGCTGACAGACTGGAAAGAGAGGGCATAATTTTCTGCCTGTCAGGCATGCACACGAAAGAGCACACGTCTCCCTGAGGCTAAGCGCTGCCTCAGGGCAATCGCTGACAGTTTTAAAAATACTAAAAATAGAAAAAATTCCCTAACATGTCCCCTCATAGACGGGACATGTTCATAATTTACATAATAAGTTTATTAAACTTTTAAAACCCTACATGAAACCTCATCCCGCCGGTGGATGAGGTTTCATGTTTTTTGTATTGCCCGCTGGGGCTCCTGGCCTGCTCGCTAACCTTAAGGTTGGATGGGCAGGTCCTTTAATTGTATAATTGATCCTGTCAGTGGCCTCAATTGGCCATTGACAGGTCGACGGGCGCACAGCTGATTTTGCTGCACCCCTGCCTACCTGAAAATTTAAATGTGGTGCGATGATGTTGGGGTTCCTCCCGACATCATCCCGAAGTCATTTCCCCCTACTCGCCGACGGCAAAATTCTGCCCAGAGAGTGGGAATAAATGGGTCTTTTTCAGAATGGCAGGCGGTGATTATTGGTGTACCGCAGGGATCAGTGCTTGGGCCCCAGCTATTCACGATATATATAAATGACTTGGAGGAGGGAACCAAATGCAATATTTCCAAGGTTGATAATGATACAAAACTGGGTGGGGTTGTGAGGAGGATGCAAGGAGGCTTCAGGGTGATTTAGACAAGTTGTGCGTGTGGGCAAACACATGGCAGATGCAGTATAACTTGGATAAATGTGAAGTTATACACTTCGGTGTGAAAAACAGAAAGGCAGAGTATTGGTTAAGTGGTGATATATTGGGAAATGTAGATGTCCAAAGGGATTTGGGCGTCCTTGTACACCAATCATTGAAAGTAAACAAGCAGGTGCATCAAACAATTAGGGAGGAGAATGGTATTATGGCTTTCATTGCAAGAGGATATAAGTATAGGAGTAAGGATGTCTTACTGCAGTTATACAGAGCCTTGGTAAGACCATACCTGGAGTATTGCATGCAGTTTTGGTCTCCCTCCCTAAGAAAGGATATACTTGCCATTATGGGAGTGCAGCGAAGGTTCACTAGGCTGATACCAGGAATGGCAGGATTGTCATATGAGGAGAGATTGGTTCGACTTTTTTTTATTCATTCACGGGATGTGGGCTTCACTGGCTGGGCCAGCTTTTATTGCCCATCCTTAGTTGCCCTTGAGAAGGTGGTGGGGAGCTGCCTTCTTGAACTGGACCCGTATTCACTAGAGTTTATGAGAATGAGAGGGGATCTGATTGAAACGGATAGGGTTCTAACAGGGCTAGACAGACTGAATACAGGGAGGATGTTTCCCCTGGTTGGGGGGTCTAGAACCAGGGGCCACAGTCTCAGGATACAGGACAGGCCATTTAGGACTGAGATGATGAAACATTTCTTCACTCAGTGGGTGGTCAACCTGTGGAATTCTCTACCACAGAAGGCTGTGGATGTCACTGAGTATATTCAAGAAAGAAATTGATAAATTTTTGGATATTGGGGTCATCCAGGGGTCTGGGGGGAAAGTGGGAATATGGCGTTGAGATAGAGGATCAGCCATGAACATTTGAATGGCAGAACAGGCTCAAAGGGCCGAATGGCCTGCTCCTGCTCCTAGTTTCTACGTAACTCAAGACCTCCAGTGACTCGAGCAGGCCTCCCACGGAGAATTGATTTCCCCACTCCAATACAATAGCGGTGGGAGACCAGTAGACTGCACTGTTGATAATGGAGGCCATCGGTGGTTAATATTAGCCGATTCTGGCTCCTCCAGCACCATCATCCATGATCCTTGCCCCGAACCTGTGAAAGATGTCCCCCGCACCCCCCCAAGTTCTATCAGGCTTTGCAGGGGCGTGCAAACCAGCCACCTCCGATGGTGCCGGGGTACAGACAGTGCCTGTTCCAGGCACGCTCGTAACCCACCTGCATGATTGTGGAAACACGGCTGTACCTGAAGATATTAGCAGACCAGTACATGCTCTCATGAAGCAGTATATTTACCCAGCTGAGAGTTTATTGTCCATTTGAAACACCATCCCTTCATTGTTAAAGCCGGGCACCCTTCCTAAACACCAGAAATTCAAATATAATCAGATTGAGGAAGAAGCTAAAATGTTTGGAAGCAACTGGCATTTAATATAAAATGCCCTTGAGCTTTTTTTATTCGTTCACAGGATCTGGGTTTCGCTGGCTGGGCCAGCATTTATTACCCACCTCTAGTTGCCCTTGAGAAGGTGGTGGTGAGCTGCCTTCTTGAACCGCTGCAGTCCATGTGGTGCAGGTGCACCCACTGTGCTGTTAGGGAGGGAGTTCCAGGATTTTGACCCAGTGACAGTGAAGGAACGGTGATTTTTTTCCAAGTCAGGATGGTGAGTGACTTTAGGCAAACTTCCAGGTGGTGGTGTTCCCATCTATCTGCTGCCCTTGTCCTTCTAGATGGTAGCAGTCATGGATTTGAGAGGTACTGTCGTTGGAGCCTTGGTGAATTCCTGCAGTGCATCTTGTAGATGGTACACACTGCTGCCACTGTGTGTCAGTGATAGAGGGAGTGAATGCTCATTCTGGTGGGTAGGGTGCCAGTCAAGCGGGGCTGCTTTGTCCTGGATGATGTCGAGCTTCTTGAGTGTTGTGGGAGCTGCACTCATCCAGGAAAGTGGGGAGTATCCCATCACACTCCTGACTTGTGCCTTGTGGGCAGATTGGGGACTCAGGAGGTGAGTTACTCACTACAGGAGTCCTAGCTTCTGACCTGCACAGTATTTATATGGCTAGTCCAGTTCAGTTTCTGGTCAATGGTAACCCCCCCAGGATGTTGATAGTGGGGGATTCCGTGATGGTAATGCCATTGAATGTCCAGGGGGTGATGGTTAGATTCTCTCTTGATGGAGAAAATGTAAACACTAATGTTACTGAGTGAAATTATGCCTTTAAGTATTAATTAACGGTCAGAATTTTGCCCTGGTCAGGCAGGCACGGTGGGCGGGCCTGGGAGTGGTCAGAAAGCTGACCGCTGCCCTCGATCGGGCCCCGACTGCAATTTCGCACTGGCTGGCCAATCAGCTGCAGCCCTTGGCGCTGCCAGGGTGGGGGGGTGGGGTGGGGTGGGGGGTGGAGGAGCGTGAGCGCTGAAGTTCACACATGTGCTTGGGTGCATGCAGTAAAAGCTCCCTGAGGCACAGAGTGCCGCCTCAAGGAGCTGAAGATTTTTAACCATGAAAATAAAGGTGTTGGAAATCATGAAAATGCACTCCCCCCCCGCCCCCATACCACCCCCCCCCCCCCCCCCCCCCCCCCCCCCCCTCCCCCACCTCAAGTGACTGTGTCACACGAGCCGGGACATGTTAAGGAGGAGTGTAAAAAGTTATTTTTTTTAAATCACTGGACGAAACCCTATCCCACCCGTGGATGAGGTCTCGCCAAAAATGCAAAGGCCGCCTGGCCTTTTCGCCCCTCCACCAACTGGACAGTCGGATGGGCAGTGAACATTTCTACCCAATTAGTTGATTAAGGGCTTTAATAGGCTGCTTAATTGTCAGCGGGTGCGCTGCCAACTCCCTCGTGTGCCCACTGTCCGAAATATTTTATGCTTGCTCGGGTGGGACGCACACCTGCCTAACGAGAGAAAAGTCCTGCTCAACATGTACTTGGGCAGCTGCAAAAAAGACTCTTCAGTCTGCTTCCCAAAGGATAAGCCTGGAGGCTTGAAGAAGACTGGCCGAAACCCAAATTGAACTTTCCAAAGCACTTTGTTCGCCGAGTTTACAAAAAATCCTGTCAAAAAATCAAATTAAGGACAAATTTTACTGACTCACATCTTTAAAATGTGCTTACATAACAAAGATTGGAACACGAAAATTGGCTTAATAATAAGGACAAATAAAAGCGACGTGGAAAAGTTTTTTTAAAAAAAACACATTCTGTAAAGAAAAGTGACACAATCGCATGTAAATTTTTCTCACCCCCGACCCCCAACCCCACCACCGCAAACAAGCGACGGAGTTAATCCTTTCTGCTAACTGTTTGTTGATTTTTTTAAATTCTCCTCACAACTTTGGTTTTGCTAAGCGTATATTGGCCATTATTGATTTTCAGGTCTCTAAATTTACAGATATGATTGTACATATTAACCCTTTCGATTCCTTAGCAGTGTCACATGGATTGTTTGTCTTTTTTAAAGCAATGTTTCCAAATCCATGTGAATATTCAAAGCGCAGAGAGAAATCCAGGAGTATTGAGTATTAAAGCGAAAGTACGGTGCCAATTTGGACTAAAGGATTTGCCTTGGAAAGAGTTGGCCGTAACCATTCAGCTCATTTCCATCTTTTGAGTCAAAGCACTTGAGAATACAAGATATGCAAACTCTGGAGTGTTTGCAAGCGTTTCTGTCCCGGGTGTAAAAAGCACCATTTAAAACAACCAAGCCTGGGCAGAATTGTTTCCGAAATTGAAATTAATATAATAACTTAATATGATTGGCTACTTCAAGCATTCAAATGAAAATTTATCTGAAGTTCAAGGAAATGAACGAATTTCAATTTTCAGAGAAGCCAATGGGAAAACGGACTAGGTGGTTTCTGAGTACCAGAAAAAAAAACGTTTATTTTTGGAAGAAATAAATTGAACATTAATGAAACCTTTCAGCCCAACAGTACTACTATTTGAACATGGGATAATCTTGAAGTGCAAAACATAAACGTCAGGCACAATAAGTCACTGACGTAGACTCCTTGGAGGAACAGACTTTAAGGCAATCAAGATGCTAATGGTTAGAGGGAGCAAAATTAATGTAAAGTGGACGTGGTTCAGGACAATTGAAGGCAAGGAAAGATTAATACTTAACAAGAGTTATCCACAAGATAGATACAGGTGAAGAGAGGGCTGGGGAATCTTTTAAGTCCGTGCATAATTTGGGGGGAAAGAGTTCTCTAACACTTTCACCGAGTGAAAGCTGATGCCACAAGCTACAGAGATCAACAATCACAAATCGACTAAATATTATCGTATTGCTGTTTGTGGGAGCTTGCTGTGCATAATTGGCTGCCTGGTTCCTACATTACCATAGTGACTATGCTTTGAAAGAATTTTATTGCCTGCAAACTGGTTTGGAACATTCTGAGGATGTGAAAGGCGCTTTAGAAATGCAAGCTTCCTTTTTGCTTTGAGTTAATCTTCTCCATTCTAAGAGCCTGAGACCACTGTGCAGCCCTTATTGTGCAGCTTGTGATTAATTAATCAATCATTAACGAATGCACGATTTTAATGATTCCAGTTTGTACAGCCACATCAGGGAGAGTGTTGGAACAGCATCAGTCAATTTGACTAATTACGCTCACTCTCCACAGATCAGAAATATATTAAATAAGGAGCTATGACACTGAGGATCATGACTAACTTCTCAATGATTTATGGATTTTCATTTCATCGCAATCAGTTTCTTAAAGAACTATCTCTTGCTCCATTTAAAAACCTGACAACTCAAACAATTGGGGACTTTGTCCTCATTTTTATTCCTTTATTTCCCCTTCAATCCTCATCACTCTTTCTCCTGAAAGCCAAAGTCTCATTCCAAAGGAATAGATTTTCAATCTCTGTTCACAGTCACAAGAACATAAATAGGAGCAGGAGTTGGCCATTCAACCCCTCAAGCTTGCTCTGCTATTAAACATGATTATGGCCAAGCCTCTAACTTCAATGCCACTTCCCTGCACTATCCTCCTACCCCTTAATTCCCACAGCACCTAAAAATTTATCGCTCTCTGCCTTGATTATATTCAGTGGCTACCATGTTCTACCCATCTACCCAACCTGCCTACATCCTCTTGCATCCTCTCTGCGCTCTCCTCACCAACCCTCTTTTCACCCAACCTTGTCTGGTCAGCCAACTTGGATACATTATGCCTCATCACCTCATCTAAGTCATTGATGTAGATGTAGATATCTGAGAACCAGGCACTCATCCTTACAGTCAGCCACTACTTACAGCCTGCCAACCTGAAAGTGTCCCATTTATTCCTACTCTCTGTTTCCTGCCCATTTATCCAATGCTCAATCCATGGCAAAAATAATACCTCCAATTCCACGAGACCTACTTTTGTACAGTAACTTTTTATGCTGCAAATACTTTTTGGAAATTCAAATAGACCACATTGGCAGCTTTCTCCGTAGCCATATATCTAGCATTGCACTCATCCAGCCGTTCTTCCTGTCAAGAAACTGGGCTGGGCCAGCCATACAAATATTTAGCCCAAGAGCAGGTCAAAAGGTGAGTAACTCAGCTCCTGACTCCCCAAAGCCTGTCCACCATCTACAAGACACAAGTCAGGAGCGTGGTGCAATATTCTCCACTTGCCTGGATGGGTGTAGGTCCCTAATGATACGCAAAAATACATTACAAGCAAAATACTGTCGATGCTGGCAGTCTGAAACAAGAACAGAAAATGCTGGAAAAACAGGACTGATAGCATCTGCGGAGAGAGAAACAGAGTTGATGTTTCAAGTCCATATGATTCTTCTTCAGAGTCTCTCAAGCATGTCGATGGGGTTAAACGAGAAGGGGTGGGGGGACGAGGTGTGTGTAGCGCGTAAACGCCAGCATAGAATGACTCATAGATAAAAACAGAAAACTGCGGATGTTGGAAATCCAAAACAAAAACAGAATTACCTGGAAAAACTCAGCAGGTCTGGCAGCATCGGCGGAGAAGAAAAGAGTTGACGTTTCGAGTCCTCATGACCCTTCGACAGAACTTGAGTTCGAGTCCAAGAAAGAGTTGAAATATAAGCTGGTTTAAGGTGTGTGTGGGGGGCGGAGAGAGAGAGAGAGAGAGAGAGAGAGAGTTGGAGGTGGGGGGGGGTGTGGTTGTAGGGACAAACAAGCAGTGATAGAAGCAGATCATCAAAAGATGTCAACAACAATAGTACAAAAGAACACATAGGTGTTAAAGTTAAAGTTGGTGATATTATCTAAACGAATGTGCTAATTAAGAATGGATGGTAGGGCACTCAAGGTATAGCTCTAGTGGGGGTGTTTTTTTTTTAAAATAATGGAAATAGGTGGGAAAAGGAAAATCTGCCAGACCTGCTGAGTTCTTCCAGGTAATTCTGTTTTTGTTTTTGTCATAGGCCACTAAACCCGCTAGTATGTTAATTTCCTCTAATATTTTGCAGTCCTCCACCCTGATGGCTTTATCTATGTTGTCCTTTTCCATTGTGAAGACCGATGCAAAGTATTCATTGAGGACTGCACCCACATCTTCCAGGTCTGCACACCTATATGGTCCCTAATTGGCCCTGCTCTTTCCCTAGTTATTCTCTTGCTCTTTATATATTTAAAAAACCCCTTTGGGTTTTCCTTTATTCTACCCACCAATGCTTTCTCATGCACTCTCTTAGCTTTCCTAATTTCCTTATTAAGTTCCCTCTGCACTTTTTATACTCCTCTAGGGACTCTGCAGTATTGAGCCCTCGGTATCTGCCATAAGCTTCTCTTTTTTTTCTTAAACCTAAACTTTATGTCCTTTGATATCCAAGGTTCTCCAGACTTGGTTCCCCCCCACCCCCTTTGACTTTACAGGAACATATTTGCCCTGTACTCTCACTATTTCCTCCTTGAATGCCTCCCACTGCTCTGACACAGTTTTATCTGCAAGTAGCTGCTCCCAGTCCACCTCGGCCAAATTGACTTGTTGGTTTGAATATCCTGATTTCTTTTTCTCAAGCAAGGGATACAGTAACATAGTGGTTAGTAATCCAGAGCCCAAGACTTACAGATATGAGTTCAAATCCCACCACAGCAACTGAGAAATTCAAATTCAATTAATTAAGTCAATTATGGAATTAAAAACATAGCATCAGTAATGGTGACCATGAAACTATTGGGTTATTGTGAAAACCCATCTGGCTCACTTTTAGGGAATGAAATGTGCCATCCTTACCCTGTTTGGCCTGCATGTTGAATTGGAATGGATAAAAAATGCTGACCTTGTTAGTGATGTCCAGATTTTGTGCATGAATTTAAACAAATCTATGTAAAGCCATGTAGGAAGCTTGACACCATCGAGGACAAAGCAGCCCACTTGATTGGTACCACATCCAGCAGTTTAAACATTCACTACCTCCACCACCGATGCACAGTGGTAGCAGTGTGCATCATCTACAAGATGCACTGCAACAACTTGCCAAGGCTCCTTAGGCAGCACCTTCCAAACCCGCGAACTCTACATCTAGAAGGATAAGGGCAGCAGATACATGGGAACACCACCATCTGCAGGTTCCCCTCCAAGTCACTCACCATCCTGACTTGGAAATATATCGCCATTCCTTCACTGTCACTGGGTCAAAATCCTGGAACTCCCTCCCTAACAGCACTGTGGGTGTACCTACACCACAGGGACTGCAGCGGTTCAAGAAGGTGGCTCACCACCACCATCTCAAGGGCAATTAGGGATGGGAAGCAAATGCTGACCAAGCCAGTAATGCTTAACTACTAAGAATAGTCTGGGAATCGATCCAATCTCACTTGGCTCAGCAAAACACGTCACTGCCTGAGTGAAGCATCCTGAAGGATTCAATTTTGGCCTCAAGAATGATTGTAAACAGTTTGAAAGTAATTTGTTCATGTCTGTACATGCAATTGCACAACACACTGTAACTTTCCCACCCAATTAGTGCCAATCACAACATCAGCATCGTCACTGACAATATGTTTGAACAGTGCAGCAGAATTGTTACATGTTCATCACATCGAACAGATGTGCGAGCCGTGGAGACGATTCCCTTGCCTAAGGGGGAGTTAATTAGTAATATAAATGAGCCTCAATTGCGCACAAGCTTACTGCGTTAAAGTGATGAGAAAGCATCACAGGGTTTAATTTAGTCACCATGCAAGCTTGATACAGGACCAGAGCATATCAAAGCTATCCCATGTGACGCTGATTCTGATCAGTTCATTGTTTGCTGTGTATCACGCAAACTCACAAATGGGCCGGAAACCGCCATTTTGGGGACCTGGAAACCACCCGGTCTACCTCAAACTACCCTGGAAAGGCAAAGTATCTCAAAAATTTGAACGTCAGGTCAGGCAAGCCGTTTCATGCTGCTACTATGCAGTGGCTACGCGAGTGGGTATTTTCCACTAACAAAATGCTGCAGTCATTCCAAAAAGACGCTCTGCCTACCACACAATTGAGCAATGTTGTGTATGGCTTTCAGTGCCGGCGCAAAGCCAGGTATATGGGCCGTATGTCCCAGTGATTGGCTGATTGATCAAACTGCATGTTCCTTCAGCTGTCCTTAACAGGCGGAGTACAGGCCGTACCCAATCAGGCTGCACTTACAAAGCCCAAAACAATACATCTACAGTTGGATGTGCTTCTGGGATTGGGCGACACTTATTGAACAATCCTGAGTGTGCTAATAGCTGCACTAACAACCAATTTAAGATAATCAAGTCGAGCTCGTAACATGGCTCATTTATGCTTGCTAAAAGTGACATACTTTCATACACAGGGACATATTCTCTGCAAACAAAAGGAAAATGTTCAAGCCTTGTGCTTTTTTTGAATTACCTGAGGGCTTGGGGAGCCTGGTGTTCCCGTTTGCTTTCTCCATGGCAACACCTCAGCCAATCAGAGTTGACATGCCAACCAACAGCACCCTTTTCCCCTGTAGCAGAGGGGAATTGCCCAGGGGTTTCTGGAACCTATATTTCCCTAATGCATTTCCCTTGGCAACGCCTCGGCCAATCAGAGTCAACTTGCCAACCCATCAGCACCCTTTTCTCCTGTAGTGTAAATTGTTGTGATCATTTGAAATTTGGCATTCTTGCATTTGCCCCGACAAGTGGAGATGAACAGCTTTGGCAACTTGTCTGTCTTTTCAGTGATTTTAATTTCGTTGGTCTTGCCACTTAGTTATAATTTCAACTGTTGATTTTGTATGTTAGTGGTTTTATTTCACAGTTGCATTTAATAGTCACTTGGTAGTACCGGCCTCAAATATTGCTGGAACAAGAGACATGCTGTTGAAGCTTTTCACCCTGCACTCATCAAGGCAGATTCGCAAGAATACCAAATCTCAAAGGGAACAACAATTTATACTGCATGAGAAGTGGGTGTTGATTGGGCAAGTGGCCTCCAATTAGTGGAGGGGTTGCCATGGGGAATGCACCAGGGAACAGTTAACTGCCAAGCATTTGTTTAAATTGAAACCAGGCAAGTTGACTGTGATTGGTCAAGCCATTCATTGCCCTAGTTCATTCATCATGACAATGTCTTGATGGTTCAGAGTCCACTTGTCTGGTTTGAATTTAAAAGAAGGCTTGGAAGTTAACTGCAATGTAGTGCATTCTCAGTGCAATGCCACTACCATTTGTATTCCACTTGCCAACCAATAAACACCTTCTTTTCATGCAGTATAAATTGTTGTTCCCTGTGACATTTGATTTTCTTGCAGTTTGGTTCTGATGAGTGCAGGGCAAAAAGCTTTGACATCATGTCTCTTTTTTCAACAATACTCACGTTGCGATTAATTTAAATTGGTGAACACAATGAGCAGAACCTTCAACAGTTTAGAAATAATCAAGGGCCGGGACCATTTCTGGTCCCACAATCTCACAGTTGGTAACAGGATGTCCAGTGATGTCATCTTCCTGTCAGAAGCCTCCTAATTGGCTGGCTTCATGTTCACTGTCCAATTAAAGATGGCAGTTAAGTTGCTAAGGCCCAATCAAAGGGACTGCGTTCTTGAAAGGACAGCAGTCCTAATGGGTTGCTGCTGGAGGGAACCACAAGAGCTCCTTGAAGCACCCTTTGAAGACTTGTCTATTTTGTTAAAATTAACTTTGGCTGTTGCCGGGCAGGTTTCATTCTTCCAGCCCCACCACCAGCAAGTTCGGCCAAAGGTGGGAACTGATTGACCTACTGACCCGACACCCAGCCCTCCCATCCTGCTTTCTTCCCATATCAACCTTCAAACCCACCTCTGCATTTTAAGCAGTTCAAAGAAAGTTCACGAGGCTGATTCCTTATGGAGTTGTTGTCTTACGAGGAATGGTTGAGCAGGTTGGGGCCCATACCCATTGGAGATTAGAAGAATGAGAAATGATCTTATTGAAACATATAAGATTCTGAGGGGGCTTGAGAGGGTAGATGCTGAGAGGATGTTTCCCCTGGTGGGGGAATCTAGAACTAGCTGCAGTTTCAAAATAAGAGGTATCCTATTTAAAATGGAGATGTGGATGAATTTTATTCTCTCAGAAGGTTGTTAGACTTTGGAATTCCATTCCTCAGAGAGCAATGGAGGCTCAGTTATTGAATATATTCAATGCTGAGTTAGGTAGACTTTTGATCTACAAGGGGAGTCATGAGGAACAGATGGGAAAGTAGACTTAAGGCCACATTCAGATCTGTCAAGATTTTATTGAATAGTGGAGCAGGTTTGAGGGCCTAATGGCCAATTCCTGCTCCTAATTCTTATGATCTCTGCGGGACCAAGAAGATTCCATCCATCACACCAGTGATAGGTCCCAAAATATATCCGATCTCCAGCAAAACAATTTTTCACTCAGTGGTAATGATGCAAGAAGGATGCTCAAACTTTTGTTGATGTAGGACATTACTACATTTATCAAAGCAACCTCAAAGTACTTGACATTACTCTTAATCCCAGGAATGATTCAGGAATGAAAGGCTTAACATATGAGGAACGTTTGAGGACTCTGGGTCTATACTTGCTGAAGTTTAGAAGGATGAGGGGGGATCTGATTGAAGCTTACAGAATACTGAAAGGCCTGGATAGAGTGGACGTGGGGAAGATGTTTCCATTAGTAGGAGAGACTAGAACCCCAGGGCACAGCCTCAAAGTAAAGGGAAGAACTTTTAGAACAGAGATGAGGAGAAACTTCTTTAGCCAGAGAGTGGTGAATCTATGGAATTCATTGCCACACAAGGCTGTGGAGGCCAGGTCATTGAGTGTAATTAAGACCGAGATAGATAGGTTCTTGATTGGTAAGGGGATCAAAGGTTATGGGGAGAAGGCAGGAGAATGGGGTTGAGAAACTTATCAGCCATGATTGAATGGCGGAGCAGACTCGATGGGCCGAATGGCCTAATTTCTGCTCCTATGTCTTATGGTCTTATGGTCCTAATGACGCTTAATACCCCACAAGGCAAGTAGGAGTGGGCAAAGCGTGAGTCGTGGCTCAGTCGCAGCACCCTTCCCTTTTCAGGTGGTTATATGTTCAAGTCCCACACTAGGGCCAGAATTTTCCAGCCCCACCCCATGGCGGGGCCCAGCGAGCCATTGAAATTTCCTTCAACATCAGACGGCCAGAAGATCCCACCGGCATTGAGGGGCTGGAAAATTCCAGCCTAGCAGTTTAAGCACAAAATTCCTGGCTGATTGTCCAGTGCAGTCCTGAGCAAACACTGCACAGTCGGAGGTATTTTTTAGATGAAACATTAAACCAAGGCCCCACCTGTATGTGCAGGTGAACATAAAAGATAGCGTGTCGCTATTTCAAAGAAGAGCGGGGTGTTCTCCCCAGTGTCCCATCCAATTATTACCCCTTAATCAACAACCGCAAAACAGATTACCTGCAGGCTGTCAAATTGCTGTTTATGGGAGCTTGCTGTGCGTAATTTGTACGCAGTGTTTTCTACATTACAGTAGTGGCTACATTCGAAAAGTACTTTGTTTGCAACATCCTGAGAGTATGAAAACACTATAAATTCAGTGAATGCAGGCTTGTTAATGCTGTCCACATCCTGAGCTCAAATATATGTAAATGCATTGGAGGCAGTTCGGAGGAGGTTTACTAGATTGATACCTGGAATGAATGGGTTGTCTTATGAGGAAAGGTTGGACAGACTGGGCTTGTTTCCACTGGAGTTTAGAAGAGTGAGGGGTAACTTGATTGAAGTATACAAGATCCAGAACGGCCTTGACAAGGTGGGCATGGAACAGATGTTTCCTCTTGTGGCTGAGTCCAGAACTAGGGGGCACTGTTTTAAAATTAGGGGTCACCCTTTTAGGACAGAGATGAGGAGAATTTTTTTCTCTTAGAGGGTTGTGTGACTTTGGAACTCTCTGCCTCAGAAGGTGGTGGAGGCGGGGTCATTGAATATTTTTAAGGCAGAGGTAGATAGATTCTTGTTAGGCAAGGGAATCAAAGGTTATTGGGGTTAGATGGTAATGTGGAAATCAAAACACAAGAAGATCAGCCATGATCTTATTGAACAGCGGAGCAGGCTCGAGGGGCAGAAAGGCCCACTCCTGTTCCTATCTCTTATGTTCTAATATAAATCTATATACAATAAATGATCACCAAATGATGTGGGAGAGGGGGGCTTTTGGAAAGTGAAACAAATATAGGTGCCCTCTCGGATTGGGGTCAATGTGAAAGTACAGTAATAGGAGTTTTACTTTGCTTACTCTGCAAGCAAGTGCTTGTTGCTGATTCTGAGCCCCATGAGGACGATAACATTTTATTGATGCTGCTGGCAGGAATAATTTTGAACTACAGAATGGAACATGTCATCACTTCCCTAAATCCCTGAGTAAATAGCTATTTGGATATTATCCAAATCTCCCAATCAACATCAAAAAAAAACCAGATTGCCTGCAGGTTGTCAAATTACTGTTTGTGGGAGCTCGGTGTGCCCAATTCCTTTCCCACGTTACAGCTGTGGCTACACTATTATTAGGATAATGGGATCCTAAACACTTATGGTACAGAAAAAGGACATTCAGACCATCCTAGCTGTCTTGGCTCTTTGAAGAAGCTACTCAACTCGTGCCAGACCCCAGCTCTTTCCCCATAATGCTGCAAATTCATCCTCTTCAATTACACGTCCGACTGCCTTTTGAAAGTTCCTGTGGAATCCGATTCCGCCTCCCTTCTGGGTCCCAAATCTGAACAACCCTCTGTGAAGAAATATCTCCTCATTCCCCCTCTAGTTCCTTTATCAATTATTTTCAATCTGGTTACCGGCCCACTTGCCAGAGGAAACAGTTCTTTTCTGCTTGATCTATCTAAACCATCCCTAGTTTTGAGCATCTCTATCAAATCTACCCCCCCAACCTTCTCTGCTGTGAGGAGAATGATCTTGGCTTCTTCAGTCTCTCTGTGCAACTGAAGTCCCTCAACCCCTGGTAAATCTCCTCTTCACCCCTTTCCAACCCTAAAGTATGGTTCCAAGAATTGACAACTAACCAGAAAATCGTAAAGTTTTATCGTGCCTTGCAAACATACATACAAACATACGAATTAGGAGCAGGAGTAGGCCATTTGGCCCCTCGAGCCTGCTCCACTATTTGATAAGATGATGGCTGAGCTGGTTGTACCCTCAACTCCACTTCCCCGTCTTCCTCCTAAAACCTTTGGCTCCCTTGTCAATCGAGAGTCTATCTACCTCAGCCGTTAAAAATATTCAATGAGCCTGCCTCCACTGCTCTCTGGGGAAGAGAATTCCACAGATTCGCAACCCTCTGAGGGAAAAAATTTCCCCTCATCTCCATCTTAAGCGGAAGGCCCCTTATTTATAAACTGTGACCCCCAGTTCTCGTCTCGCTCTTAAGAGACGCTCTTCAGTATCCACCCTATCAATTAAGTCTCCTCAGGATATTAGATTTTTCAATAGGATCACCTCTCATTCTTCCAAACTCTGATGGATAGAGGCTCAACCAGTCCCACCTTTCCTCATAAAGTGCCCCTTTCATCCCAGGAATCAGTCTTCTGAGCCGTCTCTGAACTGCTTCTAATGCAATTATATTCTTTCTTAAGTAAACTTCCTTGTTTTTGTATTCAATCTTGCTATGTACAAAGCCATGTACCAAGTACATTTTCATAACCACCTCAAAAATTGCCATGCCCTTCAAAAATTTGGGAATATGCCACCCAAGGTCCATGTGTTCTTGCATCTCGTGTTCCGATTCACATAAATAAGAACTAATAATGCAAAAAGGACAACACTCAAGAAACTCGACATTATCCAGGACAAAGCAGCCCATGTGATTGGCACCCCATCCACCACCTTAAACATTCACTCCCTCCACCACTGACACACAGTAGCAGCAGCGTGTACTATCCAAAGATGCACTGCAAGAATTCAAAGGCTGCTTAGACAGCACCTTCCAAACCCACGACCACCACCACCTAGAAGCACAAAGGCAGCAGACACATGGGAACACCACCACCTGGAAATTCCCCTCCAAGCCACTCACCATCCTGACTTGGAAATATATCACCGTTCCTTCACTGTCACTGGGTCAAAATCCTGGAACTCCCTCTCTAATAGCACTGTGGATGTACCTACATCACATGGACTGCAGCATTTCAAGAGGGCAGCTCACCACCACCTTCTCAAGGGCAGTTAGGGACGGGCAATAAATGTTGAATGAAAAGAAAAAGCGCTGAGCGAGTGCTGCACTGCCAGAGGTGCCATTTTTCAGACGATGCCTTAAACCAAGGTCCCATTTTCCCTCTGAGGCAAACAGAAAATAAATCTCATGTCTCTGTGTTGAAGAAAAACAGTGGAATTCTGCCTGTTCTTCTAACCAATCACTAAAACAGGCTATCTGATAATTATGAAACTCCATTTGTGGGAGCTTGCTGTGCACAAATTGGCTGCTGCTTTCCTTACATTACACTTCACTTCAAAAGCACTTCATTGGTTGTAAAGCCCACAGGTTGCCTAATAAATACAAGTCCTCCTTTTGAAAATTATTTACGCACCCCTTCCCTTTATCCTCGCTGAAAGAGACTCAAGTGTATTTTTTTAAGAGGGATTTGCAACACAAGGTAAGGATCTGGATCATTTCACCATAGATCTCTTCATCAGCTGCGTTCTGGTTTCAGTCAACCGGTAACATTTCAGCTGTGGCGAAAACAAGCTTGGTTTCATTTTTACTCAGCTCGGCTCCTCAACAACCTCAAGGGGATTTGCTCGGGACCTCCTTCTTTAGACTGTGGGGTGAACTGCGAGATGTCAATATCTCATGAAGGGGTTTGATAGGGCAGGTGTAGATTGAAGGTTCATGCCTTGTGAAAACCAAAGAAGGGAAAAACAAACCTTACATTTACATAGCATCTTTCAGGAGCTCAGGGCGTCCCGAAGAGCTTTATAGCCAATGAAATGCTTTTGAAGTCCAGTCTCTGTTGTAACATAGGAAACGTGGCAGCCAATTTGCTCACAGCAAGGTCCCAGACATGTGATCATGATCTGTTTATTCAAGTCTTGCTGGTTGAGGGATAAACATTGGCCAAGGCGCCGGGGAGAACGCCCCTCCCATGGGATCTTTTATACCCAACGGTGAGGGTAGATGGGACCTCTGTAAGTTTTTAAGGTTTATATGTCACAGATTACCCAAAATAGGTGATCGAGAACTCATAGATGATTTTAGGGTAGTTTATTAAGTTTGTTAGGAAGCAACAGTTTAGATATGATGCATTAGCTAAATAGACAGGAAGACCAGTGACAGTTGATTGATTGAGGGACAGTGAAGAATCTTTTCTGAGGCAGAAATCTGGACCATCCAGGAACTTAGTGCCAAGAAGGAAGTCCACAGTGCACTGTTTTAATTTTTTTTAAATTTATTTGTTCATGGGATGTGGGCATCACTGGCTAGGCCAGTATTTATTCTCCACCCCTAATTGCCCTTGTTCAGCAGGTGTTTAAGAGTCAACCACGTTGCTGTGGTCCTGGAGTCACACATAGGCCAGACCAGATAAGGATGGCAGATTTCTCTCCCTAATTGGCATGAGTGAGCCAGATTTTTTTTTAACATGAATCAGCAGTGGTTTTTAAATTCAAATGTCACCATCTGCTGTGGTGGTGATTTGAACCTGTGTCCCCACAGCATTACCCTGGGTCCCTGGAATACTTGTCCAGTGACAATCATACCACTGCCTCCCTCCCAATTCAATTGGCAGGGCCGCTGTGCCTGTGACTGTTACAGCAGGTGCACAGGGGAGGCTGACAGTAACTGGGAGCCTTGCCTACCCCTTCTCCTGTCGAGAGGAGTCTCGACCCCCGACGAGCAGTGATTGGGCAGAATGGAGCCAGTGACTGAGGCCGTGCAAACTAATAGCAGCTTGGCTGGTTGCTGCAGTGTATCAGGTGCCTGGAAAAGTAGCCCGAGACTCCCAGTGACTCGAGCAGGCCTCCCACGGAGAATTGATTTCCCCACTCCAATACAATAGCAGCGGGAGACCAGTAGACTGCACTGTTGGTAACGGAGGCCATCAGTGGTTAATATTAGCCGATTCTGGCTCCTCCAGCACCATCATCCACCAGCCTCACCCCGAACCTGTGAAAGATGTCCCCCGCACACCCCCCCCCACCACTGCCCCCCCCCCAACTCCGCCCTGCCAACCCCCCACCACCCACCCCCCCAACACCAAGTTCTATCAGGCTTTGCAGGGGCGTGCAAACCAGCCACCTCCGATGGTGCCGGGGTACAGACAGTGCCTGTTCCAGGCACGCTCGTAACCCACCTGCATGATTGTGGAAACACGGCTGAAACCGAAGATATTAGCAGACCAGAGTACGTGCTCTGATGAAGCAGTACCCACTGGGCAGGTGGTGGCATAGTGGTATTGTCACTGGGCTAGTAATCCTAGACCCAGGGTAATGCTCTGAGCTTGAATCCTGCCACGGCAGAGGGTAGAATTTGAATTCAATAAAAAATCTTGGCCGAAAAACCCGTCTGGGTCACTTATGTCCCTTTAGGGAAGGAAACCTGCCATCCTTACCCGGTCTGGCCTGCTCGTGACTCCAGACCCACAGCGACGTGGTTGACTCTGAACTGCCCTCTGAACTATGGGATGGGTGATAAATGCTGGCCTGGCCAGTGACACCCACATCCCATGAACGAATAAGAAAAACCTCCTACCCGGCTGAGAGTATATCGTACATTCGGAACAACATCTGGGTCAGGGTTAAAGCAGGGCAGGTATCGCATACACCAGAAATTCAATATTTTAACTGATGCGGTCTGAAGGATAAATATTGAGCAAGAGGGGAGAAATCTGCTGTTCCAACTTGAATAGTGTCATGACATCTTTTATTTTACTCAGTAGTATCTTCCCAATTTCCTTTGCTTTTACCCCCCCGACCCAGCACCCCCACTGATTCTGCTGATCTCTAGGCAGATGCTTGTAGAGAAGGATGAGCCACTCTCCTACTCTTACTGTTTAAAGCAGCCGCACTTTATCTGTGAACTTAGGCCGTGGAAATCAGTCATTATCAGCCAGAGGCAGGGAAGCAACAAGGTAATCCCCAAGCTTCAGGGGGTATTGGCATTACGGGGTAAAGCTGTGCAAACTTGCAAATGGGCCAAAGGGCGCCACTTGCAGACCTGAAAAGTGCCCAATCTACCTCAAATTACCACGGAAAAGCAAAGTGCCTCGAAAATTTGGACAACAGGTTCAGCAAGCTTTTACGTGTGGCTACTATGCAGTGGCTACCACACATTGAGCCAAGTGGTGTATGGATTTCAGTGTCAGTGTGATACCAGGAATGTCAGCCGTATGTCCCAGTGATTGGCCAATCAAATCAAACAACATAAGACCATAAGACCATAAGACATAGGAGCAGAAATTAGGCCATTTGGCCCATCGAGTCTGCTCCGCCATTCAATCATGGCTGATAAGTTTCTCAACCCCATTCTCCCGCTTTCTCCCCGTAACCTTTGATCCCCTTACCAATCAAGAACCTATCTATCTCGGTCTTAAATACACTCAATGACCTGGCCTCCACAGCCTTCTGTGGCAATGAATTCCATAGATTCACCACTCTCTGGCTAAAGAAGTTTCTCCTCAACTCTGTTCTAAAAGGTCTTCCCTTTACTCTGAGGCTGTGCCCTCGGGTCCTAGTCTCTCCTACTAATGGAAACATCTTCCCCACGTCCACTCTATCCAGGCCTTTCAGTATTCTGTAAGTTTCAATCAGATCCCCCCTCATCCTTCTAAACTCCATTGAGTATAGACCCAGAGTCCTCAAACGTTCCTCATATGTTAAGCCTTTCATTCCTGGGATCGTTCTCGTGAACCTCCTCTGGACCCTCTCCTGGGCCAGCACATCCTTCCTGAGAGACGAGGCCCAAAATTGCTCACAATATTCTAAATGTGGTCTGACCAGAGCCTTATAAAGCCTCAGCAGCGCATCCCTGCTTTTATATTCTAGTCCTCTCGAAATAAATGCCAACATTGCATATGCCTTCCTAACCTGCAAGTTAACCTTAAGAGAATCCTGGACTAGAACTCCCAAGTCCCTTTGCACTCCAGATTTCTGAATTCTCTCCCCATTTAGAAAATAGTCTATGCCTCTATTCTTCCTACCAAAGTGCATGACCTCACACTTCCCCACATTGTATTCCATCTGCCACTTCTTTGCCCTAACCTGTCCAAATCCTTCTGCAGCCTCCCCGCCTCCTCAATACTACCTGTCTCTCCACCTATCTTTGTATCATCTGCAAAGTTAGCCAGGATGCCCTCAGTTCCTTCATCTAGATCATTATTGTATAAAGTGAAAAGTTGTGGTCCCAACACTGACCCCTGCAGAACTCCACTAGTCACTGGCCACCATCCTGAGAAGGACCCCCTTATCCCCACTCTCTGCCTCCTGCCAGACAGCCAATCTTCTATCCATGCTAGTACCTTGCCTCTAACACCATGGGCTCTTATCTTACTGAGCAGCCTCCTGTGCGGCACCTTGTCAAAGGCCTTCTGGAAGTCCAAGTAGATAACATCCATTGGCTTTCCTTTGTCTAACCTACTCGTTACCTCCTCAAAGAATTCTAACAGATTTGTCAGGCATGACCTCCCCTTGTCGAAACCATGCTGACTTTGCCCGATTTTACCATGCACTTCCAAGTATTCTGAAATCTCATCCTTAATAATGGACTTTAAAATCTTACCAACGACCAAGGTCAGGCTAATCGGTCTGTAATTTCCGTCTTTTGCCTCACTCCCTTCTTAAACAGGGGGGTTACATTAGCAATTTTCCAGTCCTCTGGGACCCTCCCTGACTCGAGTGATTCCTGAAAGATCACCACTAACGCCTCCACTATCTCTTCAGCTATCTCCTTCAGAACTCTGGGGTGTAATCCATCTGGTCCAGGTGATTTATCCACCTTCAGACCTTTCAGTTTTCCTAGCACCTTCTCCTTGGTAATGGCCACCATACTCACCTCTGCACCCCGACTCTCTTGAACTTTGGGGATGTCACTTGTGTCTTCCACTGTGACGCAAAGTACCTATTCAGTTCCTCCGCCATTTCTTTGTTCCCCACTACTACTTCTCCAGCGTCATTTTCCAGTGGCCCCATGTCCACTTTTGCCTCTCTCTTACCCTTTATATATCTAAAAAACTCTTGCAATCTTCTTTTATATTACTGGCTAGTTTACCCTCATATTTAATCTTCTCCCTCCTTATTTCTTTTTTAGTTGTCCTCTGTTGGTCTTTGTAGGCTTCCCGATCCCCTGGTTTCCCACTGCTCTTCGCCACATTGTATGCTTTCTCTTTAGCTTTTATGCTGTCCCTGACTTCCCTTGTCAGCCATGGTTGCCTCGTCCTCCCTTTAGTATGCTTCTTCTTCCTAGGGATGAATTTTTGCTGTGACCCCCAAATTACTCCCAGAAACTCCTGCCATTGCTGTTCCACTGTCTTTCCTGCTAGGCTCATCTCCCAGTCAATTCTGGCCAGCTCCTCCCTCATGCCTCTGTAGTTGTATTTATTCAACTGTAATACCGTTACATCTGATTCCAGCTTTTTCCTCTCAAATTGCAGGGTAAATTCTATCATATTATGGTCACTTCCTTCTAAGGGTTCCTTCACCTTAAGCTCCCTTATCAAATCTGCCTCATTACACATCCCTAAATCTAGAATTGCCTGTTCCCTAGTGGCTCCACCACAAGCTGCTCCAAAAAGCCATCTCGTAGACATTCCACAAATTCCTTTCCTTGGGCTCCACTACCAACCTGATTTTCCCAGACTACCTGCATATTGAAATCCCCCATGATCACTGTAACCTTGCCTTTCTTACACACCTTTTCTATCTCCTGGTGTATCTTGTGCCCCACATCCTGACTACTGTTCGGAGGCCTGTACATAACTCCCATTATGGTTTTTTTACCTTTGCGGTTCCTCAACTCTACCCACACAGATTCTACATCTTCTGACCCTAAGTTGTTTCTTGCTATCGATTTAATTTCATTTCTTACTAACAAAGCAACCCCACCCCCTCTGCCAACCTGCCTATCTTTTCCATAGGATGTAAGTCCTTGGATATTTAGCTCCCAGACCTGATCCCCTTGCAGCCATGTCTCCGTGATGCCCACCACATCATAGCTGCCAATTTCAATCTGCGCCACAAGCTCATTTACCTTATTTCGTATACTACGTGCATTCAGATACAACACCTTCAGTCCTGTATTTCCTGTCCCCTTTCTCATTGTCGTCCCTTTATCTGATGTGCTTGAAGTTAGATTCCCAGCCATTTCCAAACACTCTGTCCTATTTTGTGTTCTGGGGACTTTAATAGCCTCTCCTGGGCTCTCCTTCCTTTTCAGTTTTTTCATAATTTTCCATGAAGTTGAATCCACCCCCCCACACGCTAACCTGCTGCTTTGTTTCCCATTAGTCATACTTCTTGGAGTTTTACCCTTCCCTCCCACCCCACTTTCTAGTTTAAAGTCCTGTTGACCACCCTATTTACCCTTTTTGCTAGAACATTGGTCCCAGGTCAGTTCAGGTGGAGACCATCCCAACGGTACAGATCCCTCCTGTTCCAATACTGATGCCAGTGCCCCACGAAATGGAACCCCTCTTTCCCACACCACTCCTTTAGCCACGTATTTACTTCCCTTGTTCCTTCGGTTGTTCACAACAGGCAGAGTACAGGCCGTAATCAGCCAGCCCACACTTGTAAAACCCAAAACAAAATGTCTACTGTTCAATGTGATTCTGCGATTTGGCAGGACAAGATAATCAGTCGAGTCCATGATGTGGGTCATTTACACTTGCTAGAAGCAATGTACATTCATACGCAGGAAATCCGTTCTCTACAGACAAAAGGAACTGCTCAAGCATTGTGCCTTTTTTGAATTACCCAGGGGTTTCTGGAACCTATAGTTCCCTAATGCTTTTCCCTTGGCAACGCCTCGGCCAATCAGAGACAACTTGCCAACCAACCAGCACCCTTTCCTCCTGTGGTGTAAATTGTTGTGATTGTTTGAAATTTGGCATTCTTGCATTTGTCCTGATGAGTGCGAGATGAAAAGCTTCATCAACAGGCCTCTCTTTTCAGTAATATTATGAAGTGAGTTAGTGAAATTAATCCAAATATTCAGATACTGGAGACACGTTAAAGAAATAGGAACTTAGGCAGAAGACAGACACAGTAGCATTATGAAGTTAGCTTTTCTTTCAAAGTGACTAGATCGCAAAGAGGGAGGACTGATGCTTCAGATTTACAGAACCTCAGTCGGAGCCCATCTGGAGTAACTGTGTTCAGTTCCAGGCACCGCACCACAGGAAGGCGATTGTGACCTTGGAGGGGAGCAGCGCAGGTTCACCAGGGTGATGTGAACAGGTCGCATAAACTAGATTTGTATTCCCATGAGTGTAGAAGATTGAGGAGTGATTTGATTGAAGTGTAAAAAGGATTCATTAGGCTGGATATAGAGCAACTATTTCCTCTTGTGGGACAATCATCAACGAAGGGTACACAATCTTAAACCTAACTCAGAGCAAAATCCAAAGATACATTTTTTCACATAAAGGGTAGAGGAAATCTGGAACTCTTCTCCTCCAAAAGGCTGTGGATTTGATAAATATTTGACAAGTGCCATGTAAAAGGCTATTGCACAGAATGATGACTCGGGAGATTGGGGGTAATATATTAGGATGGGTTGAGGAATGGTTGATGGACAGATAACACAGAGTAGGGATGAATGGGACATTTTCAGTTTGTGGGCTGTAACTAGTGGGGTAGCACAGGATCAGTGTTGGGCCCTCAGTCATTGACAATCTATACTAACGACTTAGATGAGGAGATGGAGTATAAACTATGCAGGCTTTCTGACAATACAAAGTTAGATTGTAAAAGAGTCAGTGAAGGGGGCTCAAAGAGGATACTGGGGGATATAGGCAGGTTGGTTGGGTGGGCAAGAACATGGCAGTTATTGAGTGTATTCAAGGCAGAGAGTGAGACATTTTTGGGCGCCAAGGGAATTAGGGGATATAGGCTTAGTGCAGGAAGGGGTAGTTGAAGTGGGAGATCAGCCATGACCTTGTTGGATGGCACCGCAGGTTTGAGGGGCTGAATGGCTCTTCCCTTTGGGGACACAATTGGAGTTTTCATGACTAAGTTAATTAAGTTTTGTTGGGTAAGGGATATGCAGCAAGTCAGGTTTGTTTTAATATTTCAGGTCAGTGAAGCTCCTGTAGGACTGATCCCGACTAAATCTGAAGCATAAATTCTGTTTCCCTCCCTTGACAGATGCTGAGTACTTGCGGCATTTTGTTTTTATTTCACAATTCCAGAATCGGCAGCACTTTGCTCTTATGCTAGCAGGTAAATGGAGCTGAGGTGTTAATGTTATGTTAATTGTATTGTTAAGGTTAAGAATAAACAGGTGGAGAGTGTTGAATGATTGAGTTATCTTGAGCACATATAAAAAGGGACTGACTTTAGTTTAGTTACAGTGCCACTTTAAACCTAACTCAGAGCAAAATCCAAAGATACATTTTTTCACATAAAGGGTAGTGGAAATCTGGAACTCTTCTCCTCCAAAAGGCTGTGGATTTGACAAATATTTGACAAGTGCCATGTAAAAGGCTATTGCACAGAATGATGACTCATGACAGCGCCCCTTTTAATTTGTTTATTTTATTGATTTTTGGTTTTACTTAAAAAAAGAATATAAAAAGGGACTGCAGGGGCACTGGGGTGGTTGGTAGGTAGGGGACAGATATGCAATGCTACATTCTGTAAATAAACCTACCATCAAGAAATAGGTTTGTGTCTGGGTTTAGACTTCACTATTTGGCCTGGGACCTGTGTAACATGAAGCACGGGCCAACCATGATCTGATTGAATAGTGCCAGCATGGGCTAGAGGGACTGAATGGCCTAGGTCAGGCTAGATCTTTCGAGCTGTGAAGTCACTGAGGTGGCCCTTGGCTTTATGAGATGATGGGGATGGTGGGGAAATAGCAGATATCGGCTCGGTCACCTATTATACATTTCAGTGGGAATGGGAATCAGGCGAGTTGTTTTAACTGGAGGCTGAGTTAGCATTGTGTGCTTTACATTGCTGCCTCAAACATAAGTTATCCTACTGCACGCAGCCACATCACAAACAAATGTGGGAAGATATCCTCAGTTCCCTATTCCTGATAAATATGTTTCAGCTGAATCATTTTACAATCTATTGTAATTGTTACATGGGGGAAATCATCTGTCATTAGTTTCACTTGTACCCAGATTCATGAGGGGTTACTGTTCCCGACAGTCAAACATTTGACACCTAAAACACTTCAAACGTTGGTGGGGCTCTGTTCAACCAATGTAACCAACAGTTCCCGAAAGCGAAACTGATTGAGAACCCACGCAGCAAACACAGCCGCAGGTTCACTGAATTAGATCACTAAATTATGGTGGCAAGTGGAGCAAAGTTTACAACTGAAACCAAAAATGCTGCAAGCACTCAGTGGGCCAGGCAGCAACCATGGAGAGAGAAACGATGGGTTAACGTTCCAGGACCAAGAAGGGGTAGACCAGGAATATTTCCTGAGCGGCGAGGACTGGGAACTGTGGAGGGAGAAAGGGATTCGGGTCAAAGGTCCAAATCACCAAAAGCTGGCTGACAGGTACAAACTGTATAAGGTTTATGAAATGTTGGGGTCAATCTCAATTGGATTGGATTGCAAAGAGGGGGGAAGTGATGTTTGAGTTTTACAGAGTGGTGATCAGACCTATCTGCATTCAGTTCCGGGCATTGCACCCCAGGAAGGATATATTAGCCTTAGAGTGGGTGCAGTGCAGATTCACCACATTGAGCCCAGGGATAAAAGGGTTCAATGATGAGGACAGGTTGCGTTGACTAGGTTTGTATTTTCTTGACCGTACACGAATAATGGGTGATCTAACGGAAGTGTTTAACATGTTCAAAGGTGCCACACTTTATGAAGGATGTGAAGACACATCGGTAGGGTACAGAAAAGATTGACAAGAATGGTTCCAGGGATGAGGAACTTCACTTAGGAGGTAGATTGGAAAAACTGGGGCTGTTCTCCTTGGCGAAGAGGTTGAGTGGAGATTTGATAGGCATGTTCAAAATCATGAGGGGTCTGCACAGAGTGGATAGGGAGAAATGGTTCCCATTGGTGGAAAGGTTGAGAACCAGAGGACTTTAAGTGGTTTGCAAAGGAAGCATTGGTAACATGAGGAAAAATGTTTTCACACAGCGAGAGCAAGGACCTGGAATACAGTGCCTGAGGGTGTGGGAGGAGGGGTGCGGGGTGGGGTGGGAGGGTGGGGGGGTGGAATTCAATCAAAGAGCAATTGAATCATTATCTGAAAAGGAAAAATTGCAGGGCATTAGGTGAATTGCTCTTAGAGAGCCAGCACAGATACAATGGGGTGAATGGCCTCTTTCTGTGCTGTAACATTTCTCTGATTTTTAGGGTAGATGAAGTGTTTTCTCTAGCGTGGGAATCCAGAACAAAGGGATAACCTTAATATTAGAGCAAATTAAATTTAGATAGAGGTGAGCAATGGTTTCCTTGAATGACAGAACAGGGTGGGAAGTGCTGAATGGCCTCCTCCTTTTCCCACATCCCTTTATTAGGTCAATTACCTCTCATCAGAAGTTAGCTGCTCGAGTTGGGGTGTGAAGTTAATGAGGAGAGTCTTCAACCTTCGATTTATTGAGTTAGCAGATGAGATGCTCAACATGCGAAACCTGAATTTACAAACCTAGAAAATGTTATTATTGTATTAAATGGTTTTAATGATCTTATAGCAACACCTTAGGAGCTAATGGGGCTCCATTAATGATCTTATGCCAATACACTTGGAGCTAAAACTAACATCAATGTGTTGATCCATGACCACACTGCCATCTAGTGCGCTAACTAGCGCCCGGCTTCAAACTTTGAGGATTGTAAGATAAAAGCAAAAAAACTGCGGATGCTGCAAATCCAAAACAAAAATAAAAATACAAATATAAAAATACCTGGAAAAACTCAGCAGGTCTGGCAGCATCTGCAGCGAGGAACACAGTTAACGTTTTGAGTCCGTATGACTCTTCAACAGAACTAAGTAAAAATAGAAAAGAGGTGAAATATAAGCTGGTTTAAGGGGGGGTGGGACAGGTAGAGCTGGATAGAGGGCCAGTGATAGGTGGAGATAACCAAAAGATGTCACAGACAAAAGGACAAAGAGGTGTTGAAGGTGGTGATATTATCTAAGGAATGTGCTAATTAAGGGTAGAAAGCAGGATGACCAAGATACAAATAGACCTAATGGGGGTGGGTGGGGTGAAGGGAAGGGATTGAAATAGGCTAAAAGGTAGAGATAAAACAATGGATGGAAATACATTTAAAAATAATGGAAATAGGTGGGAAAAGAAAAATCTATATAAATTATTGGGAAAAAAAGGGGGGTTGGAAAGGGGGTGGGGATGGGGGAGAGAGTTCATGATCTAAAGTTATTGAACTCAATATTCAGTCCGGAAGGCTGTAAAGTGCCTAGTCGGAAGATGAAGTGCTGTTCCTCCAGTTTGCGTTGAGCTTCACTGGAACAATACAGCAGGCCAAGGATGGACATGTGGGCACGAGAGCAGGGTGGAGTGTTGAAATGGCAAGCGACAGGGAGGTCTGGGTCATTCTTGCGGACAGACCGAAGGTGTTCTGCAAAGCGGTCGCCCATTCTGCATTTGGTCTCTCCAATGTAGAGGAAACTGCTTTGGGAGCAACGAGTGCTGTAGACCAATTTGAGGGAAGTGCATGTGAAATGCTGCTTCACTTGAAAGGAGTGTTTGGGCCCTTGAACGGTGAGGAGAGGGGAAGTAAAGGGGCAGGTATTGCACCTTCTGCAGTTGCATGGGAAGGTGCCATGGGAGGAGGTTGAGGTCAAGGGGGTGAGGGAGGAGTGAACCAGGGTGTCACGGAGGGAACGATCCCTGCGGAATGCCACCGGGGGGGGTGAAGGGAAGATGTGTTTGGTGGTGACATCATGCTGGAGTTGGCGGAAATGGCGGAGGATGATCCTTTGAATGTGGAGGCCGGTGGGGTGATAAGTGAGGACAAGGGGGACCCTATCATGGTTCTGGGAGGGAGAGAAAGGTTTGAGGGCAGATGGGCCGGACACGGTTGAGGGCCCTGTCGACCACCGTGGGTGGAAAACCTCGGTTAAGGAAGAAGGAAGACATGTCAGAGGAACTGTTTTTGAAAGTGGCATCAAGAGAACAGATGCGACGGAGGCGAAGGAACTGAGAGAATGGGATGGAGTCCTTACAGGAAGCAGGGTGTGAGGAGCTGTAGTCGAGGTAGCTGTGGGAGTTGGTTGGCTTGTAATGGATATTGGTGGACAGTCTATCACCAGAAATTGAAACAGAGAGGTCAAGGAAGGGAAGTGTCAGAGATGGACCAGGTGAAAATGATGGAGGGGTGGAAATTGGAAGCAAAATTAATAAATTTTTCCAAGTCCAGATGAGAGCATGAAGCAGCACCGAAGTAATCATCGATGTACCAGAGAAAGAGTTGTGGGAGGGAGCCGGAGTAGGACTGGAACAAGGAATGTTCTACATTCCCCAAAAAGATTCAGGCACAGCTGGGGCCCATGCGGGTACCCATAGCCACACCTTTTATTTGGAGGAAGTGAGAGGAGTTGAAGGAGAAATTGTTCAGTGTGAGAACAAGTTCAGCCAGCCGGAGGAGAGTAGTGGTGGATGGGGATTGTTCGGGCCTCTGTTTGAGGAAGAAGCGGAGAGCCATCAGACCATCCCGGTGGGGGATGGAGGTGTAGAGGGATTGGACGTCCATGGTGAAGAGGAAGCGGTTGGGGCCAGGGAACTGGAAATTGTTGATATGATGTAGGGTGTCAGAGGAATCACGGGTGTAGGTGGGAAGGGACTGGACAAGGGGAGAGAGAATGGAGTCAAGATAGCAAGAAATGAGTTCCGTGGGGCAGGAACAAGCTGACACGATCGGTCTGCCAGGACAGTCCTGTTTGTGGATTTTGGGTAGGAGGTAGAAGCGGGCCATCCAAGGTTGGGAGACTATGAGGTTGGAAGCTGTGGAAGGAAGATCTCCAGAGGAGATGAGGTCAGTGACAGTCCTGGAAACAATGGCTTGATGTTCAGTGGTGGGGTCATGGTCCAGGGGGAGGTAGGAGGAAGTGTCTGCGAGTTGACCTCAGCCTCTGCGAAGTAGAGGTCAGTGCGCCAAACTAAATTGAGGATTTTAAATTGAGTCAGCCTAGTTCAAAAGGCTAATTTTGTACTGAGGGACACAAAGAGCGGGAGAGAAGATGGAGAAGGGGTGGATAGATAAAGCTCAGGTTTTTTTTTAGCAGCTGCGGAATATAAGAGGGACAGATGATTGAAATGAGATGAATGAACTTGGCATTCATATGGTGCCATTCATGCCCTCAGAATGTCCCAATGCCCTTAGCAACCAATATAGTCATCATAGAATGAGAAGAGAAGGTGGAGATGTGATTTAATAGAGATATTCAAAATCATGAGGATTCTGGACAGAGGGGACAGGGAGAAACTGTTCCCATTGGTGGAAGGATTGAGAACCAGAGGGCTTTAGGTAGCTTGCAAAAGAAGCAATGGCGACATGAGGACAAATGTGTTTACACAGCGGGTAGCAAGCCCAGCTTGCCTGTGCTGGCTCTTTTATAGACTCACTTCCTTGCTCTTTCCCCATAGCCCTACAAAATTTTCCCCTTCAATTTCTTTCGCTAAGTAACCAATGAAGATGCTTTCACCACCCTTTCAGGCTGCACATTCCAGGTCACAAGTTCACTCTGGATTTTTTTTTCTCTCATATCTCCACCCCCGGACCTTTTGTCAATTATCTTCAATCTGTATTGCATTCGATAAGGTGTCACACAAAAGGTAAATGAGCAAGATAAGGGTTCATGGAGTTGGGGGTAATATATTAGTATGGATAGTGGATTGGTTAATAGACAGGAAGTAGAGCGTAGGCATACATGGGGCCTCTTCAAGCTGTCAGTGAATTGTGGAGTGCTGCAAGGATCAGTGCTGGTGCCTCAGCTATTTACAATCTATATTAATGATTTAGATGAAGGTCAGAGAGTACTGTGTCAAAGGATCATCCTCCATCATTTCCGCCAACTCTAGCATGATGTCACCACCAAACACATCTTCCCTTCAACCCCCCCGCCCCCCCCCCACCGGCGGCATTCCACAGGGATTGTTCCCTCCGGGACACCCTGTTAGAATCATATCTCTCAAGACTGAATTTTTCTTTTACAAAATGGAAGGACATGGCATGATCTGGACATGTGGATATTAACCTGGGATTTTATTTAAAGAAGGTCATAGGTTTACCTTGGAACTGTCAACAAGCAGGCCGCTTCCAAGAAACCACCTGACCTATGTGGTATTTGGGAAGGGGTTTGTTTGTTTATTTTGAACTGCAAAGGATTTTAATTAATGAAAAGTTGGAAGATAAAAAGGCAATCACATGGCAGAGGCAAACCTTAAGTTTGACCCTGTGATTTTGCTTTCAGTCTTTTTGGGAAGCAAGCTGAGGAAGGAGGGCTACCTTAGCTGGCTCCCTCTCCCTAACCTGTCTAAAATTGTGTGTGGTTATCAACCTGCAGCCAGAGAACCCTCATATGAGCATAACCAATCTGCATTTAGACCTGCCAAGCTGAGGTGAGTTGGTGAGGACTTCCAGACATCTACTGGGACCAACGGCCTGTCATCACTCGAGGGAACTCCAGGTCAAACAGCGTCGAGACCCTGCGGACTTTTCCTTTATTTGATAAAGCCCATCCTCTAAAGCCCATCCCTGCAGAGACACTCTTATCTGTTTGTCCTTTGTCTGTGCGGGTGTGGGTGTGTGTGTGTGTGTGCTGGGGGAATTCTTTAGGAAGAGATGGATAGTTATACTTCCCGATTTCAATTGTGTGTTGACCAGTTGCAACTTGTTAAAAGAAATTTTGTTTTATAACAAATTAATCATTCTGAGTTTTGAAAGAAGCCTGGTCAGAGACTCGTCTTACGGGTGGTAGAGGTACAGGTAAACAATTGGCAATTTCGGTGAGAAAGCTAAACTGTGGAGTAGTGGGGCTGGATAATTCGCACACTCCTCTCATCCTGGTCGTAACACTACTCCAAGGAAATTAAGGCGTATGGGGATAGTGCGGAAAGGTGGAAATGAGGTAGAAGGATCAGCTATGGTCATGTTGATTGGTGGAGCAGGCTCGAGGGGCAGAATGGCTGATTCCTCTTTCTTATGTTCTTATGCAGTGAATTCCACATTCTCACCACTCTCTTAAGTAAAGAGACTTCTTCCGTTAAAGTACAGAAGGAGGCCATTCAGCCCATCGTGTCCGCACTGGCTCACCGAATAAGCATGAGAATGAATTCTCCACTTAGTTTGCTTAAAAGAAGAAGGTTTAATGACCTTTTTTAAAATTCTTGGTTCTTTATACTGCTATCAATATATCAGTGTCCTCGGCCCAACCATCTTCAGCTGCTTCATCAATGACCTTCTTTCTATTATAAGGCCAGAAGTGGGGATGTTCGCTGATGATTGCACAATGTTCAGCACCATTTGCGACTCCTCAGGTACTGAAACAGTCCATGTCCATATGCAGCAAGACCCAGGCAATATTCAAGCTTGGGCTGATAAGTGGCAAGGAACATTTCTGCCTCACAAGTGCCAGCCAGTGACCATCTCCAACAAGAAAGAATCTAACCATTGACCCTCGAAATTCAATGAATCCCCCTCTATCAACATCCTGGGGGTTGCCATTGACCAGGAACTGAACTGGACTAGCCATATAAATACTGTGACTACAAGAGCAGGTCAGAGGCTGGGAATCCTGCAGTGAGTAACTTACTTCCTGACTCCCCAAAGCCTGTCCACCATCTACAAGGCACAAGTCAGGAGTGTGATGGAATACTCCCCATTTGCCTGGATGAATGCAGCTCCAACAACAATTGGCAATTTCGGTGAGAAAGCTAAACATTTAATTAATGGTATGGCCTGTGGGGTAGTGGGACTGGATAATCCGCGCACTCCTCCCATCCTGGTCCTAAACACTACTTCAAGGAAATTAAGGCGTATGGGGATAGTGCGGAAAGGTGGAAATGAGGCAGAAGGATCAGCTACGGTCACGTTGATTGGCAGAGCAGGCCAAGAACCTCGACGCCATCCAGGACAAAGCAGCCCCGCTTGATTGGCACCCCATCCACAAACATTCACTCCCTCCACCACCGAAGCACAGTAGCAGCAGTGTGCACCATCTACAAGGTGCAGTGCAGGAATTCACCAAGGTTCCTTAGACAGCACCTTCCAAACCCACGACTACAAGGGCAACAGATAGATGGGGGCACCACCACCTGGAAGTTCCCCTCCAATCTCCAATATATCGCTGTTCCTTCACTGTCGCTGGGTCAGAATCCTGGAACTCCCTCCCTACCTACTCCACATGAATTGCAGCATTTCAAAAAGGCAGCTGTGGTAACTGAGGGTATACCCTCCCCCGCTGCTGTCTTGGCTCAGTTTTCGGAATGGGCTGTACCCATAGTTCCAGTGGTTAAGCTCGACTGCACCATATGTCTCAGTGAAGGCTATAAATTGACTGTAAATAAGACAACCAAACTAGACAAGTACACCCTATCACAAGGATATGCCAAACTGGCTGGAGGCAAGTCCTATACGAAATTGGATGTGAGCCACACTTACCAGCAACTGGAGCTGGATAGCGTATCGAGTGAGTGTGTAACCACTAACACGCACAAGGGTCTCTGTCAGTACACCTGTCTACCCTTCGGGGTCTTGTCGGTGTGTGCTTTCTTCCAGAGAGCAATGGAGAGGCTTCTGCAAGGCCTCCCTCGAGTAATTGTATATCTAGATGATGTCCACATCGCGGGGTTAACCAAGACAAAACACTTGACCAACCTGGAAGAGGTGTTAAGGAGGTTCATGGAACCCAGCGTACAGTTAAAGAAGGAAAAGTGCACATTTCAGGCACTAGAAGTGACTTATCCAGGCAATGGGTTTTCTTCTGGTAGGAGATGAAGTTCAGGCACTAAGAAATGGGCCATTACCATCCAATGTGACAGAACTCAAGGCCTTCCTGGGCATGATCAACTACTGTAGTCGCTTCTTACCAACTTGATCAACCGCGTCAGCACTCATTACTTAAAACGAACCACCGTTGGGGACACAACAGGAAGAAGCCTTCATGAGAGCAAAGGGATTGTTGCATTCATTGTGTCTATTGATATACTACGACCTGGCGAAAGAGCAGGTATTAACATATGATGCCTCTCCCTACGGGGTGGGAGCTGTGTTATCCTATAAAATGGAAAATGGAACAGAGAGGCCCATTGGCTATGTCTCGAGAACCCTCTCCACAGCCGAGGAGAGTTATTCCCAGCAGAAAATGAAGGATTATCAGCGGTATTTGGGATGAAGATGTTCCACCAGTACCTGCATGGTCGCTATTTCACCATCGTGTCAGACCGTAAAGCATTAATGGGTTTATTCAGTGGGGACAAGACCATCCCTCCAATAGCATCAGTGCGGATACAATGATGGGCTCTGACATTATCTGTGTATGAGTATACCTTTATGTAACGTCCTGGCCTACACATTGCAAATGCAGGTGCACTCAGTCGTCTCCCGTTGCCAGACATTATAGTGCATATTCCCATTTCTCAGGAGTTAGTGTTATTATTGAATTTCTTAGATTCCCTGCCTGTGTGTACGAAACAAATTAGAAATTGGACGAACAGAGATTCAACATTATTGAAAGTCAGAGACTTTGTCTTGAAAGGATGGTCAAACTTGCTTGTATCTGAAGAATTGAGACCATTCCATGTCAGACAAACAGAATTGAGCTGCCAGAATGGAATTTTGTTGTGGGGGTCAAGAGTGGTGGTCCCACCACAAGGCAGAGGGCTGCTCTTGACAAAACTGCATACAAAAATGAAATTGCTTGCGCGAAGCTATTTATAATCTTTAGAATGATTGACCTAAACAGAGTTGGTGTATTTGGTGACTGCTTTGGGTCTCTTCGGGGATGATGCGTTTGGCCAGTTCCCCGGTCAGCATGAGGCGGACGGCGCTCTGGATCTCCCTGGCCGAGATGGTGTGGGCGCTTGTCGTGGTGAATGAGGTGCGAAGCCTCGGAGGCGATGCGCTCGAAAACGTCGACAACGAAGGAATTCATAACACTTATGGCCTTGGACGAGATCCTGGTGGAAGGGTGGACCTGGGTCAGCACCCTGTACACGTAAGCGGAATAGCTCTGCTTGCGCGATTTCCTCCGCCCCTTGAGCAGCTTCTTGGCGACTTCAGTCAGCGGCTGCTTCAACACCTTGCGGGGTGCACCGCCCTTAGTCACGGTCGCCACCTCAGGCATTCCACTCAACTTGGGCCAACTCAGGTCAGTGAAGCTAGTTACTGTGGCCAGGCATTGATGGAGAGATTGAAAACTCGGTAAAGCGCTGCCTCCACTGTCAGCAACAATAGAAGTTGCTTGTGCCGGCTCTCCTGCATCCGTGGGAGTGGCCTGGTCGACCCTGGGTTCGATTACATATCAACAGCGTAGGGCCATTCTTGGGTACCATGTTTTGTTAATTGTAAATGCACAGTCCAAATGGATGGATGTATCGGAAGTCAAGCCGCCAATGTCAAACGCAGCTACGTCACGGTGTCAGCGTATACGGCCTACCTGAAACCTTCGGTTCAGATAACGGCGCCACTTTTGCCAGCACAGAGCTGCAGAAATTTATGGATCCTGAGATATTAAAACAGCCCCTTGGCATCCATCCCCTCACCAAAGGGCCTAGCCGAGAGGGCGGCACAAACTTTTAAGTCCGGTACAAAAAGAGCCGTCGGAAGGCATTCCGGAATCTCGACATTCCCGCTTTCTTTTCAGTTATTGCAAAACACCCCTTCGACGACCGGGTTCAACACCACCTGAATTATTGACGAAATGCCAACCACGTACCCGGGGCAGGATTTTCAGCTCGTTGAGTGGGCCAATTAACGGCCAGCCAGCATGAAGCGCACGCTGAAAAGCTCAGGGCTGCTGGGGTTGTGGAGGATGTTGGGGGGGCGGGGGAAGGTGAGGAGGGTGATGTCTCATGCTGCAGTTCCAGATCCTGTCGAGCTTGCTGAAGAACCTCAGGCGGTAGAGCTCTGCTGCTCTAGCCATATAAGGAGAGCCCCTCAGAGATTTGATCTTTAATCACCTGAAAATTGTATATATTTATATGTTGTTGGATATTTCCCTGTTAATAGAAATTGTAAAAAAAAATAAGGGGGGAGGAAATGTGTTAACTGAGGGTATAGCCCCTCCTGTTGTCTATTAGGGGGTCATGTGATGTTCTGTTAAGGCTCTGGCCAGTGAGCCCTAAGCGTGGGCAATCGGGGGGTGGGTGGGACTTCCTGATGAGAGTCCTGATCATGTGTGTAGCACCTGGAAAGCCCTCTGTAATAAAGTTTAGCTGTTTCTTGTTGAAACCTAATCCATTCCATCGAGTCATCCCAGCAGCTCACCACCACCTTCTCAAGGGCAATTAGGGATGGGCAATTAGTGCCGGCCTAGCCGGCGATGCCCACATCCCACAGCAGGCTGCCCCAGAGTGGATCAACTCAGGGTTCTCCAAGGGTGAGCTGTCGGTCTTCCTCACTTCTGCCTGTAGCTCCCATGCCTCCAGTTGGTGAGGGTGATGAGGGTGAATCTGCAGCTGTGCAGGAGACCCCCTGGGTCTCAGACCACCAAAGTGCAGCCACCAAGGTCACCTCAGGCAACGGGGCACAGCACTCAGCGGACTGCCTCCACCTTAGCTGCAGATGTCGGGTCATTGGTAGGAAACAAAACTGGAAAATCTCCTCGTGGCACAAAGATAGCACGGGTGTCCAGTCATTCTGTCACCTTGCAAGACCAGGGAAGTGATTCATTTGGGTAGGAAGAATGCGGAGAGACAATATATAAAACAAAGGATGCAATTCTAAAGGGGGTTCAGGAGCAGAGGGACCTGAGTGTTTATGTACGTAAATCATTGAATCTGGTAGGACTGGTTAATAAATATATGACGTCTTGGCTTTATCAATCAGGGTATAGAGTATAAAAGCAAAGACATTATGTTAACTCTGTATAAAATACTGGTTCAGCCTCAGCTGGGGTATTGCATGCAGTTCTGGGCACCAAACCTTAGGAAGGAGTTGAAGGTATTGGAGAGAGTGCAGATAAGATTCACATGAATGGTTCCAGGGATGAGGAACTTCAGTTACATGGATAGATTGGAGAAGTCGGGACTGTTCTCCTTGGAGAAGGCTGAGAGGAGATTTGATAGAGGTATACAAAATCATGGGGCTTCTGGACAGAGTAGAGAGGGAGAAACTGTTCCCATTGATGGAAGGATTGAGAAGTAGAGGGCACAGGTTTAAGGTAGTTGGCAAAAAAAGCAATCGAGACATGATTTTTTAAGCAGCGAGCGGTTAGGATCTGGAATATGTTGCCTGAGAGTGTAATGAAGGCAGAATCAATCAAGGCATTCAAGAGGGAATTAGACTGCTATCTGAAATGGAAGAATGTTCAGGGTTACGGGGAGAAGTTTGCACGAGATGAATTGCTCCTTCTGATAGCCAGAACAGACAGGCCGAATGACCTCCTTCTGTGCTGAAGCTATGCTATGATTCTGTATGAAATCACGATATACTCCAACAGCAAAACTATAGAGCATAGCATTTCTTAATATCAGGAAATGTGCTGGGATTCAAAGTATCATATTATTCAATAAACCAATAGTTGATATTCACTGCAAGGGATAATCCTATCAAAGGTTATTAACTCCAATACAAAATATCAGAGAATAACATTATCCGCAATTATCAAGCAACAAATGAGTGCACAGCTCCTACAGTCAGCAGGCTGTTTATGGCTCATTAGTCAACAGCACAGACTCAGTTTAATTCTCAATCTGTTTGAATTATAGGTCGAGCGCACCTTGTTATTGAGACAGTTAGGAATTCTTTCAAATGCATCAGCAATTGTTTTCTGCTAATTGCCGTCTGCAAACTCTCAATTTGCTTCCCCTCCAGAAAGCATTTAATGCTATGTTCCATTTCCATTTTCCAGAGCTTGAGTATTCCTGAAAAAAGAGACATGTTGAAGCTTTTTGTCTTGCACTCATCAGGATACCCTGATCAGAATATCAATATAAGGGGGAAATCAACAATTTATACTGCATGTGAAGAGAGTGCTGATTGGTTGGCAAGCGGTGTTGCCATGGAGAATGCACCACTGATGGTGACTGACAGTTAGCTTCCACTCATTGTTTGAACTTTTAAACCAGGCAGCTTGACCCTGATTGATCAAGGTAACTGTAAGAATCCCAATGTGTATATTGACCAGTGAAGGTAGGCTTGCAATAGATCTTCCTGTCCTCTACAGAAAGCTCAAAAGAACATAAGAAACAGGAGCTGGAGCAGGCCATTCAGTCCCTTGAGCCTGCTCCACCATTCAAAAATACCTCAACTCCACCTTCTTACATTATCTCCATATCTTTTAATTCCCCGTGTGTCCAAAAATCCACCAACATTTGTCTTAAATATGCTCAGCAACTGAGCATCCACAGGTCTCTGGGGTAGAGAATTTCAAAGATTCACAACCCTTTGAGAGTGAAGACATTCCTCCTGATCTCAATCCAAAATGGCCTTACCTTTATTCTGAGATGGTTTCCCCTGGTTCTAGACTCACCAGCCAGGGGAAACAACCCCTCAGTACCTGAAGAAGAGTCATACCTTGACTCTGATTGGTCAAGGTATTTCCCTGAGAAATGAAGGTGAAAGTCACCAAAGTCTCAGAGGACCATAAGTTGCTCTCTCATCAGAGAGAGATGACTGGTGATGAGTTTAACCTGAGGGTCACCATGCCTCAGGTGAGGGGTGAGGCTGAGAAGGCAGGGCCTTCATGGTGACATCAGCTAGTAGAGGAATTAAACCCATGCTGTTGGTGTTACTTTGCACCACAGACCAGCTATCCAGCCAACTGAGCTAACCAACCCCAACCCCAAGCGATGAGTCAGCGAATGGCTGTCACTTACATTGTTTAGCTGAAACAGGTGCAATGTGTGTACATGTTCTTTCCATCTGCAAAGAACAGGGCCCTGTGTATTAATATATAAAGCTTCCAGTATGAGCCCAACTGACAATCTTAAATTGGCCACCAGCGTAATTCTTAGCACATTGAGGATTATTCAGCAAGTGTTGTCCAAACGCGGAATCACATCTAATGTTGGACTAGTTGTTTCGAGTTTTGCAAGCATTGGCTGGTTGGGTATAGCCTGTACCCTGCCCAATGCCAACAGTGTCTGGGACATGCTGTTTGGTACAACCCACCAGTCTTTGGGGTGTACAGCCTACATACTTAACATCACACTGGCACTGAAATTCATATACCACGTTACTCATTTGTGTGATAGGCAGAAGGTCTTCGTGGCTTGACTGCAGCGCTCTGTTAGTGGCGAATGCCATTCATGTTGCTACTGCATAGTAGCAGCGTGAAGCAGCTAACTTCACCTGTTGTTCAAATTTTTGAGATACTTTGCCCTTCCAGGGTAATCGGAGGTAGACTGGGCACTTTTCAGGCCTGGAAGTGATGGTCTTTAGGCCCATTTATGCACTCGTGTGATATAAGCACGAAGTGATCTGATCAGAGTAGGCATTATCCCGCAGGATGTCTTTGATGCCCCTATTTCAGCATCAAAATTGCAGGGTGAGCAAATGGCTCAGGCCCTATTTACAAGGTTGCCGATAAGGCCAATCTTATAGCGTGTGGAACTGTAAGAATCCCAACACATACATTGACCAGTGAAGGTAGGCTTGTGGTAGATCTTTCTGTCCTCCACAGAAAGCTCATAAGAACATAAGAAATAGGAGCTGGAGTAGGCCCTTGAGCCATTCGATAAGATCGTCTACCTCAACTCCACCTTCCCACATTATCTCCATATCTCTTAATTGCCCTAGTGCCCAAATATCCACCAACCTTTGCCCTGAATATGCTCAGCAACTGAGCATCCACGGCTCTCTGGGGTAGAGAATGTCAAAGATTCACAACCCTTTGAGGGTGAAGAAATGTCTCCTGATCTCAATCCAAAATGGCCTTACCCTTATTCTGAGATGGTTTCCCTTGGTTCTGGACTGACCAGCCAGGGGAAACAACCTATCAGTGTCTGAAAGAGACTCGTTTTGGACTCAAAACGTTAACTCTGTTTCTCTCTCCACAGATGCTGCCTGACCTGCTGAGTTTTCCAGCACTTTCTATTTTTATTTCAGGTCTGCAGTATTTAACATTTATCGCAGTATCTATCTACCTTGTTAAATCCTCTCAGAATTTTTATATGTTTCAATGAGATCACCTCTGATTCTTCTAAACCCCAGGGAATATGGGCCCAGTCTAGTCAATCTCTCCTCATAGGACAATCTGCCATCCCAGGAACCAGTCCAGGGAATTTTCATTACTCCCTCTAGGGCAAGTCATAATTATTCATTTGGTAGCACAGAACTTGAGTATTGCTGAAAAAAGAGACATGTCACAGCTTTTCGTCTTGCACTCATCAGGACACTTGCAAGAATATCAATATAAGGGGAAAACAACAAGTTATACTGTATGTGAAGAGAGTGCTGATTGGTTGGCAAGTGGACTCTGATTGGTACAGCTGTTGCCATTAGAGAATGCACCAGTGATGATGATTGACAGTTAACTGCCAACCATTGTTTGAAATTTAATCTAGGCAGCTTGACCCTGATTGGTCAAGGCACTGCCCTGAGGAATGAGTTAGCGAGCGAATGGCTGTCACTTATATTGTTTAGCTGAAACAATCTCAATGTTGGTTTACAGTCAGGGAGAGCAGGTGGGTTGCACGAAATGGGTGATTTCAGACTGGCCGTACTTCTCTCCTGATTTTCTTCCCCATCAAAGACTATCCTCTAGAGGTGGCTTCACATTGCTTGTCCAAATTCCTCAAACGATTGATCGTCAGGTTTCTTCCCACAGTTTGTGTATCGATACTTCGTGGTGATGACTGTATCATACCAACATGAAATCGCCCTGGATTTTAAAATCATCGTCCTTATTTTCAAATCCCTCCATGGCCTCACCCCTCCCTGTCTCTCCTCCAACACTCCGCATCTCAATTTTCATCACCACTGCATTGGCGGCCATGCCTTCAGCTGTCAAGGCCCCAAGCTCAAGAGCTCCCTCCTAAACCTCTCTAACTCTCTCTCCTCTTTAAGATGCTCCTTAAAGACCAATGTCTTTGAGTAAACTTTTGTTTGCCTGTCGCAAATATCCCCTTACATCGCTCAGTGTCATATTTCAGTGCCTCACAATGTTTTATAATGCTTAAGGTACTATATAAATGCCAGTTGCTGTACAATAGTGTAGTGATTAAGTCACTGGGTTAGTAATCCAAGTAGTTAACACTGAGTATCCAGGGGACTGTGAGTTTGAATCCCACCACAACATCTTGAGATCAGTTTACAAACCTGGAAATAAAATATTGACCATGAAGATGCTTGATTAGCGTAACAAAAATCAATGGTCCACTCCAGAGATTTGAGCACAACAGTCTTGTAAAGCTCCAGTGCATCACTTGTAGTGTAAAGGGTTAATGTTAGATATGTAAGCAGAAAGTGTACATCATCAGGACAAAGCAGCCTATTTCACTGGCACCCATCCACAAACATTCACTCCCTCCACCACCGACACACAGTAGCAGCAGTGTCTACCATCTACAAGATGCACTGCAGGAATTCACCAAGGATTCTTGGACTGCACCTTCCAAACCCATGACCACTACCATCAAGAAGGACAAGGGCAGCAGATAGATGGGAACGTCACCACCTGGAAGTTCCCCTCCAAGTCACTCACTATCCTGACTTGGAAGTATATCGCTGTTCCTTCACTGTCGCTGGGTCAAAATCCTGGAACTCCCTCCCTAACAGCACTGTGGGTGTACCTACACCAAATGGACTGCTCCGGTTCAAAAAGGAAGCTCACCACCACCTTCTCAAGGGGCAGTTAGGGATGGGCAATAAATGCTGGCCCAGCCAGCGGTGCCCACATCCCATGAATGAATATTTTTTAAAAATCAGTGATGTAAGTTCACATGACAACAGAGTCTGGTGAGAGATGGTTCTATGCAGAGCCTCATGCTAAGCCTTGTATTGCACTGAGTTAATGGAATGTTCAATACAAAGTAAGGTTTACCAACAGCCTTACCTCCAGGATGATCTCACCTAAGAACCACAATGATGATAACAGAGCACTGAGGGAGTGCTGCATTGTTGAAGGTTCAGTCTTTTGGATGAGACATTGCACTGAGGCCCTGTCTGTCTACCCCCTTCAGGAAAATGTAAAAGCTCGCATGGCCACTACTTTGAAGGAGAGCAGCGAAGTTCTCCCAGGTGTCCTGGGCCCGGTATTTATCTCTCAACCAATGTCACTAAGAAAGCATTTGTCATCTTGCTATTTGAGGGATCTTCCTATGAACAAATTGGCTCCTGCATTTCCTCCATTGCAACAGCGGCCTCATGTACCTCCCTCCATCCCCTCCCCCCCATCCCCCAGTTTCCCTTTAACTACAACAGTGCTACTTGCCTTGTGGTAGCGCGTTCCAAATTCTCACCAATCTCTGGGTAAAGCTACTGCATTTCCCTGAAGTTCTCAAAGGGAACTTGGTGAGGGAAGTGTTAATAAGTCAAATGTACAGAATTGCTATGTCAGAGCTCTATAAAGAGCTTTGCTTCCTAAATCTGAAAGTAAATTGCTTTTAAAATGCCTGACTCTATCTTCTGTGAACCTATCCTGTCCACACAATGATACCCATTTCTCATGTGTAATACACTGACACCCCACTTAATCAATATACCCAGAGTGACCTTGCTGTGTTTTGGAAAGTGCATGAATCCAATTTCTTGGCCAGGCAACATTCCAAACACCGAGAATAAAACCTTACAGCACACAAGGAGGCTATTCAGCCCATTGAGTCTATGCTGTCCAATAGAGATATTCAAATAGTTCCTCTCTCCGTGCTCTTTCTCCATAGCCTTGCAATCCTTTTTCCTTTTCAACTATTTATCCAATTCTCTTTTGGAAGTTATTATCAAATCTGCTTTAGCCGTCATTTCAGGCAGCACGTTTCGGATCACAACAACTCGTTGTGTTAAAAAAAAACACTCTTTTTTGTGAATCACCTTAAATCTGTGCCCCTTGGTCACCAAACCTCTGACCAATGAAAACAGTTTCTCCTTACTTACTTTACCTAAACTCTTCATGATTTTGAGCACCTCCACTAAACCTTCACCTCATCTCCTCTGCTATAACATAGGAACATGGGATTTAGGAGCAGGAGTAGGCCATTCGGCCCCTCGAGCCTGCCCCACCATTCAAGATGATCCCGGCTGATCTGATTGTGGTCTCAACTCCACTTTCCCGTCTATCCCCCCATAACCCTTGACTCCCTTGTCAATCAAAAACCTGTCTAACTCAGCCATGAATAGATTCAATGACCCAGCCTCCACTGGTCTCCGGGGAAGAGAATTCCACAGACTAATGACCCTCAGAGAAGAAATTCCTCCTCATCTCCATCTTAAATGGGAGACCCCTTTTTTTAAACTGTGTCCCCTAGTTCTAGTCTCTCCCACAAGGGGAAACATCCTCTCAGCATCCACCCTATGAAGACACCTCAGAATCTTATATGTTTCAATAAGATCACCTCTTATTCTTCTCAACTCCAATCAGTATAGGCCCAACCAGTTCAATCTTTCCTCATAAGATAAGCCCTTTATCCCAGGAATGAGGTAAGCAAACCTTCCCTGAACTGCTTCTAATGTAATTATATCTTTTTTCAAATAAGGAGACCAAAACTGCACACGATACTCCAGATGTGGTCTCACCAATGGCCTGTATAGCTGCAGTAAAACCTCCCTACTTTTATATTCCATTCTCCTTGCAATAAACGCTAATGCCAATGCTAAGGAGCTGTTCTTGCTGCTTCTCCGATCTCTCCACATGACTGAAGTCTTTCATCCCTGTCACCATTCTAATAAATCTCTTCTGCACCTTCTGTAACCTCTTGATGCTCTTCCTAATGAGTGGTGCCCAGAATTGGACACAACACTCCACCTGAGGCTTAACCTGAGATACTTCAGAGGTGGACAGCACTGTTGGAAGACAAAACAGTGGAATACCAGTGGGAAGCACTAAAAAGCGAGATCCTAATTGTACAAAGTAGACATTTCCCCAACAAAAGTAAGAGTGGTACTGCCAAATCTAGACCTCCCTGGTTGTCTAGAGGAATACAGGGGAAGATCAAACAGAAAAAGAAAGTGTACTATAGGCACAACGGACTAAACACTGCAGATAGCCTAGACAAATATAGGAAGTGCAGGGACGAAGTAAAAAGGGAAATAAGGAAATCAAAGAGAGGGCATGAAAAAAGATTAGCAAGTAAAGTTAAAGATAACCCAAAGATGTTTTACCAATACATTAATGTTAAAAGTTAGTTAAGGAAATGAAGATGAAAACTTGTGTGTAGATGCAGAGGCTGTGGGAAGGGTTTTGAATGAATATTTTGTCTCCGTGTTTACAGAGGAAAGGGAGGAGGTAGATAGAGTAGTCCAGGACGAACACTGCGAGATATTGGACGGGATAGTCATAAAGAGAGGAAGTACTCGAAGGGTTGAAATCCTTGAAGGGCCAGATGGATTGTTTCCGAGGCTGCTGAAGGAAGTCAGGGACGAGATAGCAGATGCTCTGAGGATGATTTTCCAATCTTCACTAGATACAGTGAGGAGGTACCAGAGGACTGGAGAAATGCAAATGTAGTTGCATTGTTTAAAAAGGGATCAAAGGAAATGCCAAACAATTATAGGCCAGTTAGTCTTGCCACAAGACCATAAAACATAGCAGCAGAAATTAGGCCATTCGGCCCATCGAGTCTGCTCCGCCATTCAATCATGGCTGATAAGTTTCTCAACCCCATTCTCCTGCCTTCTCCCTGTAACCTTTGATCCCGTTACCAATCAAGAATCTATCTATCTCGGTCTTAAATACACTCAATGACCTGGCCTCCACAGCCTTGTGTGGCAATGAATTCCATAGATTCACCACTCCGGCTAAAGAAGTTTCTCCTCATCTCTGTTCTAAAAGGTCTTCCCTTTACTCTGAGGCTGTGCCCTCGGGTCCTAGTCTTTCCTACTAATGGAAACATCTTCCCCACGTCTACTCTATCCAGGCCTTTCAGTATTCTGTAATTTTCAATCAGATCCCCCCTCATCCTTCTAAACTCCATCGAGTATAGACCCAGAGTCCTCAAACGTTCCTCATATGTTAAGCCTTTCATTCCTGGGATCGTTCACGTGATCCTCCTCTGGAACCTCTCCAGGGCCAACACATCCTTCCTGAGATACAGGGACCAAAATTGCTCACAATATTCTAAATGTGGTCTGACCAGAGCCTTATAAAGCCTCAGCCACACATCCCTGCTTTTATATTCTAGTCCTCTCGAAATAAATGCCAACATTGCATTTGCCTTCCTAACTACCGACTCAACCTGCAAGTTAACCTTAAGAGAATCCTGGACTAGGACTCCCAAGTCCTTTTGCACTCCAGATTTCTGAATTCTCTCCCCATTTAGAAAATAGTCTATGCCTCTATTCTTCCTACCAAAGTGCATGACCTTACACTTCCCCACGTTGTATTCCATCTGCCACTTCTTTGCCCATTCTCCTAACCTGTTCCAAATCCTTCTGCAGCCTCCCCGCCTCCTCAATACTACCTGTCCCTCCACCTATCTTTGTATCATCTGCAAACCTAGCCAGAATGCCCTCAGTTCCTTCATCTAGATCATTAATGTATAAAGTGAAAAGTTGTGGTCCCAACACTGACCCCTGCGGAACTCCACTCATCACCGGCCGCCATCCTGAGAAGGACCCCCTTATCCCCACTCTCTGCCTCCTGCCAGACAGCCAATCTTCTATCCATGCTAGTACCTTGCCTCTAACACCATGGGCTCTTATCTTACTGAGCAGCCTCCTGTGCGGCACCTTGTCAAAGGCCTTCTGGAAGTCCAAGTAGATAATATCCATTGGTTCTCCTCTGTCTAACTTGCTCGTTACCTCCTCAAAGAATTCTAACAGATTTGTCAGGCATGACCTCCCATTGATGAAACCATGCTGACTTTGCCCTATTTTACCATGCACTTCCAAGTATTCTGAAATCTCATCCTTAATAATGGACTCTAAAATCTTAGCAACGACCGAGGTCAGGCTAATCGGCCTGTACTTTCCCGTCTTTTGCCTCACTCCCTTCTTAAACAGGGGGGTTACATTAGCGATTTTCCAGTCCTCTGGGAACCTCCCTGACTCCAGTGATTCCTGAAAGATCACCACTAACGCCTCCACTATCTCTTCAGCTATCTCCTTCAGAACTCTGGGGTGTAATCTATCTGGTCCAGGTGATTTATCCACCTTCAGACCTTTCAGTTTTCCTAGCACCTTCTCCTTGGTAATGGCCACCATACTCACCTCTGCCCCCCGACTCTCTTGAACTTTGGGGATGTCACTCGTGTCTTCCACTGTGAAGACTGACGCAAAGTACCTATTCAGTTCCTCCGCCATTCCTTTGTTCTCCACTACTACTTCTCCAATGTCATTTTCCAGTGGCCCAATGTCCACTTTTGCCTCTCTCTTACCCTTTGTATATCTAAAAAATACTCTTGCAATCTTCTTTTATACTACTGGCTAGTTTATCCTCATATTTAATCTTCTCCCTCCTTATTTCTTTTTTAGTTGTCCTCTGTTGGTCTTTGTAGGCTTCCCAATCCCCTGGTTTCCCACTGCTCTTCGCCGCATTGTATGCTTTCTCTTTAGCTTTTATGCTGTCCCTGACTTCCCTTGTCAGCCATGGTTGCCTCATCCTCCCTTCAGCAAGTAAAGTTTCTGCTTCTACCACCAACTTGGGCAATGAATTCCAGACACCCACTACCCTCTGCATAAAAAAGTTCTTCCTCATGTCCCCCCTACACCTTCTGCCACTTATCTTGAATCTCTTTCCCCTGGTTCTAGAATTCTCCATCAAGGGAAACAATTTTATCCTGTCCACTCTATCGATTCCCCTCATAATTTTGTACACCTCAATCAAGTTACCTCTCAGCCTTCTTTGTACTAAGGAAAATAACCCCAACCTATCCAATCTCTCCTCGTAGCTACACTTTTCTAACCCTGGCAACATTCTTGTAAACCTCCTCTGCACTCCCTCCAGAGCCATTACGTCCTTCCTGTAATGTGATGACCAGAACTGCACACAATACTCCAGTTGTGGCCTCACCAGTGTTTTATACAATTCCAACATTATATCCTTACTTTTATATTCTATACCTCTGCCAATGAAGGAGAGCATTCCATATACCTTCTTTACAACCTTGTCTACTTGAACTGCTGCCTTCAGGGACCTGTGTACTTGTACACCAAGATCTCTCACTTCATATACCCCTTTTAGTATATTCCCATTTATTGTGTAATTCCTGTAATTGTTTGACCTCCCTAAATGTATGACCTCACACTTCTCTATGTTAAAATCCATCTGCCACTTTACCGCCCACTCCACCAACCCATCTATATCGTTTTGGAGATTATGGCTATCTTCTACACTATCCACTACTCGGCCAATCTTTGTGTCATCTGCAAATTTCCCAATCGTGCCCCCCATGTTCACATCCAAATCATTAATAAATAACATAAACAGCAAGGGTCCCAATACCGAGCCCTGTGGAACTCCACTTAAGACAACTTTCCATTCGCAAGGGCATCCATCAACCATTACCCTTTGTTTCCTGTTACAAAGCCAACCCTTTATCCGTGGGCAACAGAGTTTTGGATGACCTCAAGTTTACAGAGAATAGAATGTGGGACACCAGCCAGGAGTGCATTGGAATAATCAATGGGATGAATGACTAGCTAATCTGTTTTTAGTAATGTTGGTTGGATGACAGTTTCAAGGACATCAGAACTCCCCTTTTCGTCCTCAGACACATGGTGCCTAGGATCTTTTACATTCACATGAACAGACTTTCCGGACCTTTTTGTTAAATTCACTTACAGGATGTGGGTGTCGCTGGCTGGGCCAGCACTTATTGCCCATCCCTAGTTGCCCTTGAGAAGGCGGGGGTGAGCTGCCTTCTTGAACCGCTGCAGCCCGTGAGGTGTAGGTACTGTTAGGGGGGGAGTTCCAGGATTTTGACCCAGCGACATTGAAGGAATGGTAACAGCTCACGGCCCACATGAAGAAGAGTCACATGGACTCGAAACATTAACTCTGTCTTTCTCTCCACAGATGCTGTCAGACCTGCAGAGTTTTTCCATCATGTTTTGTTTTTGGCCCACATGACTCTGATCACCTTCCCTCTGGCCACAAGTGACATCCTGTGTGACTGTGACAAAGGTAAACTTTCCCCCCTCGTCCTTCTCCACCTCTCTGCAGCCTTTGACCCAGTTTGACCACACCTTCTCCCCCAACACCTCTCCACTGTTGTCCAGCTGAGTGGGACTGCTCTCACCTGCTTCCATTCTTACCTATCTAATAGTAAGCAGAGAATCACTTGCAACGGTTTCTCTTCCTGTTCCCGTACCCTTACCTCTGATGTTGCCCAAGAATCTATCTTTGGCCTCTCCTTTTTCTCATCTACATGCTGTCCCTCAGTGACATCATCTGAAAGCACAGCGTTAGTTCACAGAATCAGGGAATTGTTACCGATGTAGAAGGAGGCCATTCGGCCCATCATGCCTTCACTGGCTCCCCAATGAGCATTATGACAGTGCCATTTTCCTGCCTTTCCCCCATAACCCTGAACATTGTTTTTATCTAAATACTCATCTAATGCCCTCTTGAATGCCTTGATTGAACTTGCCTCAACCATAGGCAGTGCACTGCAGGCCCGAACCACTCGCTGTGTGAAGAAGTTTTTTCTCACATCACATTTGCTTCTTTTGCAAACCTCTTTAAACCTGTGCCCTCTCGTTCCTGATCCTTTTATGAGTGGCAAGATTTTTGACCCAGCAACAGTGAAGGAATGGCGATATATTTCCAAGTCAGGATGGTGCGTTCCAGGTGGTGGTGTTCCTATATGTCTGCTGCCCTTGTCCTTCTAGATGGTAGTGGTCATGGGTTTGGAAGGTGCTGTCTAAGGAGCCTTGGTGAATTCCTGCAGTGCATCTTGTAGATGGTACACACACTGCTGTTACTGTGCGTCAGTGGTGGAGGGAGTGAATGTTTGTGGATGGGGCACTAATCAAGTGGGCTCCTTTGTCCTGGACGCTGTCCAGCTTCCTGAGTGTTGCTGGAGTTGCACTCACCCACGCAAGTGGGGAGTATTCCATCACACTCCTGACTTGTGCCTTGAAGATGGTGGACAGGCTTTGGAGAGTCAGGAGGTGAGTTACTCGTCACAGGATTCCTAGCCTCTGACCTGCTCTTGTAGCCATAGTATTTATATGGCTAGTCCAGTTCAGTTTCTGTCTATTTTGCCTTTATCAGTTCATCCTTGTTTTCAAATCCCTTGCTGGTCTTACCCCTCCCCATCTCTGTAATCTCCTCCAACTGCACAACCCTCTGAGATACCTGCATTCCTCCATTTCTGACTTCTTGATCATCACCAATTTTAATCGCTCTACCATTGGCAGCCATGCCTTCAGCTGCCTGGGCTTTCAACTCTAGAATTCCTTGGTTATACCCCTCTGCCTCTCTACCTCACTTTCCTCATTTAAAACATTCCTTTAATCCTGCCTCCTTGACCGAGCTTTTGATCATTTGTCCCTAATGTGACATGATGTGGCTCATTGTCGTACTTGGTTTTCTAACGCTGCAGTGAAGTGTTTTGAGATGTGTCATTTTGTTAGAGGTGCTATATAAGTGCAAGGTTTGTTATTGTTGATTTCTTTGTCAATCACCTTGAACCTGTCTCCTCTGGGTACGATACATTAAAGCTGCCTTTAAACTGTTTGTGAAGCATTTATTCACAGAAGGGGTTGTGAAGTTCTGGAAATCTCTCCCTAAGATGTGGACACTGAGAGACCAGTAGATCTTTCAAGACTCAAATCAGTGGATTTTTGTTGGGCTCGGGCTGTTCAGGACATTACCCCATAGATCAAGAAAGAGAGCGCGAGTGAGAGAGAGAGATAAGAAAAACACATAACGGGGCAATTATTCAGAAACCACTCCCAGTTGGAACAAGACGGATTTGCAAAAAAAAAAAGCAGAGAGTCTGGGCCAGGTTTTCAGTTGCCGGTGAGAGTGGGGAAGAGCGTTGACGCGATTTGAAAATTGCTGGAGGGCGGCACTTGTGAATCCCACAAGGGACCGTTTGCAATTTTTAAAGGGGGAGCAAACAGACAACCCACTCATCACAAAATAACGGCCACTTTGGCCCCTTAAGGAGCTTGCCGGTGGGCCTGTCCAGAATGGAACGAGATACTCAATCTTCCTTCCGCACAGTCTGGTGAATGCTAGTGCACAGCTGTTGGGGTCGCCGGGGGGTGGGGGTGGTGGTGGGGAGGGACAAAAGGAAATTTGTTTCCGAACTTTGCATTTGGTGTTGTGAAATTTGTGGGTGAGCCAGCGCTGGGTCCCGCGGCGCACCTTGGCCTGTTGTCCAATGCTGCTTTGCGCCACCTTTATCCTCCTGGTCCTTTTTAGGATCTGGCTACTCCCCTTGGCAAGGCAGCTTTAGCCCCCATCATGGGCCGCCGCATGTTTCTTCGGCTGGCACTATGCAGGCAGTCCCTGCCTCCTCACGCCGCTCAAATGCCCAATAACCGCCAGTTTGGCCCCTCGCTAGCCTCCTGCTCCATCAGGCTAGTCACATTAATAAACAGAACCATGAGAGCCTTGCAGTCCTGGCTCTGGGTTCGCGGACCTTTGAAATTTGGCATTCTTGCATCTGTCCTGATGAGTGTAAGATGGAAAGCTTCAACATCATGTCTCTTTTCTCAGCAATGAGACAGAAAGTTCCCTTAGGGAATGTATGGAAATCTTCACCTCCCTTCCCAACCATTCAAAACCCACTCCCAGTTAAAATCCCGAAGCATACAAAATAGAGAGAGAGAGAGAGAGAGAGAGAAAGACAGAGAGGGAAAGGGAAGCTTGCTCTCTACTTGAAACCTTGTCATCTTCAATGAATTATTAACCATCCCACAGCCATTACCAGTAAATCGTGTCCTGTTTGTGTTAATAATCCAATATTATTCACTTCTGTCACTCTGTGGAGCAGAGATATGGAGACAGCACAAGCACTGAACAGTCACTGATAACATAATCACTGCCATTGTTCGAGTCAGGCTCTGCATTGTCAATCTCCCCTGGTTCTAATATGTCATCATGGGTGACAATAAAAGGTATTCATTATGAACACCTAATAATTATTTCCTTCTTCTAATCAGCCAGCTGGCCAGGGGGTGTATCTTTCAGAATAGACGCAGACCAGTGCAGACATCAATAAACACCACAGCCTGTCTCAGTGACCTTGACAAGGTGATGACACAGAGCAGTCGTAGGTTATGATTTATTTTCTATCCTTGGACCAACCAGATGCCTCACTCAGTAACACCAGTGCCACATAAATCATATCCCAATGAGTAGTCAGCATGCGTCCTCACTGTGCCTGTGTCAGTCGTGACTCAGCAGAGAGCACTCTCACCTCTCCAGAGATCTCAGCTCATGACAACTCCACTGCCAGTACTGAGGGAGTGCTGCACTGTCAGATGTGCCGTCCTTTGGATGAAGCATTAAACCAAGGCCCTGCCTGCCCTCTCAGGTGGGTGACAAGATCCGATGGCCATCATTTTGAAGAAGAGCAGAGGAGATCTCCCCAGTGTTCTGGCCAATATTTGTCCCTCAGTCAACATCACTCAAAACAGATGATATGCTGATTATCACATTGCTATTTGTGGGAGCTTGCTGTACACAAATTGGCTGCCATGCTTCCCACGTTACAATAGCGATTACACGTCAAAAGTACTTCATTAGTTACAGAGCATTTTGCCACATCCTGAAGCTGTGAAAGGTGCTATAGAAATGCAAGTCTTGTTCTCTTTGGTATGCTGCTTAATAAAGAGGGAGTCAACTTGGCAGTATTTATTGCTAATCTCCAGTTGTCCAGAAAAGATGATGATGGGCTTTCTTCTTGAATCTTTGCAATTGAGTGACTTGCTAATTGGGTCACCCTGGAGGGCACATTCAGTGTGGGACTGGAGTCACTTGTAGACCCAGGGTGGGTAAGAACAACAGGTTTCCTTCCCTAAAGGACATGAGTGAACCAGTCGAGTTTATACAGCAATCCCACAGCTTCATGGTCACTTTTACTGATTCCAGCTTTTTATTTTCTAGATTTTTATTACCAGAATTCAAATTACAATGGTGGGATTCTGAATTCACATTTCAGATTTTGTAGTTAGTGGTGAAGGAGCAACCCACACTGTGACAACTCCCTATTGTATATTTTAAATGACTGATTTTCCTAAGTCATTAGTGACATCAAGGTGTCACTAGTTTCTAAGTGAGCAGGAATTTTATTTACCGAGTTTTATACTATGTTTAAATATGTCTACACCATGATTCAGCTCTTAACTTCTAGTAGTTTCCATGTCATCTACTTACTTTGCTCTCTGTCAACACCCAGGCTTAACCGATCAAGCACAGTGATCATGGATCACAGACTCACATAATCAAACAGAGAATAATCAAACCATTGAACACTGCATACCCTGTGAGGAGGGAGAGCAACAATCAGGATCTTCAACCAATCAGATTGAAAAATCTGCACTGAGACACATAGGGATGAATATTCCTCGCCCCATGGACATGGCTTTGGAGATAGTGAGGGGGTCAGGGTTTGCCAGAATAGTATCAGGCGACCCCATCAGGATGGCTCCTCAGCCTTGTCTCACGTCTGGGCAATATGCCCGGGGAATATTCCCGGGGAAGGGCTGTCGGGGGAATTGGCAGCCCCTCCAGGGAGACAGGCAGCCAATTCTGGCACAGGCCAAGGACGATTATCGCATGCAGAAGAAACATTAACAGGGTTGTGTGGATGCCCCACCCACTGTGGTCCAGAGCCAAGGGACTCTGTGGAGATGGTTCCTGGCAGCAGGTCAGAAAGCATTGGAGGCTCCACTCAAACACTCAATAACTGAGCCATAATGCTGAAATGGCCATATACATGGCCACTTTGATTGATGTCCTCTTCCGCTCTAATGTCCCTGATGCCTCTGAACTTTCTTTCTAAACATCTTCAGCCAACAATATAAAAATAGAGAAGTATTATTCCCGCTGTACCGGGCATTGGTGAGACCGCATATTGGGGTTTTTTGTACATTTATGGTCTCCTTATTTAAGGAGGAATAGACTTGCATTGGAGGCAGTCCAGAGAAGATTCACCAGACTGAATCCTGGGATGATGCGATTGTCTTATGAGGAAAGATTGAGCAGGTTGGGCAGTTTAGCACAATGAGGGGCGATCTTATTCAAACAAGTAAGATTCTGAGGTGCTGGATGTTCCCCCTTGTGGGGGAATCTGGAACAAGGGGACCCGGTTTCAAAATAAGGCATCTTCCATTTCATTTGGAGATGAGGAGGAATTTCTTCTCTCAAAGAGTAGTGGAGGTTGGGCCATTGAATATATTTAAGGCTTATCATTAGGTTTTTGATCGATACGGGAGTCAAGGGTTCTGCAGAACAAGCAGGAAATGGAGTTAAGGCCACAATCAGGTCAGCCATAAAGAAAAATTCAAGGGGGAGGACCCACCATCCGTGGTTAACTAAAGATGTTAAGGAAAGCATCAAACTTAAGGAAAAAGCATACAACTCCGCAAAGATGAGTGGCAGGACAGATGATTGGACAGCATATAAAGAATGGGAGAGAATAACTAAAAGGTTTATCAGGAGAAAGAAATTAGAGGAAGTTATCTAGAAATGTAAAAACGGATAGCAAGAACTTCTACAGATGCTTAAAAAGGAAAAGAGTAAGTAAAGTGAGTGTTGGTCCTCTAGAGAATGACAGTGGGGGGTTAATAGTAGATAATAAGAAAATGGCAGAAGAAATAAGTAAATATTTTGCTTCTGTGTTCACTATAGAGGATACAAAAAAACATTCCAGTGATAGCTGCAAATCAGGAATTGAAAGGGAGAGAAGAATTTGGTACAATTAAAATCCCTAGGGATACAGTACTGAGCAAACTGATGGAGCTGTGGGCTGACAAGTCTCTGGGTCCTGATGGACTTCATCCTCGGGTCTTAAAAGAGGTGGCTAATGAGGTAGTTGATGTGCTGGTGTTAATTTTCCAAAATTTGCTAGATTCTGGAAAGGTTCCATCAGACTGGAAAGTAGCAAATATAAGCTCTGTATTCAAGAAGGGAAGGAGGCAGGAAACAGGAAATTATAGGCTAGTTAGCTTGACGTCTGTCATGGGGTAATTGTTGGAACTGATCATTAAAGAGGTTATAGCTGGGCACTTGGAAGAGCTCAAGGTAATAGGAAAGAGTCAGCATGGTTTTGTGAAAGGGCAATCATGTTTAACCAATTCATTGGAGTTTTTTTTGAAGGAGTAACATGTGCTGTAGATAAAGGGGACCCTGTGGATGTACTGTACTTGGATTTCCAGAAGGCATTTGATAAGGTGCCAAATCAAAGGTTATTATGGAAAATAAAAGCACATGGTGTAGGGGGTAACATATCAGCATGGATAGAAGATTGGTTGGCTGGCAGAAAGCAGAGAGTTTGCATTTTCTGATTGGCAGGATGTGATGAGTGGAGTCTCACAGGGATCTGTACCGGGGCCTCAACTTTTTACAATTTACATCAATGACTTAGATGAGGGGAGTGAAGACATGGTAGCTAAATTTGCAGATGAAACAAAGAAAAGTAGGAAAGTATGTTGTGAAGAGGACACGAGGAGGTTGCAGATGGAGATAGGTTGAGTGAGTGGGCAAAGATCAGGCAAATGGAGTTTAAAGTGCGAAAATGTGAAGTTGTGCATTTTGGCAGGAAGAACAAAAAAGCAGTGTGTTGCTTAAATGGAGAATGACTGCAGAATTCTGAGATGCAGAGGGATCTAGGCGTTCTAGTACATGAGTCACAAAAAGTTAGTATGCAGGTACAGCAAGTAATTAAGAAGGCTAATGGAATGCTACCCTTTATCATGAGAACGATTGAACATAAAAGTAGGAATAGAAGCAAAATACTGTGGATGCTGGAATCTGGATCAAAAACAGAAAATGCTGGAACATCTCAGCAGGTCTAGCAGCATCTGTGGAGAGAGAAACAAAGTTAATGTTTTGAGCCTGTCTGACCCTTGTTAGATGAGGAGAATTTTTTTCTCTCAGAGGGTTTAGAGCTCTCTGCCTCAGAAGGTGGTGGAAGTGGGGTCATTGAATATTTCTAAGGTAGAGGTAGATAGATTCTTGTTAGGCGAGGGACTCAAAGGTTATAGGGGTTAGATGGGAATGTGGAAATTGAAACACAAGATCATCAGCCATGACCTTATTGAGTGGGGGGGCTGAATGGCCTACTTCTGCTCCTTTTCTTATGTTCTTTTGTTTAGACATCTGAGATACCCACATGCTCACTGACCTCCCAAGGCAGTGCCCAGTTATCCTGGTGGGGCTCCCGGCCATCCAGTGCTGCGGGGCCTCTTGTTGGGCCTCCCACATCAAGATTCCACCCTCCGTCCTTAATTGGACAGTGAATGCGGAGGTGCCTGAGGTAATGTTCCTCTGGCAGGGGCACTGAGGCTGTGAATATTGTCCAGGGATTGGGGTCCCCACACCCCTGGGAAAAGTCAGCCCACAGAGTCTAAACCTTTTTTTTTTAAACAAGAACACTACGTCAATTCTGAATGAATGAAACTCCACACTTGTAAAATTCCATTTTCAGCACCAGAGAGGTTGTTTGGCAGTAATTAAGGCTTATTCTATTATTAAAGATTCACTTTCTCCTGAACGCACCAACCCTATCATTTCCTACTGTTTTTACCAGTTAAGTGCCAAAGCTCCATGTCTTTACATTGATTTATTCCGAGTCTATTGGTGTGATTCTGTTCCAGCATAGACTTTGGAGAAACTTGGACTGAAACTTCTGGATATTTATCCTTTACTGCACATGTGCAAACTCTAGAAGTTGTTGTCTGATTTACACTGTGAGAACGGTGAACACTCCATGTAAAATCTGGGCCATTCCATTAGTCTAGTAACATCACCACTACACTACCGTGCCCGGTAACTGAATAAGTTAACTCCTTGTTCACTAATATACCAGCGGCAATAATTTATAGACCCAACTCTCATTCCTGCATCGCCTGTCCGCCTCTTCCTGTTCCATGGCCTTAAAAGTATGGAATTTCTTCTCTTCTTTGGTCTTCCCAGAATGTTTCCAGGGATGAGGGGGCTTGAGTTCATGTGGAGAGACTGGAGAAGCTGGGATTGTTCTCCTTAGAGCAGAGAAGGTTAATGGGAAATTTAGTAGAGGCGTTTGGTTATGAAAAAAGTTGATAGAGTAAATAAGGAAAAGCTTCACTGTAGCTGGAGAGTTAGTTAACCAGAGGGACACAGATTTAAGATAATCGGCAAAAGAACCAGAGGGGGACATAAGAGAATATTTTTACGCTGCAAGTTGTTATGATCTGGAATGTGCTGACTGAAAGGTTGGTGGAAACAGATTTAATGGTAGCGTTTAAAAGACATTTGGACAATTATTTGAAGAGGGAAGGCTCACAGGGCTAAGGGGAAAGAGCAGAGGAGTGGGACTAATTGGATAGCTCTTTCAAAGAGCTGGAACAGAAATGGCGGGCTGAATGGCTTCCTCTGTGCTGGATGATGGTTCATTTCCTCATAGGATCTGCAGGTTTTGAAGACCTAAGCCTGGTGTCACCTTTTGCTTCCTCCTCGTCCTTTCCTTCCTGCTCTTCTTTGCTCGGCTCTTGCAGTTCTGCTGAAAAAAAGAGACAGGCTGTCGAAGCTTTTCATCTTGCACTCATCAGGACAGATGCAAGAATGCCAAATTTCAAAGGCAGCAACAATTTAGACTGCACGAGAATAGGGTGCTGATTGGTTGGAAAGTCAGCTCTGGAAAAAGTGTTATTGCCCCTGATGCTTTTGTGTAATTCAACAAAGGTGTAATGCCTGTACGTATTCCTCTTGCCTGCAGAGGACAAGTTCTTGCGTATGTATAGAAGTTACATGTACATCGGAATTGCTTGACCAATCAGAGTTGACTTGCTCACCAATCAGCACCCCCTTTCCGTGCAGTGTCAATTGTTGCCCCCTTTGAAATTTGGGGAAGAATTTTCCTGTTGGCGAATGGGGGCAGGGCCCACTTGCTGACGCGTGATGACATCGGGCAGGTGTCCCGACATCACCGCACGTCGTTTAGATTTTCAGTTCGGCCTATTAAGGCCATTAAGAAAGTAATTCAAGTTGTTAAGAATGCTGCCCGTCCAACCTTAAGGTTGGCGGTGGGGGGGCGGTTGGACAAGCGAAGAGACCAGGCGGCCTTCATATTTTTCATGAAACCTCATCCACGGGCGGGATGAGGTTTCATGAAGGGTTTATTAATTAAATAAATAATTTTGAAAAAAATTCATGGACGTGCCCCAGCTCGTGTGACAGTTTCAGATGAGGGGACATGTCCTTAAAAAATCTTTTCACCTTTATTAAATTTTCCAGAACTCAAACGAATCTCCCTGAGGCACGGAGCATGTGCGCAAAAGAGCGCAGGCCCCAACTCAGGGCACAGCGCTTCTGGGCCTTAATTGGCCCTCCCACATAAAATAGCAGTGCGCACCCAAACGGGGAGTGCCGATTGGGTTCACACTCCCTCCCGCCCACTCCCTCACAAACCCCTCCCCCCCCACCGCAGGACAGGTTGGGGGGGGGTACGAAATTCAGCCCTTGGTATTCTTGTATCTGTCCTAATGAGTTCAAGGTGAAAAGCTTCAGTAATACTCAAGGTATTTGAGGTATTGGACAACCAAGCGGAACTTTCAATTCCTGCCCTTGGGGTTTCACCATCATTCCAAAAAACATACGCTGTTGAGTTCAGCCTGGACTTCTGCTGATGAATGACTTGAGCTTCAAGGCTAAGATTGTTCACCATTCATAGATGACCCAGAGCCATTAGCTCTCTCGATGCCCCTAGGCTGCTTTTCCAATCCATGGCTCATGGGCAAGATCACCTCAATTGATTTCGTCTAGTGCAGTGGGAGGAGATTTGACTCTCTGACGTTGATGGGGAATTTATAGCTGGCTTGTGATTTGGCATATCGCCATCCCATCATTAACCTGTCACCAATAGCGATGATTCAGTTATGCAATATGGTATAAGAATGAAAAACAGTGGCAATAGCAGCTTGTAATTTTTAGCATTGCAAAGCAATCCTATACTTGCATTAAATTATGAAATTGTTGAAATGATAATTGGCTGCAGAGATCTCAGATTTAACATTGCCTCCTGAGGCCAGCATATTGTCCCTATTGTTTCTGATTGAACCTGCCTTCGCAAGCCTTTTTATTTTCCCCATCCATGCCAAAGGCAGCCAGTTAATTTATTTATTTTATTTATTCATGGGATGTGGGCTTCGCTGGCTGGGCCAGTATTTGTTGTCCATCCCTAGTTGCCCTTGAGAAGGTGGTGGTGAGCTGCCTTCTTGAACCGCTGCAGTCCATGTGGTGTAGGTACACCCACAGTGCTGATAGGGAGGGAGTTTCAGGATTTTGACCCAGCAACAGTGAAAGAACGGCGATATATTTCCAAGTCAGGATGGTGAGTGGCTTGGAGGAGAACTTCCCATGTGGTGTTCCCATGTGTCTGCCGCCCTTGTCCTTCTAGATGGAAACAGTTGCTTGGAAGGTGCTGTCTAAGGAGTCTTGGTGAATACCTGCAGTACATCTTGTAGCTGGTACACACTGCTGCTGCTGTGCGTCGGTGGTGGAGAGAGTGAATGTTTGTGGGTATGGTGCCAATCAAGCGGGCTGCTTTGTCCTGGATAGTGTTAAGCTTCTTGAGTGTTGTGGCTACTGTACTCATCCAGGCAAGTGGGGATTGTTCCATTACACTCCTGACTTATGCCTTGTAAATGGTGGACAGGCTTTGGGGAGTCTGGAGATGAGTTACTCGCTGCAGGATTCCTATTCTCTGACCTGCTTTTGTAGCCACAGTATTTATATGGCTAGTCCAGTTCAGTTTCTGGTCAATGGTAACCCCCAGGATGTTGATAGTGGGGGATTCAATGATGGTAATGCCATGAACGCCAAGGTGCAATGGTTACATTCTCTTTTGTTGGAGGTGGTTATTGCCTGGCACTTGTGTGGTGTGAATGTTACTTGCCATTTGTCAGTTCAAGTCTGGATATTGTCCAGGTCTTGCTGCATTTGGACATGGAGCCGCAAATGGTGCTGAACATTGTGCAATCATCAGTGAACATCCCCACTTCTGACCTTATGATGGAAGGAAGGTCATTGATGAAGCAGCTGAAGATGGTTGGGCCGAGGACACTACCCTGAGGAAGACCTACAGTAATGTCCTAGAACTGAGATGATTGACCTCCAACAACCACAACCACCTTCCTTTGTGCTAGGTATGACTCCAACCAGATTTCCCCCAATTCCCGTTGACTGCAGTTTTGCTCGGGCTCCTTGATGCCACACTCAGTCAAATGCTGCATTGATGTCAAGGGCAGTCACTCTCACCTCAGCTCTTTTGTCCATGTTTGAACCAAGGCTGTAATGAGGTCAGGAGCTGAGTGGCCCTGGCAGAATCCATCCCTAATTGCCCTTGTTCAGAAGGCATTTAAGAGTCAACCACATTTTATTTGTAACTATCTTGTATTCTTGGCTCCAGAGTTTTACATTCTCCCACGAGTGGAAACATTGACTCCGTCCAACCTGTCCATAAATTTAAAGGCCTCTATCAGGTCTCCTCTGAGTCCTCTTCTTTTCTGTAGAAATATACCCCAACCTCTTCGATCTTTCCCAATTGCTGTAATCCCTCAGTTCTGGTAACACCCTTGTGAATCTTTATTGCACTTTCTCCATTGTTACTGTGTTCTACTTATAGTCTGGAGGCCAGGACTGTGCACTGTACTCCCAGATCAGCCCAAAGAGAGTCCAAGATATGTTTAGAGACCAGACTTGGAGGAGTGCAGAGACCTAGGAGGGTTGCAGGACAGGTGAAAATTACATAATCAGGTGTCAACTGTAGCATTTTCACCTCTGTGCCCAGTTGTGGGTTCAATTCCCACCCCAGACACTTGAGCATAAAATCTAGGCTGATGCTTCAAAGAGAACCGACTGAGTGTTGTGCAGTCAGAGATGCCGCCTTTAGGGTGGGGCATTAAATCAAGGGCCTGTCTGTCCTCCGAGGTGATTGCAAACAATCCCATGACATTATTCAGATAAATCAAGGAGTCCTCCCCAGTGTCCTGGTCCACGTTTACCCCTCAACCAATAAAATTCGTCATTCCTGTTTGTGGGAGCTTGCTGTGCACAAATTGGCTGCTGTGTTTCCTGCATTTGAACAGTGACGGGTCCTCTTCCTTCAGGTACCATGCCCTAAGAAGGTGTTGGCGACCATGGACTCCCATTGGATTGGCCCATGATGATGCTTGGCAAAGTGCTGCAGCGGTTTGCCACTGCCTTCTGTAGTATGGCTGACCAGGAAACTCTCCTGCTCTTACCGCCTGTCATCAGGCGTACTGGAAGGATTTACAGGCTGATAATTAATCTGTTTGTCCGTACAATGAACGCACCTTCAATGGCCATCAAGACCTGGGGTGGGACTTGAGCCCGGAATTTCTGGCCCAGACAGAGGGACACTAACCACCATATAACAAGACCTCTCCGAGCGGCAACCACACTTCCAAAAGTACTTCACTGGCTGTAAAACACTTTGGGAAGTCCTGAGGTTGAGAAAGGTACGATAGAAATGCAAGTTATTTCTTCAAAGGCATTTTCAACAGCAGTCAAGACAAACTGGATGCCCGATTCAGCAGGTTTCTTTCTGCAGTGTTGCCTGGTTTAAAGTCCTCCACAATTAATGCCCTCACCCCGTTAATATCCCACCTGCTGTGGATGCTGCACTTTAGCTCACTCCTCAAAACTGACATCACCACCCTCAAGCCCAACATTCAATCCATCGCCTTTGAGCGGGTGTTGCAATCTCACTAAATGGGCGTCCAGCCTAAAATTCGGCCCCCAGAGCCACGCGTTGCCTAAGGGGAGTGCGCCAAGCTGCTCAGCTGTAGAAATCACTGCCAACTCCTTTGGACACCTGAAGCGTTTGCCCACGCATCGGCTTCCTGTAAATCGACAGTCCAATCGCCATCACCAACCACCAGTCCTCCCACCACCCCCCACCCCCTCCCCTCCCCTCCCATCCCAGACCTCCTGTGTGCCACACCATCCAGGAACCCTGGTTGGGATCTACAAATAGCAGCTGAGAGAGAGAAACCTGAGGTGAGGGATGTCTGGCCTCCATAAACTTCAGCTCATTTTAAAACCTCTGCTGTCCTTTCCTAATTCTCAATAAGGCTGGTCTAAACCGCCCCCCTCCCTTGCTCGCCTGACCTACATTGATTCCCAGTCCAGCAACACCTAGCTTTTCAAATTGTCACTCTTGTTTGCAAATCCCTCCATGGCCTCCCTCACACCCCCCACCCCATCTCTGTAACATCCTCCAGCTCCTCAACCCTCCAAGATATCTGCGATCCTTCAATTCCGTCCTCTTGGACTCTAAGGGCGTCAAGGGGTATGGGGAGAGTGCGGGAGTACGGTGTTCAGATAGAAGATCGGCCCTGATCATATTGAATGGTGGAGCAGGCTCGAAGGGCTGAATGGCCTACTCCTGCTCCTATTTTCTATGTTTCTATGTTTGAACATCCCCAATTTTAATCACTCCACCATTGGCAGCCATGCCTTCAGCTGCCTGGGGCCCAAACTCTGGGAATCCCTCCCTAAATCTCTCCGCCCCTCTCTCCTGCTTAAAACCTACCTCTTTGCCTAAGTTTTTGGTCATCTTTCCTAATATCTTCTTAGGTGGATCCATGTTAAATTTTGTTTAATAATCACTCCTTGTGAAGTTCCTTGGGATGTTTCTCAGCTTTAGTGCAAGGTGTGGTTGCTTAAATCCTGTTTAGGCCACATTTGGAATACTGCATTCACTTCTACATATTACATTTCAGGAAATCTCCCCTTAGCCTTCTCTTCTCCAAGGAGAACGATCCCAGCTTCTCCAGTCCCTCCGTATTAACTGAAGTCCCCTCATCCCTGGTCCTGTCCTGGTAAATCTCCTCCACACCCTCTCCAAGGCCTTGACATCCTTTCTAAAGTCTGGTGCCCAGAATTGAACACAGGTTGAATATTTTAGAAAGGTTTTAGCAAATTTTCAATAGTTGAAGTCACATTGAGTTACACTGAGTGCATATCACAGGAATAGGCCATTCAGCCCCACTGCTCCGTGCTGGTGTTTCTGATTCACACGAGCCTCCTCCCACCCCCTCTTCATCTCATCATATCAACACACCCTTCTATTTCTCGCTCTCTCTCATGTTTACCCAGCTTCCCCTTAAATTCATGTTCTTTATTATGTATCTCTTTGGAATCCCAATCATCACAAAGCAGGTTGGATCTCTCGCTTGAATTTGGAGTGGATAAACACTCACAGCAGGAAAGATTTATGTGAATCTTGCAAGGAAGTGTGGAAGGTGCAGCTGTGAATCACTTGGCACCGTTTCAAAGAAAGGCAGATTTGCTGCAGAATTTAATTAAGATAGCAATTGCACATCACATATATTAGCACCATAATTAAACATCTGCCGGGAAGAAGGTTTCTGTCCAAATAGCCAAATCTCTGTGTCTGAAACTCTGTTACCCGCTTCCTAACACTCACTACATTCCTGTTACCGATCACACACTGTGTTCGCTGACTTACATTGGGTTCCTGGTCCCCCAACACCCTCAAATTTAAAATTCTTAACCTCGTGATGAAGTCCCACCATGGCCTTGCCTCATACAGCCTCTATATGCGAAATGTCCTCCAGGTCCCACCACCCTCTGGGCAACAGAGTGGTATGAGTTGCAGCACTCTGTCAAAGAGCCAGCAGAGGTGGGATGGGCTGAATGGCCTCCTGCTGTGTTCTATCATTCTCTCGTTCCATCATAGAATATTCTATGTCCTCCACTGGCTATTTTCTCCTAAGGGATCACAGAATAACACAGCACAAGAGGAGGTTGTACTAGTCTATTATGCCAAAGGAGGTTCCAGGCCCTAACTACTCGCTGTGTGAAAAAGTTTTTCCTCATGTCGCCATTGCTTCTTTTGCCAATTACTTTGGGTAGAAATTTGTGCTGAGCGAGCTGGCACGTGACTGGCAAAGTCAAAATCCTGGCCTTTAAATCTGCTCCCTCTGGTTCTCAATCCTTCCACCAATGGGAACAGTTTCTCCCTATCTCCTCTGTCCTGACCCCTCACGATTATGAGCACCTCAATCAAATCTCCTCTTAACCTTCTCTTCTTCAAGGAGAACAGTCCCAACTTCTCCAATCTATCCACGTAACTGAAGTTCCTCATCCCCGGAACCATTCCCATGAATCTTTAGGAAATAGAGATTTTACTTTATTTATTCAATCAAAACCCTTTCATGATTTTGTTTTTGTGTAGAGATTTAAACAAACAAGGATTGACTTTGAGAATCCGATATTGAGTTAGTTGGTTGTCAAATCATAACCATTCCCTTTATTGGCTAGAAATTGGTTCAGTGACACAGAACAGTGTTTCTCTATGTATTTTCACACGCTACATAATTCCTTGCTGGTTGCTATATCTAATTAAACTTATTAGTTTTTCCCTGTCTCTTCAATCTGTTGGCTCTCACTGGGCCACAGTTAATCCTTCAGTAGCTCATCTAAGAGTTCACAACTCACGAGAGTTCCATCAAGACATTCAGCCATGAAGGTCATCGCAGTAGAGCCCAACAAAAACAACAGCAACTTACAATTTCAGGGCAGAATCTGGGAGAGTAACTCCAGAAGCCGGACACCATCCAGGACAAAGCAGCCCTGCTTGATTGGCCCCACATCCACAAACATGCACTCCCTCCACCACTGATGCACAGTAGCAGCAGTGTGTACCATTTATAACATACACTGCAGGAACTCACCAAGGCTCCTGAGACAGCACCTTCCAAACACACGACCACTACCATCTAGAAGTACAAGGGCAGCAGATGAATAGAAACATCACCACCTGGAAGGTCCCCTCCAAGTCACTCACCATCTTGACTTGGAAATATATCGCCATTCTTTCACTGTTGCTGGGTCAAAATCCTGGAACTCCCTCCCTAACAGCACTGTGGATGTACCTACACCACATGGACTGCAGTGGTTCAGGAAGGCAACTCACCACCACCTTCTCAAGGGCAATTAGGGATGGGCAATAAATGCTGGCCCAGCCAGCGAAGCCCACACCCCAAGAATACATTTTCAAAAAACCTCAAAACGACACAAAGTGTTTTACAGCCAACGAAATCCTTTCTGAAATGCAACAAACACTGGCTTAGCCAGTGATGCCCTCATCAAATGAACAAATAAAATAAAACATTCTCCAGAGAGTTAGGCTTCAATCTGCATTATCAATTCATGGTGACCATAGCCAACATTCCCTTTCAGGGAACAACAACATCTTGCATTTGTATAGTGTCTTTGAAGTAGTAAGAAGTCCCAAGGTGCTTCACAGGAGCGCTTATCAAACCAAATTTGGCATTGAGCCACATTAAGGAGATATTCGGGAAGGTAACCAAGAGCTCGATCAAAGATTTAAACAATCTAGTCTCTACCAATGTTCCTGTATCCTTATATGAATCATTGGATTTTTGCAATTAGGATGGAGAACTCTGAATGATGTCTTTTCCCACTCTGAGGCCGAGGGACATTAAAAGAATGAAAGAATTTGCATTTATATAGTGTCTTTCACAACCACAAGACATCCGAAAATGAAGTGCTTTTGAAGTGTAGTCACTGCTGTAATGTAGGAAATGCAGCAGCCAATTTGCACACAGGAAGCTCCCACAAACAGCAATGTGATAATGACATGATTTTCGTGATGTTGATTGAGGGATAAATATTGGGCAGCACAGAGGGGAGAACTTCTCTGCTCTTCTTCAAAATAACAGCCAACGAGATCCTTTACACCCACCTGAGAGGATACGATGGAGTTTGCTTTCAGTTTTAGCCAAAAGACAGCACCTCTGATTGTGCAGAACTCCCTCAGTACCAGTGGGAATACCATCCCAGAATACACACTGAAGTGTCTAGATTTTTTTTATTTATGGGATGTGGGCATCACTGGCTAGGCCAGCGTTTATTGCCCATCCCTGATTGCCCTTGAGAAGGTGGTGGTGAGCTGCCTTCTTGAACCACTGCAGTCCATGTGGTGTAGGTACACCCACAGTGCTGTTAGGGAGGGAGTTCCAGGATTTTGACCCAGCGACAGTGAAGGAACGGCCGATATATTTCCAAGTCAGGATGGTGAGTGGCTTGGAGGGGAACTTCCAGGTGGTGATGTTCCCATGTGTCTGCTGCCCTTGTCCTTCTAGGTGGTAGTGGTCACGAGTTTAGAAGGTGCTATTGAAGGGGCCTTGGTGAGTTTCTGCAGTGCATCTTCTATGTGGAGCTTGTCTCCACAACATTCAGGTTCTGAAGTATGAGTTTTACCACTGAGCCATGGTTGAGACCAATAATAAGATCATAAGAACCTAGTAGGAGCAGGAGTAGGCCATTCGGCCCCTCGTGCCTACTCTGCCATTCGATAAAATCATGGCCGAACTGATTGTGGCCTCAGCTCCACTTTCCTGCCTCTCTCCAATAATGCTGAACTCCCTTGTTGATCAAAAATCTGTCTAACTCAGCCTTGAATATACTCAATGACCCAGCCTGCACTGCTTTCAGGGGAAGAGATTTCCAAAGACTAAAGGCTCTCTGAGAGAAGGAATTCCTCCACATCTCTGTCTTAAGCGGCAGGTCCCTCATTTTGAAACTGTGCCCCCTGGTTCTAAGTTCCCTGCGTGGGGAAACAACCTCTCAGCATCTACCCTGTCAAGCCCCCTCAGAATCTTATATGTTTCAATAAGATCACCTCTCATTCTTCTCAACTCAATGAGTATAGGCCCAACATCCTCAAACTTTCCTCATAAGACAAACACCTTCATCCCAGGAATCAACTGAGTGAACCTTCTCTGAACTGCTTCCCAGCAAATATATCTCTCCTTAAGTAAGGAGACCAAAACTATGCACAGGATTCTAGGTGTGGTCTCACCACTGCACTGTACACTTGTAGAAAGACTTCCCTGCCTTTATACTCCTTGCAATGTAGACTAACATTCAATTTAACTTCTTAATTACTTGCTGTATCTGCATGCTAACGTTTTGTGATTCATGTACAAGGACACCCAGATCCCTCTGCGCCGCAGCATTCTGCAGTCTCTCTCCATTTAAATAATATTCTGCTTTTCTATTCTTCCTGCCCAAATGGACAACCTCACATTTTCCCATAGTATACTCCATCTGCCATTTTTTTGCCCACTCATCCTATCTATAATGCTTTGGAACCTCTTTGTATCCTCCTCGCAACTTGCTTTCCTACCTATCTTTGTATCATCAGCAAATTTGACTACAGTACAGTCAGCCCCTTTATCTAGGTTATTAATATAGATCATAAAAAGTTGAAGCCTCAGCACTGATCCCTGTGGCATTCCACCCGTTAGAGTTTGCCAACCCGAAAATGATCCATTTGTCCCAACTCTCGGTTTCCTGGTCTTAACTAATCCTCTATTCATGCTAATATATCACTCCCCAGACTATAAATTCTTACCTTCTGCAGTAACCTTTTATGTGGCACCATATCAAATGACTTTTGGAAATCCAAATACACCACATCTACTGGTTCCCCTTTATCCGCCCTGCTAGTTACATCCTCAAAGAACTCTAATAAATTTGTCAAGCACGAATTCCTTTTCACAAAACCATGTTGACTCTGCCTGTTTATATTGCGATTTGCTAAATGTCCTGCTACTACCTCCTTAATAATGGATTCTCAATGACAGATGTTGGACTAACCGGCCTTTAGTTTATTGCTTTCTCTCTCCTTTCTTGAACAGAGGTGTTATATTTCCAATCTGCTGGGACCTTTCCAGAATCTAGGGAATTTTGGAAGATTACAACCAACACATCCAGTATCTCTGCAGCCACTTCTTATAAGACCCTAGGATGCAGGCCATCAGGTTCAGGACACTGGTCAGCCTTTAGTCCTATTAGTTTTCCTAATATTATTTCTCTAGTGATTGTGTTTTAAGTTCCTCCCTTTCCTTTGCCCCTTGATTTTCTACTCTTCTTCTGTGAAGATAGATACAAAATACTTGTTCAAAGTCTCTGCCATTTCCTTGATTCCCATTATTAATTCCCCATTCTCAACCTCTAAGGGATCAATGCTCACTTTATCTACTCGCTCCCTTTTTATTTACTTATAAAAGCTTTTACTGTCTGCTTTACATTTCTTGCCTGGTTTCTCTTATACTCTAATTTCTCCCTCTTTATTATATTTTTAGCAATCCTTTTCTGGTTTCTGAAATGTTCCCAATCTTCTGGGCTATAACAAGCATTGTATATTTATTTATTTATTCATTGGATGTGAGTGCCATTGACTAGGCCAGCATTTATTACCACTATCCAAGCTGCCCTTGAGAAGGTGGTGGTGAGCTACCTCCTTGAACCGCTGAAGCCCATGTTTTGGAGGTACACCCACAGCGCTGTTAGTGCTCGAGGCTCTCTGCCCTCAGCTCACTATATGCTCCCACATTCATCATGACACCCTGTTTACTGGCCCAGCTTAGATCGATTAAGTCAGCACAGACTTGAAATTGAGCCCAGGGAAATCCTGGTCCAATATGGCCCCCCTCAGCTCTTGAATCCACCGCTCGATTCAAGTTTGAACGAATGGATCATTTTAAATTTAATCAAAACAAAGTGCAAAAACACTCACATTGGTACACCTACTCCATGTGTCAATTTACAGCTACTTTTAATTAATCTTTAAATGTGATAAGTCGTATTCGCACTTTTAGAATGAAATTACATAATATGTACAAGTACCTAATGACTAATGCAACTTCAAAACATGTCACAGGTCTGTCAGGATCTGTAAAGAGAAAAAGTGTTTGAACTCTACAGGTACCAAACTCTGCTGTGACATCTACCGGGTCACCTTCGTCTAAATGGCCATCATTTTCTTTGTAGCCTTAGCTACTGATGTAACATCACATTTTTAAGAATGTGATAACAGTCGGTAAGGTCACTAAAGCGTATATGCTCTGGAAAATGAAGAAATGACTACCAAAACCTGAGATGTTAAATGGCTCAGTTGATAACACTCTGCCCTCTGAATAGCAAGACGCTAGGTTTGAGTCCTACGATCCAGACTGCTACTTCAGCATGGCACTGAGGGAGTGCTGCTCTGCTGGACGTGTTACCTTTCGGAAGAGACATTAAACCAAGGTCCATCGACTTGCTCACGTGGATGTAAAAGATCCCATGGTGCTGTTTCGAAGGCCAGGGCAGTTCTCCTGCAGTGTCCTGGGGCCAATATTTATCCCTCAGCCAACATCACAAAAAAAACAGATGATCTGGGTCATTATCACGTTGCTGTTAGTGGGAGCTTGCTGTGTGCAAATTGGCTGCTGTGTTTTCTGCATTAAGTACTTCATAGGATGTAAAGTGCTTTGAGACATCTGCTGTTCTTGAAAAGTGCTATATAAATGCAAGTATTTCTTTTCTTCCTTTTTTCATTGAACGATTTAGAAAATAAACTCCACAGCAATTGCAGTAATTACACATCAGTCTGAGAATGCAAAGAAAGAACTTGTACTTATATAGCGCATTTCACTTCAGGATGTCCCAAAGTGCTTACAGCCAATGAAGTATTCTTTGAGGGTAGTCGCTGTTGCAATGTAGGGAACTCTGCAGCCGATTCGTGCACAGCAAGATCCCACAAACAGCAATGTGATGCTGACTGGTTCAGAGTAAGTATTGGCCAAGACAGCGAGGAGAGCGCCACTGCCCTTCTCGAAATAGTGGCCATGGGATATTTTACATCCAATTAACAGGGCAGTCAGTCTAATGTCCCATCCAAAAGGTGGCAACTCTAACAACGCAGTGCTCCCTCAATACTGCATTGGGAGTGTCAGCCTGGATTATGTGCTCAGGTCCCTGGAGTTTGGAAATAAACCCAGAAGCTCCTGGCTTAGAGGCGAGGGTGCCACACACACCAAACCACAGCTGACACAAAGAAATAAGTTACCAACTCAGATGGGATTCATCAATGAAACCACCGAGGGGTATTGAATTGTGTAATCTCCTCAAACATTAACCTGTCAACTGCTGACTGACTGCCTTTGCAATCCAGCATTTATTGTTTTTCATCAGATCTCCAGCGCTCAACATTTTTAATATTATATCTTCTTGGTTACCGTAAACAAAAATTCAGTCCCATGTCTTAGAGTGTCCATCTTTATGCAGCTGGAAAAGGCGAAGGTTTTTAATCCGGTTATTCGATACTAACGGGGGCAGCCGTACATTGATTGAATGCAGAAGCACCTGTTGCTGAACATAGCCCAGAAAAGGATAGTCGCTGAAGGGAAGACTTTCTTAGTTCCTTTCCAAAAATCAGTAAAGGATCAAGAATATTTCAGCCAATCCCCTTGCCTAGCGAAGCCACAAACCCTCTGGTCTGCTTACAGAGCTCTTAACACCCAGCAAGCAGAGAAACTCTTCTGGTACATTTACACTGTTGTCAATACAGAGGACACAGGAGAAATCTCAAAGTATGCCTCTATGTTATTCACACAAAGCAAGCAGAGGAAATCTAGAAAGCTTACACAATGGTTTTGATGCGTAGCAAGTTGAAGAAATAGGCTCTACACTGCAGCAACAATGAGAATCATGACACGGCCAGGCTACTGTGCATACTTGTAGCTGTCATCAACACGGTAAATTGAAGAATCGAGCAAATTTATTCCATGCACCGATCCGTATATCACACAACATAATACCTTAGTAAAAGTACAACGTTTGTTGATATTGTTTCAACCTTCTTTGACTGATCGAAACATATTTGGTTATTTGTTGGGGTTTGTAAAGAGAACAGCAAGGGAGGCTAACAACACTTGGCGGGGACCACCATCGACACCGCTTCTTGGGACCAGGCTAGGCTGCGGCTGTAACACTAGCCAGCCTGGGCTCAGGATCCAGCTCATATCTGTATTCGTAACCCTCCATCAGATCATGGCAAGCCACTTGGAAAGTTCTGGCCCACCTCTTTATGCCTCTCCTGTTCAAGTACAAGACCATGATGAAGGTGGCTCCAATGAGAGCCAAGACAATCCCAAGGAATACGTAGGATGCAGCCGTATCTTCTGGGCACTTGAGGTCGTCGGCCCTCAGTTGGTGGAGAACGCTTCCATTCAAGGTCTTTGGGCCGAAGCAAGTGAGTTGTCGCCTATCGCCGATCTGAGATGTGTTCTTTAGCCACCAGTACACGGGTTGCAGCTCACAGTCGCACATCAACGGGTTGGAGAACAAGTAAACCTTAAGCTTAATGTGGTTCTGCCAACTTGAGATGGTCCCCCTCCCAATGTGATGCAGCAAGTTGCTCCTTAGATCCAACACCTCCAGGCTGGAGCTCATGGATGCTCCTTCCGAAAGCCGGGTCAGATAGTTCCCGACCAGCTGCAGCTCGCTGAGGTTGGGGAGATTGCTGGGATGCAGCGCTGTCCAGAGCTGGTCCTCCAGAGATGGCTCAAGGGCGTAGTTCATACTTAAACTGTGCAACTGGCAAAGGCCAAAGAAGGCATCGGCGGCGATGGATGCCAGTGCATTGCCACTTAAGTTTAAGGTCCTCAGGTTGGCTAGGCCTTCAAAGGCAGAGGGCCCAATGCCTTGGATCTGGTTGCCCGGGAGAGAGAGGGTTCCCAAGCGGGCAAACCCGGAACCATTGCTCACGAAAGCGGACTCCCTCAAGGTCGAGATGTTGTTGCCGGTGATGAGCAGGTTCTGAGCGCACAGGGGGATCCCCTGTGGGATCTGGGTTAGGTTCGTGTTCCTGCACTCCACCGACCTTGACTTGTCCGCACATCTGCATTCCAGCGGGCAGGGGCAGACTCCAGCCCAGGACACCAGGACACCTAGCACGGCTAGGGAGAGAGGCCACGTCTTTGAAGTGAGAGGCACTGGGTCTTTATCGGGGCAATTGCTCCACTGCTTAGTTCCACTCATCCTTCAACAGATCCAATGTGGAAAACAACAAACAACCCTGATGCACAAGGGAAATAAAAATCTTGTTGCCTTTAAAGATTGTGCCCCGGTAGGGAAACAATGAAAACTTAACCCAAGTGAAGCTGTTTCTGACAAAGACCAACTCTACGATACCTAAACCACCAACCAGTCGCCAATCTGATCCCTTTATCCCTCTCTGCCACAGCTCTTCCTAATTTTGTCGATACGAATTTGAAAGCCTCGCTGGCCGTTTTCGAATCTTGTCACCCATCACACCATTCGATGCAGAGTGGTTTCCCTTGGATGCTTCCAGTTTTATTTCTAAGGCTGTGACAGATTTGCTCCTGTGAGTGTTTTGTTGTTGTTGAACAGATTACTGCCTGCTTGATGACCCAGCTCCACCTCCCCCGAGCCATTTATCAGAACTATTAGATTTCCTCTGCAATTGATTTATACACCGGCATTTCCCCTGATGCACATTTTAAAGATTCATCACTGGCAGCTTTCTGAGAGTCCAAGTTGGGAAATAGATCACACAGTATTTATAGCACAGAAACTGGCTATTCAGCCCAACTGGTCCACGCTGGTGTTCGTGCCCAACCCGAGCCTCCCCCTTACGCCCTCCTTCATCTCAGTCTATCGGCAGATCCTTCTATATCCTTTCTCCCGCACGTGTTTACCCAGCTTCCCCTTAAATAAGTCTATGCTATTCACCTCAACCACTCCCTGTTGGAGCGAGTTCCACATTCTTACCCACTGTCTGGGTAATTCTCCTGAATTCCCGATTGGATTTATTACTGACTGTCTTATATTGATGGGCCCCTAGCTCTGGTCGCAACCTCAAGAGAAAAGACCACCATGCAAAGCGCAGAGTGGAGCTTCCCCTAACAAAAAACAATGGATGCCAGCTCAGTTAATTGGACAGCAAGATGTTTACGCTAACTCAGGGGACGCAGGGATATGACAGATGCATACGAACATATGAACAAGGAGCAGGAGTAGGCCATTCAGCCCCTCGAGCCTGCTCCGCCATTTAATAAGATTATGGCCAAGCTGATAGTGACCTCAAATCTGGATCCCGCCTACCCCCGATAACCTATCACCCCCCTTGCTTACCAAGAATCTATCCACCTCTGCCTTAAAGATATTCAAAGACTCTGCTTGCACCACCTTTTCAGGAAGAGAGTTCCAAAGACTCACTACCCTCTGAGAGAAAAAATTTCACCTCATCTCCGTTTTAAATCTGTGACCCTTTATTTTTAAACAATGACCACACCGCACCCCCCCCACACCCACCATGTTCTAGAATTTTCCATCCTCTCCACATCTGCCCTGTCAAGTCCTCTCAGGATCTTAAAGGTTTCAATCAAGTTGCCTCTTACTTGAGTTAGGGTACTGGATACATGGAGTTGGGATGCTGGTTGGGCACAACCTCATTGAATGGAGGAACAGTCTCAAGGGGCAGAATGGCCTCCTCCTGGGCCTATAAAAGAAAGACTTTGCATTTATATAGCTCTTTAGTAAATGAAGCGTTTTTGAAGTGTATCCACTGTTGTAATGTAAGGAGAGTGACAGCCAGCTTGCGCACAGCAAGCTCCCACAAACAGCAATGTGATAATGACCAATCAGTTTCAAGGTGTCGGTTGAGGGATAGGTACAGTGGCAAATCCCTTTATCATTTTATTAGTTCACCCTTCAGCTTTCTTTTCTGTGGTTTACAATCTAAAGTTGTTTAAAAGGATTTCTTCCACCCCTCCATCGCCCCCCTCCCAACTCTTGGTTTCTCTTGGCTCAAGGAAGAATATGGTCTGAAATAAAGACTTACTCAACTGGAGAATTGTATCCAGTTCTGGGCACTAAGCTCTAGGAAACATGCGGAGGTGTTAGAGTGCAGAAAAATATTGACGAGAATGGTTCCAGGGATGAGGAACTTCAGTTATGTAGATAGTGTCAAGAAGCTATTAATGTATATAATATTATTGGAAAATATTTTTCTTTTAAAATAGAGGTTTAGTCTGTGGGTGTGCCTTAATTGGATGAAAGCCAGCTAGTCTGGGTGATTTGATGTGAATTAGTTTTGAGATTTAAATGCATTTGTATTTTGTGAATAGAGCATTGAAGAAGAGGAGTGAAATCTGGCACCCAGCTAGTAGAGACCAAGCAATGTTTATATTACTAATAAAACTGGTACAATGAAAGGGGTTTTATTGTTAGAAGAGGCTGGTGATACAATGAGAATTTACATTCAATGAGCCGTGCTGGGTATAACTTCAGCAGTTGTGTGTGTGCAGGGCAGAGGCAATGTGAGATCAAACAGCTGTAAGCCTCCAACTGTCTCCACAGGAACCAAAGTGAAAAGAACCTCTTTTTGCATTTGTAAGGTGAAAATGCTTTGCCTGGTATCTGGTTAAGTCTATGGGCTGCTATTGTCTTAATGGAGATTAGTTTGGGAATTTGTTAAAAATTATCATACTAGTAATTTGTAGCCATGTGTATATATTTAACTTGTGTAAATTAATAAAAAGTTTCATTTAGTTTAATATAAAGCCTCTCGAGAACTGGTGGTCTGATTCCTGAATTTAGAGCTGCATCTCAAACATACCACTAAAAGATATAGGTTATTACACCTGTTTAAAGTTTCCCTCTGGGGTTTTTAAATAACTCAGCTTTACCGAAAGGTTTCTTATAACAGATAGATGGTAGAAGTTGGGTCTGTTTTCTTTGGAGGAGGTTGAGAGGAGATTTGATAGAGGCATTCAAAATCATGAAGTGAATGGGGGAAGCAGATTCAGTCAAGGCATTTAAGAACATAAGAAATAGGAACAGGAGTAGACCATTTGGCCCCTCGAGCCTGCTCCGCCATTCAATAAGATCATGGCTGATCTTCGTGTGTTTCGATTTCCACATTCCCATCTAACCCCAATAACCTTTGATTCCCTTGCCTGACAAGAATCTCTCTACCTCTGCCTTAAAAATATTCAATGACCCCGCCTCCACCACCTTCTAAGGCAGAAAGTTCCAAAGTCGCACAATCCTCTGAGAGAAAAAATTCTCCCCACCTCTGTCCTAAAAGGGCGACCCCTAATTTTAAAACAGTGCCCCCTAGTTCTGGACTCACCCACAAGAGGAAACATCCTTTCCAAGTCCAACTTGTCAAGCCGTACAGGATCTTGTAAACTTCAATCAAATCACCCCTCACTCTTCTAAACTCCAGTGGAAACAAGCCCAGTCTGTCCAACCTTTCCTCATAAGACAACCCACTCATTCTAGTAAACCTCCTCTGAACCACCTGCAATGCATTTACATCCTTCCTTAAATAAGGAGACTGAAACTGCACACAGTATTTGAGACGTGGTCTTACCAATGCCCTGTATAACTGAAGCAAAACATCCTTACTTTTATGTTCAATCCCTCTTGTAATAAAGGATAACATTCCATTAGCCTCCTTAATTACTTGCTGTACCTGCAGACTAACTTTTTGTGACTCATGTACTAGAATTTAGTAAATGCATAATTTACAAATTATGAGTGGCATGGACAGAGTAGATGGTCAGAAGCTTTTTCCCAGGGTGGAAGAGTCAATTACTAGGGGACATAGATTTAAGGTGAGAGGAGAAAACTATAGAGGAGATGGGAGGGGCAAGTTTTTTACACAGAGGCTAATGAGTGTCTGGAATTCGCTGCCAGAGGAGGTGGTGGAAGCAGGTACGATAGTGTTTAAGAGGCAGCTTGACAAGTACATGAATAGGATGGGAATAGAGGGATACGGACCCTGAAAGTGCAAAATGTTTTAGTTTGATAGACAATATGATCGGCGCAGGCTTGGAGGGCCGAAGGGCCTGTTCCTGTGCTGTACTTTTCTTTGTTCTTAGAAAACCTGGATCCCTCTGCACCTCAGAATTATGCAGCCATTCTCCATTTAAGTAATACTCTTTTTTGTTCTTCCTGCCAAAGTGAATAACTTCACATTTTCTCCACATTAAACTCCATTTGCCAGATCTTTGCCCACTCACTCAACCTATCTATATCCATCTGCAACCTCCTCATGTCCTCTTCACAACATACTTTCCTACCTTTGTGTCATCTGCAAATTTAGCCACCATGCCTTCACTCCTCTCATATAAGTCATTGATGTAAATCGTAAAAAGTTGAGGCCCCAGTACAGATCCCTGTGGGACTCCACTCATTACATCCTGCCAATCAGAAAAAGACCCATTTATACACACTCTCTGCTTTCTGTCAGCCAGCCAATCTTGATCCATGCTAATATGTTACCCACAATACCATGCACTTTTATTTTCCATAATAATCTTTGATGTGGCACCTTATCAAATGCCTTCTGGAAATCCAAGTACACCACATCTACAGGGTCCCCTTTATCCACTGTGCATGTTGCCCCTTCAAAGGGGAAACAGTGGCAGAATTGGACAGAGTCAGCATGGATTTATGAAAGGGAAATCATGCTTGACAAATCTACTGGAATTTTCAAGGATATAACTAGTAGAGTTAATGAGGGGGAGCCAGTGGATGTGGTTTATTTGGACTTTCAGAAGGCTTTCGACAAAGTCCCACAAAAGATATTAGCGTGTAAAATTAAAGCACATGGGATTGGGGGTAGTGTATTGAGATGGATAGAAAACTGGTTGGCAGACAGGAAACAAAGAGCAGAAATAAACGGGTCTTTTTCCGAATGGCAAGCAGTGACCAGTGGGGTACCGCAGAGATCGGTGCTGGGACCCCAGTTATTCACAATATATATTAATGATTTGGATGAGGGAATTAAATGCAATATCTTCAAATTTGCAAATGACACAAAGCTGGGTGGGAGGGTGAGCTATGAGGAGGATGCAGAGATGCTTCAGTGTGATTTGGACAAGCTGAGTGAGTGGGCAAATGCATGGCAGATGCAGTATAATGTGCATAAATGTGAGGTTATCCACTTTGGTAGCAAAAACAGGAAGGCAGATTATTATCTGAATGGCTATAAATTGAGAGAAGGCAATGTGCAACGAGACCTGGGTGTCCTTGTACAACAGTTGCTGAAGGAAAGCATGCAGGTGCAGCAGGCGGTAAAGAAGGCAAATGGTATGTTGGCCTTCATAGCCAGGGGATTTGAGTACAGGAACAGGGATGTCTTGCCGCAATTATACAGGGCCTTGGTGAGACCACACCTGGAATATTGTGTGCAGTTTTGGTCTCCTTATCTGAGGAAGGATGTACTTGCTATAGAGGGAGTGCAGCGAAGGTTTACCAGACTGATTCCTGGGATGGCAGGGCTGACATATGAGGAGAGATTGAGTCAGTTAGGATTATATTCGCTGGAGTTCAGAAGAATGAGGGGGATCTCATAGAAACCTATAAAATTCTAACAGGACTAGACAGGGTAGATGCAGGAAGGATGTTCCCAATGATGGGGGAGTCCAGAACCAGGGGTCACAGTCTGAGGATATGGGGTAGACCATTTAGGACTGAGATGAGGAGAAATTTCTTCACCCAGAGAGTGGTGAGCCTGTGGAATTCGTTACCACAGAAAGTAGTTGAGACCAAAACATTGTATGTTTTCAAGGAGTTAGATATAGCTCTTGGGGCGAAAGGGATCAAAGGATGTGGGGAGAAAGTGGGAGCAGGCTATTGAGTTGGATGATCAGCCATGATCAGGATGAATGGCAGAGCAGGCTCGAAGGGCCAAATGGCCTCCTCCTGCTCCTAGTTTCTATGTTTCTAAAAAGCTCCAATAAATTGGTTAAACGTGATTTTCCTTTCACAAAACCATGCTGACTCTTCCCTATTGCCTTGAGCTCTTCTAATTGTCCAGCTATAACCTCCTTAATGATCGATTCCCCACAACAGATGTCAAGCTAACTGGCCTATAGTTTCCTGTTTTCTGCCTCCCTCCCTTCTTGAATAGGGGGGTTATATTTGCTACTTTCCAATCTCATGGAACCTTTCCAGAATCTAGCAAATTTTGGAAAATTAACATCAGCGCATTGACTACTTCATTAGCCACCTCTTTTAATACCCGAGGATGTAGTCCTTAGGGACTGGGGACTTGCCAGCCTGCAGCTCCATCAATTTATTCAGTACCATTTCCCTAATGATTTCAATTTCACCAAGTTCCCTTCTCCTGTTCACTTCCTGATTTGCAACTATTACTGGAATGTGTTTTGTATCCGCTATGGTGAACACAGAAGCAAAATATTTGTCCATTTGTTCCACTATTTCCTCATTATCTACTATTAACCCCCCCACTGTCACTCTCTAGAGGACCAACACTCACTTTACTTACTCTTTTCCTTTTTAAATACCTGTAGAAACTCTTGCTATCCGTTTTTACATTTCTAGCTAGCTTCCTCTCATACTCTAATTTCTTTCTCCTGATTAACCTTTTAGTCATTCTTTCCCATTCTTTATATTCTGTCCAATCATCTGTTCTGCCACCCACCTTTGCAGAGTTGTAAACTTTTTTTTCTAAAGTTTGATGCTTTCCTTAACATCTCCAGTTAACCACAGATGGTGGGTCCTCCCCTTAGAATTTTTCTTTATAGTAGGGATGTACTTATGCTGAATACTCTGAATTACCCCCGTAAATATCTGCCACTGCTTCTCTATTGATCTCTCCGCTAGCCTAGTTTCCCAGTTCACTTCAGCTAGCTCAGCTTTCATCCCCACATAGTTGCCCTTATTTAAGTTTAAGATAAAAACAAAAAACTGCGGATGCTGGAAATGCAAAACAAAAACAGAAACAGAAATACCTAGAAAAACTCAGCAGGTCTGGCAGCATCAGCGGAGAAGAGCACAGTTAACGTTTTGAGTCCTCATGACCCTTCCACAGAACTAAGTAAAAATAGGAAAGGGGTGAAAGATAAGCTGGTTTAAGGGTGGGGGGTGGTGGGAAGGAGGGTTTGTTGCCCTAAAAAAAAACCCTTTCCCCCCCCTTAAACCAGCTTATATTTCACCCCTTTCCTATTTTTACTTAGTTCTGTTGAAGGATCATGAGGACTCGAAACATCAACTCTTTTCTTCTCCGCCGATGCTGCCAGACCTGCTGAGTTTTTCCAGGCATTTCTGTTTTTGTTTAAGTTTAAGATATTAGTCTCAGGCCCACTCTTCTCCCTTTCAAAGTGGATGTGGGCTGTCAATTCATTTACTTTGTAATGAATGCCATGCACATCCAGATACAGAGCCTTCAGTTTTGTCTTTTTGTTATCTTTGTAATATCTAGTCTTGACTGTTGATGTATTCTTAGGTTTTTTCTCTCTGTCTTTCCTGCCATTCTCTGACCTTCATTTCTCATATTACCATTTTGCTCTCCTGTCTTGACTCTACCCCTGGAATTACTACCTCTACCCAAGCTTGATCCCTCACCCCTCTTATTTAGTTTAAAGCCCTCCCTACTTCCCTAGTTATGTGATTTGCCAGGACACTCATCCCAGTACAGTTCAGGTGTAAACTGTCCCAACGGTACAGCCCCCACTTTCCCCAGTGCTGATGGCAGTGCCCCACAAACTGGAACTCACTTCTCCCACACCAGGCTTTGAGCCATGCATTCGTCCCTCTAGTCTTATTTGCCCTATGCCAATTTGCATGTGGCTCAGGTAATAATCCAGAGATTACCCTTGAGGTTCTGCTTATTAATTTAGTACCTAGCTCCTCATACTGACTTTGCAGAACCTCTTTCCTAGTTCTACCTATGTTATTGGCACCTACATGGACCACAACAACTGGATCCTCCCCCTCCCACTGCAAGTTCCTCTAAAGCCCTGAGCAAATGTCCCAAACCCTGGCACCGGGCAGGCAACACAGCCACCTGGACTCTTGCTCTTTGCTACAGAGAACAGTGTTAATCCCCCTCATCATACTATTCCCCACTACCACTACAATCCATTCTGCTGCCCCCGCTTTAACGGCTTCCTGTACCTCAGTGCCATGGCCAGCCAGCTCGTCCACCTTGCCAACTTCACTTTCATCCACACAGGATGTGAGCACCTCAAACCCATTTGACAATTGCAAAGCCTGAGGCTCCTCCCCTACTGTCTGCTCAGTCCCATTACTTGTCTCACTGACAGTCACATCCTCCTGTCCCTCACTGCTGACCAAAACAGATGCTCCTCTTCTAAGAGGTCTGACTGTCTTCTGTGACAAAGTACCCAGGTATTTCTCCCCTTCCCTTGTGTTGCGCAGTGTCTGCATTTCGGCTTCCCGGTCAATAATCCAGATCCAGAATTTCTCAAGCTGCTTACACTTCTTGCATACATGTTTGCCATGGATCGCCTTGGCATCCAAGAGCGCCCACATTTCACAGCTGCAACATAACACCTGCCCTGCCATTTTAACTTGTTATTTAATTAATTTACTTTAATTATTTTCTTCCTATGTGTGCTACAATTTACTGTGTTTATTGAATGCTAATGCCACTGACAACTAAAGGTTATATGCTTCTTAACTACAAGGTATGTGTTTTAGGTGTTTGTTCAAATTACTTTATTTTTTATTGTTTTTTTTCATCTTTAGTGTTTGATTTTAATTTTAAAGTTTTAGTTCTTTTTATTTATAGATGTACCTGAACTCGCCTGCCCTAAGCTGGTTTCTCTCACACTGTCCCTTAGACTCAGCACTTACCGGCCAATTAACTTAATAGTTTCTTGTGGCGTCACAGTTGGTTTTTTTCTCTTTTTCCTGGACTGCAGCCTCAGGGCAGCTGAAACAGTGAAGCAGCTGCTCCTCACTCCAATCCCTGCTCTGTATTTACAGGCGCTCCTCAACTCCCGACTGTCTCCCGCAGGTTCGCTCTGCTCCGACTCCCAGCAAGGGAATTGGATTATTATCTGAAAAGGAAGAACGTGCAGGGCTATGGGGAGAAGGCAGGGGAGTGGCACTAGATAAATTGTTTCTTCAAAGGGCCAGCACAGAAACGACAAGGACTGAATGGCCTCCTTCCATGCTGTAACCAATCTAGGATTTATCCAACACTACTATGTTTTGGAGTGTTAAGGCTATTTCTTGAGTTCATTTGACAGCACCCGCATAAGTGGTGGAATAAAAGCAAATTACTGTTGATGCTGGAAATCTGAAATAAAAACAAAAAGTGCTGGGAAAATGCAGCATGTCAGGCAGAAACTGTAGAGAAACCGAGTTATTGTTTCAAGTCAAATAAGGCTCTTCTTCAGAACGAAGAAAAAATAAATGTAAATTTAATTTCTCGTTTTAAAAAAACACTGACAATAATTAAATTCTGAAGGAATGAGACTCTACACTTATAAAGTTCAATTTTCTGGCTCAGAAAGGTTGTTTGTCAGTGATTAAGGCTGGAAATGCAGGGCAATTAGACTGCTGACTTCCTGATTTCCAAATTTAACTGCATATGTATGTGCACCAGAGGTTGATGTCTGATTTACTCCTTACTAAATGAGCACTGAAAGCCTCATAATTATTGGCACTAAATCCATTTCATTGTATAACTAAGCACAATAATATATCATGTGCCTTGCTAACCCTCAACGCCAATTTCTCAGTTGACGGATAAAAAGATGTTTAGCAGGACTGCGAACATCTCCTTGAGACTGGTCCTCAAGGTTTCGGATTCAAGGCACAGATCATTTCCCCGATCTCAGGGAATGCCAGAAGAGGCTTGAGGGACTGAATGGCCTCCTCTTGTTCCTATGGACCACTTGGTTATGGAAATGGATGTAAAGGTTTATGGCTCCCAGGCACCAGCAGATTAGTGCAGATTTTTTAAAACTCATTCATGGAATGTGGGCATCGCTGGCGAGGTGATGGATTACCCATCCCTAAATGCCCTTGTTCAGTGGGTATGGCTGTGGGTCTGGAGTCCAGGCCAGACCAGGTAAGGACACTAGTGAACTAGAAGGGTTTTTACGACAATGGTCACCAGAATTACAGAATCACAGAACACAGCGCAGGAGGCCCTTCGGCCCATCGAGTCTGCACGGACACATGAGAAACGCCTGACCTACCTACCTAATCTCACTTACCAGCACTTGGCCCATAGCCTTGAATGTTATGACGGTGCCAAGTGCTCATCCAGGTACTTTTTAAAGGATGTGAGGCAACCCGCCTCCACCACCCTCCCAGGCAGCGCATTCCAGACCGTCACCACCCTCTGGGTAAAAAAGCTTTTCCTCACATCCCCCCTAAACCTCCTGCCCCTCACCTTGAACTTATGTCCCCCTTGTGACTGACCCTTCAACCAAAGGGAACAGCTGCTCCCTATCCACCCTGTCCATGCCCCTCATAATCTTGTACACCTCGATCAGGTCGCCCCTCAGTCTTCTCTGCTCCAACGAAAACAATCCAAGTCTATCCAACCTCTCTTCATGTTTCATCCCAGGTAACATCCTGGTGAATCTCCTCTGCACCCCCTCCAGTGCAATCACATCCTTCCTATAATGTGGCGACCAGTCTTTTTAATTCCAGATTTTTACTGAATTCAAATTTCACCATCTGCCATAGTGGGATTTGAACCAGTGCCCATAGGGCATTGCCCTGGATCTCTGGAATTCAGGTCTAGTGACAATACCGTGGTGACACACTACATCACTGCCTCTCATTCGAGTAAATGCTATAAACAGTGTGGGACTGTAGCTGTAAGTTACAAGGAACCGGAAGGGAGAGAATTTCCTCTCACAAAGTGTGCCATGTGCTTTGCTGCATCAAAGCATCTTTCGCAAAACGTTGGGTTTAATAAACTTGCAGGTAGTGTGACACCATCCGACTCTGACCCTGTCTCAGTCCACCTGTTGCTGAAACTATCATCTGCCCTTTGTTACCGCCAGGATTCACCATTCCAATGCGCTCCTGATCGGTCTCTCCATACTCCACTATCTCTAAATTTGAGGTCCTCCATAACTCTGCGGCCTGTCCCTACAGCAAGTCCCAATCGAATGTGAAATTTACCGTAGTCCCAGAGGACCCTAGGCTGCTCTTTCATCAGAGAGGGGCAACTGGTAGTGAGGTTAGCCTGAGGGTCACCACGCCTCAGACGAGGGGTGAGCTTGAGAAGTCAGGGCCTTCATGGTGACCTCTCTCCTGTGCTCACTGACCTACACTGGCTACAAGTTAAGTAACGTTTTGATATTAAAATTCCCACCCTTGTCTTCAAACCCCTCATTGGTCTCCCCCCACCCCTCCTCCTTACATCTGTCATCCCCACCAGCACCACAATCCACTAAGATATCGACACAGTGAGATGGTGGCAATGTCATGAGACTAGTAACCCAGAGGCCCAGGCTAATCCTCTGGGGACACGGGTTCAAATCCCACCATGGCAGCTGGTGGACTCTAAATTCAATTGATAAATGTAGAATTGAAAGCTCATCTCAGTAATGGTGACCATGAAACAATTGTTGTTAAAACCCATCTGGTTCACTAATGTCCTTTAGTGAAGGAAATCTGCCATCCTTACCCGGTCTGGCCTACATGTCACTCCAGACCCACAGCAACGTGCTTGACTCTTAACTGCCCTCTGAAATGGCCTAGCAAGCTGCTCAGTTCAAAGGCAATTAGGGATGGTCAACAAATGCTGGCCTTGCCAGTGACACCCACACCCCATGAGATAATAAAGAGGGAAAAAACGCTACTCTAATCCAGGCCAGTTAATCACTCCACCATTGATGGATGTACCTTCAGTAGGCTGGGTCCTAAGTTCTGCAATTTCATCCTTCAGCCCCTCCCTCTCATGTCAGATGCTCCTTAAAAGGTATCTCTTTGATCCAGCATTTGATCACCTGACTTACACACCTTGGTGTTAGATCCTGTGGAACGCACCTTGGGATGTTTTACAATGCTAAAGGCGCTATATAAATACATGTTGTTGCTGCCAGCACTTGACCCGAATTCATTGTTGGCCCAGTTGTAGGACTGGAGTTTCTGTGTATGCCGTTAGCAGACAGCATGGAGTGTGGGTTCAGACGCAGATGGAATGTCTGCTCTCTGAATGACTCATTTGGGCAATGGGATCGAACCACAAGTCCCACCACTGAACCAGGTGTGAACTGAGACTGCCGCCTCACGGTCGCCACCCAGTGGTTATTGCCAGACTCTCGTTCTCCCACCTCTGCTATATGGGCCCATATTGGACAAGCTGAGTGAGTGGGCAAACGCATGGCCATTCAGCCCATCATGTCCAACCCCAACTCTCTGCAACGGCAAAACTCAGTTAAGTCCCATTGCCTGCCTTTTCCCCGTAACCCTGCAAATATTTTCTCTTCGGATAATTGTCCCAATCCTTTTCCAAAGTCACGAATAGCCCTGCCTCCACCACACTCTCACCCAGCGCACTCCAAATCCTAACCACTCGCTGTGGGAATAAGTTTCTCCTCATGTCGCCATGGCTTCTTTTGCCAATCACCTTAAATCGGTGCCCTCTGGTTCTCGTTCCTTCTATCAATTGGGAACAGTTTCCCCTTATCTCCACTGTCCAGACCCCTCGTGAACTTGAACACCTTTATCGAATCTCCTCTTAATCTCACGCAAAAGCAAAATACTGCAGGTGCTGGAAAACTGAAATAAAAACAAAAAAAAAACGCTGGAAATACTCAACAGGTTAGGCAGCATCAGTGGAAGCCTCTCTTAATCCTTTCTTCCCAAGGAGATAATCATCAGTTTCTCCAACCTACCTACCTAGTTGAGGTCCTCATCCCTGGAACGATTCTCCTGAATCTTCTCAGCACCCACCCTAATGACTTCAGATCCTTCCTGGACTGGGGTGCCCAGTGCTGGACACGATACTCCAGCTGAGTGTTTTGACCCCCTTTTGTACCCTGTGCCTTTATTTATATGCCATAATGACCTGTTTCTCATGTGTGTGTGGTACCCCCTCCACCCCCCTCCAGTCCCTCTACTCCTGCACCCCCTTTAGAACTGTACCCTTATATATTGCCTCTCCTCATTATTAATTCCGTCAAAATGCTGGGCCGATTCCTGGGATGAAGGGGTTTGACTCATGAGGAAAGGCTGAGCAGGTTGGGCCTACACCCATTGGACTTTCAAAGAATGAGAGATGATCCGATTGGAACGTATGAGATGCTGAGGGGATCTGACAGGCTGGATGCTGAGAGGATGGGGAGGGATTTGATGGACCGGCAAAACTCGGTCGAGTTCGGGTGGCAAAGTCCCACGGCAGGCGGGGCTGGTAAAACCCGCCCAGTGTTTTCCCTCAGCCCAGGGATGGTTGTGGGGGGGAGACGGGAGGCACAGTTTCAAAATTAGGGGCTCCCATTTCAGATGGAGATGAGGAAGAATCTCTTCTCTCAGAGGGTCATTCGTCTGTGGAATTCTCTTCCCCGGAGAGCAGAGGAGCCTGGGTCATTGACTATATTCAAGGCTGAGTTAGTCAGATTTTTAACTCATATAAAAGCAAAACACTGTGGACGCCGGGAATCCGAAAGAAAAACAGAAAATGCTGGAAAAAGGTCTGGAGAGAGAAACAGGGTTAACGTTTCGAGTCCGTATGACTCTTCTTCAGAGACAGGCTGTTGATTTACAAAGGCTATGGGGATTTCAGGCAAGTGGAGCTCAGGCCACATTAGATCAGCCTAGTAAATGGCAGAGCAGGTTTGCGGGCTGAATGACCTACTCCTATTTCCACCATCTCATCATGTCCTTTTGTATCAGTTCACACTTCTAGCCTGAATAACCAGGGTTTGGCACACATCCCAGAGACATGATGATAATGTACAACATCAACTCAGGCACAACATGAAGACCAGTACCATACAAACTTAGGAAACATTCTGGAGTTTTATTCACCACTGCAAGTCTTGGCATTAAGTTGTATGCTTTTAAAGATCAGTTCATAGATACTAGGTGGCATTGGCTTTTCCAGTTCTCAAAGGACAATTTCTGATTACTGATGCTGTCATTTTCCATTTGTAACCCTAATCCTGACCAACTGTAAACCAGGCCTCCGCTTGAACCTCAATCCACTTGCTTCAAACTTCACCCATTACCAACAGCAGTCCTGTAACCAGCAGGATTTCACCCCTCCTGTTCCGGCACTCTCTCCAGCCTAAAGCCAGGCTGTGAGGGATTGAACCTAGCAATGCAAACACGCGTGCACACACATGTGCACACACAAACAGTGCTGAATCTCTCACATCAGGCTTTCCTGACAGGCAGCTCTTGCTGACCTGCAGTTCCATTAGAACAGGGAGTTGTTACTGAATGATGTCTCGAGTTCACTTTACATGTATGTTTTTAAACAGTAAGGGCTGGAGAAGGCCGGCAGGAAGCGGAAAGGGCGACATAGACCAGGTGAGTCCAGTGGCTTGTTTCTATGTCGAGCAAGGCACAACCATTCAAAGCTTCAGCCAAAGTTCTTGCAAAACGTTTCCCTCTGACGCTTTAGATGTTTTTTTTTTGGATTGGAAAAGAAAGGGGTTGTTGGTTCTCAAAGGGCATTGCCCAGATTTCAGCTGCCAGCAGAGCTGGGTTTGTGTCTGCCCAGTTGGCTGGCTCGTAATCGCTGGTACTCCGCCATGCACTGCTTGAAGTCCTGCACCGGCTGCTGGCACTGGCGCCAGTCCTGGTGTTCTGCCATGCAATCCTGGACGGCGCGATGGAAACCAGCACAACCCGTCCTGGAAACCATCTGGTCGACGGGATCCTCCTCCTCGTCCTCTGACTTCTTGCTCCAGTTGTGGCCTTGGGAAGCAGGAGTGGACATTTCAGAAGCCCCCGGCTTTGCCTGTGAAAGTAAAATACGTTTTTGCATCAAAGAAAGGGCGCTGTGCGGCTCGAACTGTCCAGTTTAACTTTGTCCCATTTCACCGTTTCCGATGGCAGTGTGGGAGATCACGAGAGGGTGGCCGAGTGTCCGAACAGCAGGGTCAGGGGTCGACCGGTAGTTAGGCTTAAGGGTTGTGGTTGAGGGCGGGTCGGTGGGGGGAAGAGTTAAAAGTTGGTGTTAAGGAATGAAGTGCATAGTAGTAATGTCAGTGGACCAGTAAACCAGAGGCCCAGGCTCTGTGGACATGGGTTCAAATCCCACCAAGGCGGCTGCTGGAATTTAATTCATAAATCTGGAATATAAAGCCAGTTGCCTGGGCTGCAAGTGCGGCCGAGTGGCTAAGGCGATGGATTTAAAGGCCACTGGGGTCACCTCACACAGGTTCGAATGATGCCAACGGTGCTTCTCATTACTCCTGATATGACCCAGGTGCATAGAGAAGTAATTAACAGTTCAAGTGAAGCCAGCCTCATCGGCAATGGTGACCGTGAGTTGTCATAAAAACCCATCTGATTCACTAATCCTCTTTCGGGAAGGAAATCTGCTGTCCTTACCTGGTCTGGCTTAAGTGTGACTCCAGACCAGCTGAAAGCTAGTATGCAGGTACAGCAGGTAATAAGGCAGACAAATGGAATTTTGGTGTTTATTGCCAAAGGAATAGAGTATAAAAATAGGGAAGTGTTGTTGCAACTGTACAAGGCATTGGTGAGACCTCACCTGGAGTACTGTGCACAGTTTTGGTCCCCTTACTTGAGGAAGGATGTAGTTGCATTGGAGGCGGTTCAGAGGAGGTTCACTAGATTGATTCCAGAGATGTGGGGCTTGTCCTATGAGGAGAGACTGAGCAGTTTAGGCCTATACTCGCTAGAGTTTAGAAGGATGAGAGGAGATCTAATTGAGGTATATAAGATGCTAAAGGGGATAGACAAAGTAGACGTGGAGCGGATGTTTACCCTTGTGGGCCATTCTAGAATGAGAGGCCATGGTTTTAGGCTAAGAGGTGGTAGATTTAAATCAGAGATGAGGAGGGATTACTTTTCTCAAAGTGTGGTGAATCTGTGGAATTCACTACCTCAGAGTGCAGTGGATGCTGAGAAGATAAGGAGGAGATAGACAGATTTTTAATTAGTAAAGAGTTGAAAGGTTATGGGGAGAGGGCGGGAAATTGGAGTTGAGGCCGAAATGAGATCAGCCATGATCATATTGAATGGCGGGGCAGGCTGGAGGGGCTGAATGGCCTACTCCTAGTTCTTATGTTCATACTCACAGCACAGAAATGGTCAAATAGGCCACTCAGTTCAAGGGCAATTAGGGATAGGTAACAAATACTGACTCCCCCACCCCCCCCCTCCATCCCATAACAACCCCCATGGGGTTGGGGCAGAGTCAGGGTTCAGGTTAATGTCGGGGCTGAAGCTCAGATTAAGGTCTCGGGTGGAGGCCGGGGTCAAGGTTTATCCCCCCCCCTTCCCAAACAATGAGCCAGGTTGTGGAACCAGGGACCCGCGGCCTGAGACCGCTCCCGCCCCCACCCCTCCCCCCTCGCGAACCCCGAAACCTCTTCACTGACCCGAGCCGGAGCAACAGCCAACTTCCGATGTCACGTCGAAACCCGTCCCCCGGAGCGGAAGTGTGCAACACCGGAATCGGAACCGGGTCAGCGGGCGCTCAGTGACCACAGGAACCGGAGGGGATGGAATACAGAGCTCACAGACCCTCTAAAATGTGTCCCACTGCTCTTTTGTTATTCACAACCCAATACATGCATTTAATTCCATATCTGGACCCCCCCCCCGCCCCTCCCAGGCGGCCGGAAGTGGTTCAGCCACTGCGAAATCTAAAATTAGTCCTTTGCTGCCATCAATGGCAGAAATAGATTAACCAAAAGCTCAAATTAACAAATACTAACGATCTCAGCTGGGCAAAAGGAGTAAAGAAAGAGCAGAATTTGCTATTGTGCTTCTTGTGTCTCGCAGCGAGCCCAGGGGAGCTTGTTCTGCGGCCTCAGCCTCACAGCGATCTGGAGCAATAATGGCGGACGGCTCTCCCAAGGTGCAGCGCGGCTGGGAAATCCTCCCTAAACCCGGCGCATGGCGCGCTGCACCCTGGGAGCCGTCGCCCACGCATGCGCACGACCCCGCCCCCAACACTCACAATAGTTTTCCCGTCCTACATTTTTCCCGCTTCACCGTAAAATTTCACCGCGCAAAGAAAGATCTAAATTCTCGAGCGGCCGAAACAGATTTTCGTTACTCCTTTCAGTTTGTCGGTGCGCGCCTGCGGCTCCCGCCCCAAAGGCCTGAAAGAAACATGGCCGACAGAGAACACCCGCTTCCGGTGTCACCCCCAAGCCCGTCCTCCCACCACCGGAAGTGTGTACCATCGGTCATGAGTCCGGGCAATAAGAGTGCAGAGAGTTCCCATGGCAATAGAGGAGAGAGAGAGAGGGAGAGAGAATGATCTTAAATTGCTCTATGTTTGTTAACAGCAACTCTTTAAAAAGCACCTTGAATGTAATAAAATGTCCCATGGGCACTTAGTTCACAGGAGCATTAATAAAACAAACAAAAACAAAAATAGCTGGAAAGACTCAGCAGGTGTGACAGTGTCTGCGGAGCGGGACACAGTTGACGTTTTGAGTCCATGTGACCCTTCATCAGAACTAAGACAAACTAAGAACTAAGAATAAAACAAGATTTGACACTGAGTCACATAAGGAGACATGAAGGGCTGGCGGCCCAAAAGCTTGTGGTCAAAACATTGGGTCTTAAGCCGCTTCATAAGGGAGGAGAAAATGTCACTGGCCCTAATAATCCAGAGGTCCAGGCTAATGCTCTGGGGACATGGGTTCAAACCCCACCGTGGCAGAGGCATCTGGGTCACTAATGTCCCTTTAGGGAAGGAAATCTGCCGTCCTTACCCGGTCTGACCTAGATGTGACGCCAGACCCACAGCAATGTGGCTGACTCTTAACTGCCCTCAGTTCAAGGGCAATCAGGGATGGGCAATAAATGCCAGCAACCCCCACATCCTGTGAAAGAACACGATAGAGAAGTGGAGGGGTTTAGGGAGGGAATTACCGGAGCTTGGGACCCAGGCAGTTGAAGGTATGGCCGCCAGTGGTGGGGCGATTGAAATTGGGAATGCGTATAGGGTTACCAACTCTGGCTAGACGTATTCTGGGAGATGTTGGCAGCACAGACTAGTTGAGCCCAAATGGCCTCTTACTGGGCTGTATATTTTATATCGTTCAATGTGAGATTGGCAGCTACAAAGATACAGCAGAAAGAAGCTACAAGGTTTTGCTCCAGCAAGCTTTTTTGTCAAACTGGTCACCTGATCAAGATCACTTCATAGACTGTGAACACTGATTCAGCATGACACTGGTTGAAAGGGAATGAACACATCCTCACTAAATTACACTATTGAGTTGGAACCATTCCTTCACCTGCCAGTTGCTCTTAAGGGATGGAAATCCACAGCCTAACACTAATTAATAACACGATACCAGCATCCAGCCAGTCTCAACTTGGCTCATAATCAGTGCCCTTTCCTCCAGCCCAAGTTAGCATCACCTCAATTTTTTTTTATTCATTGGATGTGGGTACATCACTGGGATGGCATTTATTGCTCACTCCTGTTCATTGTTGTGGGTCCAGACCAGGTAAGGACAGCCAGATTTCCTTCCCTAAAGGGCATTAATGAACCAGATGGATTTTTATGGCTATCAACAATGGCTTTATGGTCATCATTAGGCTTTTAGTCCAGGTTTTTTTCCCCCCCTTATTGATTTGAAATTCCACCATCTGCCATGGCAGGATTTGAACCCAGATCCCCAGAGTATTACCCTGGGTCCCTGGTATACTAGTCAGTGACAATACCACTACATCATCACCTCCCCTCACATGGGTGAGCTGTGAGGTAAAGCTGGATGTTGTCAGCGTCCATGTGAAAACCAACATGTGCCTCAGATGATGTTGCTGAGGGGCAGCATGTAGATGAGAAAAAGGAGGGGATCAAGGATGAATTGCCCACCACTACCTCACCACCACCTCGCTCGACTCCTCTACTGTTGCTAAATTATCTGACTTTTTATTCAACATCCAGTACTGGATGAGCAGAAATTTCCTCCAATTAAATACTGGGAAGACCAAAGCCATTGTTTTCAGTCCCTGCTTCAAATACTGTTTCTTAACCACCAACTCCATTCCTTCCGTATAATATAAAATAAAAACAGAAAATGCTGGGAAAACCCAGCAGGTCCGGTGAGCATCTGTGGAGAGAGAAACAGAGTTAACGTTTTGAGTCTGTATGACTCTTCTTCAGAGCTTAAGTTAGGTCAAAATATGATGGGTTTTATACTGTTTAAGAGGGGGTGGAGCAAAAGAGAATGTCAGGGATATGTGACAGCTAAGGAGAGATTGGCAAAGATGTCATGGACACAATACAAAGGGAGAGTTAATGGTGGTGTTAAAGACTAAAGAAGGTGCTGATAGTGGCATAAAGGTAAGATTGCAGAAGGTGTTAATAGCAGAGCAAGAGTCAGCGCTCTGTGAAAGCACAACATAGAGACAAGTGACAGATGGCCCTGTGGGAGGAGGGGGTTTTGGGGGAAAAGGATTAAAAAATGAACAAATAAATAAAAGAATAAAATAAAATGTAAAAAAAAATAAATAAAAATAAATAAGTAAATAAATATTGGATTATAAAAGGGGTGAGGATGGAGGAGTTCATGGTCTGAAGTTGTTAAACTCAATTTTAAGTCCGGAAGGCTGTAAAGTGCCTAGTCGGAAGATGAGGTGCTGTTCCTCCAGTTTGCGTTGAGCTTCACTGGAACAATGCAGCAGGCCAAGGACAGACATGTGGGCATGAGAGCAGGGTGGTGTGTTGAAATAGCAAGGGACAGGGAGGTCTGGATCATGCTTGTGGACAGACCGAAGGTGTTCTGCAAAATGGTCACCCAGTCTGCGTTTGGTCTCTCTAATGTAGAGGAAACTGCATTGGGAGCAGCGAATGCAGTAGACTAAATTGAGGGAAATGCATGTGAAATGCTGTTTCACCTGAAAGGAGTGTTTGGGCCCTTGGACGGTGAGGAGAGAGGAGGTAAAGGGGCAGGTGTTGCACCTTCTGCGATTGCATGGGAAGGTGCCATGGGAGGGGGTTGAGGTGTAGGGGGTGATGGAGGAGTGGACCAGGATGTCCCATAGGGAACAGTCCCTATGGAATGCTGACAGGGTCGGTGAAGGAAAGATGTGTTTGGTGGTGGCATCATGCTGGAGTTGGCGGAAATGGCGGACGATGATCCTTTGAATATGGAGGCTGGTGGGGTGATAAGTGAGGATAAGGGGGACTCTATCATGGTTCTGGGAGGGAGAGGAAGGTGTGATGGCAGAGGCGTGGGAGATGAATCGGACATGGTTGAGGGTCCTGTCAATAACTGTGGGTGGGAAACCTCAGTTAAGGAAGAAGGAAGACATGTCAGAGGAACTGTTTTTGAAGGTAGCATCATCAGAACAGATGTGACGGAGGTGAAGGAACTGAGAGAATGGGATGGAGTCCTTACAGGAAGCGGGGTGTGAGGAGCTGTAGTCAAGGTAGCTGTGGGAGTCGGTAGGTTTGTAATGAATATAGGTGGACAGTCTATCACCAGAAATGGAGACAGAGAGGTCAAGGAATGGAAGGGAGGATGATTCATGTGAAGGTAAGAGAGGGGTGGAAATTTGAAGCAAAATCAACAAATCAACTCCATCCCTCTCCCTGACAACAGGCAGAGATTAGACCGGACTCACAATTGACCCCAAGATGAGCTTCCAACCTCATATTTGAGCCATCATTAAGACCGCCTATTTCTACCTCCGTAACATCGGTCGACCACACTCCAGCCTCAGCTCATCTATTGTCAAAACCCTCGTTCATGTCTCTACTACCTCTAGACTCGACTATTCTGGCACACCCCTAACTGCTCTCCCACATTCTACCACCTGTAAACCTGAGGTCATCCAACACTCTGTCCCTGTTCTAACTCACAAAAAAGTCCCGTTTCCCCTGAGCTCGCTGACCCTACATTGGCTCCCGGCCAAGCAGCATCTCCATTTTAAAATTCTCATCCTTGTTTCCAAACCCCTCCATGGGCCTCTTCCCCTCCCTATCTCTGTAATCTCCTCCAGCCCCACAACCCTCCAGGATATCTGTGCTCCTTTTTACATTCCCAATTATAATCGCTCCACCATTGGCTGTTGTGCCTCAATTGCCCTGGCCCCAAGCTCCAGAATACCCTCCCTAAACTTCTCCTCCTCTCTACCTCACTTTCCTCCTTTAAAACACCTTTTTGACCAAGCTGCTAGTGACCCAATATCTCCTTTTGCGGCTCAGTGTCATACCTTGTTTCGTAACGTTCCTATGAACCGCCTTGGAGTATTTCATTATGTTAAAGGTGCTATATAAATGTAAGTTGTTGTTGTGTAAAGTTTCTTGCACGTTGGAGTTGCACTTATCACACTCCTGACTTGTGCCTTGTAGATGGTGGACAGGCTTTGGGGAGTCAGGAGGTGAGTTACTCGCTGCAGGATTCCCAGCCTCTGACCTGCTCTTGTAGCCACAGTATTTATATGGCTAGTCCAGTTCAGTTTCTGGTCAATGGTAACACCCAGGATGTTGATAGTGGGGGATTCAGCAATGGTAATGCCATTGACCATCAAGGGACAATGGATAGATTCTCTCTTGTTGGAGATAGTCATTGCCTGGCACTTGTGTGGTGTGAATGTTACTTGCTACTTGTCAGCCCAAGTCTGGATATTGTCCAGGTCTTGCTACATTTGAACATGGACTGCTTCAGTATCTGAGGAGTCACGAATGGTGCTGAACATTGTGCAATCATCAATGAACATCCCCACTTCTGACCTTATGATGGAAGGAAGGTCATTGATGAAGCAGCTGAAGATGGTTGGGCCGAGGACACAACCCTGAGGAACTCCTGCAGTGATGTCCTGGAGCTGGGTTGACTGACCTCCAAAATCACAACATCTTCCTTTGTGTTAGGTATGACTCCAACCAGTGGAGAGTTTCCCCCTGATTCCCATTGACTCCAGTTTTGCTAGGGCTCCTTCATGCCACACTCGGTCAAATGCTGCCTTGATGTCAAGGGCAGTCACTCTCACCTCACCTCGGGAGTTCAGTTCTTTTGTCCATGTTTGAACCAAGTCTGTAATGAGGTCAGGATGAGTGGCCCTGGCAGAACTCAAACTGGGCATCAGTGAGCAGGTTATTGCCAAGCAAGTTCTGCTTGATAGCACTGTTGATGACCCCTTCCATTTCTTTACTGATGATGGAGAGTAGACTGATGGGGCGAATTGGATTTGTCCTACTTTTTGTGGACAGGACATACCTGGGCAATTTTCCACATAGCCGGGTAGATGCCAGTGTTGTAGCTGTACTGGAACAGCTTGGCTAGGGGCGCAGCAAGTTCTGGAGCACAAGTCTTCAGTACTGTTGCCGAATATTGTCAGGGCCCAAAGGCTTTGCAGTAGCCAATGCCTTCAGGCATTTCTTAATATCATGTGGAGTGAATCAATTTTTAAAAATGTATTCTTTCATGTGATGTGGGCTTCTCTGGCTGGGCCAGCATTTGTTGCCCATCCCTAATTGCCCTTGAGAAGGTGGTGGTGAGCTGCCTTCTTGAGCCGCTGCAGTCCATGTGGTGTAGGTACACCCACCGTGCTGTTAGGGAGGGAGTTCCAGGATTTTGACCCAACAACAGTGCAGGAACAGCGATATATTCCCAAGTCAGGATGGTAAGTGACTTGGAGGGGGACTTCCAGGTGGTGGTGTTCCCATGTGTCTGCTGCCCTTGTCCTTCTAGATGGCAGAGACTCAGTTGGCTGAAGACTGGCATCTGTGAAGCTGAGGAACATAGGAGAAGTTTCTCTCGCACCTATCTGTGTTTATCTGTCTCTGTCTGTCTATCTCTCGGTCTCTTTTTGCCTTCCTTCTCTTTCTATCTCGCTCGTCTGTTTACTCTCTCTCCCTTCTCTGTCTGTCTTTCTCACTGTCTCTCAGTCTCTCCATTATCTGTCAGTATCTTTATCTAGCTCCCAGTGTGTGTCTCTCTTTCCCTCTATCTGTCTGTTCATCTTTGTCTCTCTCTCTCTCTTTCTGTCTCTCTTGGTTTCTCTCTTTTTGTCTCTGTTTTTTCTCTGTTTTGTTTCTATTTCTCTGTTCTTTCTCGCTATTTTCTCCCTCTATTTCTGTGTTTCTCTCATTATTTTCTCCCTCTGTTTCTGTGTTTCTCTCTCTCTCTATTTTCTCCTGTTTCTCTCTGTTTCTTTCTCTCTCTATTTTCTCCCTCTGTTTCTCTGTGTTCCTCTCTCTCTCTATGTTCTCCTTCTGTTTCTCTGTGTTTCTCTCTCTCTATTTTCTCCCTTTGTTTTTCTCTCTCTCTCTATTTTCTCCCTCTGTTTCTGTGTTTATCTCTCTCTATTTTCTCCTTCTATTTCTTTGTGTTTTTCTCTCTCTATTTTCACGCTGTTTCTCTCTGTGTTTCTTTCTCTCTCTATTTTCTCCTTCTGTTTCTCTGTGTTTCTCTCTCTATTTTCTCCTTCTATTTCTCTGTGTTTCTCTCTCTCTCTATTTTTGCCCTGTTTCTCTCTCTCTCTATTTTCTCCTGTTTCTCTCTCTCTATTTTCTCCTTCTGTTTCTCTGTGTTTTTCTCTCTCTATTTTCTCCTTCTGTTTCTCTGTTTTTCTCTCTCTCTATTTTCTCCTTCTGTTTCTGTTTCTTTCTCTCTATTTTCTCCTTCTGTTTCTCTCTGTGTTTCTCTCTATTTTCTCGTTCTGTTTCTCTGTGTTTCTCTCTCTATTTTCTCCTTCTGTTTCTCTGTGTTTCTCTTTCTCTATTTTCTCCTTCTGTTTCTCTCTATGTTCTCCTTCTGTTTCTCCCTGTGTTTCTCTCTCTCTATTTTCTCCTTCTGTTTCTCTGTGTTTCTCTCTCTATTTTCTCCCTGTTTCCCTGTGTTTCTCTCTATTTTTCTCCTTCTGTTTCTATGTGTTTCTCTCTCTCTCTACTCTTTCTGTCTCTCTGTTTCTCTCTATTTTCTCCCTGTTTCTCTCTATTTTTCTCTCTCTCTATCTCTGTTTTTGTCCCTCTATCTGTCTCTCTCTCTCCCTCTCTCCCCCTCTCTCTCTGTGTCCTCCAGACCTCCCACAGTCCATTGTCGGCCGGAAAACGCCGCCGCAGAGCTGGGGCCGGAGGACAAAGCGGAGACAGAGAGAGAGAGAGAGAGACCGGGGGAGAGCGGAGCGTCAGCGCCGGAGTCCCGGCTGCAGCTTCAGGACCCCCCGGGCCAGCGGAGAGAAAAAGCCTGGGTAATGGATCCAGACAGGGAGGGAGGGAGGGAGTGTGAGAGGGTCAGAGGGAGGGAGAGAGACTGAGGGAAATGGAGAGAGAGAGAGAGAGAGAGAGAGTGAAAGAGACAGGGTGGGAGGGAGAGATGGAGAGAATGTGAAAGGGTCAGAGGGGGAGAGAGAGACTGAGGGAAACGGAGAGCGAGTGAAAGAGAGAATGTGAAAGACATGGTGAGAGAGAGAGAGATAGAGAGAGTGTGAAAGGGACAGAGGAAGGGAGAGAGACAGAGGGAAATGGAGAGAGAGAGAGAGTGAAAGAGAAAATGTGAAAGAGACATGGTGAGAGAGTGAGTGCAAAAAGGGACAGAAGGAGGGAGAGATATTGAGGGAGATGGAGAGGGAGAGAGAGAGAAAGAGAAGGTGAGAGGGTCAGAATGAGACAGAGAGAAATGGAAAGAGAGAGAGAGACACGGTGGGAGAGAGAGTGAGACACAGTGTGTGAAAGATAGGGGAGATATGCAGAAAGAGAGAGGCAGATAGTGAGACAGGAGAGATGGAGAGAGTGTGTGAAACAGAAGGGCAAGGGAGACAGAAAGACAGGTAGAATGTGTGAGAGAGAGAGAAACAGACAGGCACAGAGTGAGGGAGAGAGAGATAGAGGGAGTGAGATAAAGGGAGAGATAGAGGAATATAGTAAGAAGGGTGTGGATTGCTGGAAAGCACAAGGCAGTGGGATTGTTACATGACTGTAGTGTGAGAGAGGACACAGGCAGCAGAGCTTTGAATGACCTTAAGTTTACAGAGAATAGAATGTGGGCGAGCAGACAGGGGTGTGTTCAAATAGTCAATGCTGGGGTAACAGAAGCAATGATGGGGGTTTCAGCCATACCTTGAGGCTGTGGTGGAGTCAGGTGATGTTTCAGAGATGAAAATAGTTAATCTTCATGTCAAACATTACATTGAGTTTGCAAACAGTCTGGTTCAGTCTGAGACAGTTGCCAGGAAGGGGGATGGAGTCGGTGGTTAGGGAAAGGAGTTTGGAGTGGGACTGAAAACAATGGCTTCGGTCTTCCCAATATTTAATTGGAGGAAATTCCTGCTCTTCCAAGGCTGGATGTCGGATAAGCAGCCTGATAATTTAGCAACAGTGGAGGAGTGGAGAGAGGTGGTGGTGAGGTCGAGCTGGGTGTAGTCAGTGTACACGTGAAAACTAACACTGTTTCCAGATGATGTTGCCAAGGGGCAGCCTGTAGATGAGAAATAGGAGGGGCCAAGGATAGACCCTTGGGGGACATCAGGGGGGAGGGTACGGGAGCAGGAAGAGCAGCCGTTGCAAGTGATTCTCTGGCTACGATGAGATAGATAAGAATGGAAGCAGGTGAGAGCAGTCCCACCCAGCTGGACGACAGTGGAGAGGTGTTGGGGGAGGAAGGTGTGGTCAAACCGGGTCAGAGGCTGCAGACAGGTGGAGAAGGACGAGGGGGGAAAGTTTACCTTTGTCACAGTCACACAGGATGTCATTTGGGACTTTGATAAGAGCCGTTTTGGGATTGTGAGAGGGGCAGGAACCTGATTGGAGGGATTCAAACATGGAGTTCCAGGAAAGATGGGAACGGATTTGGGAGGTGACAACACGCTCAAGGAGTTTGGAGAGCAGAGGGAGGCTGGAGACGGGAGGGGAGTTTCCAAGGACAGAGGGGTCGAGGGTTAGTTTTTGAGAAGAGAGATGATGGTGACTGATTTAAAGGAGAGAGGGACAACACTTGAAGAGAGAGAGAGAGAGAGAACCGTGAATAATATCAACTCACATGGCAACCAGGGGGAAGTGGGTGATCAGCAGTTTAGTGAGAATAGGATCGAGAGAGCAGGAGGTGGGTCTCATGGACAATGAGGAGAGATAGGAGAGAAACTAGAGAAAGGTGTGAGTTCAGGGGTAGGGCAGGAGGGGGCATTAATGGAAGTTTGGCCTGGTGGGTTAGTGGAAGGGAGGGAGGTGACACACACACGGCTGATCCAGATGTCTGAAGGAAATGTTAAAGTGTGCATCTCTTGTCCTTGAGGAGCAGAGATGAGGGTCACACCAGAAGAAGGGCCAGAGTGAGAGAGAGTGACAGTTTTTATGGGAATGAGGGCATCAAAGGTAGAGGTGAGAATGTAGTTGAGCAGGTAGGTGGCTACAGAAATGCCGTGGTGAATGGAGGGCCAAAGGCTGCACTGTTGAGAATTTGGAATAAAAACAGAAAACGCTGGAAAAACAGCAGATCTGGCAGCATCTGTGGAGAGAGAAACAGAGATAATGTTTCAAGACTTCTTCAGAACTAAGGAGAGGTAGAAATGTGAAGAGCATTATGCTGTTGAAAGGAGGGAGGTTCAGGGAGAACAAAAGGGAAGGTCAGGGGTAGGTTAGAGGGCAGGAGAGAGTAAATACCAAAGATGTCGTTGAACAAAAGGAAAAGGATGTAGTAATGAAACAATGCTTTGGTCCAGAGTGAGTATGAATGGTAGAAAAATGAACATCTCTGTCTGAAAGCAAAAACATGATGAACAACATTCAGACTGGCACATGGCAAACAAACAGAATCAAAATGGAGGAGCGAGTTCACGGTCTGAAGTTGTTGAACTCAATGTGAAGTCCAGAAGGCTGTCAAGTGCCTAATCGGAAGATGAGGTGCTGTTCCACCAGCTTGCGTTGGGCTTCACTGGAACATTACAGCAGGCCAAGGATGGACATGTGGGCATGAGAGCAGGGTGGTTAATTACAGGCAACCTGAAGGTCTGGGTCATGCTTGCAGACAGACCGAAGGTGTTCCACAAACCGGGTACCCAGTCTGTGTTTGGTCTCCCCAGTGCAGAAGAGACCACATTGGGAGCAGTGAATAGAGTGAATAAATTAAAGTTAACACCTGTCCATTTACCTCCTCTCTCCTCAGCATTGAAAGCCCCAAGCACTCCTTCCAGGTGAAACAGTGACTTACTTGTGCTTCTAACAATTAAATATTCGCTGCTCCCAAAGCGGTCTCCTCTATGTTGGAGAGACCAAGCGCAGACAGGGTGACCACTTTGTGGAACACCCCTGCTCAATCCGCAAGCGTGACCCGGGACCTTCCAGTCACTTGCCATTTTAATTCACCGCCTTGCTCTCACTCTGACATCTCTGTCCTCGGCCTGCTGCAGTGTTTCAGTGAAGCCCAACACATGCTGGAGGAACAGCGACCCATTTTCTGATTCGGCACTTTACAGCCTTCTGGACCCCACGTTAAGTCCAACAAATTCAAACCGTGAACTTTCTCCTCCGTTTTGATTCTATTTGTTTGCCATGTGCCAGTCTGAATCTTGTTTCTCATGTTTTTTTGCTTTCGGGCAGATATGTCCATTATTCTGCCATTGACACTCACTCTGGACCAATGCTTTGTTTCTTTGCTACATCCATTACCACTCCCTTTGCCTTTTGTTCCATGGCATCGTTGTCATTTGATCTTTCTCACCCTCTTAACGTACCCCAGACCTTCCCTTTTGTTCTACCAACACCCCCCCTCCCCAGTTCCAAAAGGATAAAACCCATCACGTTTCTACCCCCCTTAAGGCCTGAACTGTCATATTCAACTCGAAATGTTAACTGTTGTATTCTCCACAAAGTCTCTGAGCTTTTCCAGCATCTTCTGTTTTTATTTCAGATTGCTAGCACCTGCAGCATTTTACTTTTATTAATGTGGTGGATTTGGAATTGATGTAGGGTTAAGGAGAGGACATAGCCTTGGGGAATTGTGTAATTATTGGGAGGTTGAGGGCCAATGCAATTAATTTTGGGTTGATACAGGGATACGGGCAGGAGAATTGGTTTGCGATGGCAGTGATGAAGAGCCGGCATTGATTGGCCGGGCCGAGCGGACTTAGTCTTTGCGCAGACTCTGTTCCTCAGTCTTGTTTTCATTTATTGCAGGAGAATCCAATCCATGAGGCAGCAGCAATGGAGGGAGCGGAGGTTGCAGAATGCAGAAAGGAGGTGGCGAGAGGTAGACAGGAGGTCGCGATCGCCAGATGTGGGGGAGAGATTGTGATCGCGGGTCAGCGAGAGGAGGTTGCAGTTGGTGGGGGCGAGGAGAGCTTGGTTGCTGAGCGCGGAGAGGAGTTGGGGAGCGGCGGGGAAGAGGTCGAAATGGTTAGACATGGAGATGACACAGTGACCGCGGGGAACAGAGAGAAAATCGCAATCCCCGGACACGGAGAGGAGATTGCAATTGGAGGACGTAGAGAGGAGATCGTGATTGGAGGACATGGAGTGGAGATGGGGATTGGAGGACACGGAGCGGAGATGGTGATTGGAGGACAAAGAGAGGAGGTTGTGATTGGAGGACATGGAGTGGAGATGGGGATTGGAGGACACGGAGCGGAGATGGTGATTGGAGGACAAAGAGAGGAGGTCGTGATTGGAGGACATAGAGAGGAGATCGTGATTGGAGGACATAGAGAGGAGATCGTGATTGGAGGACATAGAGAGGAGATCGTGATTGGAGGACACGGAGCGGAGATCGGGATTGGAGGACACGGAGCGGAGATTGTGATTGGAGGACACGGAACGGAGATGGTGATTGGAGGACGAAGAGAAGAGGTCGTGATTGGAGGACATAGAGAGGAGATTGTGATTGGAGGACACGGAGCGGAGATCGGGATTGGAGGACACGGAGCGGAGATCGTGATTGGAGGACACGGACCGGAGATCGGGATTGGAGGACACGGAGCGGAGATCGGGATTGGAGGATGCGGAGGGATGAGACCTGGATTGGTTGAACCCTGTGCTGGCTCCTGCCCCCTCCCCGATGCCCGGCCTTTCAAGTGCTTTGCCTGTGAAAAGAGCTATGCCCGGGCCTGGCACCTACGAGCCCACTTGCGGGCGCACACAGGTGAGCGCCCCTTTCCCTGCGCCCAGTGCGGCAAGGCCTTTTCCCGATCGTCCTCGCTGGCCATGCATCGCCGGGCACACACGGGCGAGAGGCCGTTTCCCTGCGGCCAGTGCGGCAAGGCCTTTGCCACCTCGACCCAGCTCCTCTATCACCAGCGCGTCCACACGGGAGAGAGGCCGTTCGCCTGCGCCCAGTGCGGCAAAGCCTTCACCAAGTCCTCGCACCTGCTGTACCACCGGCGCACGCACACGGGGGAGAGGCCGTACCGGTGCGGGCAGTGCGGCAAGGGGTTTGCCCAGGCCTCCTCGCTGACCGTCCACGGGCGCACCCACACCGGGGAGAAGCCCTATGGCTGCCGGCAGTGCGGCAAGATCTTCAGCTGCCCGTCCTCGCTGGCGGCCCACGGCCGGCTGCACGCTGGGCTCCGTCCCTTCGCCTGCCCCCTCTGCGGGAAGTCCTACGCCCGCTCGTCACAGCTCCGCCACCATCAGCGCGGGCACACGGGCCTGCGCCCATTCCGGTGCCCGCAGTGCGCCAAGACCTTCGCCGACTCCTCGGCGCTCCTGGTCCACGGGCGCACGCACAGCGGCGAGCGGCCCTTTCGCTGCCACGACTGCGGCAAGGCCTTCGCCCACTCCTCCTACCTCACCGTCCACCAGAGGCGGCACAGCGGTGAGAGGCCCTATCCCTGCCGCGTCTGCGGCAAAACCTTTGTCTGCTCCTCCTCGCTCACTGTCCATCAGCGGGTCCACGCCAGGAGCCAGCTCCGCCCCGTGAGCCCAACACTCCCGCATTCAGCCCCCAGCGGAATAGGGACATCAAAACTCACACCCTTAAGTAGCCAGTGATCAACTAACAAGGAACGGGAGACTCACATTAGTGTACAGATATCTCCCTGAGAGAGAGAGAGACACCAGTCAGTGTACAGATATCTCCCTGAGAGAGAGAGAGACACCAGTCAGTGTACAGATATCTCCCTGAGAGAGAGAGAGACACCAGTCAGTGTACAGATATCTCCCTGAGAGAGAGAGAGACACCAGTCAGTGTACAGATATCTCCCTGAGAGAGAGAGAGACACCAGTCAGTGTACAGATATCTCCCGGAGAGAGAGAGAGACTGAGAGACACCAGTCAGTGTACAGATATCTCCCTGAGGGAGAGGGGACTGAGAGACACCAGTCAGTGCACAGATATCTTCCTGAGAAAGAGAGACTGAGAGACACCAGTCAGTGTACCGATATCTCCCTGAGAGAGAGAGAGACTGAGAGACACCGGTCAGTGTACCGATATCTCCCTGAGAGAGAGAGAGGGACTGAGAGACACCAGTCAGTGTACGATATCTCCCTGAGAGAGAGAGGGACTGAGAGCCACCCGTCAGTGTACAGATATCTCCCTGAGAGAGAGAGAGACACCAGTCAGTGTACAGATATCTCCCGGAGAGAGAGAGAGACACCAGTCAGTGTACAGATATCTCCCTGAGAGAGAGAGAGACACCAGTCAGTGTACAGATATCTCCCTGAGAGAGAGAGAGACACCAGTCAGTGTACAGATATCTCCCTGAGAGAGAGAGAGACACCAGTCAGTGTACAGATATCTCCCTGAGAGAGAGAGAGACACCAGTCAGTGTACAGATATCTCCCAGAGAGGGTGGGACTGAGAGACACCAGTCAGTGTACAGATAGCTCCCAGAGAGGGTGGGACTGAGAGACACCAGTCAGTGTACAGATATCTCCCAGAGAGGGTGGGACTGAGAGACACCAGTCAGTGTACAGATATCTCCCAGAGAGGGTGGGACTGCGAGACACCAGTCAGTGTACAGATATCTCCCTGAGAGAGAGAGAGACACCAGTCAGTGTACAGATATCTCCCTGAGAGAGAGAGAGACACCAGTCAGTGTACAGATATCTCCCTGAGAGAGAGAGAGACACCAGTCAGTGTACAGATATCTCCCGGAGAGAGAGAGAGACACCAGTCAGTGTACAGATATCTCCCTGAGAGAGAGAGAGACACCAGTCAGTGTACAGATATCTCCCGGAGAGAGAGAGAGACACCAGTCAGTGTACAGATATCTCCCGGAGAGAGAGTGAGAGGGACTGAGAGACACCAGTCAGTGTACGATATCTCCCTGAGAGAGAGGGGCTGAGAGACACCAGTCAGTGTACAGATATCTCCCTGAGAGAGAGAGAGACTGAGAGACATCAGTCAGTGTACAGATATCTCCCTGAGAAAGAGAGACTGAGAGACACCAGTCAGTGTACAGATATCTCCCTGAGAGAGAGAGAGACTGAGAGACTCCAGTCAGTGTACAGATATCTTCCTGAGAAAGAGAGACTGAGAGACACCAGTCAGTGTACAGATGTCTCCCTGAGAGAGAGAGAGACTGAGAGACATCAGTCAGTGTACAGATATCTCCCTGAGAGAGAGGGGCTGAGAGACACCAGTCAGTGTACAGATATCTCCCTGAGAGAGACAGGGACTGAGAGACACCACTCAGTGTACAGATATCTACCTGAGAGAGAGAGACTGAGAGACACCAGTCAGTGTACAGATATCTCCCTGAGAGAGAGAGAGACACCAGTCAGTGTACAGATATCTCCCGGAGAGAGAGTGAGAGGGACTGAGAGACACCAGTCAGTGTACGATATCTCCCTGAGAGAGAGGGGCTGAGAGACACCAGTCAGTGTACAGATATCTCCCTGAGAGAGAGAGAGACTGAGAGAAATCAGTCAGTGTACAGATATCTCCCTGAGAAAGAGAGACTGAGAGACACCAGTCAGTGTACAGATATCTCCCTGAGAGAGAGAGAGACTGAGAGACTCCAGTCAGTGTACAGATATCTTCCTGAGAAAGAGAGACTGAGAGACACCAGTCAGTGTACAGATGTCTCCCTGAGAGAGAGAGAGACTGAGAGACATCAGTCAGTGTACAGATATCTCCCTGAGAGAGAGGGGCTGAGAGACACCAGTCAGTGTACAGATATCTCCCTGAGAGAGACAGGGACTGAGAGACACCACTCAGTGTACAGATATCTACCTGAGAGAGAGAGACTGAGAGACACCAGTCAGTGTACAGATATCTCCCTGAGAGAGAGAGACTGAGAGACACCAGTCAGTGTACAGATATCTCCCTGAGAGAGAGAGACTGAGAGACACCAGTCAGTGTACAGATATCTCCCTGAGAGAGAGGGACTGAGAGACACCAGTCAGTGTACAGATATCTCCCTGAGAGAGAGGGACTGAGAGACACCACTCAGTGTACAGATATCTCCCTGAGAGAGACAGGGACTGAGAGACACCACTCAGTGTACAGATATCTCCCTGAGAGAGAGAGACTGAGAGACACCAGTCAGTGTACAGATATCTCCCTGAGAGAGAGGGACTGAGAGACACCAGTCAGTGTACAGATATCTCCCTGAGGGAGAGGGACTGAGAGACACCAGTCGGTGCACAGATATATCTCTGAGAGAGAGGGACTGAGAGACACCAGTCAGTGTACAGATATCTCCCTGAGAGAGAGAGACTGAGAGACACCAGTCAGTGTACAGATATCTCCCTGAGAGAGAGAGACTGAGAGACACCAGTCAGTGTACAGATATCTCCCTGAGAGAGAGGGACTGAGAGACACCAGTCAGTGTACAGATATCTCCCTGAGGGAGAGGGACTGAGAGACACCAGTCAGTGCACAGATATCTCCCTGAGAGACAGAGGGACTGAGAGCCACCCGTCAGTGTACAGATATCTCCCTGAGAGAGAGAGAGACACCAGTCAGTGTACAGGTATCTCCCTGAGAGAGAGAGAGACACCAGTCAGTGTACAGATATCTCCCTGAGAGAGAGAGGACTGTGAGACACCAGTCAGTGTACAGATATCTCCCTGAGAGAGAGGGGACTGTGAGACACCAGTCAGTGCACAGATATCTCCCTGAGGGAGAGGAGACTGAGAGACATCAGTCAGTGTACAGATATCTCCCTGAGAGACAGGGACTGAGAAAGACCAGTCAGTGTACAGATATCTCCCTGAGAGAGGGGGGACTGAGAGACACCAGTCAGTGTACAGATATCTCACTGAGAGAGAGGGGACTGAGAGACACCAGTCAGTGTACAGATATCTCCCAGAGAGAGGGACTGAGAGACACCAGTCAGTGTACAGATATCTCCCTGAGAGAGAGGGGACGGAGAGACCCCAGTCAGTGTACAGATATCTCCCTGAGAGAGAGGGGACTGAGAGACACCAGTCAGTGTACAGATATCTCCCAGAGAGAGGGACAGAGAGACACTAGTCAGTGTACAGATATCTCCCAGAGAGAGGGACTGAGCGACACCAGTCAGTGAACAGATATCTCCCTGAGGGAGAGGGGACAGCGAGACATCAGTCAGTGTACAGATATCTCCCTGAGAGACAGGGACTGAGAGACACCAGTCAGTGTACAGATATCTCCCTGAGAGAGAGGGACTGAGAGACACCAGTCAGTGTACAGATATCTCCCAGAGAGAGGGACTGAGAGACACCAGTCAGTGTACAGATATCTCCCTGAGAGAGAGGGACAGAGAGACACCAGTCAGTGTACAGATATCTCCCAGAGAGAGGGACTGAGAGACACCAGTCAGTGTACAGATATCTCCCAGAGAGAGGGACAGAGAGACACCAGTCAGTGTACAGATATCTCCCAGAGAGAGGGACTGAGAGACACCAGTCAGTGAACAGATATCTCCCTGAGAGAGAGAGACTGAGAGACACCAGTCAGTGTACAGATATCTCCCTGAGAGAGAGGGACTGAGAGACACCAGTCAGTGTACAGATATCTCCCTGAGGGAGAGGGGACAGCGAGACACCAGTCAGTGTACAGATATCTCCCTGAGAGACAGGGACTGAGAGACACCAGTCAGTGTACAGATATCTCCCTGAGAGAGAGGGACTGAGAGACACCAGTCAGTGTACAGATATCTCCCTGAGAGAGAGGGACAGAGAGACACCAGTCAGTGTACAGATATCTCCCAGAGAGAGGGACTGAGAGACACCAGTCAGTGTACAGATATCTCCCAGAGAGAGGGACAGAGAGACACCAGTCAGTGAACAGATATCTCCCTGAGAGAGAGAGACTGAGAGACACCAGTCAGTGTACAGATATCTCCCTGAGGGAGAGGGACTGAGAGACACCAGTCAGTGTACAGATATCTCCCTGAGAGAGAGAGACTGAGAGACACCAGTCAGTGTACAGATATCTCCCTGAGAGAGAGAGACTGAGAGACACCAGTCAGTGTACAGATATCTCCCTGAGAGAGAGAGACTGAGAGACACCAGTCAGTGTACAGATATCTCCCTGAGAGAGAGGGACTGAGAGACACCAGTCAGTGTACAGATATCTCCCTGAGGGAGAGGGACTGAGAGACACCAGTCAGTGCACAGATATCTCCCTGAGAGAGAGAGGGACTGAGAGCCACCAGTCAGTGTACAGGTATCTCCCTGAGAGAGAGAGTGACACCAGTCAGTGTACAGATATCTCCCTGAGAGAGAGGGGACTGTGAGACACCAGTCAGTGTACAGATATCTCCCTGAGGGAGAGGAGACTGAGAGACACCAGTCAGTGTACAGATATCTCCCTGAGAGACAGGGACTGAGAGACACCAGTCAGTGTACAGATATCTCCCTGAGGGAGAGGAGACTGAGAGACATCAGTCAGTGTACAGATATCTCCCTGAGAGACAGGGACTGAGAGACACCAGTCAGTGTACAGATATCTCTCTGTCAGAGAGGGGACTGAGAGACATCCATCAGTGTACAGATATCTCCCTGAGAGAGAGGGGGGACTGAGAGACACCAGTCAGTGTACAGATATCTCCCTGAGAGAGAGGGGACTGAGAGACACCAGTCAGTGTAAAGATATCTCCCAGAGAGAGGGACTGAGAGACACCAGTCAGTGAACAGATATCTCCTTGAGGGAGAGGGGACAGCGAGACACCAGTCAGTGTACAGATATCTCCCTGAGAGACAGGGACTGAGAGACACCAGTCAGTGTACAGATATCTCCCAGAGAGAGGGATTGAGAGACACTAGTCAGTGTACAGATATCTCCCTGAGGGAGAGGAGACTGAGAGACATCAGTCAGTGTACAGATATCTCCCTGAGAGAGAGGGACTGAGAGACATCAGTCAGTGTACAGATATCTCCCTGAGAGAGTGTGACTGAGAGACACCAGTCAGTGTACAGATATCTCCCTGAGAGAGAGAGACTGAGAGACACCAGTCAGTGTACAGATATCTCCCTGAGAGAGAGGGACTGAGAGACACCAGTCAGTGTACAGATATCTCCCTGAGGGAGAGGGACTGAGAGACACCAGTCAGTGCACAGATATCTCCCTGAGAGACAGAGGGACTGAGAGCCACCCGTCAGTGTACAGATATCTCCCTGAGAGAGAGAGAGACACCAGTCAGTGTACAGGTATCTCCCTGAGAGAGAGAGAGACACCAGTCAGTGTACAGATATCTCCCTGAGAGAGAGAGGACTGTGAGACACCAGTCAGTGTACAGATATCTCCCTGAGAGAGAGGGGACTGTGAGACACCAGTCAGTGCACAGATATCTCCCTGAGGGAGAGGAGACTGAGAGACATCAGTCAGTGTACAGATATCTCCCTGAGAGACAGGGACTGAGAAACACCAGTCAGTGTACAGATATCTCCCTGAGAGAGAGAGGGGGGACTGAGAGACACCAGTCAGTGTACAGATATCTCACTGAGAGAGAGGGGACTGAGAGACACCAGTCAGTGTACAGATATCTCCCAGAGAGAGGGACTGAGAGACACCAGTCAGTGTACAGATATCTCCCTGAGAGAGAGGGGACGGAGAGACACCAGTCAGTGTACAGATATCTCCCTGAGAGAGAGGGGACTGAGAGACACCAGTCAGTGTACAGATATCTCCCAGAGAGAGGGACAGAGAGACACTAGTCAGTGTACAGATATCTCCCAGAGAGAGGGACTGAGCGACACCAGTCAGTGAACAGATATCTCGCTGAGGGAGAGGGGACAGCGAGACACCAGTCAGTGTACAGATATCTCCCTGAGAGACAGGGACTGAGAGACACCAGTCAGTGTACAGATATCTCCCTGAGAGAGAGAGACTGAGAGACACCAGTCAGTGTACAGATATCTCCCAGAGAGAGGGACTGAGAGACACCAGTCAGTGTACAGATATCTCCCTGAGAGAGAGGGACAGAGAGACACCAGTCAGTGTACAGATATCTCCCAGAGAGAGGGACTGAGAGACACCAGTCAGTGTACAGATATCTCCCAGAGAGAGGGACAGAGAGACACCAGTCAGTGTACAGATATCTCCCAGAGAGAGGGACTGAGAGACACCAGTCAGTGAACAGATATCTCCCTGAGAGAGAGAGACTGAGAGACACCAGTCAGTGTACAGATATCTCCCTGAGAGAGAGGGACTGAGAGACACCAGTCAGTGTACAGATATCTCCCTGAGGGAGAGGGGACAGCGAGACACCAGTCAGTGTACAGATATCTCCCTGAGAGACAGGGATTGAGAGACACCAGTCAGTGTACAGATATCTCCCTGAGAGAGAGGGACTGAGAGACACCAGTCAGTGTACAGATATCTCCCTGAGAGAGAGGGACTGAGAGACACCAGTCAGTGTACAGATATCTCCCAGAGAGAGGGACTGAGAGACACCAGTCAGTGTACAGATATCTCCCTGAGAGAGAGGGACAGAGAGACACCAGTCAGTGTACAGATATCTCCCAGAGAGAGGGACTGAGAGACACCAGTCAGTGTACAGATATCTCCCAGAGAGAGGGACAGAGAGACACCAGTCAGTGAACAGATATCTCCCTGAGAGAGAGAGACTGAGAGACACCAGTCAGTGTACAGATATCTCCCTGAGGGAGAGGGACTGAGAGACACCAGTCAGTGCACAGATATCTCCCTGAGAGAGAGAGACTGAGAGACACCAGTCAGTGTACAGATATCTCCCTGAGAGAGAGAGACTGAGAGACACCAGTCAGTGTACAGATATCTCCCTGAGAGAGAGAGACTGAGAGACACCAGTCAGTGTACAGATATCTCCCTGAGAGAGAGGGACTGAGAGACACCAGTCAGTGTACAGATATCTCCCTGAGGGAGAGGGACTGAGAGACACCAGTCAGTGCACAGATATCTCCCTGAGAGAGAGAGGGACTGAGAGCCACCAGTCAGTGTACAGGTATCTCCCTGAGAGAGAGAGTGACACCAGTCAGTGTACAGATATCTCCCTGAGAGAGAGGGGACTGTGAGACACCAGTCAGTGTACAGATATCTCCCTGAGGGAGAGGAGACTGAGAGACACCAGTCAGTGTACAGATATCTCCCTGAGAGACAGGGACTGAGAGACACCAGTCAGTGTACAGATATCTCCCTGAGGGAGAGGAGACTGAGAGACATCAGTCAGTGTACAGATATCTCCCTGAGAGACAGGGACTGAGAGACACCAGTCAGTGTACAGATATCTCTCTGTCAGAGAGGGGACTGAGAGACATCCATCAGTGTACAGATATCTCCCTGAGAGAGAGGGGGGACTGAGAGACACCAGTCAGTGTACAGATATCTCCCTGAGAGAGAGGGGACTGAGAGACACCAGTCAGTGTAAAGATATCTCCCAGAGAGAGGGACTGAGAGACACCAGTCAGTGAACAGATATCTCCTTGAGGGAGAGGGGACAGCGAGACACCAGTCAGTGTACAGATATCTCCCTGAGAGACAGGGACTGAGAGACACCAGTCAGTGTACAGATATCTCCCAGAGAGAGGGATTGAGAGACACTAGTCAGTGTACAGATATCTCCCTGAGGGAGAGGAGACTGAGAGACACCGTTCAGTGTACAGATATCTCCCTGAGAGAGAGGGACTGAGAGACACCAGTCAGTGTACAGATATCTCCCTGAGAGAGAATGGGGTCTGAGAGACACCAGTCAGTGTACAGATATCTCGCTGAGAGAGAGGGACTGAGAGACACCAGTCACTGTAAAGATATCTCCCTGAGAGAGAGGAACTGAGAGACACCAGTCAGTGTACAGAGATCTCCCTGAGAGACAGGGACTGAGAGACACCAGTCAGTGTACAGATATCTCCCTGAGAGAGAGGGGACTGAGAGACACCAGTGTACAGATATCTCCCTGAGAGAGAGGGACTGAGAGACACCAGTCAGTGTACAGATATCTCCCAGAGAGAGAAAGGGGACTGAGAGACACCAGTCAGTGTACAGATATCTCCCAGAGAGAGAAAGGGGACTGAGAGACACCAGTCAGTGTACAGATATCTCCCTGAGAGAGAGGGGACTGAGAGACAGCAGTCTGTGTACAGATATCTCCCTGAGAGAGAGGAACTGAGAGACACCAGTCAGTGTACAGATATCTCCCTGAGAGAGAAAGGGCAGTGAGAGACACCAGTCAGTGTACAGATATCTCCCTGAGAGAGAGGGACTGAGAGACACCAGTCAGTGTACAGATATCTCCCTGAGAGAGAGAGGGGACTGAGAGACACCAGTCAGTGTACAGATATCTCCCTGAGAGAGAGGGACTGAGAGACACCAGTCAGTGTACAGATATCTCCCTGAGAGAGAGAGGGGACTGAGTGACACCAGTCAGTGTACAGATATCTCCCTGAGTGAGAGGGACTGAGAGACACCAGTCAGTGTACAGATATCTCCCTGAGAGAGAGAGGGGACTGAGAGACACCAGTCAGTGTACAGATATCTCCCTGAGGGAGAGGAGACTGAGAGACATCAGTCAGTGTACAGATATCTCCCTGAGAGACAGGGACTGAGAGACACCAGTCAGTGTACAGATATCTCTCTGTCAGAGAGGGGACTGAGAGACATCCATCAGTGTACAGATATCTCCCTGAGAGAGAGGGGGGACTGAGAGACACCAGTCAGTGTACAGATATCTCCCTGAGAGAGAGGGGACTGAGAGACACCAGTCAGTGTAAAGATATCTCCCAGAGAGAGGGACTGAGAGACACCAGTCAGTGAACAGATATCTCCTTGAGGGAGAGGGGACAGCGAGACACCAGTCAGTGTACAGATATCTCCCTGAGAGACAGGGACTGAGAGACACCAGTCAGTGTACAGATATCTCCCAGAGAGAGGGATTGAGAGACACTAGTCAGTGTACAGATATCTCCCTGAGGGAGAGGAGACTGAGAGACACCAGTCAGTGTACAGATATCTCCCTGAGAGAGAGGGGACTGAGAGACACCAGTCAGTGTAAAGATATCTCCCAGAGAGAGGGACTGAGAGACACCAGTCAGTGAACAGATATCTCCTTGAGGGAGAGGGGACAGCGAGACACCAGTCAGTGTACAGATATCTCCCTGAGAGACAGGGACTGAGAGACACCAGTCAGTGTACAGATATCTCCCAGAGAGAGGGATTGAGAGACACTAGTCAGTGTACAGATATCTCCCTGAGGGAGAGGAGACTGAGAGACATCAGTCAGTGTACAGATATCTCCCTGAGAGAGAGGGACTGAGAGACATCAGTCAGTGTACAGATATCTCCCTGAGAGAGTGTGACTGAGAGACACCAGTCAGTGTACAGATATCTCCCTGAGAGAGAGGGACTGAGAGACACCAGTCAGTGTACAGATATCTCCCTGAGAGAGAGGGACTGAGAGACACCAGTCAGTGTACAGATATCTCCCTGAGAGACAGGGACTGAGAGACACCAGTCAGTGTACAGATATCTCCCTGAGAGAGAGGGGACTGAGAGACACCAGTGTACAGATATCTCCCAGAGAGAGGGACAGAGAGACACCAGTCAGTGTACAGATATCTCCCAGAGAGAGGGGACTGAGAGACACCAGTCAGTGTACAGATATCTCCCAGAGAGAGAAAGGGGACTGAGAGACATCAGTCAGTGTACAGATATCTCCCTGAGAGAGAGGGACTGAGAGACACCAGTGTACAGATATCTCCCAGAGAGAGGGACAGAGAGACACCAGTCAGTGTACAGATATCTCCCAGAGAGAGGGGACTGAGAGACACCAGTCAGTGTACAGATATCTCCCAGAGAGAGAAAGGGGACTGAGAGACATCAGTCAGTGTACAGATATCTCCCTGAGAGAGAGGGGACTGAGAGACATCAGTCTGTGTACAGATTTCTCCCTGAGAGAGAGGGACTGAGAGACACCAGTCAGTGTACAGATATCTCCCTGAGAGAGAGAGGGGACTGAGAGACACCAGTCAGTGTACAGATATCTCCCTGAGAGAGAGGGACTGAGAGACACCAGTCAGTGTACAGATATCTCCCTGAGAGAGAGAGGGGACTGAGAGACACCAGTCAGTGTACAGATATCTCCCTGAGAGAGAGGGACTGAGAGACACCAGTCAGTGTACAGATATCTCCCTGAGGGAGAGGAGACTGAGAGACACCAGTCAGTGCACAGATATCTCCCTGAGAGAGAGAGACTGAGAGACACCAGTCAGTGTACAGATATCTCCCTGAGAGAGAGAGACTGAGAGACACCAGTCAGTGTACAGATATCTCCCTGAGAGAGAGAGACTGAGAGACACCAGTCAGTGTACAGATATCTCCCTGAGAGAGAGGGACTGAGAGACACCAGTCAGTGTACAGATATCTCCCTGAGTGAGAGGGACTGAGAGACACCAGTCAGTGCACAGATATCTCCCTGAGAGAGAGAGGGACTGAGAGCCACCAGTCAGTGTACAGGTATCTCCCTGAGAGAGAGAGTGACACCAGTCAGTGTACAGATATCTCCCTGAGAGAGAGGGGACTGTGAGACACCAGTCAGTGTACAGATATCTCCCTGAGGGAGAGGAGACTGAGAGACACCAGTCAGTGTACAGATATCTCCCTGAGAGACAGGGACTGAGAGACACCAGTCAGTGTACAGATATCTCCCTGAGGGAGAGGAGACTGAGAGACATCAGTCAGTGTACAGATATCTCCCTGAGAGACAGGGACTGAGAGACACCAGTCAGTGTACAGATATCTCTCTGTCAGAGAGGGGACTGAGAGACATCCATCAGTGTACAGATATCTCCCTGAGAGAGAGGGGGGACTGAGAGACACCAGTCAGTGTACAGATATCTCCCTGAGAGAGAGGGGACTGAGAGACACCAGTCAGTGTAAAGATATCTCCCAGAGAGAGGGACTGAGAGACACCAGTCAGTGAACAGATATCTCCTTGAGGGAGAGGGGACAGCGAGACACCAGTCAGTGTACAGATATCTCCCAGAGAGAGGGATTGAGAGACACTAGTCAGTGTACAGATATCTCCCTGAGGGAGAGGAGACTGAGAGACATCAGTCAGTGTACAGATATCTCCCTGAGAGAGAGGGACTGAGAGACATCAGTCAGTGTACAGATATCTCCCTGAGAGAGTGTGACTGAGAGACACCAGTCAGTGTACAGATATCTCCCTGAGAGAGAGGGACTGAGAGACACCAGTCAGTGTACAGATATCTCCCTGAGAGAGAGGGACTGAGAGACACCAGTCAGTGTACAGAGATTTCCCTGAGAGACAGGGACTGAGAGACACCAGTCAGTGTACAGATATCTCCCTGAGAGAGAGGGAAATGAGAGACACCAGTGTACAGATATCTCCCAGAGAGAGGGACAGAGAGACACCAGTCAGTGTACAGATATCTCCCAGAGAGAGGGGACTGAGAGACACCAGTCAGTGTACAGATATCTCCCAGAGAGAGAAAGGGGACTGAGAGACATCAGTCAGTGTACAGATATCTCCCTGAGAGAGAGGGGACTGAGAGACATCAGTCTGTGTACAGATATCTCCCTGAGAGAGAGGGACTGAGAGACACCAGTCAGTGTACAGATATCTCCCTGAGAGAGAGAGGGGACTGAGAGACACCAGTCAGTGTACAGATATCTCCCTGAGAGAGAGGGACTGAGAGACACCAGTCAGTGTACAGATATCTCCCTGAGAGAGAGAGGGGACTGAGAGACACCAGTCAGTGTACAGATATCTCCCTGAGAGAGAGGGACTGAGAGACACCAGTCAGTGTACAGATATCTCCCTGAGAGAGAGAGGGGACTGAGAGACACCAGTCAGTGTACAGATATCTCCCTGAGTGAGAGGGACTGAGAGACACCAGTCAGTGTACAGATATCTCCCTGAGAGAGAGAGGGGACTGAGAGACACCAGTCAGTGTACAGATATCTCCCTGAGGGAGAGGAGACTGAGAGACATCAGTCAGTGTACAGATATCTCCCTGAGAGACAGGGACTGAGAGACACCAGTCAGTGTACAGATATCTCTCTGTCAGAGAGGGGACTGAGAGACATCCATCAGTGTACAGATATCTCCCTGAGAGAGAGGGGGGACTGAGAGACACCAGTCAGTGTACAGATATCTCCCTGAGAGAGAGGGGACTGAGAGACACCAGTCAGTGTAAAGATATCTCCCAGAGAGAGGGACTGAGAGACACCAGTCAGTGAACAGATATCTCCTTGAGGGAGAGGGGACAGCGAGACACCAGTCAGTGTACAGATATCTCCCTGAGAGACAGGGACTGAGAGACACCAGTCAGTGTACAGATATCTCCCAGAGAGAGGGATTGAGAGACACTAGTCAGTGTACAGATATCTCCCTGAGGGAGAGGAGACTGAGAGACATCAGTCAGTGTACAGATATCTCCCTGAGAGAGAGGGACTGAGAGACATCAGTCAGTGTACAGATATCTCCCTGAGAGAGTGTGACTGAGAGACACCAGTCAGTGTACAGATATCTCCCTGAGAGAGAGGGACTGAGAGACACCAGTCAGTGTACAGATATCTCCCTGAGAGAGAGGGACTGAGAGACACCAGTCAGTGTACAGAGATCTCCCTGAGAGACAGGGACTGAGAGACACCAGTCAGTGTACAGATATCTCCCTGAGAGAGAGGGGACTGAGAGACACCAGTGTACAGATATCTCCCAGAGAGAGGGACAGAGAGACACCAGTCAGTGTACAGATATCTCCCAGAGAGAGGGGACTGAGAGACACCAGTCAGTGTACAGATATCTCCCAGAGAGAGAAAGGGGACTGAGAGACATCAGTCAGTGTACAGATATCTCCCTGAGAGAGAGGGACTGAGAGACACCAGTGTACAGATATCTCCCAGAGAGAGGGACAGAGAGACACCAGTCAGTGTACAGATATCTCCCAGAGAGAGGGGACTGAGAGACACCAGTCAGTGTACAGATATCTCCCAGAGAGAGAAAGGGGACTGAGAGACATCAGTCAGTGTACAGATATCTCCCTGAGAGAGAGGGGACTGAGAGACATCAGTCTGTGTACAGATATCTCCCTGAGAGAGAGGGACTGAGAGACACCAGTCAGTGTACAGATATCTCCCTGAGAGAGAGAGGGGACTGAGAGACACCAGTCAGTGTACAGATATCTCCCTGAGAGAGAGGGACTGAGAGACACCAGTCAGTGTACAGATATCTCCCTGAGAGAGAGAGGGGACTGAGAGACACCAGTCAGTGTACAGATATCTCCCTGAGAGAGAGGGACTGAGAGACACCAGTCAGTGTACAGATATCTCCCTGAGGGAGAGGAGACTGAGAGACATCAGTCAGTGTACAGATATCTCCCTGAGAGAGAGGGACTGAGAGACACCAGTCAGTGTACAGATATCTCCCTGAGAGAGAGGGACTGAGAGACACTAGTCAGTGTACAGATATCTCCCTGAGAGAGAGGGACTGAGAGACACCAGTCAGTGTACAGATATCTCCCTGAGAGAGAGAGGGGACTGAGAGACACCAGTCAGTGTACAGATATCTCCCTGAGAGAGAGGGACTGAGAGACACCAGTCAGTGTACAGATATCTCCCTGAGAGAGAGAGGGGACTGAGAGACACCAGTCAGTGTACAGATATCTCCCTGAGGGAGAGGAGACTGAGAGACATCAGTCAGTGTACAGATATCTCCCTGAGAGACAGGGACTGAGAGACACCAGTCAGTGTACAGATATCTCTCTGTCAGAGAGGGGACTGAGAGACATCCATCAGTGTACAGATATCTCCCTGAGAGAGAGGGGGGACTGAGAGACACCAGTCAGTGTACAGATATCTCCCTGAGAGAGAGGGGACTGAGAGACACCAGTCAGTGTAAAGATATCTCCCAGAGAGAGGGACTGAGAGACACCAGTCAGTGTACAGATATCTCCCTGAGAGAGAGGGGACTGAGAGACACCAGTCAGTGTACAGATATCTCCCAGAGAGAGGGACTGAGAGACACCAGTCAGTGTACAGATATCTCGCTGAGAGAGAGAGACTGAGAGACACCAGTCAGTGAACAGATATCTCCTTGAGGGAGAGGGGACAGCGAGACACCAGTCAGTGTACAGATATCTCCCTGAGAGACAGGGACTGAGAGACACCAGTCAGTGTACAGATATCTCCCAGAGAGAGGGATTGAGAGACACTAGTCAGTGTACAGATATCTCCCTGAGGGAGAGGAGACTGAGAGACATCAGTCAGTGTACAGATATCTCCCTGAGAGAGAGGGACTGAGAGACATCAGTCAGTGTACAGATATCTCCCTGAGAGAGTGTGACTGAGAGACACCAGTCAGTGTACAGATATCTCCCTGAGAGAGAGGGACTGAGAGACACCAGTCAGTGTACAGATATCTCCCGGAGAGAGAGGGACTGAGAGACACCAGTCAGTGTACAGAGATCTCCCTGAGAGACAGGGACTGAGAGACACCAGTCAGTGTACAGATATCTCCCTGAGAGAGAGGGGACTGAGAGACACCAGTGTACAGATATCTCCCAGAGAGAGGGACAGAGAGACACCAGTCAGTGTACAGATATCTCCCAGAGAGAGGGGACTGAGAGACACCAGTCAGTGTACAGATATCTCCCAGAGAGAGAAAGGGGACTGAGAGACATCAGTCAGTGTACAGATATCTCCCTGAGAGAGAGGGGACTGAGAGACATCAGTCTGTGTACAGATGTCTCCCTGAGAGAGAGGGACTGAGAGACACCAGTCAGTGTACAGATATCTCCCTGAGAGAGAGAGGGGACTGAGAGACACCAGTCAGTGTACAGATATCTCCCTGAGAGAGAGGGACTGAGAGACACCAGTCAGTGTACAGATATCTCCCTGAGAGAGAGAGGGGACTGAGAGACACCAGTCAGTGTACAGATATCTCCCTGAGAGAGAGGGACTGAGAGACACCAGTCAGTGTACAGATATCTCCCTGAGGGAGAGGAGACTGAGAGACATCAGTCAGTGTACAGATATCTCCCTGAGAGAGAGGGACTGAGAGACACCAGTCAGTGTACAGATATCTCCCTGAGAGAGAGGGACTGAGAGACACTAGTCAGTGTACAGATATCTCCCTGAGAGAGAGGGACTGAGAGACACCAGTCAGTGTACAGATATCTCCCTGAGAGAGAGAGGGGACTGAGAGACACCAGTCAGTGTACAGATATCTCCCTGAGAGAGAGGGACTTAGAGACACCAGTCAGTGTACAGATATCTCCCTGAGAGAGAGGGTATGAGAGACACCAGTCAGTGTACAGATATCTCCCTGAGGGAGAGGAGACTGAGAGACATCAGTCAGTGCACAGATATCTCCCTGAGAGAGAGAGACTGAGAGACACCAGTCAGTGCACAGATATCTCCCTGAGAGAGAGGGTAAGAGGGACACCAGTCAGTGTACAGATACCTCCCTGAGAGAGAGAGACTGAGAGACACCAGTCAGTGTACAGATATCTCCCTGAGAGAGAGGGACTGAGAGACACCAGTCAGTGTTCAGATATCTCCCTGAGGGAGAGGGACTGAGAGACACCAGTCAGTGTACAGATATCTCCCTGAGAGAGAGGGGACTGAGAGACACCAGTCAGTGTACAGATATCTCCCAGAGAGAGGGACTGAGAGACACCAGTCAGTGTACAGATATCTCGCTGAGAGAGAGAGACTGAGAGACACCAGTCAGTGAACAGATATCTCCTTGAGGGAGAGGGGACAGCGAGACACCAGTCAGTGTACAGCTATCTCCCTGAGAGAAAGTGATTGAGAAACACCAGTCAGTGCAGAGATATCTCCAAGAGAAAGGGCGATTGAGAGACTCTAGTAAGTGTACAGATATCTCCCTGAGGGAGAGGGACTGAGAGACACCAGTCAGTGTACAGATATCTCCCTGAGAGAGAGGGACTGAGAGACACAAGTGAGTGTTCAGATATCTCCCTGAGAGAGTGTGACTGAGAGACACCAGTCAGTGTACAGATATCTCCCTGAGAGAGAGGGACTGAGAGACACCAGTCAGTGTACAGATATCTCCCTGAGAGAGAGGGACTGAGAGACACCAGTCAGTGTACAGATATCTCCCTGAGAGACAGGGACTGAGAGACACCAGTCAGTGTACAGATATCTCCCTGAGAGAGAGGGGACTGAGAGACACCAGTGTACAGATATCTCCCAGAGAGAGGGACAGAGAGACACCAGTCAGTGTACAGATATCTCCCAGAGAGAGGGGACTGAGAGACACCAGTCAGTGTACAGATATCTCCCAGAGAGAGAAAGGGGACTGAGAGACATCAGTCAGTGTACAGATATCTCCCTGAGAGAGAGGGGACTGAGAGACATCAGTCTGTGTACAGATGTCTCCCTGAGAGAGAGGGACTGAGAGACACCAGTCAGTGCACAGATATCTCCCTGAGAGAGAGAGGGGACTGAGAGACACCAGTCAGTGTACAGATATCTCCCTGAGAGAGAGGGACTGAGAGACACCAGTCAGTGTACAGATATCTCCCTGAGAGAGAGAGGGGACTGAGAGACACCAGTCAGTGTACAGATATCTCCCTGAGAGAGAGGGACTGAGAGACACCAGTCAGTGTACAGATATCTCCCTGAGGGAGAGGAGACTGAGAGACATCAGTCAGTGTACAGATATCTCCCTGAGAGAGAGGGACTGAGAGACACCAGTCAGTGTACAGATATCTCCCTGAGAGAGAGGGACTGAGAGACACTAGTCAGTGTACAGATATCTCCCTGAGAGAGAGGGACTGAGAGACACCAGTCAGTGTACAGATATCTCCCTGAGAGAGAGAGTGGACTGAGAGACACCAGTCAGTGTACAGATATCTCCCTGAGAGAGAGGGACTTAGAGACACCAGTCAGTGTACAGATATCTCCCTGAGAGAGAGAGGGGACTGAGAGACACCAGTCAGTGTACAGACATCTCCCTGAGAGAGAGGGTATGAGAGACACCAGTCAGTGTACAGATATCTCCCTGAGGGAGAGGAGACTGAGAGACATCAGTCAGTGCACAGATATCTCCCTGAGAGAGAGAGACTGAGAGACACCAGTCAGTGCACAGATATCTCCCTGAGAGAGAGAGGGGACTGAGAGACACCAGTCAGTGTACAGATATCTCCCTGAGAGAGAGGGACTGAGAGACATCAGTCAGTGCACAGATATCTCCCTGAGAGAGAGACTGAGAGACACCAGTCAGTGCACAGATATCTCCCTGAGAGAGAGAGGGGACTGAGAGACACCAGTCAGTGTACAGATATCTCCCTGAGAAAGAGGGACTGAGAGACACCAGTCAGTGTATAGATATCTCCCTGAGGGAGAGAGACTGAGAGACACCAGTCAGTGTACAGATATCTCCCTGAGAGAGAGGGTAAGAGGGACACCAGTCAGTGTACAGATACCTCCCTGAGAGAGAGAGACTGAGAGACACCAGTCAGTGTACAGATATCTCCCTGAGAGAGAGGGACTGAGAGACACCAGTCAGTGTTCAGATATCTCCCTGAGGGAGAGGGACTGAGAGACACCAGTCAGTGTACAGATATCTCCCTGAGAGAGAGGAGACTGAGAGACACCAGTCAGTGTACAGATATCTCCCTGAGAGAGAGAGACTGAGAGACATCAGTAAGTGTACAGATATCTCCCTGAGAGAGAGGGACTGAGAGACACCAGTCAGTGTACAGATATCTCCCTGAGAGAGAGGGGACTGAGAGGCACCAGTCAGTGTACAGATATCTCCCTGAGAGAGAGGGAAAGAGAGACAGAATCACAGAATTGTTGAGAAGTAGGCATATTGACCCATCTTGTCCGCACCAGCTCTTCAAATGAGCAATGCACCTAGTGCTGCCCCCCCGTGCTTCTCTCCGTAACCCTGCACATTCTTCCATTTCAGCTAATAATCCAATTCCCTCTTGATTGCCATGGTTGAACATGCCTCCTCCACACTCTCAGGCAGTGCCTGTCTGATCCAAACCACTCACTGTGTCTCCATTGCTCATTTTGCCAATCACCTTAAATCTGTGACCTCTGGTTCTCGATCCTTGCACCAATGGGAACAGTTTCTCCCTATCTATCCTGTCTAGACTCCTCATGATTTTTAACATCTCGATCAAATCTCCTCTCAACCTTCTCCAAGGAAAACAGCCCCAATTTCACTAATCAGTCCTCGTAACTGAAGTTCCTCATCCCTGGAATCATTCTTGTGAATTTTTTCTGCACTCTCTCCAATGCCTTCACATCCTTCCTAAAGTGTGGCACCCAGACTGTACACAATACTCCAGCTAAGGCTCAACTAGTGTCTTATACAAGTTCAACATAACCTTCTTGCTCTTGTACTCTAACTGTGCTGCCCACTAGTGCTGCTACCTTCAATGATTTATTCACGTGTACCCCCAGGTCCCTCTGCTCCTGCACCCCCTTTAGAATTGTACCCTTTATTTTATATTGTCTCTCCATGTTCCTCTTGCCAACATGAATCACATTTCTCCTCATTAAAATTCATCTGCCACTTGTCTACCCAGTTCACCAACTTGCCTATTTCCTTTAGAATTTTGACACGATCTCCTCACAGTTCACAATTCTTCCAAGTTTCATATCATCCACATACTTTGAAACTGTGCCCTGTATGCCAAGTTCTAGGTCATTAATATATATCCGGAAAAGCAAGGGTCCCAACATTGACCCCTGATAAACTCCACTACAAATCCTAAAAGCATCCATTAACCGCTATTCTCTGTTTCGAGCTGAGGTCTAAGGAGTGTCCTCTGTAAATTCAGCATAACCTCCCTGCTCTTGTACTCTATGCCTCTATTAATAAAGCCCAGGATACTATATGCTTCATTAGCTGCTCTCTCCAACTGTCCTGCCACCTTCAATGATACATGCACATATCTTACTGCTCCTGCAAACCCTTTAGAATTTCACCCCTTATTTTATATTGTCTGCCCATGTTCTTCCTATCAAAATGCATCACCTCACACTTCTCCGCACTGAACTTCATCTGTCACCTATCTGCCCACTCCACCAACTTATCCATGTCCTCTTGAAGTTCCACACCATCTTCCTTGCAGTTCACAACACTCCCAAGCTTTGTATCATCTGCAAACTTTGAAATTGCCCCCTGCACACCAAGATCTAGATCATTAATATATATCAGGAAAAGCAAGGGTCCCAATACTGAACCCTGGGGAACTCCACTACAAACCTTCCTCCAACCCGAAAAATATCCATTGACCATTACTCTCTGCTTCCTATTTTTCAGCCAATTTTGTGTCCACGTTGCTACTGTCCCTTTTATTCCATGAGCAGTAACTTTTCTCACAAGTCTGTTGTGTGGCACTGTGTCAAATGCCTGTAGTCAAATGCCACTGGTGCCTGTAACTGTACAGACACCTCCCTCAGGGAGAGAGAGAGACCGGGAAGCACCAGTGTAGTAGGCCAGTTGGACAGGTTAAAACACATGGTCACCATCTCAGTATAAGGGGCCTGCCATTTCGGACTGAGACGAAGAGAAATTTCTTCAATCAAACAATTGTTAATATTTGGAATTCTCTATCCCAGAGCGTTGTGGATGCTCAGGTGTTGAATGTATTCAAGACTGAGATTGATAATTTATTGGAGTTGAAAGAAAACAAGAGATATGGGGATTGGGGCAAGGGGTGATGTGTTGAGGTGAAAGATCAGCTATGATCTCATGGAGAAGTGGATGAGATTGAGGGACTAAATGGCCTCCTCCAGTCCCAGTTTCTTATGCTCCTGTCCCTCACGTCTCGGGTAACAGAACTGGACACATTGCTCGAGAAGGCACTGCAGCGCACACGGAATGAATATCATCTCAAAGATAAACTATGATCATTTATTATACTTCAAAGAGGTTTTGTACATCACAGTTCATTTAAAACCATGGAGGAAACAAAGATGTGATATTAGTGAGTGGGACTGAACCCTACCAACCCAGTGTACAAAAAAGACAACATGTTCAAGATACAACTTTCCCATAGGCGTATAGAGTCCGACACTGGGAATTCATTAATACTAACACAGATTGTATTATCAAACAGGAATCACATAAAGTCTATCTGCATAATAAATTAAAAAAACAAGGCATTTATTCCATCAATAAAAATGAAGGTGATGTTATTAATAGTAATAACACTGCTAAAGGAGCCTCAAACATCTTGTAACTGGCAAAGGATCATTATTAAAAATACAATCATTGTCCTTTGCATTGATTCAATCACTTGGTCCCTGTTGTAGCCACACAGCCACATGTTGAACATACGATCACCTTGGGCACCCGAGTCACACAGGGGCACTCAGTTAGAAATGTCTTCACGCACTGGTCACTAGGCAATGGGTTAGAGAGATTCAGCTTTGGGCCACACACAGTAAACAGGGCCCCTGGCTTTGTGGCCGGGGGTTGGCGTAGCAACCCAGTACCTTCTTTCAAGCAGCATTAAAGGTCACATAAACTTGACTTACGCTGGACGTGCAGAGACAATATAAACTAAAGGGTGCAATTCTAAAGGGGGTGCAGGAACAGAGGAAGCTGGGTTTTTTTTAAAAAAGTATTTGATAGAACATGAGTGTCGCTGGCAAGGCCAACGTCTGTTGCCCATCTCTAATTGCCCCTTGAACTGATTGGCTTGCTAGGTCATTTCATAGGGGCAGTTAAGAGTCACCCACATTGCTATATTTCTGGTAACACTGGGTAGGGATGGCAGATTTCCTTCCCTAAAGGGCATTAGTGAACCAGATGGGTTTTTATAGCAATTGATGATAGTTTCACAGTCACCATTACTAAGACTAGCTTTCAATTCCAAATTTTGTTAACTGGATTTAAATTCCACCAGCTGCCACAGTGGGATTTGAACCCATGTCCCTAGAGCATTAACCTGCTCCATTATTAGTCCAGTGACATTACAACCACGCCACTGTTTTTTCCCCAGATGGTAAATGTACACACGTTGTTGAAGGTTGCAGAGCAGGTTGAGAACACGGTTAATAAAGCATGCAGCATAGTGGGCTTTATCAATAGGAGCGCAGAGCACTAAAGCAAGGAAATTATATTAAACCTGTATAAATCCCTGGGTCAGCCTCAACTGGAGTGTTGCGTCTAGTTCCGGACACCACTTTAGGAAGAATGTGAGGGCATTAGACAGTGTGCAGAAAAGATTCGCGAGAATGGTTCTAGTGATGAGGGACTTCAGCTGTGAAGATAGGTTGGAGAAGCTGGGACTGTTCTCCTTGGAGAAGGCTGAGAGGGGATTTGATAGAGGTGTTCAAAATCATGAGGGGTCTGGACAGAGGGGGTGGGGAGAAACTGTTCCCATTGGCAAAAAGATCGAGAACCAGAGGGACGCAGATTTAAGGTGATTGGTAAGAGAAGCAATGGTGCCACGAGGACACACTTTTTTCATGCAGCGAGTGGTCAGGATCTGGAGTGCGCTCTCTGAGAGTGTGGAGGAGGCAGGATCAATCGAGGAATTCAAGAGGGAATTGAACAGGCAACTGAAGAGAAAAAAAATTCATGGCTATAGGTTACAGGAGTGGGGAGGGGGGTGGGGGGGGATGCGAGGGATTTGCTAAATCGCTATTCCTCAGAGTTGGCACAGATGTGATGGGACAAATGGCCTTTTGTGCTGTAACTATTTCATCAACCTACATAATTTATGCTTGAGTTTCTGCTAATTCCACCATTTTTCTGGCTCATTTCACCTGGGATTTTGCTGAGTGAAGGAGTAGTAAACTCTAGCAAGGTCACTGAGCCTGTGCAGAACACGTGGTTCAGGAGTACACTTTCGCAGCAAGTTAGTCACACAGGGTTGCATTTCATCTGGAGATTCTCCACCATTAAGATACGGATCTGCGACAATCTAACTGACTGGTGGAACAGTCTGGATGGGCTGAATGGCCTCCTGCTTTTCCTATGGCCCCAGAATAGGCAAATGCCAGTTGCTCAATTTCTTTTCCTCATTAACTGGCTCTCTTGACTTTTTGCGTTCTTGGTTAATCCTGATTCGAGATGCTCAGTGGGAGACTTGTGATCGGACAGAAAGAGGCTGAGAGCTTCTAGGCCCATCCACCCACTGAGTGAATTGACCAGAATCTTCCGTGGTGATCCAAAATTGAACATTGTTGAATGGGTCCTGTATAAAAACAGTGCAGACAAGGTGATTCTTTTTAATACTCATTCATGGGATGTGGGCATCGCTGGCTGGGCCAGCATTCATTACCCATCCCTAATTGCCCTTGAGAAGGTGGTGGTGAGCCGCCTTCTTGAACCGCTGCAGTCCATGTGGTGTAGGTACACCCACAGTGCTGTTAGGGAGCGAGTTCCAGGATTTGACCCAGCGACAGTGAAGGAACAGTGATATATTTCCAAGTCAGGATGGTGTGTGGCTTGGAGGGGAAATTCCAGGTGGTGGTGTTCCCATCTATCTACTGCCCTTGTCCTTCTAGGTGGCTGTGGGCTGCTTTGTCCTGGATGGTGTCGAGCTTCTTGAGTGTTGTTGGAGCTGCACTCACCCAGGCAAGTGGGGAGTATTCCATCACACTCCTGACTTGTGCCTTGTAGATGGTGGACAGGCTTTGGGGAGACAGGAGGTGAGTTACTCGCTGCAAAGTTCCTAGCTTCTGGCCTGCTCTTTTAGCCACAGTATTTATATGGCTGGTCCAGTTCAGTTGCTGGTTAATGGTAACCCCCAGAATGTTGATGCTAATGGCTAGGCACCTCCCTGCAGCAGCGATCCCTCTTATCAATGGCCAGGAGACAACCCAGGTGACCAGTCGACTTAGTGGTATCCGTAGCCGCTGAAAATCTCTCTGTACATGTCCTTCGGCACAATCTATAGCAACTTATAATCATGATCACTCTTATAGAGGACATGGAAAAGCCAATAGAGAAGAGCATGCTCAATGCTATAGTAAACAGTTAGCTTGCCACTAAATGACAAAGATGGCACTATTATAAGATTTCTAATAAACTGGTACAGTGTGATCTCATGTTGCTTAAGTTCAAATCCAATACTTTTTTTGTGAAAGCAAAGATTAGATTTACTCTTTAGTGCACATCAATGTGAGTGATCTTGGGTGTGACAAGTTTTTGGATCACGTTTTTGGCATCATTTATTCGCACATCGGGGAAATGTAAAACCACCTCTACACTGTCCCCATCAAACGCTCCCAGGGCAGGTACAGCACGGGGTTAGATACAGAGTAAAGCTCCCTCTACACTGTCCCCATCAAACACTCCCAGGACAGGTACAGCACGGGGTTAGATACAGAGTAAATCTCCCTCTACACTGTCCCCCTCAACACTCCCAGGACAGGAACAGCACGGGTTTAGAGGGTAAAGGTCACTCAAAACTGTCCCCATCAAACACTCCCAGGACAGGTACAGCACGGGGTTAGATACAGAGTAAAGCTCCCTCTACACTGTCCCCATCAAACACTCCCAGGACAGGTACAGCACGGGGTTAGATACAGAGTAAAGCTCCCTCTACACTGTCCCCATCAAACACTCCCAGGACAGGTACAGCACGGGGTTAGATACAGAGTAAATCTCCCTCTACACTGTCCCCATCAAACACTCCCAGGACAGGTACAGCACAGGGTTAGATACAGAGTAAATCTCCCTCTACACTGTCCCCATCAAACACTCCCAGGACAGGTACAGCACGGGGTTAGATACAGAGTAAATCTCCCTCTACACTGTCCCCATCAAACACTCCCAGGACAGGTACAGCACGGGGTTAGATACAGAGTAAAGCTCGCTCTACACTGTCCCCATCAAACACTCCCAGGACAGGTACAGCACGGGGTTAGATACAGAGTAAAGCTCCCTCTACACTGTCCCCATCAAACACTCCCAGGACAGGTACAGCACGGGGTTAGATACAGAGTAAAGCTCCCTCTACACTGTCCCCATCAAACACTCCCAGGACAGGTACAGCACGGGGTTAGATACAGAGTAAAGCTCCCTCTAAACTGTCCCCATCAAACACTCCCAGGACAGGTACAGCACGGGGTTAGATACAGAGTAAAGCTCGCTCTACACTGTCCCCATCAAACACTCCCAGGACAGGTACAGCACGGGGTTAGATACAGAGTAAAGCTCCCTCTACACTGTCCCCATCAAACACTCCCAGGACAGGTACAGCACGGGGTTAGATACAGAGTAAAGCTCGCTCTACACCGTCCCCATCAAACACTCCCAGTGCAGGTACAGCACAGGGTTAGATACAGAGTAAAGATCCCTCTACACTGTCCCCATCAAACACTCCCAGGACAGGTAGAGCACGGGGTTAGATACAGAGTAAAGCTCCCTCTACACTGTCTCCATCAAACACTCCCAGGACAGGTACAGCACGGGGTTAGATACAGAGTAAAGCTCTCTCTACACTGTCCCCCTCAAACACTCCCAGGACAGGTACAGCACAGGGTTAGATACAGAGTAAACTCCTTCTACACTTTCCACATCAAACACTCCCAGGACAGGTACAGCACGGGGTTAGATACAGAGTAAAGTTCCCTCTACACTGTCCCCATCAAACACTCCCAGGACAGGTACAGCACGGGGTTAGATACAGAGTAAAGCTCCCTCTACGCTGTTCCCATCAATTGCTAGCAAGACAGGTACAGCTTGGGTTGGTGTTAAAATCGGCAGGCAGAATTCCAGCCGGAATGGACACTCAACTACGTGGTTTGCATACGATGCGACTATGAAAACAAACAGGGGCTGTCTGGGCTGGGAGGAAGTGGGTGAGTTCGAGCCCTCATGTTACTCTTAATTACTTCACCCACAATTGGCACAACACTGTGTTAATTCTTATTCATTGGTGGGATGTGGGCGTTGCTAACACTTTAGCCAGTTATTACCCATCCCTAATTACCTTTGGGAAGGCTTTTTTTTTGGCCTAGATTTTGCATCATGTTGACCCAGGACTTGGCGAGTGACAGAGAAGTATTGGGTAGCAACACTTTAACCAGGGTATTGCGTGCCGAGAACTGTTGCTTTTCCCTACTTGGCATTTTTTTGCTTTTTATTGACAATATTCAATTCAACCTCAGACCTGCTGGCCCACAGCGGGGAGCCGAGCTGAGTGGGTTGTCAACTCTGTTTGGGTTCTTGGGGTTTGA